>NC_135082.1:18337500-18937500 GCF_051107435.1 Chaetodon auriga | reverse complement strand
GAGGGTTTACCAAACAGTCAGTTATAATAATGCCATCAACACATTTAATGATTAATTAATAAGCTTGCTCAAAAATAATTTACGACGATGCTAAAATACAGCATTCATAATGGACGCAGGAGGAGTGCTGAGGGGCTGCAGCACCCCTTTAAAATCAGTCTATAATAAGTCCTAAAAGTGATGCATCTTGCGGCAAATCAGAGATTTAAACACACTGAGGTGTTAAAGGGAGTGCCGTATGTCATTTCAAGCGTCCCACTGACTCAAAGTAAGCAAAGACATCACATTAATGTCAGACAGACTGTGACTGTACACAAGAAGAGATGCAAAACAAAAACTGGTCATTTGCTTATGAAGCTTCATTTCATTCATTAGCTACACTTCAGACTTCAGTGTCTGTTAATAGTGACAGAGTGACAGCTGTCTCATATGAATGAGTCCTCCGCGCGTTGAATGTGCATCAGTAGATCCACACATATGCTGGTCTCCCATATACACTGACTTTCTCTCAGCAACCATAACTCTGACTGACTTCCAGCATCCCTGATTCAGATACAGCATTGACCAGAGTGACATGATCAGCGGGGTGTGACAGATTTCAAACATATTTCTTCTCTACATAACTCGCTCAGCAGCAAAGCGCTGACCTTTTCACTGTAACAGGGTCCACCAGGTCCTGCGAAATGTTTATTCTGACAGTTTGACGTGAAGACGCCTAGAATAGACATATTTGATTTAAAAAGGCCTGTTTCGTTCCTCCGTCGGCAGGTTGCAGGACAACCCATCTATCATGAGTGGATCACAATTAAAAGTTTAAATCTTATATATTTGACATAATTTAATGAGGTTTTGAGAAGTCGTGCTAATACTGTGTTGAAATTCTGGATGAAGGGAATCAGTGACCACAAATGTGCAGCCTTTTGTTGCTGTGTTGGTGAATGAATATTGTTTGCTGAATTAACTCTGTGTGTGTGTGTCCGTGTTTGTGTGTGTGTGTGTGTGTGTGTGTGTGTGTGTGTGTGTGTGTGTGTGTGTGTGTGTGTGTGTGTGTGTGTCCTGGCAGGGTGCGGCTCGAGGCGTTCTCAGACAACAGCGGGAAGCTGCAGGTCTCTCTGCAGGAGATCATAGAATGGCTGACAGCCAAGGACGAGGAGCTGTCGGAGCAGCTGCCCATAGGAGGCGACGTGGGGGCCGTCCAGCACCAGAGGGAGTTCCACCAGGTAATGTGGACCATAATACCTCTCTAGTGCAAATATTGATAGGATGGAGTCTTTACTCTGTCCAAGGGGAAATCAATTTCCACAGTATGTCTGCTCTCTCAAGACACATACATCCATACAAAAACATGCACTCACATAAATTGAGTCTATGGTTGAGTCTATAGATACAAACAGGCATAAAAACAGGCTTATTCACAGGGATCTTATGTTTGGTCCCGTGTGGGGCAGAAGGGACAAGATTGTTGCTACAGTCCAGATCGCCCATTCCCACTCTGAAGTCTTATATCGGTGTCCATGTGGGAGCAGTTTAAAAAATGGATCGAGGGTGGGCTCAGGGTCATGTACAATCATCTGTGCAATGCATGTGATGTCTCTGTCATTGAGATGTGAGAGGCTGGGCGTCGAGAGACCGACGGTTTTGGAGGCCGTGTTTGTCTTGTGTGATATTATATGCTGAATTTTTTGTTGCTGGAGACAGTTAACATAGCAAAGGACCATGTGGAGCAGTGGGGTATAATGTGCTTTTCAGAAGGTGAGGAAGAGAATAGAGAGTTCTGAGTTTGCAGATAACAGTCTGTGCTGGCAGCTTGTGTAGAGATCACAGATATTGATCAATGCTGAGTTTACTGTCCAGCCTGAGTCAATACTGAGTAGCTGAAACTTTCTCCAAATTCAGCTGTCATTGATACCATTGACGGAGGTGGGGGCGTGCGCGCTGCACTTTGTGGTGGGAGTGCCAAGAAGCAGTACCAATAGTGCAAATGCATCTTTTCTGGATATGAATGATATGAATGCTGACATGATTTTAAAGACGCTAATCTAATCCTGTGTTCCTGCGTGAGTTTTGTTTGATTATGTCAAATATATGTTTCGTGTTAAAATCCTTCCTTTATCACTTTCTGTACAGCATGAATGTAGCTCTGATGGCTCATCTTGAACTGTCTGTACATAAATTCATCCAATCAACAACCACTTTGAGTGATACAATCAAGTCTGAGGGATTTGATTTCAGTCCCTCTCTTCACTGTATCGTTTCATTTGGAAATGACATGAAATCATGTGACGAAAGATGAAGCCGCTCCAACTCCACATTTCATCATTACTAAGGAAATGAGGAACGAGTTTACTCTTAGTTGACTCGACTGAACTAGAGCTGCAGCTAATTTACTAGAATTTGTTAATTAAATGTTTGGCAATTCTGCTTGAAATTTGACTGAAAACAATTAATTGATGATCAAAATAGTTCTGACAATCAACTAACTGATTAATTGCTGCAGGTCTGGATTGAACAATAAGCCAGTAGACATTTTTTATTTGACAAAGGTTTTGAGTTTTCAGCGTTTGGCCATCCTGTGATTTATTTAAGCAGGCATGTTGACTCCGTTCTTATTCACAGCTGTGGCCCGGGGGGATTAGTTGTAGCAGGACAAAGGGCAACACTTCACAGCACACAGGCACACAGTCTGCACAGTGCAGCCATGATTTAAAAAGAAATCAGTGACTCTTTGGTGAATATGCACTTTGATTAACACTGAGCCACATGAGGATTAGCTGTTTCACCTCAGCTTTCATCTCTTAGTCAGTTAACAGTGAAATTGCCCACTGGTAAACTGATAGGATTGATAGCCATTTTATTTTCAGTATTAAAGTTTAAGGCTTTAGGGAACATCAGCTGGAGTTGCTGACAGCGGCCTGAGCCACCTCCTCCTCCTCCTCCTCCTCCTCCTCCTCTCTCCACAGCTCAGTGATTTGAACTGGCCGGTAAATCCCTTGAAGGGCTTGTGAGGCTAGAAGGGCACATAAGCTCACAAGCTCAGAGACTGAGACCTCATTGATCATGGCACAAATCAGCGCTTGTTTATCTTCCCAATAAATGTTTTCATCCTCATCTTGAGGGCCGCGAACAAAACCCCCTTCTTAAACCCGGGGATTATAATTTGACTTAGATTGCTGGTTGTCAACTGATTTCAGGACGCTCGAGTGCAACGCAGATCAAATCACATTTCTGGATGTCAGGCTTCTTCTTTAATCCCCATATTCTTCATGTGTTTCATTTATCTTGTCTTCCTAGACACCTTCTCAGGTCTCGGTCGCTGCGTATAGACTGCGCTTGATTGATTTCAGTTTGATTGCCCTTTCGTAGCAGGACAACCCCATTAATGAATTCAGAAATTGGGCACATCTAAAGTTGCTCACCGGTGGAAGAGGCCCAGTCCATCCTGAGCGTTATCATGGATTAGCTGGCCGACCCCTGACAAGGACCAAAAAGTCCATAAATGGAAGTTCACCCGTTGAGAATGGAATTATTCTCCAACCCCGTCCTCTCTGCTCCATGGACCCACCATCAAACCGCTCAGCTCCCAAGCCGGCCATTCCCTGGAGCCGACAGCAGCACAAGAGCTTTTCACTAAGACTTGGAGTCGTTCATTCGTAGCTGAACTGTGGGTTTTATACTGAGCACCGACTGCCTCCTTGGCGCAGGTCTAAGAGCATTTACTACTGAAGTATCTTGTTATCATTATGGATTTTCCTTGTTTTTTAATGCGTCTGTTCACTCCTATATAGGCTCATAAAAAAACATTAATGATTCATTTAGTAAAAAAAGTGAAAATATTGAACAATAACAGGCTAATTAGGCTTAATTAAATTATGTTTTTATTTCAAAGTCCGGTCCCCACAGTGTCTGCTTGGAAAAATTCTGGCCTTTGGACAAATGAAGCTGATGAGCCCTGCTTTAACAGCTTGCTCAGGATATATTTCATGTCACCCGGCCAAGAGCAGCTGCTGCAGTTGGGAGCAGAGAAAAACATGCACGGACATGTTTTTCACCCTTCCCAGAATATGATAAAATAATATGAAACTTCATTGATACCCAGGAGGGAAATTAAGAATGCTATTAATTTCATTTAGCCAGCGTTGTCCATGTCAGTGTGGTGCCACAGGGAGTGAGGAGCAAGTGAGGCAGACGTGAAGATCAATTAAGTGCACGCCCGACTCATCTAACACGAGTCTATTTATCAGTAATAACCAAAGACACACCTGAAAACACCTGTGCGTGTGCGCAGGATCTTTAAGCCCTATACTGTGTCTCATATCTCATTTTCTCCTCCATTCCCTTTCTTCATCACTCATTAAAGACACAGTGGAATGAGGTGCTTTTGTCCCATGGGGATGCTCCTGTTCTCTTTAAAGATGCTACTCACCCACACGAGTGCATTCCATCAGTTTTGTCTTTTTTTAGGTTTAGTTCGGTCTGAGTTACGATGGGAAACCAAACTGCATGTGTAAATTGTTTCCGTCTGAACAGGTGCAACAACACTAACAGGAGATGTCAGTCAAGCACAGTTTTATGCCTAGTCCACACATACATGGGTATTTGTTAAAATGGGTTTTTTCACATTTGTACTCAATTAAAACACTAAAATACATTTGAAATGCTTGAAACATGAAAGCCATGTTGGCCAATCAGAAGCCTGAAGCTATTACCAGCAGGCCACCTGCAGCTGGAGGTCTGATCCTAGTAAGGCAAAGCGTGAGCCGCACTCTTCATAGCAGGATTTATAAAATTGTGACTGGATCTCGTCAAAAACCAGAAACATAGGCGGCGTGGTCTGTGTGGTGAAGCAGTGAGCTGTACATTTATGTGGAAACATGCAAAAAGTCCTGTTAGCAAGCTTCAGGTTAGCAGCAGCACTACACCTCTGTGGGTGGAGCGTATGCGTTAGCCTTAGGTACGCCTGTACGCTCAACTTCTTTTATATCAGACTTCCTTAATTTAACACGTTGACAGAGAAACTGAAGTTTCAATAGTATGTCAGCAGCTTTTGTTTTATGAGGCAGATCAGAAGAAAATAGATGGCTCTCCTGCGTGTCAAGACAGTCACTGGTGGGACAGTGACAGAAATCCCAGGATGTCTTTCAGGGAGGAAAGTGTCTCCACCAAAATCTTTTTAATTGACATGTTATATAGCCCTGTGTGCTCTGTGGTGTGGGAGTCTCTCAGAAAGTTGGTACAGACAGGAATTGCCCAGCAGGCAGACAGTGTGTGTGTGTGTGTGTGTGTGTGTGTGTGTGTGTGTGTGTGTGTGTGTGTGTGTTAGTCATACGGATTGTTGGTCTGTTCAAAAATAGCTCCAGACAACAAGCAGAATTTGATGCAGTAGCTAAATCACAGCAGAAATAACGCCTTCAATTATCATTTTGGGAATACCTCGATAGTACCTCCATATCTAAATCAAGAAAACAATAAATATTCAAGCACTTGAAGGTGTGTGTGAAGGATAGAACTGTTAAAATTGATGCTCTTTGGAGTCTTGCTCCTGGGTGACAGGAGTATTTGGAGAGACGCTAAGCTCGGGATGTTCTTTCATTTCCCCGTATTTCACCTTAGTTGTGGGTGATGTATGTCAGGAACTGGGAGTGGTGATGCACACACACACACACACACACACACACACACACACACACACACACACACACACACATACAGTAGCCTACTTTCACACACACACTGGTAATTGGTTCTGTAAGTACAGCAGAGTTTCCTTTTCCTTCCTCTTTCCAATTTTCTGTGCTGTCAGTTTGTGCAGTGTCTCTGAAAGGAGACTTGTATTGACAGTGAGAGGTTTGTGGCTCCCGCTTAACCCGACTCCAACTCCCACCTCGACTGCTGCGCCGAGAAATCAGTCATCCAATTAACGGGACAACGAAAAGAACAACACTTAACATTACCCTGCAGTCGCCTCTATCCCCCATCCTCCTAATTTCTCCTTTCTCCTTGTACCTCCTCTTCCCTCTTTTGTCAATGCATCCTGTCGTCTTCGCATGCTTTAAAGCCACAGTTCCTGTTCTGTCTTTGCACAACTGTTCCTCCAATATTGATGGTGATCCTCTCCTCCTCTGCCCTCCTCTTCTTCTTGCTCTTTGCTTCTCTCTTCCCCGTCCTCTCCCTCATCTTTCCTCTCCCTCTTCCTCTCCTGTCCTCTCTTTGTCCACCCCGTACCTCATCTCCTTTCCCACTTCCTCTTCTCTCCTCTTCTTTTTTGTCATCCCCTTTTCCTTTTCTTCTCCTCCTCCTTTCATCTCCCTTCCCTCTCCCCCCTTTTACTCTTCATCTCAATCTTCTCTCTCTCCCCTCATTACTCTTCTTCTCCTCTCGTCTTGTCTGTCTCCTCTAATAATAATTATAATAAACTTTATTTGTATTGCACCTTTCATACAGGAATTTTAGCTCAAAGTGCTCCTCTCCTCTCATGTCCCTCTCCTGTTCTGTCCTCTCCTTTTGCTGTCACCCCCTTTTCCTTTCCCTCTCCTCTCTCTCTCCTCTTCCTCTTCTCTCCTCTTCCTCTCATCTCCATTCCCTCACCTCTCCTCTCCTGTTATTGTTCTTCTCCTCTCCTCTCCTGTTCCTCTCCTCTGTTACTCTTCCTCTCCTCTCCTCTCCTCTCCTCTCCTCTCCTCTCTCAAGTGTTCCATTTTCAGCACAGCATGCCTTCATTATCCGAGATGCCTCGGCTTCCCGAGCGTCTGGTCGCTCTAAAACTTTTCCGACAAAGCAGAGAGGGAAATTGCATCCCAGTTTTCTATAGAGAATTAAAGCGTTTTAAGAAATGTGAATTATTGATCTTAAGTGGATTTATTCTGATGTCGTTTTTTTTTGTGTGTGTGTGTGGGATGAGTTCCCTCCGTGCTCCATTTGTGTGCATGCATCTGCATGTGTATTGGTTTGGGAGCACAGCCACTTTGTGTGTATTTGGGCTGGTGATGTAGGAGAGTTTGGGTGGGAAGACATATTGGTGAGGGTCTTGTGTGTGTTTCTGTGTTGGGATAAGTGAGCATTTTGACAATGGGAAGGATTTTGTGTGTGTGTGTGTGTGTGTGTGTGTGTGTGTGTGTAGCCGCTGCAGAATCCTCTCAGCTTCACGCGAGAGGGAAAATGAAATGAAAATCTAACCTCGTCTATGTTGTCTGAAACATGTTGAGAGGGACCATCCAGAGGGAGGAGTAAAATGAATGCCATCAACATGTTTATGAAGTCAATGAAGTCATTTCCTCCCCCTGACTTTTCCTACCCCATGCATAATGTATCTTAATCTGATCTGAAGGCTTCGCTCTTAATGTTCCTTCAACCAAAGACGAAGCCTCTGAGTGTGAAATTTAGCTGGAATTAAAGTTTTAACATGACAGCTGGCTCAGGGAATCCATGGCTCAGCTCCTCTTTGGGCAGCAAAGCAGCTAAAGAGAGGATGGAGAGAATAGAGAGGATGGAAAGAGGGTACAGGGGAAGGAAAGGAAGCAAGCGAAGAGGAGGAGCGAGGATGTGAGGGTGAGGAGGGAATTGGTTTGCGATTAGAAAAAGAGAGGGGAAGAGGAGCAAAGACAGACAGCAGGTTTTCTCCATGACTGTTGCACTGGGAATCTTATCGCATGCCACAGCTCCCCACCGTTACACACTTTTGCATGTTTGCTCGGCGCCGGCTCGTGTTTGCTGGCGTTTCACTGGGGGCTTTCTGTTAAACTCTGTTCGCCGGGTGTTATCAGGCCTGCTGGGCTCTGGTCCTGAGCTTTTTCTTAAATAGACACTGAAACACTGTCACCACTGCAACGCTGCTAATTCCAGCTCGTATTGTAGATTTCCAGCTGAAATTGTAATCTCTTCATACCATAAGAGGATTGAGTGTGCTGGCTTCACCTAAATAAATTACTTTGAAGAGAGAGGATATCCCTGGCTTTAATTCACACACCTGCACGTTTTATACAGAACAAAGCTTAGCGTAGGAGAATGAAGAAGGTTGACACACTGGCTTTCTTAAAGGCCCTGGGGAGGCTCTGGGTATCTTCTCAGTGGTGAAGTAAAGGCGTGTGTATATGAGTGTGTGTGCGTCGCCTTTGCACGACAAGCTCTTCTTCTGTAATTTGCATAAAAGTGTGCCGCTGAATGTGGACAAGTGGAGCTGGGCTTTCCAGCTAATTGGCTCTTCTGTGCAAGCAGGCCAGCCGACCAGTACTCCCAGTAGATTTGATCTTCTATTGTGCCCGGCAGGCTCTCAGCACAAGCAGACAGCTATGCAATGTCATGTGGTCCTGCCAGTGGATCACTGCTAGTATGTGTGTGTGTGTTCAGTGTAACTCTTGTATTTCTTGTATTCTTTCTGTTGTGTTTCTTATGTGTGTGAGTTTCTTCATGGTGTCTTATTAAAGCGATCTGATGTAACTTGAATAAAGAAATAAGATATTACTTTTCTTACAAATTAAAAGTCAAATTCATAAGAAATGAAACACATCCTTGTATTCTCTATTAAATGCACCCAAGGGGTTTTTCTGCTACAGCCTTAGCTGTTCTAGTATGATCAGTAGATTATGGTGGCTAGATTCAAGATAAGACAAGATGAGACATAACTTGCTGCAGTTGCATGCAAAGTAGGAAAGAGTGCCGATATATGGCATGCAGATATGAAAGTTAAATATATCAGTAAGGTGCAAATCCAGAATATACATAATGACAAAAAAACAAAAAGCTTTTGCTAATGTTAGCAAACATTCACCTGTGTTATTACTAGGCTTTAGCATTCGTCATTATCCTGCCATTTGTGGCCACAGTTGCTTTTTCTTAAATTCCAACTTCACTGTATTGTTCTCTCTCGACAAAAGGAACTTCCAAAGTCTGAATTTCTAAAATGAATAATTGATAACAGGCTGAGAGAGCTCTCCCACATGTGAACCAAGAATGGCAGTGTTCTTTTTCCCAAATTTAGAGGACTCAGCACGTGCCAGCACCCTATAATCTACTGTGCTCTGGTCAGTTGTGTAATGGTGCATTCAGGTGATCCTCGTCAACTCCCAAAGACAGGAAATATCACCACATTTTATGTGCTGGGTATTTTGACTCAGGTGGTCATTGGTCACTGGTGATACATCACTTGAACTAGACCAATGAAACCGCCACTGCAGAATGTGAATAATGGAAGTCAGACATAAACTCTACTATTTGTTCTTGTTAGCAGCCTGGACATGTTGTGAATCACCAGCAATTGCAGATGAATGGAAGCCAAGTCAGGTTTATTTATACATCCCCAAAATACTAGTTTGTCTGAGGGCTTTACAATCTGTTCAGCAAACGACACCATCTAACCTTGTTACAGATAATTGATCCAGTTAAATCAACTTAAATGGAGATAAATCAGTTCATATGAATAATGAGTTCATGCAAAACACCTTCTGCTTCTTACCAGCTTTCTCCTGATTGGCAATTTCTGTTTGTTTGGTAGCCTATTTAAGTCTATATAACTAGGATGCCATGATGAAAACACTCACTTTTTCTGAGAAAAGTGTCCAGAGGATTTTCAGTTTACAATGAAAAAAGCAGCAAATCCTCACAGTTGACAAGGTGGAACCAGGCAGTGACAAATAAATTAGTGTAGCTTTATTCGATAATCAAAAGCATCAATTGAGTTTCACATGTCTGAATAGCTTCAGCACTAGAAGGTATCATTGCTCCTGGTCTATGTTTGGCAACAGCGTCTCGTTTGAGGAGGTAGACACATGCTCACCTTAGCCTGCAGGACTTTCTTCCTCGGCTACATTGTTGATGTACAGCACCTGAGTTTGAAAACAGCTTATGTCTTTCATTCTCTTCCACTTAGTAACACTCTCTCCTCTCTGCTTGTCTCCCGGCAGGCATTCATGGAGGATGTCAAGTCTCGCGGGCCGTTCATCTACTCGGTCTTGGAGTCTGCCCAGGCCTTTCTGGCTCAGCACCCATTCCAGGAGCCAGAGGAGACCCTGACCGATGGAAAAGGTCTGCTCCCTTCATACTCTGTGCCAACTGCTGCGCCAGCCAAAATATCATACTCACAACCTCCCTGGTTTAAACCCCAGAGTTCATTTGGTTGGACCCATGCAGGTGAAATCTTCCATTAGTAGTTATTAGCATTGATCTGTCCTCTGATGTCGCACTGAGTTTAGGGAAAGTATCCAGATCAGGTTTCTCACCAGCTCTCCAGTCCTGTCTGCTCAGATCAATAATACAGCAAGCTTGGCTTTTTCTCCACCAGCACGTCCTCCTCGTAATGTTTGGCTCTGAACACGGGATGCTCTCCTGGGGAATACTGTAGAAATCTACTTCACTGTGTTCTCCTTCTGTCTCCAACTGCTTCCTCTTTCTTCCCTTCCTTGGAGTTGGTGTACCACCCTCCTCCAATCATTGCTCTTCTCTTCGTCTGACTTCTAACCCCTGCCCTCCTCCCCACCCCGTTACTTCTTCTTTATGTCAACCTTTGCTCCTCTATCTTCTTATCCCTGCGTGGCCCCCTCTGACCTCTCCCGCCCTCTGCAGAGGTGTCTCCACGTCGGCGGATCTTAAATGTGAGCCGCTCAGTGTGGAAGCAGGCGAACGTGGCCAGTGACCTGTGGGAGAAGCTGACGGCACGCTGTGTGGACCGCCATAGGTCAGGCACTGTTTTTTGTGTTTTTTACATTAAGTATGTCTTGTACAGGTTAAGTGTAGTTTCTGCAGTAGTGGGAAGTAAACTTACTCAGGTATGTTATTCAAGTGCAATTGTGATGTACCTCTAAGTTACTGGATGCTACTTTACATGTCAAAGACAAGCATGATGCTGTTCACTCCACTGCATTTATCTGTCAACTACGGTTTCTAAATGTTTATATACAATGCATTGATCAAGATTAAAGCGGCGGTTCCCAACCTTACCTTCCCAAAGCAGCGTCAAGCTGGGGCCTCTTGTCACATTTCAGACGAGTTTTTAGCAGTTCCATCAAAGAGACGTTTCACTAAAACTAAACTTGAAGTGATTTGAATAATTGATCAAAGCCACAGACAGGTAAAAGTCTCCAGGGTTCACAAAAAAAACGCAAATTTTAGAAGAAAAGAGAAATGATGAATTTGTGTCGCAGAACTTTTTGTTTTCTGTTTCTTGTTTTCTTGTTTCCAGCTACAGCAGTAAAATGCTGCTCATGCAGTATTAACAATAATCTAATAATGTGAGGTGCAATGATGTCACCACAGGGACCATTTGTCTCCATACGTTTCATTTTGACACTGAAAGTACATTTTGCTGGTGACATTTTTTGGTACTTTTAGTGTTGACTGCAGGACTTGTTCTTGTTATGGAGCATTTTGAAACAGTTGTATTGAAGTAAAGGATCTGGTTACTTCTTCTGCCTCTGGCGAAAGCAAAGCAAGATGGCTTCTCTTTGCTACCTAAAAGCGAAGGTTTTAGAGTTAATCCTTTTTTTGCTCCTCCTGAGTGAAGACCTATATCATTCTTGAATATAAATGTTATGCCCGGCAAGCAGTGGAGGATTTGCTCTTTTATGTATTCATTGTTTGGTGCATATTTGTTTCTTCCTTTTGTTTTCTCTTTTTCTCCTTCTGTCCTTTTTTTTAAACAATTTGTCTATACGTAACCCAGAGAGAAAAGTTGGGAGATAATGCTGTTCAAAGATATGAGATGGGAAAAAGCATGTATGTTTGCTTGAAATTTAACAAAAAAAAAAGCTGTTTTTACCACACAATGGCAATATGCCTCTGCCCTTTAGAGCCATAGAGTCGAGAGTGTTGTTTCTCCCCTTGACTGTGTGTGTTGATCCGTAGCAGGGTCATGCAGCAATACATTACACATAACCACATTACCATAACCTGATTACAAAATGTGGTAGATATAATCCATTACATAAACAATTAGGAATGCACATTTATCAACTTTCAGATCGTTGCAAATTCAGACCTTACTTTTCAGAATATTAAAACGCACCTTCAAAGAAAAGGCTGTGAAATGACGGTTGAAAATAATTTCCACAGCCTTACTGAAATGACAGCCGGAACATTTGAATAAATGATGCATTTGACTGCATGCTCTGTGATTTTGATCGTTTTTTTTGGCTATTGCTCGCATTAGCTCCAATTACAATGGTCCAGGTGGTTAACTGTAATGGATTATATTACCCCCAGACACATGGAGAGGACTTTAGAGCGTTTACTCCAGATCCAGGCAGCGATGGAGGAGCTAGCCGTGGCCCTGGAGCAGGCAGAGGGGGTGAGAGACGCCTGGGAGCCTGTCGGAGATCTCTTCATCGACTCTCTGCAGGACCACATAGACGCCACCAAGGTAGATGCATCCAGAAATCCACGCTGCATCACAAGCCCACTGTCTTCTTTCTCTTTATCTCTCTCGTGCACACACGCTTGCACACGCACACACATTATCAGGAATCTCAGATAGAAATTGCTTTTACCTGTTGAGTAACTTAATTGTCTCCTTTGAGATAATCGCCTCCAGCCAGCCCTGAAAAAGCACGCATAGTGACACTCCGTAAACAAACATCAAAACAGTGACACCCAGCTTTTTTTTTTTTTTTTATCACGAGAACACAGCATTGATATGATACTCGTGAATAAGTGAGATAAGTGTACCAGGCGGTGTTGCTTTAAAATGTTTGTTCTGGTTGCCTACAAACAGTACGCATCCCAGTTGGAGTAGCTGTGATGTGACAGATGATGACAAGGACGTGGCACTTCAAACTGAGGCGGCAGAGAGGGGGTTACAATCCTCAGTTGAATAGATGTTGTTAAACAAATGACAGGTCATTGGTTTAGTCATTATGGAGTGCCGAGTGCCGCTGCCGCCTGTAATTGTGTGGTGCTATTCATTAGAAGTGAGGGCACTTCACAATAATCATGTCACTGTTTGGACTCCTGTCACAGCCAGCACATGTTCAGCTCGCTCTTGAGGGCAGGCTTGTCAGTTGGCCTCATCTGCACTCTCTCACTCATTTACATTCACACACAGACACACACAAGAGCAGACGAATGGATGCATGGAAATAGGACACGATCATACAGTAAATGTGCATTATGGACACTTGTATACACATGTACGTACAGTGTGGGGCTGCAGCTCAGGCTTATTTTCAGTACTCATTAGTAAAAGCTTTTTTGCATTTCTAATTATTATTATTTTATGACCTTTCTCCTTTACAGCGTTCCTGCTGGTGTCTAAACACAGTCAGCACATTTGCAGATATCAAAGATTAAAATTTCTTGCCACTAAAAGAAGCCATTTGCTTCAGTCGATCATCCATCATATTAAAGACGAAATCTTAATTTGATTTCAGCAACATTTTGTGTTTGAGCATTGTTTGAATGTGCTGGAGTTGTTGGGTTTTTTTTTTTATATGAATTCACATCCTGTCATTCACATGACGCTCATGGGAAATATTTCCAAAAAAAATCAAAAACATGTGACTTCAGGCTGTCCTGGGGCTGAGTTTGGTGACGTTCGTGCCATGCAGTCATAGTTTACTGGTTTTGAAAGGTGCATGGTACCTTTCACTTCCAGTCCTTTATTCATGTCTCACTGCGTCTGTCAAATGAAGACATCAACGCTCAAAAAACACAGTTCTGTCTTATTCACTTATTTATTTATTGGGTGTCTTTGTTTACCCTCTTTTAGATATGTTAGGATTTGCAGTGAAGTTTGTAAAAAGTCTTTAAAATCTACAGCGAAACTTTTCACAAGCTGAAAACGAATAATAAACGAACTGCTTACACAAACACTGTGGTGCAAAAATAATTAGGAAATAATCATATGAGCACATGAGCTGCCCACACACTCGCTCTTCAGCATCGTGGTCCTGAGTTACACACTGTTTACGGTATCGAGTCTGTGTTTTCCCTGATTGTTCACATATAAAAATCTACAATGAACAGATGCTGGTGCTTTTCCAGGATCATAAACATTCTTTTCTCTTTTATTTATACGATTGCTGCCAGTTGGTTTCTGAAACAGAATGGACAGCGATACAGGATCACAGTTCAAACTATTTTTCAAAATTCTTATTTAATTTGAGTGGAGTTTGGCCAGACTGGATGTTTGTTTCTGTCTGATATTTTTCTAAGTTTAAAATGTTTTGTATTCGAGCTGTTTTCTCTCTCCCTCCTCCTCTCTCTGCCCCTCTGCTCGCTCTCTTTCTCGTCCCCCTGCAGTTATTTAAGGAGGAGCTGACCCAGGTGAAGGAGGGCATGAAGCACATCAATGATCTGGCCCACCAGCTGGCGATCTCCGATGTCCATTTGTCGATGGAGAACGCGCGCGCCCTGGAGCATCTCAACAGCAGATGGAAAGTGCTTCAGGTAGGGTTCACTGCTGGGTCTGTGCTGTCTGTTTGACATTGTCAGCAGAAGCTTAATCCAACAGTCAAATTCAAGGGAGACATTAGAGACCGACTCCATGTGTAATGTTTGTCATAATGGAAGTTAAGGGCTTATGTGAGGCTCCAATGATGCCTGCACCTCAGGCCTCCAACTGCTTTATGTCTGTTCATGTTTTGAGCTTGTGAAGGTCACTGTGGTGTTTGAGGGGATGGATAAAAGGGTGTGTGATAACAAATTCTGATAACATAAGAAGGGGAGATCAGATGAATGCCAGTTAATCACAGGGATCATTAAAACCACTGAACTCTGAACCGCTTCTCCCTCATATTTTAAAGACCTTACTGGGGTGGGGGCGGGGTGCCCTGAGCCCGAGGTGCCGACCATAAGCCTGATCTATCCTCGGGTTCTATTCTGTACGGGAACCTTTGTTGCATCTCTCTGTGTCCTCATTTTCTGGCAGCCCTCTACTCTTGGCTATTGAATAAAGGCTGAAAATGGCAGAAAAATAATTGTTTAAAAAAAAATCCACACCAGTGAGCAAGCTTTAGCTGTAACTCCCTGACAACAAATATTTTATATTTACTCTGTTGCTCACTTTCTGAATGTAAGCTGCACAGTTTTAGGTATACGTTTGGGCATTTTCATCCTTATTAGATAAAAGACAGTAGAGGATTACATTAAACAAAGATCCCCAGCTGGACTCACACCAGAGAGGTTGCAATTACAGCAGTATCTTAAGCCGTACGCCACTACGATGCCCCATTTTGGTTTTAGTTTTTTCCACAAGGGCAGCCATTGATTTCCATTCCTCTCAGTTCATTTCAGGTCAATTAACAGACTCTTGCTTATCTTGTGTAACCAATCACAGTGAAAGGAAACAAAAGATGAAATTCAACAAATTTTCTATGACAAGCATTGTTTGCAAAATGGTCAGTATATGAAGTGAAAATGATTTATAGTAAAAGGGCTGCGGCCTGTTTAACAGTATGGTCTGTCAACATAAGGCGAGGCCAGTAAAGGTGGATATGAGGGGGTTTCATCAGGTTTATCTGGGCTGCTACAGCTATGGTGAAGATGTCCGAACAAACAGCACCATGCAAAGGTTTGGAATCACCTGCCACAAAAGCTGGATTTGGAGAGATGGCTGAGAGAACTACTCTATATTACTAAATGGTCTTTCCTGCTTTAAGTTGTGGACAGTCCTCTTTACAAATAGATGTTAATTGTGTGAAGGGTTCGCAGAAATGGTCCCGCTTTGTACACATAGAATACAACACGGTTCAACCAGACTGATAACTGAAAGGGCAGAAAGAGACACCTCAGAGCCACTGTTAAATAAGAATAAAAGAGAGATCAGCAGTCATTGGTAAAGGAAACCGGAAGCTTAGCGTTAGGATCTGTGCTGAAAATGGGACATGGAGAAAAGTTACTGTTTCAGAGTCAAGTGCACAATAATGACTCTAACAAGCTGGAGTTAACGGCCGTGTTTCTTTAGAAAAGTAGTTCTTAAAACTTCAGAATAGAAGTAGAGGGTTAGTCTGAGGTTAGCACTATTGGAGCTGGATCACAGACAATCTGATAAACATACTGTGGACTAATACATCACAGTTTAAACCCATTCAATCCAACCACTGAGCAGACTGCAGAGGAAAGACGAGTTCCCAAAATATTTAGAGCTCAGTTACACCGTTGTGATTCAATCGTGATCCAGAATCAGTGACGCTTTTCTGGACTGTAACAAATCAAAATCAAAGGGTATCTGTGGGAGACAATGGTTGCAAGAGCAGCACTGTTGAGACACTGACTAAACAGAATTTAATTAAATTTAATTTTATTTAATTCTTCTTTTGGGGCCGAACTATTTCAAATATGGATATGCCTTTGGTGTCTGAACAATACTTCAAGGAAAGATGAAAAACGATCAATATAACAGGTGATTCCAAACTTTTGAACTGTGGTACAACCCATCAACCTCAATTGATGGTTAAAACTTGCAAAACTAACATCTGGCCAACACGTCCTGCAGCTGTGTCAAAGTAATAGACATCCCCAGTTCCTCAGTATGTGATTGGAAGCTGTTTAAAGCAGCTGCAGAAAGTTTAACGCACAGCTTTAACACAGGAGTCTCAGTGTGTACCTGCTCTCTAACAGCTGCTGTATCTCTGCTGCACCCCATCGCTGCGATGAGTAGAGCTCTCGGTCAGAAATGTGGAGTCGTTGTCCACATCAAGTATTTTTATGCATCATGAATTGGAGAAAACCACAACGAAAAAGACGAATGATGAAAAGAAAGATTTGAGCCCACACACTTACATGAAGAGGGCCATTCTTCAGTGAATCCACGGCACTTACGCTAAAAGTCTATTAAAAATTTCAAGAATAAAGTGCTTTGGATTGATTGAACTGGACTTGCCCTCCCCTCGGTGCTTAGCCGAATGTATGGATGCATTATCCAGTGAGCATTACTGTAACTCTAGTCGGTGTTCAACTTTCAAGCCCAGGCTGGCTGCTCCATCAGCATCCTCTGCAGCTCTCCTACAGGCACAACAAACCCCACTCAGCCTTCCATACACCTCACATGAGAACACCCTGTTCCCATTAGATAACCTTCGTCTCATCCTCTCCACAGCCACAGTCGCCCGCGGCATCGTCAGGATGTTGTAATTGCCGCTCCAGCCTCTCGTCCTCTCTGTCTCTCGTGTGATTATTTCAGCATCCCTTCAACATGCCTGAGAAATTAATTTCCATTGTCCACTTTGCACACTTGCTGTCTCAGTGACAGCTTTCATGTCGCCTCTGTGGCCTTGCTATAGTCCATCATGAAACAATTCATGGGGAGAGCAGAACGAAACACAACAAAGCAGAGCTGTGTAAATGAGCTGTGGGTTTGACTTGTAAGCCAGTGTTTGTTTGTTTTTTTTTCTTTGTATTCTCTGCTCTGAGTGAGGCAAATAGAGTCGATGGCTTTAAGTTAAGCCTTTGTCATCCCAGTGAAACCTGATTGGATTGTTTGCAGCAATTAATCACAGCGAGACACTGTCGCATGTTTTCACACCCCTTGGTTCAGGTTGAACTATTGTGTTTAGCGGGAGCGATTTAGCAGCACGACTCTGGGAACGGCAATGTTACTCATTCAGATGGTTGATCCACCACTTTGGTCTGGACTCAAATATCTCAACAACTATTTGATGGATTGGCTTGAAATTCACAGCACATAAACAATGTGTGTTCTAGCACCACCAGAAGGTTGAAATCATCAGTTTTAAGTGAAATGTGTCAACCACTATTGGTACAGACCTTCATGTTCCTGTCAGGATGAATCGGTCTATTACTGCCACACTAGTCATATTCCCATCAGCCTCAGCTGTCCTTTGTCTTAAACGCTGATTAGCAAATGTTGACATGCTAACGTGCTAAGCTGAGATGGCGAAAGCGGTAAACATCATGCCCGCTAAACATCAACATGTTTGCATTGTCACTGTGAGCATCGTGCTGAAGCATGCTGACGTTAGCGTTTAGCTCAAAGCGCTGCTGTGTCTAAGCACGGCCTCTTCAGATCAGATCCGTACGTGCATGCATACTGATTCTGAGCAAGTTTTTAGCTTTGCAGCATTTTTCACACTGCTGATCTGACTAAATAAAGCACACTCAAGACAAACACGTATGCATACTAAATACTGTCGATTTTTTTAGTGTGTTGTAGATGTGTACTATACTCCCACAATGCAATGCACAAGGGAAACGGAGGAGTTGAACAAAATGTAAATATATTGTGGGTGGTGGTGAAACAATCCCAAAAAGTCTTTGAAAACAATGAGAATCAGATCTTTGGACGTCAAACTCATTGTATTATTTCCAGTGAGCATAAAATGGTATCTGTAGCACATACTGCGAAGAATTATTGTGTAGTTTGGATTTCAGACACAGCTTGTGTTTTGTTAACAGGCGCTCCTCCTGTGTAAGGTTCTCATATTTATTTGGAGCTGCGTTGATCCATTTTTAGGACACTTGTTTGACCAAGTTCAAGTGCTTGAAAAACCAGAGAGGTACTTCATATCCTACAGATGCAGCTATACAAACTGAAGCTCTTTTCTAACGTGTGGGACGAGCTGGAATATCTGTCAGTCTTATTTTTGTGCACATCACGCCTGCCTTCGTTTTCTATTAAAATGTTTCTCTCTCTTTCGGGTCATGATGCATCGCAAAGTTTAAATGACCGTTAAAAGCATTCAGATGTGCATGCAAGTGTAATGGCACACTTTCTGAAGCCTGAATTATCCTCTGCAGATTGTCGCCACAGCTTCATGTATTTTAGGGAAGGATTGCTGGTGGAGTGCGACATTGAAAGAACAGAAATTGAGACTCATCTTGCTCCGCGTTGATGCCCCTTTGTGTTGGATGTAAAACGAGCTGAAAAAGTTCTTTTACAGGACGATTTCTGCTCCATCTTTCATGCACAGTGTGCTGGAGTTGACAATGTGTCCTGTGCTCTTTGACCCCCCCGTCTCCTGTCCCCGTCCCCCCCGTGATCAACAGTCTTCTAAAGGCTTTTTAGTATCTATTCTCAGCAGCAGATATTCATCTCAAAGATCTTGGATTGTTCTCTGAGTTTCTGCAGTATCAGTAGAGCCAAATTGACAAGAAGTGACGTGAAGTGAAGAGACAGGTGTTGCAAATGGCTTCAGAGAGGAGAAAAAAAAACTTTTTCCGTGCATTTCAGCCTTCTTCGAGCCAGCTTGCTCGCACCCCCGGTCGATCAGCTATCTCCGCTCATCCACATTCATTAATTTCAGTGCAGTAAGATGCACTGACCTAGCGTCGTGCTATCTTTCACTGTGAAAGCAAGCAGAATGGAGAAACCTTTTTCTTTGTCTCCCTCTCTGTGTCCCATTTCTCTCTTAATTAAAATGATAAATGCTAAATCCCGGCAACATCCTGTGCCCTGTTGATTTTGGCTGCCCCGACGCCAGCGAAAATGTATTTCCAAATTTGATTTGCTAATATTTGTCGATCACGGGTAATTTAGTCATTTGTCTTCCTTATGGCAGGCCAAATTGCCTGTACAACAAATAGATTGCGAGACACGGCACAGTTGGCAGTAACATCTCCACGGCACGCTGACAATGCTCTATATTAGTACCAACCAATTTAAATCTCGGGTACAGATTATATTGTTTTATTTTCTGGCGAGGGAGCAATGACGTGTGCACACTGAGGAATGATAACTTAATACATCTAACTTTACACATTACGACCCATTGCGTGTGCTTCTCTTTGAAGTCTAAAGGCTCCTCACATTTTCTCCTTTCTCTTTCTGTCTTTATCCGTGTCTCTACCTCACCTCGAGTGGATTTACCTCCCATTGTTTGATGACGCCGTTTCAAACATCCAGCCGACAATGATTCATATGCCAAATCCAATGCATTTCAAGTAAACCAGGATTAGTCAAACTAAATCCCATTTGGTGGGAAACATAACTGATGTGAAGTGCTTTGACAAAGGCAATGGCAAACTTAATTTAGTCAACGCAGTCTTCATGGTTATTGAACACATGTGGGGCTTCGCAGCTCTTTCATTTCATCTTCTCTTCCTTCAAGCTCTTTTCCACACTGACAGTGCAACCAGGACCGTTGTCCTCATTTCAACAAAATATATTATTTTGTAATCTCTGTCTTCATTTCCTACCTGCTGCTCTTCAAAGGCTTTCGAAGTCCTTCAAGAGGGGCAGCAGAGGAAAAAGACATAATTTATATTCTGCAGTTAACTAATGGAGGAGAAGCAGGTGGTTTGTGTGCGCACTATTTTGGGGATTTGTGGTTGGAAAGGGATGATGAACAGCATGATTCCCTTTGATTTAACTCTGTGTGTGTGTGTGTGTGTGTGTGTGTGTGTGTGTGTGTGTGTGTGTGTGTGTCCTCAGGGTTCGATAGAGGAGCGGCTGAAGCAGCTCCAGGATGCACATAGAGACTTTGGCCCCGGCTCGCAGCATTTCCTTTCCAGTAAGAGTCTCTTCTGCTATTTGAAGTTGTTACCTCACGTCGCTCTGATCTGTGCTGTGTCGTGCCAGGTTTGGTGGGGGGTGAAAAAAAAAAAAGTAAGGTGTATTACAGTTTTGTTGCGATAAGGTTATAAATCGCTGCCTGCGTGTGCGTGTGCTTGCGAGTGTGTGCGTATTTGGGTTAGAGGTGGAGCTGGCAGGCTTTGTTCGTCTGTCTTCATCAGTTCCAGCACACTGTTGCGATAAGCATCCCCAGTGATGCTCATCACAACAGTCATCGCTCTCATTTGAGCAGAGATACACATTTGTGAATTCTGTCTCTTCTTTTACCTGCTGCTCTTCAAAGGCTACAGAGGGGGAGCGGCGGTGGTGGTGGTGGTGGTGGGGGGGGGGGTTGTTTGGGGGGGTCTGAAAGACGTGATTTACTTTGCCTAGTTTAAGCTGATGAAGGGATGGAAAAGCTGTGTGTTCCAGGGCTCTGTGTGTGAGTGTGTCTGAAGTGGTGTGTGCTGGTGTGTCTTCGGTGTCCTCAACAACCCCATCCAGTTTTACTGCTGTCACGCTGGCTCAGAGATGCCACACTGGGGCTTATAGAGCTCTACTCCACTGCCAGCTCAGCCCACTGCGCCCCGCAGGAACGTCTGGGTTTACGTCTGTGTGGTTTTTTAATGCACCCACATGTATATGTCACCATGTTGTTTAAATATAGCTCTTAGTACATATGGCTGGTGCGTATGGTGCTTATCGTACACAGGTAGATGGATTTGTGCTGTGGTGGATTGTAACTGAGGACCTAAGTTCTCTTTCCCGTTTTACGTTACATTTCAGAAGGAATATTGTGCTTTTTGCTCTCTTTACTTTATTCATCTGACAGCTATGAATAATAATTACTCTTCAAATTAAGAGGTTACATTTAAAATTTGGAAAATCTTATAAAAAACAATGCTTTGTTAAACAAAAATTATACCAGCTTTATCTTGTGACCCTTTGGACTAAATCACTGAACTGTATATAAAGTAGTCAAAATATTCTCCACTCTGACCAGCCGCAACAGGAAAATGCCACTTATGCATTGATGCATCAATATTAACAATGCAATTATTATGATATATAATAATGTGTCAGTTGGCGGGGACATTGTTCTTCGTCATGAAACCTTTTTTTTTTTTTCCATACGTTGCTATTTTTCTGATAATACTGCTGTAGATTTACCGGTATAGGATGTTAAATGCAGGACTTTTACTTCTATTTTTACTTTGTGGTATTGGTACTTTGATTCAGGTAGAGGATCTCCTGGATTTTCGAATCCGCTTCGGTCTTTGCACATGTGCGTGCTTTCCACACATGCACGGCAACAACATACGAGTCTGTGCCGTGTCGTAATACAATAATGGACAATGAAATGGTGTGTGTGTGTGTGTGTTGTGTGCGTAGTGTCTGCCTCTTGCTTCTTGTCCTGTTTTATCCTCTGCTGAGCCCCCTGTGGTTCAGTTTGGAGGCCGGTTAAAACGCTCACCCTGCCTCACAGACTTCACCACCTCCCGTATTGTATCAGGCCGTGCCAAATAAACCAACACTCTGCGGAAACCCAACACAATAGACTTGTCTCTTTGGCTTGACTGTGCCTGCTGTGTACCAGAGCAGCTCTGTTAAGAAGGTCTGAATGGACAGGCTGTCTGGACACGCTGTCAGGGACACTGTACACAATGGCTTTTCATGCATGACGTGCCTATTTTGAAATTGATTTCTGTGTGTTTGCGCAGGTTCAGTGCAGATACCGTGGGAGCGTGCCATCTCCCCGAACAAAGTGCCCTACTACATCAAGTAAGTGCGACTTCAGGGTCGGTGTCTGCGTTGTTTCCAGTTTCTTTTACCAATGACTGTTGATCTCTCACATTCTTATTGAACAGTCGCTCAGAATTGTCTTGGCTCTTTTTCCAGGAAAACAGACATTGAGCAAAGACACATTTGAATTACTGAAAAAAGATCAGAGGTGTAAGCAGCGATTCAGAAGTATGGAAGAAAGCTTCATTCAGACCAGTTAAACAGCATCTCTAACTGTGAATTCCAGCCCAAATTACAACACTTTTTTTCACGTTTCACGTTTTTTCCGTAACACTCCCCCTTGAAGCACCATCAGCTCCAACACAAAGAAGTGTCTTTGGGTAGAAGCTGGTTTAATTATAGGCAGGCAAAGTCATTTGTCTGTGTCCTTGTGAGGAAATATGTGATTGTTACAAACAAATTAAAAAGTACAATTACCCTCCAACGTGCTCGCTTTAAGCACAACTTGCCTCATATTTTCCAAAATTTTTCCATTGTCCACATTTTTGCACACAGAAAGCAGACATTAGAAATCAGATAAATACTAAATACTCTATTGAACTACTTTGAGCCCTATTTGTCTGAGCACTCATCTGTTTATCTATTTCCCTCATCAATACTGTTTCACCTTTAGAGTGCTGCCGCTTTTATCAATGAACTGTGTGTGTGCATTTGTAGGTGTGTTTCTGTGCTTAGAGGATGGTATATTTGTGTATGCAGGTTTATAACTGTGCTTTTGTACAGTTTGTTCCTCTGCAGACTATGAGTATTTATTTTCTTAATCATTTGCAACAGAACCTCGTGGGTCTTGTTTTAGTCTGCTAGTCAGTTCTTTATAGGCTATATTACTGTACCAATGAGGGTGGGAGTAGTACCTGAGTAGCACTTCATTGGGTACCAATCAATGAGCACTCGCGCCGGTAAAACGATGAGTGCTGCCCTAAAAGGCCCCTGAGTCCTGGCAGACTTCCTCTTTGGGGTTTCTCATTTATTTTTGCTGCACTTCTCCTTTTTTATTGGTTCTTTTTTTGTTGTTTTTTGTTTTTAGAGTGTGCTCATAGAGCTAGTAGAGGCATAGCTGGTGTGAATATGTGTTTCTGATGTGCATGTATGGGTTGGCATTTCATTCAGTGTGTCTGGGTGAAGTTTTTTAAGTTACTGGCAGTACATCTCCAGCAGAGCAGCAGCAGTATGTAACTTTGATGCCTGAACCTGAATCCTTTTTCATGTTTGATGTATGTCTATTCTCTTGTAAACAATGGTCGCCCTGTCCTGCCCTCTAATTTTTCTCCTTTTCTCTCACTTACTACCCTCTGATCTCCCTTCTTTCACCGTCACCCACACCTGCCTGTCTCGGCTCCCTCGACTCATTTGTTCTCCATTTTTTCCTTGATCTTTCTGGCCTGAAAATGTGCGCATCCGTTCCTTGCCAGCCTCACGAATTTCTTTGCCTTTGTTTCATTTTTTCTGTCTTCTCCCAGCCATCAGGCCCAGACGACGTGCTGGGACCATCCAAAGATGACAGAACTGTACCAAGCACTGGGTGAGAAAGGAGACAATTAAAGCACCCTCTGAGTTGTGCTCATTCGCCCAGGACCCCCACTGGGCTGCAGCAGCACCAGCAGCACCAGCAGCACAGCACCTGCTTTGAAGGCCCTGTCACACAGCTCATTAAGGGCCCGGTATTTCAAACACCTTAGGGACTACATCACTGCTGCCATTAACCTACCAGGCCCAATTTACCAGCACTGCGATTGCTTTTTGCTTAGCCTTTAATTAATTGTGATTAAACGACATCATGTGTTTTACTGTTCATCTGATCTGACGTGGGAGCATGCAGGGGAGACAGGCGCACCGTCGCATACACACATACATGCATGTGCACAGACTCATACGCTGATAGCATTAGCAATACAGAACCCCACTAATAACTTCTGCAATGCTGTGATAAACATGAGGGGAGATAGTGATGCCTAATTCCTGGATGGCGGGGTGGAGTGGTGCGGAATGGGTTTGTTTTCCCTCATCTTTTCATTTACTCTAATCTCTTTCTATCTCCCTCTCTCTCTCTCCCTCCATTAGCGGATCTGAACAACATCAAGTTCTCAGCATACAGAACGGCTATGAAGCTGCGACGTGTTCAGAAGGCTCTGAGATGTACGTACAGTATTTCATTGACGGTGTTTTCTGTCTGCAGCGATTGGATGGGTGGTTAGTTGATATACTGTTATCCTGCACCATCAGTAATCCGCTGTGACAAGCTCTCCTCGGATGTGAGTTATAACTATTAGCTGTGGCACATTTCTTTATTCAGTTGTCGATGAAATGGTCGCTCCTCTCCAGCCTACTCGAAAATGCAGTTGAAAATATTCCCCGTGCTCGCCATTACTATTGACTTTAAAATGTAGAAATCAAAAGTATTGATAAACTCAAGCGCCACTCAACCAGCGGATCCGTTCTTCATCTTCATCAAGGCCTGGATTGTTGGCATGCCAGGTAATTACAGCTATTAATTGGTCAATTTGGCTTACAAAAAAAAGAAGGCAATTAGTTTTTGCCGCATGATTGAGGCTTGAACGTGTTCCTCTTCAGGGTCACAGCGTTTGTTGTGTCCTACTCAGGGCCAGACGCTCTCACTTCCTGCCATTTTTCTAACTACCGCTGATTCCTCCAATGCCTCACATTCTTTGCTCTCCCTTCTCTTCGCTACCTCAAACACGGCCTTTCTTTCTCCCTCTCCGTGCTCTCAGCCATCCATCTTCCATCATCTGCAGTGCTCCAGCCCCCACTGACTCCAGATGAGCCCATTTGCCACTGCATGCGGCCAATTCTGCACTTTTCCTTATTCACGTTCACTTCTCACACACACACACACACACACACACACACACACACACACACACACACACACTTCTCTTCCTTCCCTTTCAACCTTCGTGCCACCTTATCTCTCTTCCATGTTCTGAGTTGCTGTAATAAAAACTCGGCATGCTCACACCAGTGTGAAAACCCTCTTTCAATGACTCTCCCTCTTTCTTTCTGTCTTTCTCTCTCTTGCCAGCTCTCTTATCTCACTCTCCTCTGGTCTACTCGTTGATATCGTTACTGAATTTAATTGCCAGGCAGCCTTGATAACTGCAGAGCTCTCATTCTTTCTCTCTGCACACTTTGTGAATGATTGAGCAGTGCTGCATAAGAGCCCATCAGAAATGCATTTTTAGGTGACTCCCCCCCCAACCCTGAGAATACTCCTGCTATCTCCTCTCTCTGTTCTACCTCATTATCGTGCTATCCAATTATACCTGGCATCAACGGACACGCTTTTAGCTCCACTCCTAGGGATGGGCCATCAAATTAGTTTAGAAGAGCGAAATCAAATTTGTGTCACTGCTCTTGAAACATCTGGTCGGGCTTAAGTGGGCAAAAAGGGTGAATAAGCACTGCTGTCGCTTGTGCTCTCATTTAAGGAGGTGAGGATGATGATCCGGCTCTGTGTCTGCGTGTGTTTGTGTTCAAAGCGAATGTGCACCCATGTGTGTGTGAACGTAGGTGTTGAGGCTCCAGCATGTGCGTATGAATGCCTGTTTACATGCTTTTAAACGGATGATCTGCCTACTTTATTTCAAACCAAATGAAAAAAATAAAAATTTTTGCGTGCAAAACTGAACAAACACGTGGTCATAGTTAAAGTGTTACAGTTAAAAAGACTTTGCAGCATGTTCTAGAAATGCACATAAATAAATAAAATTTCCGCCGAATAGGTTATAATAAGATTCTCCGTCTGTTTTCAGTGGATTTAGTGGCGCTGAGCGGCCTTGTGGAGGTGTTTCGGGAGCAGGAGCTGCAGCAGGGGGAGCACGTGATGGATGTGGTGGAGATGATCCACGGCCTGACGGCTCTGTATGAGAGGCTGGAGGAGGAGAGGTCCATCCTGGTCAATATTCCACTCTGCGTCGACATGTGTCTCAACTGGCTGCTCAACGTCTACGACAGGTGGGTAACCCGGAGATGAGATGCTTCCAGCGTGAAAAAGTGTTAATTAAAACCTACGTTTCTTGAAAGCAGCACAGCTTTCAAATGATGATTACTTTTTTTGATTAGCGTGCATAAGGCATTTGGAATTCCTGTTTTCACATACTCGTTCTCATTACATACGCTGTACGCGCAGTCCCGCACACATATGCATTTCATCAGAGAGGTCAGAGCGCAGGGTCGTCTGCAGCACTGAACCTCTGGATGTCCATGAGAAGAAACATTACTTTACCGCTCTCCATGGGGTCAATTGAATTCAATTAACTCCACTGGTCAATGATATATGGGGAAGAAGGATGGCCTAGAGGTGGAGAGGCTGGCCAGAAAGCAAACATAGGCAGGGACGGTGGGTGGGAAACCAGCCACGCTTCCTGTCGGTGCCGGAGATCGAACCAGCGACCTCTCGGTCACTGGCCAGCCTCTCTATGTTTATCCCCAAGGGGATTAATAAAGTAGAGCAACATGAGTGACCCTTTGGAGATCCCCTTTAGCTCTTATTCGGTCTCCACTAAGTATGAGTGTCTTGAGATGATTGACTTTCTGTTCGAGTGTTTTCCTCGAGCGTTTAAAAAAAATCCAAAATGATGAGATAAAAGCTCCTTGTTGGTATTTGTCACTGACCCGTACGGCTACTTAAAAGGGAACTATGGCAATTTTACACATCAAAGTCTGTTTATAGGTCTGTGAAATGAAGTTGTATGAATCCTTTTGTAGCTCTGGAGGGATAAATTGTCTGCAAGTTTGAAAAATCTGGGGGTGTGGAGTTTGAAAAGAAGTGATCTCACCCGACCTCTGTAGTCCGCTCACACACCCAGTATCTCCAACCTAACTGTGGGCAGTGGAGTTGCATTGTGGGTAATGTACACAAGGCTTTGACAAGGCCGAAGAATGCATGGAATGAAAAGACATTGCTGCATTGATTATTATTATTATTACAATAGTAAATCTTTTAAATGATAGACTCATCCCTGTAATGAAATTCTCATAAAGTTTTGCATTATAACAACAGTTTAGAGGGTTTGTGTCAGTGCCTGTTTATACAAGGTTTCAACAAGTATGTACAGTATTTACTAATATATCAGTATCGTCAGTATCTTTTTTCAGCGCCTTGTTTTTGTTACATATGATCCCTATTTCCGTCTATTTTCATACTGTCTGATTTGAGAATTAATGGGCGTACAACTCCTCTTTAAATGCTAGAAAATAAGTATGTCACTTGAGTTGCCGTCCATGATCGTGATACTACTGCATGATGGTTATGTATCAGGTCTGGAACTAATGAAGAGCCGGCGGTAATTCTCAGTGGGTTTAGACCCATTACACCAGGCCGTGTGAGTCCATGGTAGCATCAAAAATAATGAAGCTGTAGGTACAGTAAATACGCATCACATACACAGGCTCACTGTGTGCAATAGAAAAAGTTCTCTTTACTCTTACAGTCCGAGGCCTGTCTGTCTGCAGATTGATGTAGCTACTTGTACAAACATCTATAAAGAGGCTAAAACTTCAACAGAAGTGTCCAGGCAGAGGGCCAATCATCCCTTCTGAGACACAGCAGAAACAAATCCTCTCTCACCAGCATTCACCCCATCTTTGCTCGTGTTTGACTGCTTTGCCTCCAAAGAGAAAACACAGAGCACAGACAGAGAAACACAGGAATAACCCCATGAGTGCTGTAAAGTCAGGCAGTAGCTCTTAACTACTTGCTGCTAATGAGAGACAATCAGAGACTTTACCCTCTGCATAAATTTCAGTAATTGCTTTTTGTTTTCCAATAAATAGCAGCAGTGAATCTGAATGAAGTGCGTGTATGTTTGTGTGTCTCTTTTTATGTTTGTGCCAGTGAAAGTGCGTTACAGTAGCGTACAGCATGCGTGTGTGTGTGTGTGTGTGTGTACGTGTTTTTGTGTCCTCCAGAAGTGTGTCACACCAGCAGGGTGTTCAGGAGTGGCATGTCCCCCGAGGAGCAACACTAGGGTGCATATTGAAGATGGCATGCAAGTGTGCATGAAAGGTGCTGACAGCCAGTCGTCCCCATGTGCTCTCGAGCTGCTCTGGACCAAATCCAGCTCTGAGTCTAATTGGGGCGAAGACAGTAATGCTCCCCTTATCGCTTCACGTGTTTTTTCATGTGACTCAAATTTTCCTCGACCTGGCTCTAATGGTCTGGCCTGAGCTGGTGCGACCTATGAGCGAGTTAAAAAGCGATGCTCCCAACACACCGAGGGCAAAATCCGGCTCTGGAAATTTAACTCACTCTTTGGTTCAATTTTATACTTCATTGATCCGACGTTCTCAGATGAATGCGATGTTCTTGATTCCTCAATTAACGATTCAAATGTTAATTCGATAAGCTTGTAGTTTCTGCCAGTGCTGCTCAGCCCTGCACTAAATTCTTCCCGGGCCGGCTGTTTTTTGGCGCCGGAGCTGTGAAATCTTGAACGGTGACGGCGCGGTTGCCTCTCAAATCCGGTCTTCCAGCAGTAGCTTCCCCTTATCCTCGTTTTTTATTTCACGCAGAAAAAAGAGCTAATCCGACCCTTTTAGGCTCAGGTCAAGGCACAACAGCGTCCATCGCATTGGCCTTGCCACTGGCCAGTGATCACACTATATATTCAGCTGGGGACTCCACTGCTGATCCTCACAACTGCCGGATATGTGTGTATAATTCATGTGTGTGTTATCGAATGTGTGTTTATGCAGTATGCATGCATGTGTTTGCCTGTAAGTGACATTGTGGTGTATGTGAGCTTATTATTGCTCTTCTGGGCATAAACTCATGGACACAACACTTCATCAAGTCCCTGTAGTGCCTTTAGATACTCTGGATGTGCTCTAATCCAATTTCACACTGTTGCACTGACCTGCACTGTACTGCTTTGACCCACGTAATTCCTCCACACTTTGTCCCTCCCAGCAGGGCGCAGCCAATGCATGACTGTATTACCACGACACAATACACCGTGATTTGAGGTAATTTACCGTTGAAACATTCTAACCTCGCACATTCTTTTTTCCTCTCCTTTCTTCCCACCAGTGCTCGAAACGGCAAAATGCGAGTTCTCAGCTTCAAGATGGGATTGGTGAGCTTGTGCAATGCAGACGTCCAGGAGAAATACAAATGTGAGTGTGATGCTCGCTCATGTGCCTAATGCATCAACTGCAAACAATGAGCCAAAACAAAACGGCTCTGATTGCCAGTATTACATAAAGACATCCACTTAGTCTAATGGAGGAAATGACTCTGCTTCCATAATGGAGAAAGCTTTCTTTACTTCTCCAAAGTACACCGGGGGCCTTTAAAAGGATTGCTTGCCAAAGACACCATTCATGCACACAGTCTTTCTATGGCTCTCACTCTCATTTTTCTTCTCAAGTCAAGTAGCAAAGAGCTAAGTCGTTCCCTTCCCCCCTTTTTCGATTATAAATTATGCTGTAATATTTTATTAGTGTGCTGCTCCAGTCAGAGATATGTTTTTACTGTTCTATTGTAACCACAGTTTACGAGTCATCCTGTAAATGTAGGTAAAATGGAGAGTGAGCATTCGAACTGGCGATATTTGGACCTGAAACAGCTTGTTGATACAGGATCTGAGACAACATGGCCAAACCCATGCCAGGATTATTCATGCTTGGCACACCATCTGTGTCAGCTCTTAAAAAGTGAGAGTTAACAGATTTGCCTTCAATTGAGTGGTCCCTGAGGAGAGTCAGCCCTCTTTTTCGGGGTTCAGGTAGACATGTGGTGGCCTTAACAGTTTGTCATTTCTCTGACTGAGCCCGTTTTTGCCAGCTCCAGACATCACTGGAGTAATATTTGCAAATAAATCTGAAGCATTTGCATCAACCCTCTTTGAGATGCAGATGGTGGGTGTTTATTCCGTCATCACCCAGTTTTTGGCTTGTGATTCAAACAGAAATATGCTTGTCAGTACCTGTCATTAATAGTTCAAAACTCATTTCATTTCTTGACTTTCCAGTACCACATATTTTTTGATACTTTATCTTAAGTGGTGCTTTTATTTAACACTTTACACAAGCACATTTTTGCAAACATGAACATGGACTGCTTTCACATTAATTTGACAAATGCACCATTTGCTGTTCTGTCACTGGCTTTTGCATCTAATTTTCATGTCGGTGAAACATGGCAGCTATTTGAAAATCAGTTTCTGAATATACTTGAGGGATAAATGGTGCATGTAGTTGCAGAGTATGACTTGATTTTATATTTACAGCACTTAGTTGTACATGAAGTTTTGATAGTTCTACCAGGTGGTGAATTATCAAGGAAACTAAACTCCAGGCTGAAGTCATCAAATGAAAACTGAGTTTACAACATGTATGCTGGACTTGTTTGTTTCCTCTTAAAAACTGGACAAACTCCATTACTCTGTGGTGCTTTCTTAGCTACGCAACTTGGGATAGAAGTGTTTGTCTGTCGGCCCACCGCTCATGATTTCATTTGTCCACTGTTTTGGCTTGTAACCAAATGCCTGCAAAACCAGTAACATTCCCATCAATCTCATCTGTAAGCCTGCTTCTGTTTAGCGCTAATTAGCAAATGTTGGCATGCTAAAGCATTAAACTACAATGGTGACCATGGTTAAATTATACCTGGGAAACAACAGTATCTTGTATATGTCATCGTGAGCATGTTAGCATGCTGATGTTAGCATTTAGTTAGCAGTGAATAAATAAAAGTACAGTCTCAAAGAGCTGCTGGCGTGGCTGTAGACACTCGGCTGTGATTTATTTACTTAAGGTGGCCGTTTCTTTAGGGGATCAGATGACTGATCAGTGAAGCCATGCCTCTTAGTAACTACATATGCACTTCACAGAGGCCTTTATGGCTTAAACTGCACCCACAATTTAGCAAAGAGGTAGTTTCATACTAACTACTGATTAGTGAAACCTCATTGTATAATTCACAAACAAACCTGGGTGTTCGGTCATTTGTGGCTTGTGCAGCCAGCTCTCAGAATACCATTATCTCACTGCAGGAATTGTAACATTGCAGGCTGCGTGTTTCAGATGTAATAGGCCTATATACTGTGGTGGTGTCTCCATAAAACATGTCCAAAACTCATCTCTATCAAACAGCTCAATGGGAACATTTAAAATGTCAGACACACCTCAGCTCTGGTTATGAGAACTATATAGAGGAGGCTGTTTAACATGCAGGTGTGAAACCCAAGTATTGTCCCAGTAGGGTTGAATAAGTACACAGAGAGGGTGCTACATGGGATAATTATACTGGCATTGTGCAGCACCCTCACACGCCTGTCAGCATTCATCTTCTCAGTGACAGCCAGAGTCCCAGCTAGCTTGGTAAAGACCTCATTCAAAACCTGACAAGACTTTTGCAGCTCTTTCATCTCCAAGCAGACCAGCCAGAGCACTAATAACTGATTGGGCCTCTGTCTTTATGTCACTGAAGTTAGTTTTATTCCTTAAAACTAGGTTTGGTAAGCCTGTTGCCTGGGATTGGAGGCTCATTGTTGAAAAATATGTGAAAACCAGATATGTGGCCGTTTTATTGACAAACATACAGTTTTTATGATCACACTAAAGTTACTGTTTGCTGTTATTTTGCAGACGAAGTACAACACTGTATAAACTGTGAATGCTTGCCTTTGAAATTTACATTTTAATTACATTTATTTTAATTTATATGCTCTTGTCTAAGTTGAATTTACATTTTGAAATGCTGAGATCATAAACATAAATACAAATGCTTAAATCAGCAGATGTAGCTGCATAACAAAAATCCACATGATGATTACACCTATACAAGGAGCTGTTTCTCATGCATACAAATGCTGTGCACAGTTAATGCTGGTACACACAATCAGATCAGATACTGCATGACTGATACATTATGTATTTTCTGGTGGTTGCAGACTTATTTCGTCAGGTGTCTGGTCCTGGAGGTCTGACGGACCAGCGTCACCTCAGCCTACTGCTCCATGAAGCCATCCAGATCCCCCGCCAGTTGGGTGAAGTCGCTGCTTTCGGGGGCAGCAATGTGGAGCCCAGCGTCCGCAGCTGCTTCCGTGTGGTGAGCTAAGAGGCACTGCCATGCATGTCACGCCTAAACACATTCACAGATCATTCACAGGCAGCGGGGCATGCACAGTTTGCTACGCACATGCACACACATGCTATAGACAATAAGACCAGATCATCCAGACCAGACCAATTCATCTGTTTTAGTGTTTAGTGAATTCACTTTACACCCTACTTGTGCATATAAACCCTGTTCTGACATTGTTCTGTTACACTTACTACTACTACCGCTGTAAAATTCTTGTGAATTTTAGTGCGAAACCATCAGATTTACATTTGAAACAGCTGAGCAGCTGACCACCATCTGTAAGTCTGGATGGTTCTAGTTCCAGTGCTTGAATCAATGACACGATTTGCCGGACGAGAAATTTGAAGTCGACCTTGAAACCCCACTTATTGCTGTTGTTACAGAACATTGATGTATCTCTCATCCGCTAATCTATTAATTACTGGAAATAATTACTGGAAAATAATAAGTGACCTCCACATAATCTGAATAGTCCATGCCCATTATTGCAAATACTGAAACAGAATTTTAAAGGCGGACATATCAAACAGTTGCCTTTGGAGGCTTTCCATCAAAAACTTAGCATGAAAAAATGATGATGTCACACCAGGAAGCTGCCAGCTATGTGAAGCCCTTTGTGTTTTACTAACATCAGCACAGTCGGACCTTCCTTCAGAGGAAGAAGAAATTAAATGCATCGTCTCAGGAAATGAAGAAGTTATAATTATTCTACCTAAAGAAGCCCCAGCTGCACCACACACACTGTTGCCTTACAAACATTACATCACATTAATATTGCATTGCGCTCCTTTCAGTGCTCATAAAATGGAGTCGGTGGGAGATAATGCATGATGTTACTAACCAAACATAGGCGGTGAAATCCGGGAAGTTTAGCTGGCGAAGCTGCTTACACAATATGATCTATTTGGACCATTGATATGATGAAGCGAGGTCCAGTAGTGCACAGAGCAACAGATAATGAAGACACGTGTTCAAAGCATGAATTTTCCCTCCTTCGCTTGTGTCTGAAGTTGTGTGTTTGGCGCAGGTTGCAGAAGCTTCACCTTGTGACATTCAGTTCGGAACACCAGATAATTAAAGAGTTGTCAGACGCAGGCTGCACTTTTTTTTGGAAGGTGGCCCAAAGAAAGCCATTTAATTCCCTCATTTTCAAGGCAGATCCTAATTATACACACTCTATTCTGATCCGTACTTGCTGTATCAGCTACAGCTACTTAAAATCAATTCCTTTCTCCATTTGCTCCATGTCAGGGCGTTTAGTTGTAGATGAAATATCCATGTAATGTGAATGGGTGGGGGTGGGTGTGTGACCCATTTGGCTGTTTATCACTTGGCATGGAAATGAGTGACATCATTAAGTGGAGATGTGGGTAGAGCATTTGCTGCCACCTCACAAAGACATTGATTTTTAGTGTGCTGGCAGAGGAGCAGATGGATTGACTCGGGGCAGAGAACATGCAGAGTGAGGCGCTTACGCAGAACAATATGATTTTGTTGAAGCTGTTGTTGCAGAGGTTACTAGGTCAAATTCACCAGAGGGAATAACTCAACGGTAAATACTTTCAGACTTTGTGAGAAGTGTTTTATGTTGATTTGTTTGATTCCCAGGCACATGCCATTCAGTGGATAGATGGTGCAGAGAGAGTTTTGATGGATGACTGAATGTTTATCACTCTACTTGTCCAATGATGTCTAAAGCGTCCCATCTGCTCAGCGTGCTGCTTTGAGATGCGACAGCGTGCTCAGCATAGTCAGGGCCAGTTCCAGGTGTTTGGTATGCGAGAGGCTGCTGTTTGACCTCCCACATGGAGCAAAGCTGCCTGCTCTACTACCAGAGAGAAGCTCCTTTATCCCCGGGAGACTCTGTACCTCTGTACACCTCGCAGTCTGTGTGATCAGTGCGCACACACACACACACACACACACACACACACACACACATTTATTATGCTACTTTGCTTGAGCGCTGGAGGAAGCCCCAGGGAAATCAACCTCTTAATGCATCTCTGATGCAGACTTAATGAGAATTTAGCACATCACGGATTTTCAGCGCTTGGTGAGTCATTCTTTTATTAGGTTGACTTCCTTTTTTATCCCACTTTCTGGATTTCTCAACAAGGTGAGTCTGCAAACACAAATGCATGTACAGTATAGACACAGACACAGAATTTATGTCTGCTGTTTTAGCTTTGTAATTGTTCAAATAGTTAGATAAAAGCAAAAGTCACAGTGAATTACATCTTCTTTCACCCTCTCCTTACAATAGCTCTCTGAAAAACCACCTTTGGAAAGGAAGCACACCTTCTCCTCTCATTACTTCATGTACCTGCCCTGCTGCTGGTCTATATTTGGGTTGTTTACAGTCTCCTGCATTTATTCCTCCCTCCAACCTTCCTTTTCAAGGCTCCAGGGAAACCTGCCATTGAGGTGTCTCACTTCCTGGAGTGGATGAGCCTGGAGCCCCAGTCCATGGTTTGGCTGCCTGTCCTCCACCGTGTGACTGCTGCAGAGTCGACCAAGCACCAGGCCAAATGCTACGTCTGCAAACAGTGTCCCATCAAGGGCTTCAGGTAGGCATGCCAGTGAAGGTAAACGGCTGTGCAGATACATGCAGATACAAGAGTATGTCGTTCACATGCATGTATAAGAAACAGCATGACATAAAACGCCCCTTCAGTGATCACAGTGGCCACATACGAAGGAAGGAACAAATGATATAAATGAAAACGTTCCTAAGGAAGAACACACACACACACACACACACACACACACACACACACACACACACACAAACACACAAACACACAACCCAGATACCTGTGAAATACAATTTGTATGGATGTACTTGTGGGAACTTTCTGAAAGTCAAAAGGAGAAACAAAGAAGTCTGTTTCAGTGGTGGCATCTGGTGTTTTCTGTTTTCATTATATATAAGAATCACTGCTCGCTAGATAACGGCTATCTGGAGACGCAGGAACTAAGATACAATAATATTCTTTTATTGAGGCAAGCTTTAAGCGCCATGCTTGAAGGTCCATGAACAAAAGGGTGCCTCCAAAAAAAAATGAATATCGCACAGACTGTAGTGTGCAGATGCTGCTTCTATTATTATGCAATATTCTTCATCCTCATAAGATCTGGCGAAGAAATTAATTTGTGGTGTGTGCAAGCCTCAGCTGTGTTTAATGAATATGGTAATCAAATACTGAATTCACCTTCTTTTATCTCAGTTTCATACATTAATCACAAAGCACATAGCTGGAAGTAATCCCAATACATCATTTATTACTTAAGATACAGTTAGTAATCACACTTTTGATGAACAGGTGACTGTAATGGAGTACGTCCATGTCTGGAGCAGAAGGGATGTGCATGTAGACGAGGATATAAATTCGACACGCAGACATGCATCAACCCTTTATTCTGCGCACACACGCTCACACACACACTCCTCTTGTCTGCCAAGTTCTCTGTCAAACATCAGTTCAGCCTCTGTGTTGTATTGATCTTGACAGGTATCGCAGTCTGAAGCAGTTCAATGTGGACATCTGCCAGACATGTTTTCTAACTGGCCGCACTACCAAGGGAAAGAAGCTGCACTACCCCATCATGGAGTACTACACCCCAGTAAGACAAACATTGTCAAGTGCTTTAACTGCAAAAATTTAAGGCCACAGGGACGATTAAAACTCAGCTGTACTGCAAAAAAATACTAGTATCTCCTTATTCCTGCTGTCAGACATAGATTAGCCTCCTCTCCGGTGTAAGATCTCTTTCATCTCTGAGTGTATACTGTTACGTATGCTCACACTGCCTCGTCCAGATCTATCGTATGCCGAGATTGAGTACCACTCAGCAGTAACATCCTCTCTGGCTCACATAGTGCACGCATAAAGTGCTACTTGGAGCACACATTGAGGACTAAGCCCCAATAAAACCAGAGTCTTAAGCGATTGCACGCACAGTTTTCGAAGTCAAGTTAATTCCAAAGGAGAAGCTGTAGCAGTGTAGCTGCACTGTACGAAGATGCTGCCAGATTTAATCTCTAATCAATTCTGAGCTGTAAAATATGGCAAAAGGCCATCTGTACAATGATTTTTTTTTTTCCACTGGACAGTATTTTATACTATCTAGTGACAGTTTTTCACAGCAGTGAGGTAGACAGGCGCCCATAGATTTCTGCTATGATAGAGAGAGCAGGAAATAGACGGAGAGGGAGAGAGAAAAGGGAGGATTTGAAACAGTGTGAAAGAGGAGGAGGCAGACAGAGCTGCAGAAGCTGAATGAGAAAGCAGACGGAAGAACGAGTTTGTCTTCTAAAGTCAAAATAAGACAAGCCAACGACGAGACAGAGAGGGCAAATTTTAGATCAGGTCATTTTGGAGAGAGCAACATTTTCAAGAATTCTTAAGCACTGTAATTTGTCTCCCACCCATTCACTCCCTGTGCCTCCAACACCGTCACCTCCGCCACCTCTCACCCCTCCTCTGAACCCCCTACTGCCCTCCTCCTAAATCACACTCCAGACAACCTCGGGAGAGAAGATGAGGGACTTTGCCAAGACTCTGAAGAATAAGTTCAGGTCAAAGCAGTACTTCACCAAACACCCTCAGAGAGGTTACCTGCCGGTGCAATCTGTGCTGGAAGCTGAGAGCTCGGAGACGTGAGTCACACACGTAAACACTCGCAAACACTCACATCTCTGTGTCCCTGCTTTTCTGTCATCTATCTTTCACTTTGTCTCAATTCCACCCTTGCTGTTGAGAGCTAATTATCATGCTCCAACAATTTTGTGCCCTCTGACTCAATGGGATGGGTTAAAGGGACGGCTCTGTGTTCAGAATTAACATAATATTATTCCTGTGATCTCAGTCTGGATCAGATGCTCTGTTCACATGAGTGAGTCTCACCCAAAGGGAAAAACAAGGGCGATGAGACTAAAATCCATGAGATCATCAAGAAGCGTAGCTCAGGGCTACTACAGTACCCAAGAAGATTTAGCATGATTGTGGGTCCATGTTTTGGCTGATTGTGTTCGCTGTAGGGGTCACCTCGGATAACCTCGCCCATTACATGAGTTAACCCTACCGTCCACTGGCACACAGCAGAGATGACTGGAAGCCAGACACAAGTTTTATGCAGATTAATCCCTCATATTATTACATTAATATATTATTTTGTCATTACACTTACTGCTTATTATATTATTGTATTATTACTACTGATGAATTAATGTGTAATCAGCATTTTAATGTTGTAACTGGTTGAAATTGAGCTGATTTAGGCTTTTTTATACGCCTTATGGGGTAGTTTACTACAGGGGTTTGTAGCCTGGAGGTGGAGACTCCTTGAGGGAGTTTTAGCATGAATCTGAGAGGCTGCAAAGTTATTAACAAGATAGAGAAGAAGAAAAAAAAAAAACATGTCTGTAACATAAATTGTGTTTATTTTTTTCAAAGTGTTGTGAAAGCTTTGTTTTCTCTGTGTGAAATAGTCTTCAGTTGACCTGCTCATAGAATAAGAAATGAAGGTGCTAAAACTGGACGGGACAAGTCAGGCAGGATCTGCCATGAGGAGACCTGGAGCGCATTAATAATACTATAATAAGAGCTTTGTAATAAGGAACAGCACCTAACACTGCAACATAAAACATGTCTTCATCAGAGTAAGAAGAGGCACTGTAGACATTTAACTTGCCTGTGCCCAGCTGATAGAGTGTAGTCTTTGCTTACAGTACTTCTAGCCAATGTCATATTGGAGGATTTAAAAATATACATAATAAAAACATAATAGAAACCATCAAAGTTCTTTGGCAGCATCAAAGAAGAAGAATCATAGAATACAAGATAGATTAGTGTCCTCATTATAGTACATGGTTCAGTTGTGTTTCATGTGTAAATCCAGTAGCATTCCCTGAGCATCAGTCTGTTTACAATGTCTTCTCCCAGAGGCGATGGGGAAATCCTTTCATTACTCCAGAATTTCAGCGTGGATCCATGTTTGCATTAACATGATGACGTCCCACCGCATTCTCAAGAATCTTGGTCTGGAGGCGTCACGGCAGCTAACCCAGTAGAGCGTGCACTGAGGCTGAGTCCTCGGCAGCATCATGGGCTCCATTCCAGCCTGCGTCCCCTCGCTTTGTCCCCCCCCCCCGCCCCAAAGCTCTTACTGTAACTGTATGCTCCACTGCTCATCTACTCATAGCTCATAGACGTATGCAACCTGTGGTGAAGGGTCATGAGTAGTATAACCAAAAATGTTGTGAATCAATAGAAGTGCATCACATTTTAAGACAAACATATGTTTTGTGTGTAAAATCTTAATCTGCCAAGAAACTGGTAAGTAAAACTGTCAAATGAATGTGGTGGAGTACAAATATAAAGTACCATTAAATGGAAATACTTACGTAAAGTTCCTCAAAATTGTGCTAAATTGCAGTTCTTGCCTAAATGTACTTAGTTGCATTTTCCATGTTCACAAATAAAACTCTCCTCTTTTAAGTCTTTTATAGCAAATACATGTGAGTTAACTTTGGCTTGTCTGCTGTCTGTTGTTCTCAGGCCGTGCTCCTCGCCCAAGCTGCCCCATGCAGACACTCACAGCAGGATCGAACACTATGCCAGCAGGTACGTGGCTCTCTGTGCCGTGCTATACATCAAATCATTGCAACAAAGCCTGTCTCCCTTTAACTCCACCCCTCCCTCCACCTCTCCTCCTCCCCTGCCTCCTCGGCTCCCTCACCTTTCGGACTTCTCCTCATACTGATTGAGGTATCGATCTGGCTGCGTTGCTCACTGTACTCCAGCCGGGCTGGGGGCCGCACTGCCCAGCGGTTTCCTTCACGCTTGCTCTCCACACGAACACACGCTGGCGCACACAAGCAGAGCAGCTTGTGGTTGTTGTCGTGTGTGGAGGTCAGCGGGGTTCAGCGTGCCTAGCGGCTTGTCACTTGCGAGGGCAGTGAGCCCATTGGTCACCTGGGAGCTGCTGGTGTGGATTAGTGTCTGTCTGACAGGTTATAAACAGGCCACAGCACTGGACTCACACACTCCTGGCAGCTCTGCCCACAGTGCTGCAGAGCTGGACACACACACACACACACACACACATACATTACCCCCGAGCCTGCAGTGTTGGTGTGTGTGCTTGTAAGTGTGCCATTGTGTATTACCTCCCTGAGGCCTTTACACAAAACTGCCTTACATCCTGCCAAAACAGAGGGAACACACACCAACAAGAGAGCAGGCACAATTGTCCTCTTTACTCCTCTTATCTCTCCCTTTTTTGCCTTTCTCCTGTTTTTTTCTTGCCTTTTTTTCTTATCTTTGATCCTTTTGTTCTATTGTCTCCCACCCACGCATTACCACCCCCCCACCTCTTTCTTCTAGTCCTTTCTTCTTCTCCATTCTTTAATATCTTCTCCATTACATCCTCCTATGTTAACTCATCTGTGCCTAATTAAAATACAGTTTTTCTTCAAACAGCTCATGTTGGTCACTCAGAAAATCTTTTACCAGCATAGATATCATAGCTGCCAACAACTTTCCCAGAACAAAGAGCCGAAATGCAAACATGATCACTTTGAGACCGTCTAAGTTGGTTTAAATGAGACGTTCATGGAGAAAGTTTGTCTTTGCCTTCCTCGACCCGCTGAGAAAACGTCTGAACTCCTATAGTTGAATATAGTTTTTAGACGTGTTCAAGCAACTTAACTCGTCTCTCAAACATCTTTTTCTACTTAACAGTGAAACAGTAAGAGTCTGTATTTGAGTCCTGCTATGATCATTGAGCTTTGTAACACATTACAACACACTATAATGTAGTTGTAAGCAGTTATAAGTACAGTTAAAGCTCATGTGAGGCGTCTGTTGCAGACTGGTGTAGAAGCAGGTAATGAATGCTAACACAGTGCAGTTTTATTCTTCTAATGATCAATTACAGTGATATTCTGTAATTTGTTATTACACTTTGTGACTCTCACGCTTATTCTTTAATAATGAAGCTGTAAAGCTTTGTAAACAAGAATACATACTTTAGTAATTCCCCAAAACAGCTGTGCACTGTCTATTTTAGCAGATGTTACAAACAGAGCTAAACAGCGATGTTGTTGCGGACTATTTTCAGGCATGGATCTGGTGAGCGAGCTTCTATTTTTGGCACCGGGATTTTATTTGATGGATTAACTCTAAATAAACTGCAGCGCCCATATTCATCATAATGGAACATGTCACCCGGTGGCACATTGATGTGTTTTTAATAGTTTTGGACAACAATGGAGCTCTGTGGCTCAGAGGCATGTATAAGCTGTATCAGGCTTTGCAAGACAACGCTTGTTATTAGCATCAATTCAGTGTTGGTTCTGGTCTTGCGGACAGAAAAATAAAGAATATCATCAGACTTATGCTTTGAAACCGCTTGTGAAATGTCTGTATGTATTTGTAAAGACTTCACAAATGCTTTGTAACACACTGTTTATCTGTCTAGTTGTATATCTTCAAGCAGTCATATACACACCAGCTGTAGATGTGTATAGGAGGAGGTACAGACACATTAATACAACTTTGAAATGTCCTTATATTTGCTTACACCTACACGACATGTATATATGTTCCAGCCTGCTATCATTTACTCAGTGTTTAAATACTGCTAATAAATACTCAATAAAGGGGGACGTTGCACATAGAGGGACACCTGTGCAATTGGCTGCAGCTGCCCTTCAATAAAGACGCTCCTTTGAAGCTTATTAACTTACATTTTTACTGAGGTTTTGAATCAGAGGTATTTTAATTCAGGTCAGTGGGAGATTCTGAGGGCTTTGTCAGCTGTGTTGAGTTGGCCTGCACGCTGCTGGAGATGGCTGCTAATCACAGGGTTGGCGGTTCAGTCCCTGGTTCCTCGTGCCAACATGTCAGTGCTGCTCTCCGATGGTTCGGCCGCAGTGCCTGGCATGGTCGTCCGGCAAAGATGAGAGGCGTTGTTTTTATTGTACAAAAACAGTATTTGCTGTGCATGGTGCACTTTGTCTTCGTTATTTTGTTCTCCTTCCAAGTGTAGGTCATTTAGCAGTATTACTTTGGTCCAGCGTGCCATAAACACAAACTAAATGAGTATCGGCAGTTTTAGACGCAATAAAAAAAAGAGAAGTGAGAGCACACGCTGATCTGAGCACCGACATAATAGGAGCAGACAGTCGTTATTATGGGAATGTTAAATATGTTATCTATACTCAGACAGCATGTAGAAATGACTTCAATCGTCTTCTTCCTGTCCTTTCTTCCTCTTCTCTACCTGTCAGTTAATATAGGCGATAAATGGAGAAATCACGTTTCTTATTTGAATTCATTCCCCGCATTAATCATAACCCCGCTCACTCTGAACACTAATGGAAAGTCAAGCCGCTATCAAAATACTGGATGTCATCACTGACAGGTCAGTGTCTGAAACTCTCCCCCTCGGGATGACATATTAGACAGGTGTGTGTATGTGTAGGAGTCTGTGTGTGTGTGTGTGTGTGTGTTTGTGTCAAAGTGCCCTTCAGCCAGTGAGGGGTATACGTGTTAATCCATGGCAATAAAGTAGTCGACAGTCATCTCGAGGGAGATAAAATATTTGATGTTTGAGGTTAGGAAAGCCAAATTCGTCCGCATGTCAAACACAGAGACGTCTCCCACCCCTCCCCCATATCGATGCAGGAGTTCGTTCCTTTCATCATCAGAGCTGCTTCGACATCTTACAGAGGATGGATGAGAAGAAGATAATAACAAACCTCTTAGAACTCTGTTAGGATTCTCCTCTCTCACCCTCGCGCTCTCCCATTTCTCATTTCCTCTCACATCTATTTACATTCATACAAGAAGCTTAACACACATGTATGCAAAAGACGCCCACGCCCACGCGCACGCAACCACGCGACTGTTTCCTATTACTTTCTGCCCTTTCCTTTCTCATTTGCCATTGTCCCTGACTGAGACCCGGCATTTGTGGAGGAGTTCTGATGAATAGTGTCACAGAATGAATTACGAGCGGTCGGGTTCACAGGCCGGGCCTCCTGTAACGGGACATGGATAAATTCTAAATTTCTCTGTGTTATGGTCTCATTGGACACTGGAGAGAAATAGGATGTCCCTGACAGCCTCTACATCACTCACTCCCCCTTCCCACATCCCTCACTCCCTCAGCTGATGACATTCTGCAAAAGATGATGCAGCAGCGTGTGTTTGCTGCAGTGTAGATTGATCTCTAGCTTTCATGTGGCTCATGTGTGTGTGTATGGATGCATGTGGGCCGCCACAGGGCTCCTAGCACATTTGCATCAGTGGGCTGGTTCTCTGTGCTGGTTAATTACCTGAAGTGAAGGCGAAACCGTCCCTTTGATCATCGGGCATTGTTATATATATTAATGTGTGATATCCAGTGGGCTGCACTGCCAATCTGCATCTACTTCAGATCACGTCTTCCATACATTCCCTTTTAGTGAGTGTCAGAGAGTGGGTGGCCTCGTGCATTCAGGTGTAAGCTATACCTGTGGGTGGAGGAGGCAAAGGCGTAAGATGGAGAGTGAAAGTCAGTCAAGAAAAAGCGAGAGTGGTTTTAAAACATAATGCTCACAAACACACACACACACACACACACACACACAAAGAGAACACTAGCAATAATTGTTGTAAGCAGTGTTTTGCCTGGTCCAAGCATATTAATGTTCGACATGAAACACCAAAAACTGCAGATGCTCACCCAAATGAGCAATCGGCAAACAACTGACTGAAATGCCAACTCTAATGAAGAAAAGTAGTTGCGTGCTGTAACACAGTATAAGAGGTTATGCTAAATAATCGAAACACATGGCAGTAGTTTATTAGCTATAGCATACACTTTAATATGTATTAGCCAAAATATGCACTTTAATATGCAGGATAATACGCCACAGTCTTGCCATAGCCCGACTCAATGTTGTATCTATCCAATTTCTCTTGATTTACATTATTTATTATTCAGTAAATGGACTGAATTCATGCAAAGCACTTTATAATTTGCCTCCAGTTCACACACACACACACACACACACACACACACACACGCACACTCACACACTGACGGCAGTGTGCCGTCATGCAAGACACTGGCCTAAATACTGGGAGCAACTGGGGTTCAGTGTCTTTGCTGAAGGACACTGAATCCATTTACCATTTTTTATTCTAAACACACACAGTTATTTTTTATGCAGTGATGTGATTTTTCCTATTTAGGCCATCAAACCAAACTCAGTATAAGCACCGTGTATTTTTTAACACACTTAAACTGTTTTTCCCTCCTGCAGAATTTTTATTTGTGATAGTAGCGAAACAGCTTACAGAGCAGCGTGCACAGGGCGGCTGTCGGCTGACAGTCAGCAGGACGGTCGGCAGAAGTAGAAGCGCTGTCCTTGGTCCTGAAAAGCCAGGCAGCCCCTCACTCGCTGCCTCCTTACACTCACACACACACACACACACGCACACACACACACACAGTCGCTGTCTGTGGTTCTGGACAGCAGCACATTTCTGAGAGGCTGTTTTATTGCCTGCATGCTGGTAGACAGTGTACAGTATTTTATCAGAATTTTATCCGCCCTCCTCGTGGACACGTTTATAGCTCGCACTCCGTGGCAAGAGGAATTTCTGCCACTCTGCAGTCTACGTGTTCAGTTTCAGTCCATAATACTAAAAAGGCCACAGGTCTTATTCACACCACTTAAAAGCTAAACTGCACTGATTTGGGTTTCTGGTTTGCTTTATCTTGTGTTTGAGGAAGCATATTTCCCCAGTGTGTGATAATATCAACATGTTGCTTTTGCTTTTTCCAACATTTGCTCTGACTCATCCATTGTATCCTGTATTTCTCTTTGTGTGTGTTTGTGTCACATGCTGTCCTTGGTGTCTCTATGCGTATATAATATATGTATATATTGTATATGTATCTAGATTGGCAGAAATGGAGAGCCAGAATTGTTCATTCTTCACGGATAGCCTGTCTCCTGATGAAAGTCTGTGAGTATGCTGCCACCCCCACACTAAGAACTCCCTCATTACAACCTCAGCCTTTCACTGGGATTATATGTGTGTCTTGTGTGCACACTCTTTCCTCTTAATACGTCGATTGTTTCCGTGTTCATGTGTGTGCTCGGGCTTGTGCATGTATGTGCGACTGCTGGGGAGAAAGAGTGGGCAATCGCTCACATAATCAGCCACATAATGAAAATGACCCACAGCAAACAGTGTGCAAACAGGCCAACCGTGCCCGTTCATCATGCACGGGCCTGCTGTGATTGAAGTATTGTTAGAGAGATTCACAGAGCCTTGCTGAGGAGAGAGCCGTGTGTGTGTGTGTGTGTGTGTGTGTGTGTGTGTGTGTGTGTGTGTGTGTGTGTGTGTGTGTGTGTGTGTGTGTGTGTGTGTGTGTGTGTGTGTGTGTGCGCGCTTGTAGAAGCTGGCCGAGTGGCCAGGCAGTGATGAGGTTATAGCACTGAGAGGAATGAGGGATATTGGATCTGAATGAGGAAGCCACTAAGGTGAGTCCTCATCGTGGAAAGCTGAGAAAGTGCCAGGTGGACGGAGCGGTTAGGGTTGTTTGACATCATGCACTCGTGTGTGTCCACGTCTTATTTTGTTGATGTGGGCTGTCGACAGTTTCCTCCTTCTCTGAGATGGTTCTCCTGTTTCTCTATCGAGCCTTAAAATCAAAGTTGCATGCCCAGCAGCTCTGTGCAAAGTTTAGGTCTCCAGGTGTGTGCCTGTGTGTGTGTGTGTATGTGTGTGTGTGTGTGTGTATAATGTGACGTCTGCTCATTATTTCTTCTCAGATGGTTCTTATGTGTGTGGGGGATCTGAGATAAGGCTGTGATTGACACCACATTAAAAGCTAGTTTTAACTACTGACACCTGTGCTTCTCAAGCCTCCTCCCAGTGTCTTTGTTACCGTTGTGCATGGATCCAGTTTCTACTTGCTTGCATGGAGTTTTTTGTCACAAAAATGTGTGTACGTCGGTGCATGTACGTATAGTATTTGTGTCTGTGTCAGTCTCTATTTCTGCGCCTGAGAGTGTGTTTGGATGCATGACACTTCACTTCTACTCCTTATGTGTAGTGCTGCTGTTTTCTGCTCTTGTGCCCTCGTATACTGTTGCTCTTTTTCTGCGAACCTGTCCCCCTGTCTGTCAGTGCCTCTCTGGTTTTCCTGCTGCATGGCTCTGCACATGCCGCTGAGCTATCTGTGCCTCCAGTTGGTGTTTGGCTGGCGTTGCACTGCTTCCTGTCCTGAACCATGTTGCCTGTGTGTGCAGTTTTCACCCTGTTCTGAGTTCACTGCTGCTGCTTATTGTCAGCTGATGGTCATAAAAAATCAATTGACAAAAAATTGACAAAAATTGACACCAAAAATAATCTGTATCAGAATCAAACCTTTTTGTTAAAATTTATGCGCATAACAACTTATTGAACCTGCAAATATTTGTCCATCTACTGTCTATTTATTAGTCTAAGTGAGGAAAATTGGGATAAAAACTTAATTTCCGTATTCAAGTAAAAGAGGTAAATAAAAAATTTGGCATGAAATGAAAAACACCATTTTTAGGAGTACCTGTAATATAAAATGCTGAAATATTTTTCCGGCTCATTGCTGATCCACCAATCCATCTGAGGATTAAGCGGGACCTCCTAAATAATAGATCTGACTGTAGAAGAGGTGTGCTGCAACCAAAGTGGATCTGGCCATCTCTGCTTGATCTTGGCCTATAAATACCTCTGTGACGTATAATTTGGCATTACAATACAAAGACTATAACGTCCTTTTAACTTTGGCTCATTGAAGTAGTTTGCTTTGCAGCCCAAAGCGTTGTTGCAACATATAAATCTAGACAAACATCTGTCTTTCCATTAAAATAACTGCCAAACATTCACAGACACATTCATTGTTTTTACAGCTGTAGGCCGACTATCACAGATCTGCACATTAAATTTCTGTTCCATTGCCAATAAAGCGTTTATTATTTGGGCAGAATGTGAAGATCTACCTTCCATTTTTAATAAACGTGAGTGTGTTTTTAATGGCGTGTTAAGCCAAGTTTAATATAGAACATTTAATATTTGGGCTGCGGCACAGTACCTTCGCCGTAGTGTCCCGTCCCATTCTGTCCCGTCTTGTCCTGCTTGCCTTGCCTCGCTTTGGCTTGCGCCATGCCGTCCTTGGCTCTGCTTTGTGCTGCTGGTGGCTGTGTGCTGGTGGCTCAGTGTGCTGTCTCCTGTGTGGGGGACTCAGGGATGAAGATCAGTACCTCCTGCGTCACTCCAGCCCAGCCCTGGACCATGATTCACCCTGTGGACAGCACATGCTGCTGGCCCACCTGGAGCACCAGGACAAGGAGCAGCTCCAATGCACCCTGGCCCGCCTGGAGAATGAGAACAGGTCTGTATCCAGGAAGAACACACATGAGTGAGCGAGGTTCCTTTCTTGATTTGTTCAGGTGGTGGAGTCATTACTGCATGTTTGTTTTCACATGCGATAAATCCTTCTGAACCCAATCGATTGCGCGTATTGTTGTAAGTCAGCAGAGTACACCGACTCCCATCACATCCACAAAATAAAAGTTTTTATGTAAGCACTGAGAGCTGTGTTGAATTTGATTTGGCTGTAGACTTGAATAAGGTTTAGATTATAAGGCATGTAGCAGATACATAAAAGTTTGGTTTAGGGAGTGATTTCCATCAGTAAAGCTCCCCAGAAGCATAATAACACAAATACGTGTGTGTTTATCTGGAGGCATTACAGTCTTTTCGGTTTGTCTGCTGCCATTTGCAGATCTTCTGCAGGGAGTAAACACTTTCACACTCTAAAATCCTATTGAACAGCCTTAAGAAAACAAAAAAATGTGTTCTGTATGCACATGTCACAGTGAAAGTCTGCAAGATAATGTGGCGATAACATGGAAACACTTGACAGTTTGTTGCTGTCTTGCAGAGGTGATAGGAAGAGTCCATTATGGTTTGGCCGGTGTGATACGAATGTAAAGCATCTCTGACATACATTAGTTGAGATGTTAATGTTGAATTTGAATGTATTTTGTCCTCTTAGCTAAGAGGGTCAGGCTTTTTACATAAATGAAGCAAATTCGTTTCTCCTGTCCTCTTAATTGGTTACTAGAGGCAACCTTTATGCGAATGATTCCGATGAATAATTTTCTCTTGTCTTCAGTTTGGTAGTGACCTTTCTGCAGACACAGCGACATACAGCTACACACACACACACACACACACACACACTTGTGCCCTTTGGGTGTCTGAAACCTTGACCCAGTTCAGTTTTTCTACAAAGCGCGCCTCCTGTTATGACACTGCAGTGAGCTCTGTTGTCCTTGTTTATGACTATAGTTGCTGCTGTTGCTTGCTTTATTTCCTCTGCTGTGGCTTTCGCAAGGCCTGTACCTGAACAATAAATCAATACCAGAATCAAATAACTCTAACCCTAATCTTCTTTTTGGGGGTCTGGGTCCTCTTTAAAAGCTTAAAAAAACATATACTTAATGGTGTTTTATCAGCTTGATATTTCATGCCTTCTCCTAATTTTATGAGAATTGCTTATAAACCCGATTTTGGACAGATGACTCGTAAGATGCAGTCTGCCACAGAAAATGATGCATTATGCTTCACTTTGGTGTCAGATACCCGAGCAGTAAAACATGGTTAAATACAATAGATTTTCATCTGCTCTATATCTGTGATTGATGTTGACAGCACATTTTATGCAGCTCTGCCCCTCCTTTGTTATTGCTTTGAGTTTGCTCTAACAGGGAGTTTGACTTCTCTGGGGTCTAATTGACTGAAACTACTTCAGTAATGTCACTCTGCAGGATAGTCTGTCATACTCTTCTTTGTGACTTTCTAGCAAACAAAAGAAATATGCTTTTGCTCATGCATAGCCCAGATAACTTCATATTTCCTCATTTATTGTAATAAAAGACCTTTATGGAAATTTCTGGATTTTGTCACCTTCATCAAAAGTCCAGTTCAGTAATTTTCTACATGTTGAATTTTAACAACATCAGCAAAAACCTATTTAAAAGAGAAAAAATAGCTAATTTCGCAATTACTATTATCAATCCATGGGGTGCCAAACAACGAGGAAGTAAAACCAAAATCAACAAAACGCAGATGTTAATCCACTGGACTGCTCATCGGGGCGTGATGACACTGTGATACGTGCATTTTTTGTTTGTCCCAAACAGACGGTTATTACTAATTCAGCACTCAAGTAGACCAGCATGATGCTCAAGCACCCAAATAAATTAAAAGACCTTTAGTAATGCTTCACAGCACAGTTAGCGGCCTTAGTGTCAGACACGTAAGAGACAGACGACACTGATTTATTGCCGCTCACATTCACAGTGAAGATGATTGCTCTCCACATGGTAAGATATCAACAATACATTAGCCCCTTGCTGCACTGCTTTTATGCGTTACTATTTTCACATGTGGCGGAATTATTCTAATTATATAACTCACAAACATTTCTTTATTAAGTGTAGGCGCATTCCTGTGTGTGGAAGCTGGATAAATATGTTTGGACGTTTATGTGTTTTGTTTGTTGCACCAACACGTGGACCTGACTGTTTTCCCTCCATCTGTCCGCTGTGGGACCTCAGGGTGCTGCAGGGCGAGTACAGGAGGCTCAAGTGGAAGCACGAGGAGGCGGCGTCAGTTCCCATGCTGACTGAGGCTGGAGAGGGAGGCCCGGGTTCACCCACGGCGGAAGGACAGCAGGACGAGGAGCTCTTGGCCGAGGCACGGGTCCTCCGGCAACACAAGACGCGCCTGGAGACCCGCATGCAGATCCTGGAGGACCACAACAAACAGCTGGAGTCCCAGCTGCGCAGGCTCAGGGAGCTACTGCTACAGGTACTCTGTGAGAGGCGTGGTGCTGGGGTGTCATGCCGAGAGCTGAGCAGTAGTGCAAATACATTTACTTAAGTACTGTACATACATACAGTTTTGAGGCCTCGCAATCAAACTTCTAATCCACAACGTTTCAGACCAGTACTGTACCTTTTACTCCATTACTCCAAGTTTAAAATTCACTTTTACTTAATTAATTCTTTGCTGTTTATGTTGAATAATCTACTCTAATGTTTTGATATTTTAGTATCTTATCAGATACTTATTTCAGTTTATTCTTACTTTTGTGTTTTCATGATACTTTTATGTTATTTTATGGGATTCAGTTTTGTTTTTTTTTTTAAATTGCTTGATTGATTGATAAACTCAGCATTATATAAAGCAGTTACGATTAACTCCATCTCAACAAGGTGGAACCATAATATGCTGCCGCCACTCCCCATCCCTCATCCCCTACAGTGAATGGGACGTAGAAGAAGAAGAAGAAGAACAGATTTTAGAGGAATAAAAAAGGAGGATAATAACAGTAAAAGAAGCTTTTCACATTGTTCATTCACAATGATGAATCAAAAGAGTACTTAAAAAGCAATTGGGTTATTTTAAAGTGACTCTTTCACAGTGTTCCATCCTCCCCTGAACCAACAGTGGTAGAAGTGGCTGCTTCATCTGAGCAGCCGATAGTTCATGAAACACAGCGTCCAGAAGACACTGGAGCCGGTAATTTAACATCAAAGTTTGTGAAGATATCCGACACTGAGCGATAAGCTTCTTGGCTGCTCACTCACCACTCAGCCATCTCTTTTGTAGAAGTAGTAACTCTGAGGAGTTATTGAGGAGGTGAAGGACTGGAGCCGTTTGTCAAGGTGGAGGTGGTGCGTACAGCTTTCTGCCAAAAGGAGGGTACTTTTGGGCAGTCCCATACCATGTGTGACATATTGTCCCAGGTGGGAAGATAAAGCCCTGACATGTGTTCCCTGGGTCATCCTGTGGTCCTGTAACAAATCCTAAAATGAATCTTATCTTTCTGTTCATTTGACACATATTTTCTCATGGTCTTTCATTCCTGGAAATGAAACCACGGAGTCTGATATAAATTCACTGTACAAAAAAGACAGGTGTTAGTATCTGAGTACTTCTGCCACCACTAGAGTTAACGCCTCCTTCCCTTGTGCTCCTCCCTTGCGTGGGATCCCTCAGGGGTCTAGTCTGAGCCCCTTTTTATTTATTATATACACACTATTTTCCAACTGAGACATTTAACCAGCCTGATCCCTCCTTCAGATCCTCCGGCACGGCTCTACTCATCATTCCGAAGTCTCAGCTTGTTAATAAAGCAGACTAATTTACTGTGTTAAGGGGCTCTGGTTAACTGCACCATACAGTGGCTCTGAGAGCTTAATGTGATGCACTGCAGCACTAGAAAACACAGGCGAATCGACATGACACAAGCAAAGTAAGAAAATATCTCCATTAATTTGACAATATATATTCATTGCATTTAGGAAACCTCAAAAACAGAAAAGGCACTCAAATACACAAATGCGCTGCAGGAAGCACAGACAACAACAGAAACTGTTTCCAGAGGATCCCAAAAAGTGATCAACATGGCTTGTGCACGTGACAGTTTGTACCTCATGCAGTTATTGAAGTCAGATCTGTGTACCGTTTCTGTTTATGTTGTGGATTTCTGACTTTTCTTCACCGTGTGCAGGAGCTGAAAGTGACCGGTACAAGAAAGAGGAGTTCTATTAATCATTTTAATGATTTCTGAGGGGATTTTGTATTTATGAGAGACATTAACCTTTACTATCCTACCAGCAGTGTTAACAGTCGGCCTGTAGCCAGCATTATAATCATATACGCATTATTAGACCAGAAATATCCCGACATACAGGCTACAGTAGGACATGCACTATCAACACTGATTGTCAACACACAGCTGAACTGTAGTGTGTAGTTTGAATAAAGGGCACAGGCAGACATATTCAGTGGTTTTCAACATTTGTATGCATACCCTACATCAGGTAGCGCAGTGCTTCACATACATTCATAAGTACAAAAAGGCAAAGATATACTGTATGTAAAAAATGCAAAATAACAACTGCTCTGAAAATGTAAATTTTGAACTTTGAAGATATGACATTGCGAGATGGAAATAGTTGTGGGAGTACATAAAAGTCAAGAAAAGAAAGAGTTAAGAAAGAGGATAAGCCTTAAGACACTCTGGAGTGTAATGTAAAAGGATTTGCTGCAGTGTAAAGGAAAGGTGTGAGGAAGAGATGGCTGGGAGAGTGGGAGCTGACGTATGCAGTTACTATAATAAGAAAGTGTAAATTGTTAGCAGCAGATGCAAATTACACATACAGGTCAGTGAACAAAGGGAGAGGGACCAAGAGACTGAGTACAGGAGAAAGACTCTGAGAAAGAGGGACAGGATCCTCCTCTTCAGGCTAAACACGGGAAATTGAGAGTGAAGAGTAAAGAGAGTCTGAAAGAGAAGGTAGAGGAGGTAAACATTCCTGGGTTAAAAAAAAAAAAATCCTATTCAGTTTCATTTCCTCAAAAAATAAAATCAGCAAAATCGGCCTTTGTAGCGTGTGGAAGTGTGAATTCCTCCGAGTCTCTGCAGACACCCCAGTTTCTCTGCAGCGACTGAACTTGCTCACTTCTTGAGTATTCCTACAGTGTTGCTGAAAACAATCCAAAAGTTGTCGGGTCGTAAATATGAGGTATATGGAAATATCCTCCAGAGTTATTTTATGCATCTTTGATTGTGATTTGAGACCTTCCCTCCACCTCTGTTGCTGTGTTTTCTGCAGTGCAGCTGTGTGCAGTGCAATTCATCTTTTTATCTGTCTATCAAAGCACAAATCACAGTAACCTGATGGTTTTTGCGTAACAGCTGTTGGGCAAAATTGTCCTTTTTTTAAAGGATTCTGCTCAGAGAGGACTCCTGGCTGAGAGCTATAAGCTATCACATTCATTATTATGTGAAAGGCTAAATGACTCTTTAGCCTGAAACATGATGGATATGAGCTATTATTTGGAATGAATGACAATTAGTCTTTCCTAAAACAGCCCAAAGATGACTCGGAGGCCAACGGATCAGAACCGTCAACCCTGTCTTCTCCCGTGTCTGGAGGGGGTCACCACGGGGAGCCGGCCAGCAGAGAGACCACTGACACTGAAGCTGCAGGTCAGCGATGTGCAGCCGGGCTCGGAAGTGGGCTTGACACATGCACGCACATTGAATGTGAAACAATGCATCCTCCCCCGCCCGCCCCACCCTTAATTGCTCACAGAGGTGTAACGTTCTCTGTGTGTGTGACAGGAGATGATATGGAGCACGAACAGGATACAGTGCTGCAGCTCCAGGAGGTCATCGAGCAGCTGAGAAACGTCTTCCCCTCAGAACCGGGTGAGTTCGCCTCGGCCGCATGGATCATAGCAGCCAAAGCGCTGCATGCTTCGGAGCCAGAACCTTTGCTCCTCCATCACCCGCGAGAGAGTGAGAGATGGAGAGAAGAGCAAATATGTACTGCTGTGGGTCGATAGGTGGGGGGAGGGACGGGGAGATTAAATAGCAGGGAGGAGGAGAAAGATAAAGAGAGACAGTAGCACAGAGAGAGAAAGAGAGCGTCAGTGTCACACACTTTGCAAACTGTCCTGTCGCATTTAAAACGCAATTTGCTGGGCAGTCCAAAGCCTGTAACGTGAACAAAGAGGGGGATTATCATAATTATAGTCTTCATAGTTATAGCCAAGAACATTTTGTCAGTCTTCTGCATGTGTTCCTAAAATCGTAAAAGCTTTCCCTTTTTTTTCCCCCCACTCTTCTTCTGTTTCCTAATTTCAGGCACCACCTCACACATCTAACCCCGAGTGGGCCTGGAGAAGCAGTGTGAAAGCCTGAAAGGATGCCTGATGGCAGCGGGAGGAGCTCCAGATGGCTGAGGTCAGGCCACAATACACCAGGCCCTGTGACCGCTGCAGCAGCTATGATACCCAGAGCTAACCCTCTACTGGAACTCTGTGCACTAAAAGCCTTTTTCATGCAAACTGCTAAAGGCTCCCGCTGATGTCCGTTTGGCCAGGCTGTGCCTCATAACTTCAGTGGCGCAGCCTGACACCATGTTAACGAGCCAAAGGAAACTAACATTAGCAGCAGGTCAGGGAGAGACTGAAGTCAAAGGAAAATGCCCAGCCAAGACACTGTGCTTACCAGTATCTGTGTAGTCCTTCAGAGGTGTGAAGCTTTATATTAGTCCACAGCACAAATTGGACCTTTCCACGAAAAAGAACTTGAAAAAAATGCAAAAAGGAATAAGAAGAATATCCCCCTGTGTTTGTCAGAATGCCTGTATCTTCAGTGTTTGTGTGTTTTTTTCTCCTTGAATGTGTTATCATGGTTGTTATTTTTGTTTTTTCAAGGGAGGTGGTGCGTTAAAGCTTGCTTGTGTAAACTAGATCAGGGCTGGGCTGACTGCAATTTGATGTGGCTGCGTGGTGCAGATTGTCAGGGAGTTGAGAGCTGCCACAACGAGCTTATTTACTTTGTGAGAATGACACATCATCAGTTAAATCCATGATTTATTTAAGACCGCCAAAGTGCCCGCTAGCACAGCGCCTCTGTATGCACACACTGTGTTCCTTTAATCCTCTCAAACTGCTTGTCGCTCTCATTGCTCGCCTCTCCTAAGTGAGCCCTTTACGCTCTTACAGCACTCACCGTACGTGCATGCACACATGTATGCTGCTACATCCATGCTCCCTATTGACGAAGCGCCCTTCCCTCATTGTGCACAAACACACAAATGGCTCCCCGCGTGGTCGATAACGTGCTGTGCTGCGTCCCGAAAAACACAGACTTCCATAAAGGATGGAGATCCTTTTCATGTCTTTGCCTCGCGGGATTCAGACAAGCTCTCAGTTTTGAGCCAATTTGGATTGTGACTGAGATTGAGTTTGGTTGAGGAAATGTCTGCGATTAATATCAGCATGCAGGCTTTCGCTCTGGAATCTTAGAGCTCTCCTGCTGTGTGCAGTGAAAGAGAAAGGAGCAGCTCCAAGCGATGGTGCCGCCAGGCTGAAGCCCTCTGACTCTCTCTCTCTCTGCAGGGCCAATCCCACACACTACAGGGGGGACAAGGCATGCCACCACAACACAGTCCTACACTTCATCCTTAATAATCCCCCCTCTCCGTGTAGATTTGAAAAGAACAGTAAATGTTGATTCTACATGCCTCATTTTCCCTTGCTAATGCGTACTTAATTGCTTTTAGATTTACAAAGAAGAGTGGTTGAAGTGGCTGTGCCCTCATCCTATCAGGGTCATTCTGTTCTAAACATAGCACAGTCAATTAATGCCTTAAAACCAAACTGGATCCATTCAGAGCGAGTTTCTGGACTCATTTTTTATTATGTTTTACAGTCAGGGCAGAGGTTGCATCAGGCGTGGGTTTGGGTGTCAGTCAGTCCCTGGACAGACCTGTGGTTAATGTGGAATAACAGGAAGAATAGAAGAGCGAGGATAACAGCACGCGAGCACCCATTCACTGAAACCAGCTAAACAGGGCTTTTATGGGTGAAGCCATGATGCTGGGGATGCTTGAAGGGCTGAAAGATCTGAGACGAGGGAGGAAAGGCGGGAAAAAAAACAATCCATTTATTGCTGGAGGGCTGGTGGGAGAGATCCACTTTGATGTGCCTGCCACAGCAGAATCTCCAGAAGCAAGACAAGCGATTGCCTGAAACAAGTAAGCTGTGGCTCTGTGTTTCTCGGCAATCACAGCGCCTCGTCCTCACAGAAAAGACAGAGACGTCCACAGCTCAGATTCCATCTTAATCCTTAGAACGACACTGACCTCACATACATGAGTTCGAAACCCATGTGCTGCATTCGTTACGGGCTGCCCCTCCAGGCACACAGCGCTCACATTTTGACTCCGTCCTCCTCAGCACTTGCTGCCTGTTAGTTTTGATGCTGTTGCTAGGGAACTGTCCCCAAGGACGCAGTACCGCAGGGTTGCGAGTTGGAGAGGTGATGTGCCGTTCATCATACAAATGCTAATAGCCTTAAGGGAAGCAAGGGAGAGCGCCACTCTCGTCTTCTTCACTTCTAGCTCCTCTGAAGCCTGCCAGTGTGTAGCTGAAGCTGAAGCTTCTTGTTATCATGTGTTGAATCTGTCTCCGCATCAGCAGCGCTGCAGAATTCGTTTTGGTGAAGCTTAAGTCAGAATGAAGAGCAGCAGCTCGGCTTGTGGATGAAAACAAAACAAAACAAAACAAAAAAAAAAAGAGAAAGCCATGACAAGTAACGTTGATTCAGACGTTTATTTATCGGTATTCACACATCTCATTACACATTGATGATCACCCGGCGGCCTCGCACACTTATTTATCTCCATACTTTTGTATGTGGGTACGCAAAATGATGTAACAGTGACAGCGTGTGAAAGAGGAGAGGAGGCATTCCCCAATGAGCTGCATGTCAACATTTGTCGCCTGCATTTTAAGACGGCACAGAGGAGGCAGAGTGAAATAAATACACTCGGTGGTTAAATGACAGTTGCAATATCATTAGGGCTGCACTTACAATTATTTTCAGTGTTGATTAATCTGTCAGCTATTTACTCAATTGATAGATTCATTGTTTGGTCTGTAAAATGCCAGTAAATGGTGAAAAAACATCCATCGTTATTTCCCAAAGCCCAAGACGATATTCTCAAATGTCTTGTTTTGTCCAGATATTCAGTTTAGGAGTGAAGAGACCAGAAATGATTGTCAAAATAGTTGCATATTAATTCAATAGACAACAAATTGATTGCTGGTTGCAGCTCTAACTATCATACACAGTTTGTCCCTGTGTTTCACTCTGCTGCTGTCGTTTGACATCTAAATTGACTTTGATGGTCATCCCGCTTGCCGGGGAGCCGCACAGCGAGTCTCATCTCTTTTTGTGATCGTCTCTTTGAGGTCTGACACATGTACAAATTTCTATACTGGCAGCAGCTGCCCTATATTCCCCACGCACACTAAAACCTGCCCTGCTCTCTGTGGCGTGACTGAAGCTGTGAGATTGAAGGAAGAGGTTCTCCACAGAGGCAAGAGCCCCCGCCCGACCACCCCCAGAGGATGCTGCTATCGCTCTCCAGACTTCTGTTTCTGCATGTAGCCAGCCAACACGCTACTGGCACCGTTCATTACTCTCCCGACTCAGTCACACCCTCCATGTTTGCATCTAAGCTTGTAATACGGACACATGTGCTTGTATGTCACCTCCCACACAGGACAGGGCGATGAATCACCTAACCTCAAACAAGGTGTGGTTAACACTAACACGTATATACACACACACACTCATTACTTACAGGTGAACTGTGGTATCTTTCTTTAAAATCACCATTAATATACCTCATTAATCATTTCAAAAGTGTACTGTTTAATGGGTTTGATTTTCTGTTGTTGTCCAGCACTCAAACACTTCTTGCTGTCTTTTCTCTGGAGTTTTTAATCTGTATAAAAAGTTTTCTGAAGAAAGGCTTTTTACTGTAATAACAAGTGGGTTATTGGCTGCTTTCTACTCTTTGTGTACAGAAATAAAAACTTTGTATTTGGCAAACTCCTCGTCTGCCGAGCTTTTTTTATGTGCCTGCACTTATTCCTTGGAGAACTGAATAATGAAACTTAACAAATACGGCTGTTTATATTCATTTTCCTCCATGTGTTTATATTTGGATTTGGATGTAGCATCAGTTTTTCCTGTTGAGACTTGAGGCTTGGCTTCACTTTCTGCCTCCATATTGCTGTTCTTTCCCATTTCTTTCCTATTTTGTCTCTCTGGCCTCAGCTTGCCCAGCGTTCCTTTGGCTCTGCACCTTATTGGTCTGTTTTGACTGCGTGCCACCATTTCCTGTTTTATCACTGGTGGCCTTGTTCCCTTTGCTTTTTCTGCTTTGGCCTGGTACAGCACCTGATTGGCGTTTGACCTTTCTGGCCTTATCGCCCGCCGATCTCTTGCTCACTACATTATCTTTGCCTGTGCTGGTGGGCGCAGGATCGCTATCTTTATCTGTTTCTCCATTATCTGGTGCATCCTGCTCGTCCTCGTGAACTGCGACACTCTCCATATTTTCATTATCTAACCCTTCTCCGCTCGCCCTCCCACTCTCTGGCTCTTTATTACACTGCTCTGCTTTCACATCTGGATTTTTCTCTGTTTCTGCGTCATCCGCTCCCCCTGTCTCAGCGGAGGCGGGTTTCTCTGAGCTTTCCTTGTCTCCTGTCTTACTGTTTTCTGTCTTCTTATCTGCTTGAGTTTTTTCTTCAGTGGCTTTCTGTGAAAATTTCTTTTTTCTTGCTGCACCCTTTGCCTTGCTTCCACCAGGCCCCCACTTCTCCTGCGTCGTATCCCAGTAAGTCTTATTCTGGCTGGCGTGCATGGAGCGCATGCTCTCACTCAGCCTTTTCAGTTCCTGCCGGACGAAGGGTTTGAACTTTGGGTCCAATTTCTCCACCATATCAAAGTCCCTCCGAGCTTCATCCTCGTTGCACAAAGCGGCGTGCGCTCGTGCCCGCTGGTACACCGCCTTAAAGTTACCTATGGAGAACAAGGAAAGACAGAGGGGTAGAAATAACAGAAATATTGACACGTAAAAGACCACATCAGCAACAGGAGGTCAGCAAGAATGAAATTGACAAGCAGTAAAACTAAAAGTTAAAGGTAAAACAAACTGCAGGGGGGAGGATGAAACAGCTGCACTGCACACCAGTGGTGAGGCAGGAGGCAGACGAAGGAGAAAGCGAAAGTTGGAGAGAAGTAAATGAAGGGAAAAGGAAAGCATAAGAACAACCATTTCACATCAGCCTCAACTATAAATAATTCAGTCATAGCAGAAACAAAAAGAAAACAATGAATTCATTTTTGACTGTGATGTCCATGGGTGGGTGCCAGGGGAACGAAAGAGAGACTCAGCAATGCGGTGGTGAATGTTTGGTTCCTTCTTTCTCGGGTAAACAGAGAGATCAAGGACTGCTGCGGTGTGAAGGCAGGCGTTTGCTGGGGGCAGGCATTTGTACTAGCAACAGATCTTGATATTTTTAAGCTCAAAAATGAAGGTGTGTGAGGAAAAGCAATGAAAACGGAGCTTGTTTATTTACACTCATGTACCTATTTCTAGATCAAAACACATCTTTTTGTTTCCTCCTCTGCTTCAGATAACATATATTACCTTTATGCTTCTCCAGCAGCGTGCTGTTGAGATCCACCACTTGCTGGTATTGCTTCAGCTCCAGCATGCACTGGCTCAGGTTGAGAGTCAACGGGAGGCGCACTTTCTCCAGCGACTCCCAGTCCTCGGCCTGCTGATCCACCTGCCAAGCACACAGAGAGGACAACATGGGTGGGAGGTGGTGGTGGTGGTGGTGACTGTAGAGGAGGAGGTGGCGGATGGCAGAGGAAAGCTAAAAAGATGAAAGAAGAAGAAGAAGAAAGAGCGCGGTAACAATAAAAAGATGTGAAGATGTAAGGGTTGGGGGGAATGATGGAGAAGATTAGATGCTGAAGATGATAGAGAGATGAGGTAAAGGGTGGAGGATTGTAAGAATAGAAGGAGGGGACATGAAGATGCAGGAGGGTGGGTTGATGAGAAGAGGGATTTTGTTGTGTGGAAAGTGTGAGGGAGTTAGACAGCGAGGTGTGGCAGGAGTGAGGGAGTTTAAGAAAGAGAAAAGAAGCAGAGGCGAGCGCTGTCACAGTGATATCTCTGTGGATAGCTGTTATTTTTAGAGCTCTTTTCTCTGCTCTTCGCTTCGCCAGCATACCTACAATACCACAGCTGCTCTTCAGTAAAAAAGCAACCATGACAGATGATTATAGTTTACGAGCCACAATCCTTTTTACTTTCTGGCACATTCAATCCACTCATCCTGATAAATGGCTCGGACTGGAGGCCGTTAATATGGCCGGCATCGGTCCTGACGTCCCTCTGTCATCACAAAAGGTTTTATTTGACAGAAGAACACTGCATTATTATTTTTGTGCATGCTTTTACGTGACATCAAAATACAACAAATTACACTAACCATGGTCTGAAGGGTGTCCATGTATTCTATGGCCTGCTTGAACTTTACAGAAGCATCTTGAAAGCGGTTTTCCTTAATGAGGAAGTTTCCTTCGTTCTGCAGCAGCATGACCAGTCGTAGCATCTGCTGCCAGCCCTTCCCTTCACCTTTACTGGCAGGGCCTTCTTCCTCTTTGTCACCTGTTCTCTCAGGTAAGAGCTTCTCATTATTGCCTTCAGCACATCTGGATGGAGATTCTTCTTTACCTTTTTCCTCCCCCACCGCATCTTTACTCTCATCATCACCATCTTCTTGCTTTCCTTTGTCTTCCTCCTCCTCTTCCTCTTTGTTTTTTTCCCCCTTTGACTCCAGCATGTTCCAGTATTTCTCCTTCTCTTCCCAGTATTTCTCCTTCATGCGCTCTGACATGGCCCTCAGCTCTCGGTTGACTAGAGAGGCCAGAGTGACGTCCAGGTGGACCACCATGTTGTAGTCTCTGCGGGCTTCCTTTTCATTCCACACAGCAGCGTGAGCCTTGGCTCTCTTGTAGTAGCCTTTTACACAGTCTGAGAAACAGCAAAAAAAAAAAAAAAGAAAAGAAAAAAAGCAGCAGAATAATGAGAAAAAAGCATGAATACATAGTTATTAATGTCTATACTGGGGATATTCAATAATAAACCTGATGTGGCAATTTGTCTGCATTTAGGACTGTGTGTGTGCATTTCTCAAAACAAACTATCTTTATTCCTCACTAAAGAAAAACTTTGAGTTTTTTCATTATGTGCTTATTCTCATGTCTGCTAAGCTACAGCTAGCAGCTAGTTAGCTTCACACAAAGACTGGGAATATATGGAGACACAGCTAGCCTGGCTCAAAAGGCTCACCCAAAGGTTTGCCTTTTTTATGGGTGGTTACTGTACTTGGCCAAGAAATAGTCCAGCACATTACTCCCTGTAAAATCTATTGTTTTTACAAATCTTTTTGCTAAGGTAGCCATGTCCTGGCTGCATATAGATTTGACTGTTACACAAAGCTAGAGCCAGGAGTTAGCTCAGATTAGCATGAAGACTGGAAGAAGGCGAAAAGCCCAGCAGACTCTGTCTAACCACATCCCTCTTTACACGTTGGTTTTGTCCATATTAAACAAACAAAACAGCATGTTAATTAGTGAGCTTTGGAGGTGATAGCGGGCAGATTTTGCTACCTTTGGCCAGAGCTGGGCTAATGTTTCCAGTTTTTAAGCTAAGCTAAGCTAAGCTAAGCTCTCTCACTGCTTGCTGGTCTTATATTTAACAGACAGACATGAGAGTAGTATCAATCTTCTCAGAACAAACGCATTTCCCAGAACGTCAAACTAAATCTTTTAAAAGTTGTCACACACACAAACACGGTGCTCATGTGCTTGGTTAGACACCCGCTGATGGCTGAGCTTTCTGTTCCTCTGCATTTAATTTCCCTCCACGCTAAATCTTTCAGCCAACATTTAAACTGATTTCTTTGTCGCCTCTGGCAGAAGCAGAGACACTGCAGTGAGCTACCACTGGCTTACTTGTTTTTCTGAAGCGCAACTGGGTTGAAAGGATAAAACAGCAGAGTGAAGTGGCTGACTTGGGCTGTTGCAGACAACATGGTATTGATGACAGGAGGAACAACAGCGAGGAGAAAGCAAGTAAAGTGGAGAGGAAAAGGAGACAAAGGTGTGAAAAGAGGGGAAATGAAATCGAGGGTAGAGCTGGAAAAGGATTGGAAAAGGGAAACTGAAGACCCTGAACGAGGAGAAAGTGAGAAAAGAAAGGTGGAGTGATGCTAGTGTGGGGTGGATCATTCTTATAGGCTTTGTGGGGAGGGCTGAAGCCTCGTGGCGGCTGCTCGAAATGGGCCAATGGAGCTCAGAGACTCCTGCCCATCATTTCCATGATACCGTCTCACTCTCAAGCAACTTTACACCCTTCCTCCTCCTGCCAAACAAGCATCGAGCACATGCATCGTACGGCCACACACACTCACAGCTGTACACACTCCCTCCTCCTGCCACACACAAAGACAAACAGAAAACTGGAAATCCAGGCTGAGGGACAGAGAGTAAAATAAAGACTGCCTCAGTGGCATAATTCATAAGGCTCTGAAGTGGAGAGTGTGCCAGAATGTGAGCTCCTCTAGGATTATATGAGTAGCCATGGATATGACAGTACAATTCCCAGGGCTGCACCGACTGTAAAACCCTTGGTATCATCAACGTCAGCCCTCCTGCGCACTGAAATACACTGAATTCACAGCTGCATCATACAACAGCCACTGTTGTAAAGCCAGCTGAGGCCTCAGACCCTGAACTGTCAGTGTTTTACAACATTTTGAAATTACTGTTTGTCACGGCGTTCATACAGTGTCCTGAGCAGGAAGTGACTTGGTACAAGCCCTCATTTTACTCTTCACTGAGCAGCTTTTAATTTACTTGATAACAAAGAAAAGTTTGACATTTTGAGAAAGACTCCTATGCCTTCTTGCTGAGAGTTAGATAACAAACTTGTTACCACTCTCATGTCTGTCTATTAAATATGAAACTAAAGCCTGGAGATGGTTAGTTTGGTTTAGCATAATGACTGGAGGCTGAGGGAAACAGTTAGCTTGGCACTGCCAAACATGCTATTTTAATTTATTTAACCCATACAAAAAAAATAAAGAGAAAATATGATCTATGGTCCTGGAGGGGGACAAAACCAGGCTAGCTGTTTCTCCTGCTTCCAGTCGTTATGCTAAGCTAACCGTCTCTTGGCTGATATAGCTTCATATTTAACGGACATGACAACAGTGTCAATCTACGGCAGGTGACAGTTAGCTTAGCTTAGCTGGTAACAAAAATCTGCCTTCTAGTCCCTTAAAAGCTCTCAAATTAACATTTTATATCTCATTTGTTTAACTCACACAAAACTTAAGTGTAAAACAAACAAATTATGGGGTTGTCCCCCTCTTCAGAGATGCTGGTAATCTGAATTGTTTGACTTTGCCAAAGCCGGGCTCGCTGTTTCCCTCTGTTTCCAGTGTATATGCTAAGCTAAGCTAACCACCCCCTGCCGTTGCTTCATATTTACATGACAGCAGTCTGTCATCTGTTCATTTTTAACATGGGGGAAAGTTAGAGCATCTTTACACCCCCAGACCCATACTTTCAGCAGCACAGACACCACTGAATACCACCACTTTATAGTATATATTTTAGTGAACATTATAGACCCAAGAGGAAACTGACAGAAGGGTGAGACAGAGAGAAAAAAGCATGATTACAAATCGGTCTGCTGCTTCAGCACCATGCACAGCCATGAATTTATCAATACACAGCACAGTTACTGTTATTTCTGAGCCATGGTCAGGGACATAGATTCTAACTTGAACAAACCTCAGTCAGATAAAGGATCAATGAGAGGCAGGGAAGACTCACATATTCAATTAAACAAGCCCTACCCCTGCACTCTCTCTGTTAGGGGATGGAGTGCAGGGATGGCAGGTCAACAAGGGGGCATTTTTGATCATTTTGCTAACAAAGGGGGTGGCAACTCTCCTCATATCCCCTCAAATCGCTTACTGACTGACAGACATGAGAGTGGTATCTAACTCTTACTGAACTCTTGGCAAGAAAGTAAGTAAACATATTTGTGAAAATGATGCAACTGTGTGAGTGTGAAGCTTGGCGACACTGGGAAAGAAAAGTGTGCTCAGTCAGCTCTCCCTGGAAAAGGTAAATTAAAGATATCTTTCAGTGCCAAAACTGAGGATTAAATCAATCCTCCAACCAGGCAGTTACCTTTGTGTTTCTCCAGCAGTTCGGTGGTGTGCTCTATAACTTCATAATACTCCTCCAGCTCCAACATACACTGGCAGTAGTTCAGCTCCAGGGGGATGATCATTCGACCCAAATTAATGTAGTCTATATCACCTGGCATCTCCTACACATGCACATGCACAAATGGAAGAACACGATCAGCGCTGCGCCATGGTGCTGCTGTGTTGCTCGGCATATGTTGCTCCTACACATATTTCAATAATTTATGTGAATTCTGTAGGCTTAAATATTTTCACACAGATTCAAATATATATAATGGCTTTGGGACAATGGAGTATCATCTCTGCTTAAGAGAGCTCTACTAGCTGTTTGTACACAGACCAACTCTCTGAAAGTCTCTGACATCAAACTCAAAAATCACTTTGACACACAAAAGATTTCTTTACACTCTCTGATCTGAACATCTCACACACACTGGCCCTCCTGAATTCCTCCACCCACCCTGCTGCCTCTAATAAGGGATACAGAGCAAAACAGGTAAACAGGAATCTCCCACTGGAAAAGAGTTGCACGTCCCAAAAACCTAAAATCCTGAGAAAACCTCTAAATTCACATTCCTCATTGTGCCGCCCTCATCCCATCTATCTTCCCTAATCAGTCTCTCACTCTGGACTGGACTGTTTTCAGCAGCAGGACGGCCTCTTTGTACTTGCTGGCAGCCTCTCTGAATTGTCTCTGCTTGACCAGCGCATTGCCCTGCATGTGGAGAATTGGCACCGTCTGCAGCTTCTCATCCTTTTCCATCATCCATGACTCTCTCTGGTACGACATGGGGTCTCCCACCTGGAAGTGGCAGGGGCAAGAGGAGAGCACACCAGAACAAAAACATCAAAAGGAGAAAAACAGCAACAAAGGAAGCGCAGATTAATGCTAAAGAGGTGCAAACAGTCGCAGTGGTGCAGAGAAACAAAGTGTGCAGCTGTGCTTAACTACGACTTTAAGGTATTTGTAATTTGCTATTTCTAATATATGGTACTTTATACTTCTTCTACACCACATTGCAGAGACTAATTTATACTTTATACTCCACTACAATTTTTTTTTTTTTTGCATACTAGTTACTTTGATTTTACATAAAAAAACACATGAGCAACGTTTGAAAAATGTGGTGCATAAGCACAAGGGTGTTTTCAGTTATGTGGCTGATTAAAACTGCTCAGGTTGGAGTTATGTAAAGCTCTGCAGGGATTTACACAAGGTTGCCAATAACAAGGATAAAGATTGAACTTGTCATGCAAGATAATAACTTGTGTGCACATCAAGTAAAAAAAAAAAAAAAAAATCATTCAAGACCTTGGAAGCTCTGTAATTTAACAAACTGAAAGGGGTCGTCGCGAATAACAAGCACTTTGGATACTTAAAGTACATTTTGTTGGTAAAACTTGTCTTCATTTGAGTGGACTTCTGAGAGTTTTTACATTGTGGTATTCCTTCTTTTACTTACAGGATCTGAGGACTTCTGAGCTGTCAACTTGAGTGCAGAAAAGCATTGTAAGACTGAAATGGGGAAGATGTTAATTTACTCCTATCGCTGCTGGACCCCCTGGTGAGTTTCAAGCTTGTTCTGATACTATATTATTTCAAAGCTGAATGTCTCAGGCAGAGTGGGGTTTCACTTTTGTCATTTCTGTCAGTGGATTTTAGAAAATCATGCGTAGGAGTGTCTCACTTGTAGAAGAGGGTTGGATGAATAGGTAAATGTGTCTTTTCTTGCTGTCAGCCTATGTTTAAAGATGCTAAAATCTGAGAAAAGCTGTTTTCTGGAAAAAGACAGCTGATTGTTCTACACTGTCTTCTTATTTTGCTATCCAGTGTGACATACACTATTTTGCCGCCGGTGCTTACCTGCAGCAGCTCCATGATGAATATAAGTGGTTGAGGAGTTCTCATGAGCTCATCCAGCTCTGGAAAACCAGTGGAGTGATAGTGGAACATGTTTCCCATGCCACACATGTGTCTCTGGCCCTCTAGGGGGTCTTTCCCTTGAGCAATCAGCCTCATTCCCTTGGACACGATGGGGTACAAGCCTGTGTGCTGCAAAATAAACTCATCAACAAAAGCATAAACAACAGGTCTGCAGCAAGACATAGAAGCACTTAATCATGCTAACACCCTGGTGCTGGCAGCCTGTGCCAATCAGTCCTGCCAGGAAAACCCGAAAAATGGACACAATTTTACTTGCAGATTACAGTTTTCTCCAGAAGAAAAACACTACAATTTGCTTGAAAAGGGATTGCTTTTGTGTTTATAATACTGAGCGGCGGGAGGCTTGGGAAGGTTGATTCATGTACATCATAATGAGGAGCTAAAGCTCGTGAACACATATTAGGACCTCTCTCAGGAGCCTAATATCTCGGCGTATGTGTGTGAAGGCTGTAGTTCAACTCACAGTGGCATCACACCAGAATTCAGCCACCTCTCCAGTCCTCATGGACGTCAGCAGGGTCTCCCAGACCTCCATCTTGAACATCTTTCCGACAAAGATCTCAGCCGGTCTGCCGGCCAGGCGACTGTCATCGATGACCGTTCGTTCAAAGTTGTCCAGCAGCGTCTGGAAATGGAAAACCAGCTGGGATGGAAGGAGGGAGCAGGAGACAGCGGAGATCAATAGATTAAACTATTTGCCAGCAAAATACAGATGCTGTACAGCTTGCCCATGTGTTGCTTAGATCATTATTTTTGTACTTTGAGTATTGAAGAATTCCAGGAAGTCTATGAATGATTCCCGCTTTTATTCAAAGACCTTGAATTTCCCTTTGAGAGAGAACTTAAAAGACCCTTTATTCGCTGGTTAAGACATGGTGTTTGTAGGTTTCTCAATAATACTATATTTAGTGTGCAGACAATAAAAATGCACCATCTTTGTCTTCACTTTCTAAATAACATGCAGTGGGAAATTGCTGCCTTTGATTTTTCTAAATTTACATATATGTATGCATGTATGCACACATTCAGTATATGTGTTTTCTTCTCTCCTTTGTTGTTTTGTATTTCTGGCACAGGCACAAAACAGAACAGCTGTTGACAATTTTTTGATTGTTTTTTAAAGCTTTATGTGTATTTTTTAATAGAATTTTCACTGAACGCTGTTTCATATTTGAGTCACTTCTTATGTAACGCAAACATGCTGGTTTTCATTATGTGTTCCATCTGTTTTGGTGCATGTGAAAGACAAAGCCTTCACTGTAAAATCACACCGCTCGCATGTAATCTTCTATTTATAACTTGACAGATTGTGCATAATGATCTGATAACTGTGTGCGCAACTGGGAATCACCTCACCTGGGAGGGAGCACACACTCAATGTAACACAGAGACACAGGTAAATGGAAATTCATGCTGGCATTGTCATGGAAAATGTTTGTCACGGTGTCCAGGCTCGCTGCCATATGGCTGGATATGACTTGGAAGGGAAAAAAAGTCGGCGACCAGCGGATCAGTGGATGAACAGAAACACAGCTGCGGTGCCAAAAAACATGTTGCAATTTGGTTGACCAAATGTTTGCTCTGTGTGTAAGTGCCAGATACAGAATAAATTTCCTCACTTCATGAAAAATTCAACGGATCTAATGGAATCGGGCAACGATACACGGCTAAAAATAGCCATTTCTCTGTGGAACATTAATTATATCACAATGGTAATTAAGCCAGGAATCAGGTCCAATCACACTGAGTTTGAATGTGGTGTTATTTAGGTTGTCGGGTTAACTGTGACTCGTTACCTTTGTCCCAGGTGGAAAGTGTGGCAGCGGTCCTGTGCCTCCTGCCAGAATCTTCTTCCTGACTCCTGGATAGTTCATAAGGTATGTCTCCTCCATTGTTGTTCTGCCTTGAGTGAAACCAGACAGAAAAGTGTGTGTTCTGGAGATTTCTTTCTCCTCTCTGGGTTTCTGTTCTTCTGTCTTTCTAATTAGCCTTGTGGTGAGAGTCTTGGCTGCTTAGCTGCTCTCTGACAGATGGCAGGATTAGGCAGGGTTTGGAGGTGGACACTTTAATCTGAGGAGCTAATCTCTTGCCTACCCCTGCGATTGGCGGGGCAATCCCTGCAGGAAGGAGCGGGAGAGGCGAGGATGACCGCCGGGGCCCTGGATGAGAAAGGCCCAGATCATTCTCGACCAGGTTGAGACCATTCTGGAAGGAGATTAATCTGATGACGTGATGATGGTTTAGTGACACAGGACTTTACATCACACAGGTGGGTGGACAGGAAGTGGCCCATTAACAGTGACTGCTGCAACTATTGATAAATCTACCAATTACACTCTCAGTTAGTATTTTGGTCCATCAAATGTCAGAAAATGCCATCACAACTGGAAGCCCAAGGCTATGTCATCAAATTGCTTGTTTTACCAACTGTCCAAAATCCAAACACATTCAATTTATGATCGCACGCAACAAATCTTCACCTTTCAGATGCTGGGAATAGAAACTTTTTGCTCGAAAAATAAGTAGCAGATTGTTTTCTCTGGCTAATCATCTCCACTCTTGTTTTAGCAGGAAGCACTTGAATACACGAGAAAGTCAAATAAAATTAAAATCCACACTCTGATGAGCTGTGAGAGTAAACTGTCCTGGTTTAAATCCAGTAAGCTCAGTGGACGCCTCACTAAATACACTTGTGAGCACTAACAAAGGCTCAAACTACTGTAAGCAGCCACAGTCAGCGAGACTTAAACCTAAAGACAAAGTGAAATGAAAACACATTTTCCAAGTTCTACAGTTAATTATTCATCATCTCATTATATTCCAAACATCTTTCAAACACATCGTTTTTTTTAATATCAAAATGCCTCTTTTCTCTCCCTGTAAATCCTAAAAATATTTCTGATGACTCATCCTGAACTCAGGGGCGGTTACATAAGTTTATCCAATCAAATGTGATTTGGGGTGACAAGCTAACCCCACCCATCATATAACACCACACACGACTGTTGGCTAGCGGGGTTATAGCAGAGCAATATAGTAAGATGTGTGTGTGGATTTCAGCTGGTAAAGCTGTGAAACTAAGAATGAGGTTGAGGTGTAATTTGCTCATTAACCCATGGCTGCAACCTCCACCTCCACCACCTCCTCCTCCTGGTCTAACGAGGGAGGGAGGTGTGTGCAAAGGCCAACAATCCTCTACATTGTCACATCTCCAGCTTCATGTAGAAGTATGTCACATTACAGAAGGTAAAGATGCTCAAAAACTTCCCCTTCAGTGTCTTCAACACTCAGAGGAAGTTGGTTGATCCACCCACAGAAAAAAAGGACGTTAATGACCAACATCAAACTGCCCACTTGTAAAAATCTCCGCCCAAATGCAATAAAACAGTCGGTTTCCATTTCTTGGACACTTGAGCATCGCTGTAATTTATTCTTCATACAGATAATGAAATACAAAGACGGTAAAAATTGCCTGACAAGCAAAACAGACATAATAGTCACCTCTGAAGCCGATCAATTACTTTAATCATACAGTAACTAACAACAAATTCTGTCAGCTTAATGAAAAACATTGACTGCTAATACAGAAATCGATATCCTGCATATGTAATGCATGAAAATGACAAACTGAAAGGAATGACACAGCAAGTCAGCTAATAAAGACTCCCTCCTCCCTGGATGAAGACTCCTCTTCCTCCTCCTCTTCTCGTGCCTTTCATGTGTGGCAGAGGATGACGTGAGGCTGCCCCCTGGTGGTCACTTCTCGATCAGGGAGTCCAGCTGCTCCTGCAGGGAGGCCAGCTGTTGGAGCAGAAAATAGAAGGCGTGATTGATGCCCGACAGCCCCGGGGTGTAATTGCAGGGTAAGTGGATGATGATTAACATGTCTTTTCACATTAATTTGCTGCCCTCATTTGTCAATACAAACAACGACCCCAAACGGTGGGTGGCCTCTATATGCCATAGCTGCAAAAAGGACTCCACTAGTAGCTGCTGACAAATTCAATTTCCCATGATGGAATTTGAACTTTGCTATTAGGCACGAAAACTATTGGGTTTAAAAAGGGCAGCGAGCACAATGCCGTCCGCTAACATGGCTATTTGACATTCATACAAGATAAATTCATGCAAAGTGCCGAAAGCTCAAAACAAGCACTGATCCTCCTTACCTGCTCCATCTCCCGCTCCTCCTGCTGAATAATCTCATCCAGCAAAGCTTGGAAGCGATTCTGTGAGAGGAGAGAGACACAAACGAGATCTGTTGGAGTCGACATGCTGAGCCTCATTAAATTGTGATGGCTTTAAATGTGTGTCTGCCTGAGCTGCTCATGTCACTATCTCCTCTCTGACAGAAAGGCCACTTGGAATGCCAGTCAGAGACAGCTGACCTTTTCCCTGCGACTGTGATAATAACGACTGGCGATGGGCCTTTGACGGTCCCAAAACACCGGGCAATGAGAGCTCGAAATGGCAACGTAAAAAGGGCCACGTCTGCTCATGTTTCACTCATTGTAAAGGCTCCACTAAAGAGCGCTTGGCAGGACAATGAATTTTCATGCCTAAGCAATGCTTATTTTGTAAAGAGCTGATGGGAGAAATGCAATATTTAAAGCTTTAAAAACATGAAAAAAAAACAACTAAACAATGGCCTCAAACAGTGTGTAATCAGCTGTCTTCATCATTGCTGTTGAGAGAACTTCTGCCTCCGAGCTCATCAGCATGTTGCTGTTTATGTTTCTGTGCATGAAGACCTAGTTTCTGAATGACTGTGGAAAAGTGTGTGCGTGTGTTCGCTGTTTACTTTGAGGGCCTGGTTTTCCACTTTCATGATGAGCTCCTCTTGCTGTTTCTTGCGGGCACGGGTTTCCTGGAGCTTGGACTTGACGCTGTTGATCTGCACCTGATACTCCATCACTGCAGGGAAGAGCAGGAGGTTCACATGTTACGACTCGTAATAACACAAACTCCATTTATGCTTCTGCTTTCATGTGCAGAGAACAACAAACAGAAAAAAGTTGGAGAGATTCGATGACGTGACGTCATTTGGGAGCCGCGAGGACAAGATATGAACCTTCGCTCGCTGAAACACAAGGGAGCCTCCATTTGAGCCTGATAAATTGCGGTTAATGGGAACAACAAATCCATTTAAAAGGACATAAGCCAGCAGGCCGAAGCACTAAAAGACACAACTAAATCAGTCTGCTCTGGGATCCTCAGAGGGTTCTCATTAAATCCGACCAAAGTGATAGTACTTCGAAACAACCTGCGGCTCCCTAACCATCAACTATCTTCCAAACTAACTTTATCCATCACATGCTTCCCCTCCTACTGGCTCACAATCCTCTCATACGGCCCATCTAATATGCACCATCCCTGCAGACCCATTCAATACAGCTTTGCGGCGCTGCCACAAACGTGCACAGCAAGACTCCGACACATCTGCATTAGCTCTGCTGGGCTGCTACAATGGAGCTGACCAGTAACGCTACTGACTGACAGCTCCGCGTATGTAGATAAGGAGGCATTGAGCTGTCAGACTGGACAGCTGTCTGAGCCGAACGCTGAGCCACAACACCTGTCAGGCTGGTTAGCTGAGGAGCAGAGCTGTCAGCGTTGTGCATCTCTGTGGGCAAGGGCGCAGCACATGTGTATAAGTGAAAGTAGGGCTACTCATTTGAGTGTGTGTCTGTGATGTCTGACCCAGAAAACTCAGCTCTGATTAGAAGTCCAGACACCTGGTTAAGGTTATTTCTGACCTCTGCTTTGACAAGTGCACAAGGGGAGTTGGTTAATTTAATGTTGGACTGTGCACGTAAGATTGTAAGTCGGCTGGAAGAGCCAGCACTCACACTGAGGTGTAAATCCAAGTTGCAAGCACAGCACAAGGGATTGCTTAATGCTAATGCTGCATTTACTTCATCCACACACACACACACACACACACACACACACACACACACACACGTTCAATTTAAGAACAGATGTACATAAATATGCATCTGCCACCATATGGACATACATCTATGGGTCATATATCATGAGAGTTTCTACATGAATTTCACGCACAATATTCCAGCACCTTACTCAGGGCGAGATTTCAGAAGTGGAAACAAGTTGGGAAGTGTTGTGAGCTATATTTTGACAACAAGGATTGTGACAGCATGTCAGCAGGGCTGCAACTAACAATTACTGTCATTAATGTCATGAATTCGAATGAGTCGATCCACCGTTGAGTCTATAAAAGGACAGAAAATAGTGAAAAAGGTGATGTTGTGAAATTGCTCGTTCCGTGCAACCAACAGTCCAAAACCCAAACAGATTGCATTTTTAAAAATATATATAAAAGAGAGACGAGCAGTAAATCCTCACATCTGAGAAGCTTGAACCAGCAAATAGTTAGATTTTTTTTCCCTTGATTAAGGACTTAAACGATTACTTGATTAAATTGTTTTGGCTCTTTACATCAGGAACATAAAAACCATAATTATATAAAGACATTTTTTTTTCCATTAAGCCCAATCACCAATGTTCCTCACTCTGTGTGTGTTGGTGTGGATGTCTTACAGGTTTCCAGGCCTGTGCAGAAACCCTGACATCCCCTCACCTATCTGGTTGTTTCTGTTGCTTTCATGCTGTGCAGAATCCGACTCGTTGAGTTTGTCTTGGAGCTGTCGGACCAGATCATCCTCCGTGTCCATGATGTTCAGGTCCTCGTCCTCGTGCCGGTCCCCTTCGTCCTCCTCGTCCTCGCTGGAGCTGCTGATGTCGTTGAAGATCTCCCTCAGTTCGTCACGCTGGGCTGGCCATGCAGAAGTGCACATTAGTGTTATTAACATGGACACAAAGATGGAGATAAGCACAAACACTTGCTTGGGTTGGATTTAGGTCACAGTGACTATAGGCTAATGAAAATCAGAAGATGCTGGGGATTTAGTCTATTGTGACACAAACCAGGTATGATTAATGTGAAGCCTACTTACTTACGATGCCATGAACAGTTTATCTTACATAACAAAGACAGACGTGCTCTCGAACACTTGGCTGTATATTCACATAGCATTCTTCTGCTCTAGAAATCTCTGTTATACTGTGCTACCACTTCTTTTTCCAAGTGTCAGTCATGCCACTCATACACACTGCTAAAATCAGCACCTTTAAGTGCCAGCACAGTCACACTGTGCACTAGTGGCTAGGGAGGTCCACTGGTGAGTCTACAGGCAAAAATAATCTTGAGGCCAAAGAGGAACTAATGCTTGGGTGCGCTCTATTTCCATTTCAAACCACCGGGGCAGAGGCTATCAAGAAGGACAAGGGTGGCGTGCATGCCGAAAATGAAGAGGGAAACCTCTGGTGGTGAGGAAAGGAGAGTATCAAAGAAGTGATTGTATGAAAGTCAAACACATGAGCTGTCTGTGCCCTTTCAAAGCAGCAGCACAATTTAACGCCATAACAGAAGCAGAAACGCTGAAGATACCTTTGAGATAGTTTAGAAAAAGAGTCTCAGTGACATTGTTTTTCCACTAGAGAGCAATGACAAGTCTATTTTTCAAATCTCCCACTTGGTCATGTTCCTAACAAATCTGAGGGACATTAGAGAAAACATTTGTTATGTGATTATCACATTTCCGAACTCTCAAATATCTGTATCGGCCCCAAAAACATCAATTTGGCTTGATTGCTTTGTTTTTCTATGTGGTCCGGATAGGAGTAGATACCCCTTTTGCTGCTTTAGCACAGAGGAGGAACCAGCATGCTCATGAAGCCCACCACATCTTACTCCTCATGATGTCACTTACCAGAGGACCCGTGACCCATCTTGTGTCCCGAGGTGCCAGGTGAGGAGTCCAGGTTGGCCAGAGAGCCGTGCTGATCTGCTTCCTTGGACTCATCCTCTGCTATGATTTCCCACCCTGAACGTCACGGGTTAAGGTCCACATACTGTACCGTCCATCAGATCTCTCAATTTCCACAAACTCTTCTTTGAAGAAGACTTGAAAAGTAAAAACCAGATGATTCGCCACAGGAACTTAAACATTCATTAGTGTGTCATGTGTACGTCTGCTGCTGCATGCAAACGCTACGACTATAATTAGAACCTAGCTTCACTGTGACCAACTAAGCAATGATAATGAACGGTCCATCTCAATTAACACACAGCAAGTAGCCACTCAAAGCAGCCCCGCTGTGCTCTTATTCTGTCAGGCAAGTTTAGAGTTTCATTAGAGCACTAATAGCCTCCTTGTAAAGTGCATCTCTCTCACAAAGACATTAGACAGAGTCAAGTCAGGTGAGTCAGGACACCCGCTGGGATGTTAGATCAACCTGGATGTGAGATGGAAGCGAGGTTATGTTTGTCCTGAAAAGACAAAAGAATACAAACTATTTTATGCTTCTTAAAAAGCTGAAGAGTCACAGCTCTGCGTTAGCTTTCCATCTGACTCTACATTACACGCTGCTGCTTGCTGTTATCGGAGATGAACACCAGTGTTGTTTATGCTCGGTTCAAAACGGGTTAATTAGCTTTTTAGGGTTTTCAAAATGGACGTGCAGAACTGCCGTTGGTTTTCTTAAAGGATACGGACGCTGACAGCCTCAGCGTCTGTGCTTAGCAATCTCTTCACCTCCTTCTCCACATCAGGAGATTCAATGTACTGCAAGACAAACAAAGAGATCGGGTAACATGTAGCGTTAGTAGCATCTCTCTCTCTCTCTCTGTCTCTCACACACACACACACACACACACACACACACACACACACACACAAAGGTAGCAGCTGGCTGCATGCCAGGAAGCACATTAGCGATTAAAAACAGAAGGGGCCAAATCAATAAGGCTCGGCTCTGCATCTTCAGGAAGATTTATTCTGAAGACAAAGTAGAAGTGTAGTGCTCAAGCACAGTCGCTTTCACTTCAAAGCAATAGTGAAATTGCTTTCTTGCATGCCTTTGGGGCAAACTAAGATGGAAAGGCTTTATTTATATGTAAATCTTAGTTTTCACTTTCACCAGAGTTCCCATTTTATGAAATGTAAATGTCTTGTTGGAAAAGAGCCTAGGAAAGCGATGGATCATCAGACAGGATGCTAAAGAGATGGATTGGAAAAGGGGAGGGGAGCGCTGAGGGCGAAATGAAAATGTCAAAACCTTCTTTTTCGCCGTCTTCCGAAATCTTCTCTTGCGTGTGTTCTTCAGAGGGCAGGTGACTGGGGACCAGAACAGCAGGATTAGCGGAGTCAAAATGGCTCAATCAGCTGTGGAGGGCTTCCTGAATCGCTGAACTCCTCAAGTTTTCGGCACTCACAGCTCAAAAAACTGATTTGTGTAGGTAACAGTCTACTTACTGCCGTGGTTCCAGATGAATTTCTTGTCCTTGTCTTTGTCCTTCTTCTTGCTCTTGGGGTCGGTGCCAGTTGGCTCCTCTAAAGGAGGGTAAAGGTCTCCATCTAGTGTACACACCAGCATCTAACCCATGCAAGCCAAAAATGAATGGTAAATCACTCTGAGTTCTGCTGACTAATGTTGTTGCACTACAGTATTATAAAGAACAAGAAGAGAGGAGACAATATCTGTCTTTTAAATGTTAATGTAAATGTTAAAATATGCAATGCTAAACGTGAACAACCAGTCCTAAATTTAATGCCACTGCAGTGCTTTACCTGGCAGACGTCAGCAGTCTTGTAAAATGTCTTCTTGTCCACCGTTTTCAGAGACTCTATCATACAGGGCAGATCCACCAGCTTGCAGGCCAAAGGGACGCGGTCTACTCTCACTATGCCATGACGACCATCAGCTACAAATAAGAGGGACAACAGGATTGATTATAACGACATGTTTGTGACACAGAGGTAACCATTTCCATTAGGACGCTGCAGCAACTGTTACACTGAAAAACAGAGAGTACAAATGCAGGTGCAAAACGTGTCTTTCAGACGTACAAGTTTATTTGTTAGTAAAGACCATAAGACAAGAATTTGTGGTCAAACTGGCATTTGTCGTTATTAACGTATTCCAACAAAACTGAAGATAAAAATCAAATCAATAGGATTACATTCATTAGAGTGTCAGATTCCAGTGCTTGTGAATGGAAATAGGTCAGTAGTGCTACTAGAAAGATACAGTAGGTCAGTGCATCCACAGTTATGACACTGAACATTTTAGTTTCACTGCAGAAATAATTTACAAATAACAACTTTAACAATTCTGGACTGATTTCAAATGGATAATCTGGAATCTTTAAAGTGAGAGCGACTGACTCAAGACAAAAAAAACAGTGAACATACATGCACAAAGACAATTTTATTTAATGTTCAAACTGATAAATTTCATTGTTTTTTGTCAATATACACTCATTCTGAATTTGATGCCGGCAACATGTCCGCAAAAAGTTAGGACAGGGGCAGGACATGTTCACAACTGTTGACAAGCGCTGGATTGCTCCAAAGCCATGCACCTGCGGTTAAGAAATGCACTGTTCCTTTCAGCATGAATGTTGCACTCACAGATGTGTAAGTTGCCCTGGGCACTGACACACCTCCGTACCATCACAGATGCTGGCTTTTGAACTTTGCACTGGTCACAATTTGGATTGTCATTTTCTTTTTAGCTGGTAGGACATGACATCCATGATTTCCAAAAACAGTTTGAAATGTGGACTCGTCAGGCCACAGCACACTTTTCGAATTTGTGTCAGTCCATCTCAGGGGAGCTTGTGCCAAGAGAAGTCAGCAGCAATTCTGGATGTTAATATGTGTCTTTATGCATGGTGGAGCCTTAACACGCATTTGCTGAAGCAGCAATGAAGTGTGTTTACATTTCCTGAGCCTGTGCAGTAATATCTTTTATACAATCATGAATATTTTTAATGCAGTGCCACCTGAGGGATCGAAGGTCATGGGCATTCAGTGTTGGCTTTCAGCTTTGCCCCTTACATGCAGAGATTTCTCCTGATTCTCCTGACACATCCTGACACTATCACCTGTTACCAATGAACCTGTTTACCTGTGGAATGATCCAAACAGGTGTTTTTGGAGCATTCTACAACTTTCCCAGTCTTTTGTTGCTCCTGTCCTAACTTGTTTGAAACATGTTGCTGGCATCAATTTCAGAAAAAGCAGATATTTACAAAAATCAGTAAAGTTAGTGAAGTCAAAAATTAAATATATTGTCTTTGTGCTGTTCTAAATACAATATTTAGAATTAATAATTGAGCACTAAGACTACTACTAAAACAAGCTTACGGTGCAACTCAATGGTGAGTCTGTCTTTCATGTTCATACTGCTGGACTGGGCGATCCTTCTTACTGTTGAGGCATACTCCTGTAAGAGAAAACATCCACATCATTTTCAGCAAAAGGTCACATTGAATGTCATAGATATGACCGGTTTTGGCATGTGTAACTGTCTCACCGTAGGAAGCCTCAGGACAAACTGGCTCTCCAACTCATAAGGCGCATCCTCCTTATTCTTGGAGCCGACTTTCCCAGCTAGAATAAAAAAAAAAACATCATCATGAACAAATGGTAGAATAGCCTCCTTGTTGGTTGTAATGTACAGTATTCATGAAACTTCAACGTAAACAATACACTACGAACAAGCAGCGGTGTTTGACTTCCCAGGCTACGACTTTATTTATAAGCTTCTTGCACCTTTTAACTTGCTTCAACGTTTTTTGCAACCTGTATCCTAATATTTCTATTCAGCGTTGGTACTGCATACTTATTTGTGTTGTTATACATTAAGTCTATTTGACATCATCTTGGTAAATCAATTATGTGAACAAGGACCAGCTGAGTAAGTTTACCCATATTTTACAGTCACGCTAACGCTAAGCTAATGTAGCACAGTTACAGTAAACTGCGTATAATGCTGCCGCTGGCCCTAATAAAACAGCTACGACACTGTTGTTCCCATCTTGCAGTAGCAAAAGCCTCTTCATTTAATAACTTTTATCAGTATTACTTAATTGAAACACAAATTGCAAGAGCTGAGGCGGCATGTTTACAAAAGACAGCCAGAGCTAGCAATCGCTAGCTTAGTACTTAACGTTCGGCTAAAATAATGACACAGGCTATAAACATACCTTTCAGTTTAGACGTCATCTTCGTTTTAGTAATTTGGACGGTGCAGCCGCATTAATGTGTTTACATAACAGAAATAACACACAAAAAGGTAAAAGTGTGCTGATCTTGATTAAATCAGCGAAGCGCAACTACGTGAAGAAACACATCTCTGGCCGAGCCGAAGCTGCGAATGGTGAATTCGTAGGTTTGCTACATTCAATGTCTCCTCGGAAATTGTGGTTCTATCATTCCAGCATCCAGTTGCTACAGAGTCCATTAATATGTTATACTGTAGAGAACTGTTTATAAATCTGTTAACTCATATGATGGTTTCTGGACGCTGACTAACGGAATAACAGTACTTCATATGAACTTTATCCACTATGAAACCATACTTTCCGATTTATGGGAACGTCACATTAGTTCCCGTGTCTTATGTTATCTCGCGAGATTTGTTACACGGACGAGTTTCGGATAAAAAGCGGTGATTCTCAAACGTCACCTATTTAGCAACTTATGTCATTTGTATTTAGCTGTTTGCATAGTAATGCTAAATCCATTGTTAGTAAAACAAAACCGTTATTGCAAAAAAACGCTCTATAGGAAAAGAGCAATATAGGAATCTTTGAAATCACTTTTCATCAATCATTAAATTATGATCTCGCACAAGGACAAACTTAGTCAACAGAACCGAAACAGATAAGAGACTATCTTTCTTTTCATCTCACTTCCTGTTCAGTGTGATGGAAATTGTGAATTTCACAATAAGAGTCCTCTGTGATTAGCACTACAACCAACTATGGAAATACACCGTGAAAATGAACAAAGCCAATATTTTTGGTAATTTACAAATCATATAGATTACACATAACACACCACGTTAAGATTTTTTGTGTTGTGGTGTAGTTAAATTATCAACATCCTCCAGAGGTGCTTTTACACCGAAATAAACATAGTACACTTTCTGGAAAAATTAGTTTTCACTTCCGGGCCGGAATCGACTCTTCTGTTTCTGTCGTCTTTCTGCTCTCTACTCCCCCCGGTCCGTGGGTAATATTTGCCCAAAGTTTGCTGTTATCCACGACGACATTACAGCGTTTGACCGCCGACCAGCCGAAATGGTGTTTAAAGTGACTGTCAACAGTGCCTGGAGGGCAACGAGGACGCTGTGGCTGCTCGTGCTAGTGAGCCTGTCTGTGTGCATCTGTGTTTGCCGAGCATCATCACCTCAGGAGGACAGTGCCATGGAGAACATCGTTACGGAGAAAAGGGCAGAGGAGAGCCACAGGCAGGACAGCGCAGACCTGCTCATCTTCATCCTGCTCCTCACCCTCACCATCCTGACCATCTGGTTGTTCAAACACCGGCGCTTCAGGTTCCTGCACGAGACTGGACTGGCGATGATTTATGGTGAGATGCTCCAGCGTGACTGCGAGGCGTCATCGCTGACTTTAACCGTGTGTACTCGGGATTAGATCTGAAATGAACGCGTGGCAGTATGAGGCTTCACACTTCCGACTTCTGCCAGTAAATTACGAAGCATTTTAGCACATGTGGGCAGCAGGTCGAAGCTGTAAGGTGACAAGCTTATTGAAGACAGCTTAAGCACCTTGTCTGAACCCTGCTTGGTCTATAACATCCAAGCAGGTAAACGTGTGGGGGCCCCGGAGGGAACTGCTCTAGCATGAAAAACCCAGCCCAAAATCTCACTTCTCCACACTCTCACTTCTCTAAGGCCAAGAATGGATGTGCTTGAAATAGAGCAGACTGTGATTGACTGACACTGCACACTGCACATTGCAGTGACATGTTTCAGAAATTGCTGAAACTCCAGCACATTCATTGGAGTTTTGACACACGCAGCCTTTTTTTTTTTTGCAGCAGATATTTTGACATGGCACAGTGGGAGCTGTAGTTGATAACAGTAATAACGGACTCCATTTAAACTGTTGGCTCGCTGGCTTGGCTTGCAGGAGCCATCGGTACCAGTCGCAGCTTTTCCTGCTTGAATAGTGAAAGCCCCTGAAAAGTTAAATCAGTCCTTTGAGGAGCGACTGGTGCTTGCAAACTGTGCTTGATTGCCTCGTCCTACACTTCCTGGTTAGTTTTGTCACACCTGTTCGGGTGTCACCTTCCTTGTTATCGTTTTGATAAGTGTTTGCTGATGTCATGTAATTCCAAGCATAGCTCGGCTCCGCTTTCTCCCGGCTGCAGGTGCAGCGCCTTTAACCAGCCTTCACCCAAAGGCACACTGCAGTATTCCTAATGTGTCCGACAGGGCAATCCACTGACGTCTTTCACAGCATTTATTCTGGCTTTGTGGCTTTTTCCTCTCCATCTCTCAGTTTCCTTTCCACAGAATAATCCAACAGAGCCTCTGGTGACATCTCTCCATTGATTTTTGGCCCCCTTGTTGCAACATTAATCAACTCTGCCCTCTGTGTCCTGTTCGTCTTGCCTCTCTTCCCAGGCCTACTCGTTGGCGTGGTGTTGCGCTACGGCATCCACGTTCCTCGGGACATCAGCAACATCACGCTGAGCTGCCCCGTCAACGCCAGCCCCGCCACGCTGCTGGTCAACGTCAGCGGTAAATTCTACGAGTACACTCTGAAAGGAGAGATCAGCGCCACCGAGGTGGACGACGTGCAGGATAATGAGATGCTGCGAAAGGTACCGGCCGCCGTGTTGCTGTCAGGCAGAAAGGACAAGAAGCTGTGATGTGTCACCTTTGATTAAGTTTGTCATGTAGAAGTTTACCATCCTTGTTACATCTGAATAATATACAGCTGAATCAGTTGATAAATGAATGAATGAATGAGAGAATCCCTCTCAGATCAACTGATGATGGAAATAATCATTAGTTGCATCCTGAATGAAATCTTTTAGTGGGTGTTGTGTCTTTATGGACCACCATTTCTGCATTGTCCATGTTAAATATATATAGTATAATCCTCTGTTATCAAGTCATGCAGTCTAAAGCAGATAAAAGGGGCCAAAGGTTGAAGAAGGGCTCATTACTTCTGGTAAAATCAGCGGCAGAAGGCTGCAATCAATGAAAGACAGCAGACAGCTGCCCTTTGCCTGAGGCTCACTTGAGCTTTTTGGAGGCATAACTATTACTCTGTGGTCATGTGCTGATGAATTCATACCAATAAACAAGCAGTATGTCACCAAAACGCCACAGAGGCTGCGATCTTTCCATCTGTGGCTTCTGTCTTCTGACTCTAACTTGTCTCATAACAAAATCACAGCAGGCGACTGTTGGTAAAGCACCGATGTAGATTTACAACTAAAAAGCTGTGAATATGTTTGTCTCTGGGTGCAGAAGTCGTCCCCATTTCCCATCCTGTCATTTTACTGTTATAACTACGTTTCTTGATGGTCCTGGAGGCCGCTTCATGCTGTCCCAGATGTGTCATTTATGATAAATTAATTTATTATCTTACATGCAACAGCCCAGATGTGTCCATCAAAACAACTGTTTTTTTATGTGTGTGTGTGTGTGTGTGTGTGTGTGTGTGTGTGTGTGTGTGACTCAGGTGACCTTTGACCCCGAAGTGTTCTTCAATATTCTCCTCCCGCCGATCATTTTCCACGCTGGCTACAGCTTGAAGAGGGTACGGTAATATTTCACTCTCGTGTGAAAACTTTAAAAACACTCGCGTGACTCGTGATGAAATGATGTCGTCTTTTCAGCGCGAAATGCTAAAATCCACTTATTCCTTCATCTGTTTTTAGAGATGAACGACGTCACAGTGCAGATGCTGATGTGTTTAAACTGTTCTCTCTTCTAGAGACACTTTTTCCGTAACATGGGGTCCATCCTGGCTTATGCCTTTCTGGGGACAGTTATTTCCTGTTTTGTCATTGGGTGAGAATATTACTAAAATATATATATATAACAAAAAGTATCATATATGTCAGTTATTTATGGCAGTAAAGTCAGTGTTGTTTATGATGACGTGTGAAACCCCCCCACCCCCACCCCCCGCTGTCCCCCGTCAGGCTGCTGATGTACGGCTGTGTGATGCTGATGAAGCAGGTGGGACAGCTGGGCGGAGACTTCTTCTTCACTGACTGTCTCTTCTTTGGAGCCATCGTCTCTGCCACAGACCCCGGTATGTAGTTTCCCCTGCACTACAGGTTAAGCATAAACCGCCTTCACTTTTATCTCTTCAGGTGTTCAAAGCTTGCAGGAAACAGGACACAAGCACAAACATTTCATCGTAACAAGGGAGATTTGGTAAATTTGTGTGCAGCAGACTCAGAGTAACTGAGGTCAAGGTTCATTTCAGGTGAAAACAAGTGAAAAAGGAAGAGTTTAGAAATGCCGTCATGCCTGTTGCCTTTGTTCAGTTCTGTTTCTTTTCACTTCCCAAAGTCCCACTGAGAGGGAAGAGATAGTAATGAAATACATCATGATAATAAGTCAAGAGGTTTGGAGAAAAAAAAAGCTCTGAAAACACTAAAACAGCTTAAGAAATACTTTGAAAAACATCTTTGCTTTAAATTTCCTGTAATTTTAAATTCCAAAATTGCAGTTTGTTGAACATCTGTCAGTGCAAGTCTCACAATATTTCCTCTTTCTACAAATCAGCCAAGTGTACGCTCAACGGCCACTTCATTAGTACACCTGTACGCTGTTGTTGCATGGAGTTACATTAGATTCTACAGGTGTATCTAATAAAGTGGCCACTTGCTCAACACATACGTTACAGTATTAGTACATGATATGGAACTGAAACACAGCTCTTGACACCTGCTTCCATCTTGCTCGGTGTTGAGCCTCATTGTTTGGGTCAGCTGTCGGAGGTATTTATTGTCTTTGTCTTCGTCCACAGTGACCGTCCTGGCCATCTTCAACGAGCTGCAGGTCGACGTGGATCTGTATGCTTTGCTGTTTGGAGAGAGCGTGCTCAACGACGCGGTGGCCGTGGTTCTGTCCTCGTAAGTCGTCCGTCTTCTTGACATCACACCACGAGTCCGCATCACAGAGTAATGGCTAAATTCATGCGTTTGTTTCGACCGGCCTGTGACCTTTTAACTAACCCGTCAGCTTCTCATTAGCGCCGCGCTGAACGTGAGGCGGCCTCTTAGCTAACGCTCGGTTTTTCTCCTCCTCTACATGAAACTCCTGTTATTTCCACAGAATTGTAAATTATAATAGCAGGCTCAGCGGAGTGGCCGGTGCCTGCGGAGAGACTCTGACCAGCCCATTGAACGGGTGCACTAAGTAGAGCATGGCATTGTGTGCCTTTGCGGTGCCTTGAGACAAATGTGACAAATCACCGGCCATTTGTTTCTCCACCTATTCAACCACCTACTCTGCTTTCTCACGAAACACTGTTTGATGTTGTGAGCCAGCTGCGTTCCTGTTATCTATCTGAAGATTCTTATGCACAGAAGCCAGGCGAGGGCAGGACGCCGGCGTCTCCTACAGACCAAATGCCTGGTGATTTGTTTTGTGAGCGTGCGGCTGTGAATGGAGAGGCTGAATATCACTTTCATCACGTTTTATCACAAAAGTACCTCAGCAGAATATTTGAAAAATGATTTTTCATAATTGCTTTCTCTGACTGACAGCCAGCCTGCTAAATTTTAAATAAATCTTCTGTGATAAAATCCCTCTCAGCCCGGACAAAATCTAATTTTCAGAAGCTTTTTGAGCCCGTGTGCATCACTGGGCCGCTTCAGTGTCGATACTCGACCACCAGGTGACACAAAGCTGACAGCTTTTATTATCCCTCATAAAAAACATACAGGACAGTAACAGACAGTGCCTGTCAGCTGCGACACAGATGTATCAGCAAGTTTGTTGTGTTGCTTCGACACACTGAAAACATTTTCATCACATTTTTATTTTTCCTTCAAAGCAGACTTAAATAAAAAAAAATCTCCTTATTTGGACTAAATTCTCTTAAAGGAAGGAAAAATCCCTGTAGTCTCTTTTTCTTGCTCTACCTGCAGACAACAAATGTGCATTTAGCAGCATAATATTTAGTGTTTTTACTCTATTGTTCCACCTTTGAATGTAATTTACGGCAAAGTTTCTCCTCAGTGGAAACTTACCAGCATATACGCAGTCTAAAGGATGAATTACGTATCTGTGCTTAACTCCACACGGCAGTATCACATCAGTAGACTTTTAAACTCTTGGTCACGAGTTGAGTATTAACACTGACGTCTCTTTTTGTTCCAGCCCTCTGGCCTTTACTTTACTTTACTCTGCTTTTTCTCTTTATCTGAATTCCTCCAGTTTACATTGTGAGAGGTTTTGCTGTGAAATGTTTCCTGTACCTGCTAAAGTGCTGGAATGTGCAGTGTTTGACGAAATGTTTGCGAGTAAGAAGACGATTTACAGCAGAGGTTAGGCAGTCAGATCATATTATACAACTGCTGCTGCATTTCCTGTCAGCGGGCTTTAATTTGAGTTCGTGCGTAACTCTGATTTCTGCTCTCTTACACTCTGCGTACGTAGTTGGTGTTAAAGTTTGTGCTCTGTCATGTCAGGTCTATAGTAGCGTACCAGCCACAAGGAGACAACAGTCACACCTTCGAGGTCATGGCGATGCTGAAGTCTTTTGGGGTTTTCCTCGGAGTTTTCAGCGGCTCCTTTGCTCTCGGAGTGGCCACCGGAGTCGTGACCGCTCTCATATCCTTTCTGTCGTCCAATTATCTGTTTATTTATGTGAGAAAAACAACAACTTTTAAAATGTAAGACTAAGAATACAGTGTTTAACCAGCAAAGCATAAGCACAGTTAAATGTTAAATAAAATTGTTCACTCAGTTGTTAATAGTATCAATAGTCATGTTTCTGTTTGATAAATGAGGTAAAATGACTACATTGCAAAAAGTACCTTGAGCAGTTGAACTGATCTTGGGTGGTGCTGCCTCGTTTTTTGTAAAGAGTAATGGGAAAAAACCAAGATATAATTAAGAAGTAATGGAGCTGGTGACAGCATATTTTTCTTGTTTGAAGGATCCAGTTCAAACAGGTGACAGCATGTTGAAATACAGACGACGGCTCCATTAGGAGCTGTGAGTCCATTTCAAACTGGCCTTGAAACACTTTGCAAACAGATGAAATCTTCCCACCCAGCGGCACACTTTCTTCAGACTCACCTGCCTCCTCTCAGATGTCATGAATAATAGATGACGGTTTAGTGTGAATCCGGCGTGCGGCGTTTCAGTGTCTTGTTAAACTCTTTGACTGTCGTCTGTACGTGACTAAGTTCACGAAGCTGAGGGATTTCCAGCTGCTGGAGACGGCTCTGTTCTTCCTCATGTCCTGGAGCACGTTCCTGCTGGCTGAGGCCTGCGGCTTCACAGGTAACGCACACACACACACGCACACACACACACATCACACTGACTGACATTAATTATCCTAAACCTAACCTTAACCCAAGTCTTCAATTATGGGGACCTGCATTGTCCTTATAAGGAGGGCGAGTCCCCACAACATGAGTAATGTCCACACACACTCAGACCAACTACCAGAAGTCAGAAGTCTAGACGTTAAATCTCTTGGACCCTGTTTCCACGTGGGTTTAAAATGCGTTTCGGTGATCTGAACACAAGCGGACAGCCGAGACGTTCACACCTGTGTCCGTCATGTGCCTCCGAGGTGTCCAGATGACCACCGTCTGTGCAGATTAGTCACTGCCGACGTCGCTTCCTCTGAAAGTGCTCAGTAATTACACCAGTCTGTCGTCAGTCCAGCGCTGGATTTGTTTGGCGCGGGTTCGCTAAGAAAACACAAACGTTTTAAGAACTGAAATCATCTGTCACCAAAACAGGCACCACATCCTGAGCTGATGATGTGGTTTCCTGTTACGTCTTTGTCTGGGAAGCATCAGGAAAGGACATGTGAACAGTGCTCGGTGGTGCTCCTTTACACGTGTATTTAGCGCTGTCCGCTTGTGATTTAAAGGTGTCATTTAGGTTTGTGTTATTGTTAATAATCAGCGTTTACTGATCGCCTCACTCCTCTGTGTCTCCGTCCCTCGTGCTGTGTTGCAGGTGTGGTTGCAGTGCTGTTCTGTGGAATCACTCAGGCCCACTACACCTTCAACAACCTGTCTCCTGACTCGCAGGACAGGACCAAACAGGTCAGACCTGGACTACGACCACGACACTGCTCTTTCTGCTCCATTTCAGTATGCAGTACGAGCTTGTGTTTGTGCCTTTGTTTTGACAGCAGGAAACGTGTTAAAAATGGTGTTTTCAGTGATCTAGAAGTGAAAATGTAACACAACTGAGAAGTGTGGCACTTTACAAGGTGTAAAATGGTGGAATAGTGATGTTTTTTTGTGTGTAAAGCACAGTTTGCTGACATTTATTGTTTCATCGGTCAAGAACTGATGCGATAAATCTGTAATTTGCCTGTTACACTGAGCTCTGACTGAACGTGGTTTTTACAGTGTCCATCCACTGAGGTTGCTGTTATCTAAACCACGTTGTGTTGTTCCTCTTGTGTTGCAGCTCTTTGAACTGCTAAACTTCCTGGCCGAGAACTTCATTTTCTCCTACATGGGTCTGACCCTCTTCACCTTCCAGAACCACGTCTTTAACCCCATGTTCATCGTTGGGGCTTTTGTATCTTTTGCACACGAAGCTCTAACTGTCAGCGTAGGAATATTGAATCAACACTAATCTGAGCCTTTTTCAGTCGCCAGAGAACACAGCTGCCGCAGTGTTACGGCTAACCACAAAGACGCAGATGGTAATTGAGTTAAAGGGGCCGTGAACAGGCTTGGACCAGAGTGAGGCTCTTTGTTTCGTTGTCGTCTCCTTGACCTCGTTCCCGCTCAGGTGGCCGTGTTCCTGGGGAGAGCTGCAAACATCTACCCTCTCTCATTCCTTCTTAATCTGGGGCGACGCAACAAGATCAGATCCAACTTCCAGCACATGATGATGTTTGCCGGTGAGTGTATCACTGTGCCGCTGCAGACACCTCTGAGCTGAGATGAAGGCTCTGCAAGGAATTTAGACTTTTGGGGCTCTGAAAACAAGCCTGATTCAAAAGAAGTTGGGACGCTGGGAATGATCCAAACAGGTGTTTTTGGCCCTGTCCCAACTTGTTTGCTGGCATTTAATGGAGAATAAGCAGATATTTACAAAAATCAATGAAGCTGGACATTAAATATATCGTCTTTGTGCTGTTTTAAATCAAATGTCAAATCATGTTTTGTAAACAGAAATCCCTGTTTGTCACATGTAGCAGTTTGCACACTTGTTTGTGTATAACGCTCTCCGTGCTTTGCCCTCCAGGACTGCGAGGCGCGATGACCTTCGCTCTGTCCATCAGGGACACGGCGACGTACGCCCGTCAGATGATGTTTTCCACCACTCTGCTCGTGGTCTTCTTCACTGTTTGGATTTGTGGAGGTGGCACCACCCAGATGCTGTCCTGCCAGCGCATACGGTACGCCTCTCCCTCACCTGTCCAATCCGCCCTCAGACTGGATTTATTTTAACGCTGGAGGGGTTTTGACACATCAGGGTACTTCAGATACTGTGAAGAACGTCAGAGAGTTTGGCTTTTTCTGACTGTCCAGACTTTATGTTAAACTCATCTGGTCCTCCTATCAGATTAAAACATTCATCACAACCTTTGTCCCTGCTCTGATGAGTGCGTGAGGCTGTTTATAAACAGTGCACCCACCTTTACGTGGAGCCTGCTGCTCAGGAACTTGCCAAACGGGGGAAACACGCTTCACAGCACAGTTCTGCTCTGCCAGTTTATAACTGCACCTTACTTGTGTTTTTGTTCCTTTTAACAGCGTGGGAGTGGACTCCGATCAAGATAACTCTGTAAGTGTGGCCCCTGTGAAATGCTTATTACTGTGATTTGGTAACAACGAGTGTAAGAAAACCCCTAAACCACATTTTCTCTGTTTGGACAGATGAGCATCGCTGAAGGCTCAGAGAGAAGAAGCACCAAACAAGAAAGTGCCTGGCTTTTCAGAATTTGGTACAACTTCGACCACAAGTATCCTTCAGCAAACAAATGATTAGTTTCTGTCAATGTCAGAAAAAGCAAAATGACTTATCTTCATAGATTTCTGCAGCTCTGAGACCAAAGCTTAGCAGAAATCATCACACAGTCACAGGTGGCATCAAACATGTTCCAGCTGAGTGGTGACGACTGTGCTTCAGCATCAGACAGCAGAGGGAGCACCGTGTACACACTTGAAGACAAATGGTCCCTTTTATTGGCTTTGTAGTTTGATGTACTTCAAGTAAAATGTTGATCGTTTTGCCTTTTTGACTCGAATAAGAAGCCAGACTTTTTATTTTAATGCACTTATTTGACATTCGTTGATCGGACTTTAGAGGGATCTTTGTGTCTAACCTCTCGTTCTCTCTGTTAGCGCTTGTTTTCTGTGTTATTGTGTCCTTGACTCAAGCTCCCTCTCCAGCTACCTGAAGCCCATCCTGACTCACAGCGGCCCCCCTCTCACAGCCACGCTGCCTCCCTGCTGCGGCCCCCTCGCCCGCTTCCTCACCAGCCCTCAGGCCTATGAGGTCAGACGCTTTTTCATACAGGAGCTATTTTTGGCTGAACTGTGTGTGTTAAGTTTTAGCCCGTATTACTGGCCAGGAAAAAAAAAAAAAAAGTTATTCTGATGAGTCACGAAGTGAGAGGTTCAGTGTGAAACTGAGGGTTTTGTTTCAGTGGGAGGATGTGGAGACGCTCCATCCATCATTCGAGTATTTGAGTCACTTCTTGTGCGTTTATTCTGGTTATTCTTCTTCCCTGACACCAGAACGAGTGCCAGCTGAAGGATGACGACTCTGACCTCATCCTGACAGACGGTGACATCAACCTGACCTACGGCGACATCACAGTCAGCACAGACGCCACAGGTGCCCACACCAGCGGCGGCCCAGCCTTTGCCGGCGCCGCCACCTCTGATGACTTGGACAGAGAGTTGACGTACGGGGATCACGAGCTGGTGATGAGGGGCACGCGCCTGGTGCTGCCCATGGATGACTCTGAGCCGCCCTTTACAGACCCCCAGCAACGCTTACGGATGTGAAGACAGTCCGTCAGCGCAGACCCAGACAACCGTCCGACTCAGACTGACCCGAGCCATCGAACAATCGACCAGTACCCGACGCTCCGTCCCTCACTCTTCGGCTTTTTCACATTTCCTCATCCCGCTTGCTTTCTTTCTCCCCACCCATTTCCTCTCGCTCGCGTTTTCTCACTCCCTCTGGTGGCAGATCACTGTCTCTACCTCGTTCTCGCTCTCCTCCTTTCCACTCCTTTCCGGCGCCTGCCATAATTGTAATATAGTCTTATTTATTTGCGGGGGGGGGGGGTTTCTTTGTTTGGTTTTCACTTGAAAGTCAGTTTCTCTTGAGTTGTTTCAGCTTAAAATCAGTCACCTTACTGTAGCATTGCACAGAGGTCTAGCAGCATGTGTTAGTGTGTAAATGCAAGTACCAACCACTAGCTAATACGTCGATGTACAGTATATCACAAGAGTACTATAACTTTGATATGCATGCTGAGGATGCTTGTTGTTTTCTTTGTGTGGGAGGTTGAGGGCTTTCGTGTTTCGGGTCTGACCTTGAATGTTGCTGCCTTCTCTCTGTGCACCAGAGGCATGCTGACCCAGTGGACAACTTTACTGTACGTTTTGTTACAATCAAGTGCCTGGGAATTGTAGTTTTAAGCCCGGCAGCCCGTACTGGAGCGGTTCAGGAAGGGCGGTCGCGCAGTTGTAGTTTTCCTTTGTAAGAAAGAAAAAAAAAAAAATCTAAACAGACACCTCTGTCCATAAGGTAGCAATATACTCAGCGGGTGTTTGGGCTGTGAGTTTGTGCTTTTCGCCTGTACATAGTGCATAACAATGTGATGCCATGCAGTGTAACCTGGCAGTGAAAGCTGTGGATCTCTCCCAATGACCTTTGACTGTGACACAGAGAGGGGCTTTACACCTTATTTTAGAAGCTGATGTCGCTCACAGCAGAACGAAGGGCTGTTGTTCTGACAACGAGATCCAGGCGAGTTTTGACGGAGAGCGCTTGGTGCCATTCCTGTCCTGCATTTCCACACTTTGTGAAAACTGAATGCAGACGACCTCAAAGTGTTTTGTATTCTTTCTGCAGCTTAAGGACGTTAAGCTGAATCACATTTGTCATACACATCGAGCTTTGTGAATACATTTTCTATTACAATCGTGCATTAATGTCGAGACTTTGCGTCAGATTTTAGCTCTGAATGATCCAAAAAAAACAGATACATGAATTACAAGAGAAACAAGTAATGAGCATCGGGCTGCTGCCAGTGATCACTTTCATTATTGATTCAACTATTTTTGGTGTAACTGATTAATCGTTTGGTCAGACAAAAGTGAATAATTCCCATCGTGGATCACAGTTTCTCAGATCTTCAGTTGATATCTGTAAGTGTTTTGTCAGGTATATTCACCCGCAGTGAAGCTGGACGCCGTGAATTTGAAAAAATGACTTAATCACATATCAAAATTGTTGCTGATTAATTTTGTTTTGTTGATCAACTAAATGATCAATCGGCGAATTGTTGCAGCCTCGCGTTTCCTACAAGGAGATCCATAGAACCCGTGAATAAGAGCGGAGAGGCCACCTGATGATGGGCTCACCTCTGGTACGAGCAGACAGTCACGTCGGCCCTGTGGCAGCTCATCACTGTGAGAGCTGTCAGAGTAGAACAACAATCGTTTATATGCTGGATGATTTTTTTTTTCTCTGCTGTACATGAAACGCTAAAAAACAGGAGTTTAATGACATTAACGTGCATAAAGTCATAAAAATACACTCCGTTAGCAGCGTGCTCGCGGATGGAAGGGTTACATTTTACTTGTGTTTCATGATGGAAGGAAGCTTTAGAGAGCTCCTTCGTGTGCCGAGCACAGCAGCTGTTAATGCGGGCTTAACAGGAAGTGTTGACAGGACGTCACCGTGGCAACGCTCTGTTGATGTGGACATCAGCCAGAAAACACTCATGAACACGGCGACTTAGTCGAACGCGGCGGTTTTGCGGTTCACCCTCTCTTTGAGCCGAAGAGGGGAAAAAAATTGGGTGTTTGCGAAAAGGGATGCAAGAGAATGAAAAAAGAGTGAAAGAAATAAATGATGAAGGAAAGAGGTGGAGGACGGGTGGTGTTTGTGTGTGTGTGCTCGCGTGTTGGGGATGATATGGAGGTGGGAGGAAGAGCAGGCTTTTAGATATCGCTTTTCCTTCCACAGTTATCTTCTGCTGTGCAGGAACTTCTAATTGAAAGAGTTTTGTTTTGTTTTTTTTTAATCAGGCATGCCTCTTGACACCACGTTGTCCAGGAAATGACTCGTTCTTTCCACCATTTTTATACTTTTCATTTGTCGTCATTCTTGACTTTTATTTTGTCGAAGGGAAACAATGACGTGAAAAAAAAGAAAAACTAAGAAATCAAAAGAAATTGCACTCGTCCATCCAGAATGTGTTACTGTTTTTTTGCCGTGTTTGTTTGTTTTATCTAACAGCTGCTTTTATATGATTTAGCTTTCGTGTTTTGGAAAAATGAGCAAACTCATGTCAGTTGAGTGAATCTTCAGAAGTCGACTCGTTGATGTTAATTTGTGAAGGATGAGTTCGACGTGGCAGCGGCGGTCGAGATGATGAAAGTCATTTCATACTGCTCCATCTTATCACGTTGCCATTCAGGTACTTTGATGTATGTCTGCAACAACATGCTGTCTGAATGCTGCTGCCATGACTTCTACAGAGCATGAATCGTTCATCTGCTGATGGTGGGGAAAAAAAAAAAAAAAACAATCTACAAGCAGAACTGTGTGCCACTGTTCTCCAACTGACACATTAAATAATGAAATCTGCAAAAGCTCATATAGGTTTTGGTGTTTGCCTACTGCTCTGCCAGTATGTTCTCTCTCTCTCTTTGTTCTCTGAATGGTGACTCGTGATTGGCTTTGATCATTGGAAATCTTGTCTGAAGTAGCTGACCAAAGAGGCCTGCTGTGCTTTGTGTCTTCAGACAGTCCAATCTATCTTTATACTGCACATTCTCTCTGTGTGTGAGTGCGTGTGTGCTCATGCCTGCAAGTGCGTACGGATGTGTGTGCGTATGTGTGTGCGCGTGTGTGCTCTGTGTTGCAGGTACTGACTGTTTACATCTGTGTAAATATACTCTCACCTGTTCATGTGCGTGCAACGGTCAATAAACAGAAGCCTGTGCTTTTGATTAAAGCTCTCGCTGTAATGGGCTCCTCATTTACTCTGTTTCCTCTTTCATTGGGTGTCTGGGTTATGTAAGGATGTATCTGTGGAGATCATCCCATCCGCAAGAAGTATGAAAGAAGATTAGTGCCAGCGGTGATTTCACTTGAGTTGCATACAGTAAATCTGAGAAGGGATTTTCTCATTATGCTAAGAACAGGTTTATAATCTTCACGGCTTTGAAATGTGGCAGTTAGCCCAGCTTACACGCTATTAAAGATTGTTCAATATTCCAGAGGGATAAAGTCGCCTTTAGACTGGGGCGGGATGGTTAAAGCAGAGTTGCGCACTGGTTCCCATCAAAGGGTCAAAACATAAATGTGTGAGATGATGAGCAGGAACGGAGCAATGAAACAATATACAGTATCTCTGCTGTGAAAAGAAAATGGTTTGTTTGTCTTCAGGCCTCTAAAAGTTCAAGAGAAACAATCCAAGGGGAGAAAAACACTTCCTGCTTGAACCGCTCACGACCTTCAGACGTATGCGACCTGTTAATGATGGTTCACACTCAGATACTGTTTAGTTTTTACAGACTTAAAATGGCAGGAATCTTTTCTCTAATGTGGAAAACTGCAGCTAAAATTCTGCATGTTTTTCAGTGCAGTAACAGCAGACCTGTGGTTAGTGTGTTCATCCTCGCTGCAGGTTAACTCTGAGACCCTTCATGTGTCAAAGCATCTCTGGAGTGTGACGGCTAAACGCCTCCTTCTCATGCTGCATTTATTGAATTTAGTCTCCCAATTTCCTCACTCACCGATCTTACAAAGCATCACACATTGATCCACTATTTTTGCTGTAAATGATCAAGTGATTAGCAAATTTCACTCATCCGTCCACAATAAAGGGACAGAGTGGCATTCATATGAAAGCCGCACCCTGCGCAGCCACGACTGATGCCGTCTCATTCTCCAGGGCTCGATTTGTGCCAGATATCAGGTAACATGGTCCTAATATGGGCACAACTCCCTCCAGTCTGCTCAAGAATGTCTGTATAGTGGAGTTAGAGTCCAGGGAGGAAACAGTGGTTTTAAAGGGCCACTTAGCTCCGGCTTGAGCAGCTATCTGTCTCAGCTGGACGGTCTGATTCCCGCTCTCTCCTCACAACAGCTGCTGTTGTTGATGCATGATTCGTCCTCCCATGTCAAACTGAGTATTAAGCCACTCCGGGAAGACGTTCAATGCTGCACACCTTCTGCCGCAGATGAATTCATCCAATAAATTCTGGATTCTTAATGTGTGGATAAAATGCTCCTTCCATCAAATGATAACCTGCCCTCACTCTTGCAACTGTGCACAATAAAACGACCTCCATCCAGATGTTCATGACAGAAGGAGCTGCACAGACCAAACACATGGCTCTCATCAACAGTGATCTAATGTACATGACGCGCATGGTCCAGAAGACATATTTACGGCATGTTGTTGCAGGGAAATGGAGCAGCGGGTCATAGGAAGTCATATTTTGGCCTGGTGTTAGAGTAACAGACATGACCTTGGAACATTAAAACCCTCCCTTGCGCTCTTAACCCTGAGTGCCTGCATCACTCACTCCCACACCTCTTCCTCAGCCTCACTGTTGGATTTTATGTAACATGCTTTGGACCGAGTTCAAACCTCGATGGAAAGAGCCGCTGATCTAAAAGCTGGCATCCGTGTCACACAACAGAAACACCTTTTGGGCATTTCATCATCCATGTGTGATTGTAGTGGATTAACTTTGAGGGTTAAGTTTACAGGCTGCGTGTCTTTAGTTTGAAATGAGTCATCTTGATGTAATTCCTCTATTCATTACCAAAGAAGGAGACAAGTGAGGCTGATCCAGGAGCAGGACAAAAGTGTGTCAACTGGAGGACTCAGCCCATCTTTTGTAAACAGCAGAGATGTTAGAATATTGTGGGGACAATAAATATCATGACTTATATACGCGGGGATTGCTGCACAGCAGACCTGCCTCTGACACATGAAGGTGTTTGTGAAGCCTCAGTGCTCGTTGATGATGAAGTTATGACTTCGTCCTCTGTTTGCTTGGAGCGCAGCGCCAATGAGAACTTCGCTAAAGGAGCTTGTAAATTCCTGGTTGAGGTCATTGTTTATGAAAGCTCACAGAAGTTTGGCTCATGTCCTGCAGTTTTGTTTTTTTTTTCCTCCCTCTGCTCCCTCTGTCTTTTAAAGCTGCGTTGCCTCCGCACATTTCACCTCTCGGCCAAGCCCACCGGACACACTGCTGGTGTCGAGTGAAAGACGCTCATCTGTTCGCTTTGGAGAGGTGAGTCCAGAGCCAGCGCTGGGTTTGAGCTCAGATTATCAGGCGGCTGCTCGGTTAACCTCAGGTGGTATTTAACAGGTAGCGCGGCAGGCTGTTGTTTGGTCAATTTAAGTACGGTTACGCCAAATGCGCAACGGCGGTTATTATCTTATCGGCTGGAGGTTTAGGACATAATTTCAGAGTCCCGTCCTCAGTTTCCCAGAGTGTCATGTCTGAAAAGTAATGAGATGTGCGACAAACCTCTTTTAGTCTTTTAATCCACTTGATCATTCAGGGCTGCGGCGCTGCGCAACAGGTGATGCGCTTCGTTTGGCACTGCAGTGGATCCTGTTGTGTCCACCTGCCTGTATCTCTGTGCTTCCATCATACAGAGTCCTGGAGAAAGCTAACTTTTCAACTTTTCATCATAGGAATAAACTCTTGTCTGTGCTAGAGGGTGAGTCCCAACTACTGTATGCCTACTGAAGTACAATTTTGAAGTACTTGAGTATTTGCATTTGACCATATTTTGTACTATAGGCCGTTATTTTATGCTCAGTTACATTTCGGAGATAAGTGTTGTTTTTTTTACTCTATTTGCAGATTTTTTTTGCTGGTTACTCTTCACATTAACATTATACAAACAGTGCTTACTTTATAAAATGATGCACATTGAAGCCTCCAAACGTACAGTAATGCTTAAATGTTAAAGCATCAGTTATTAGAATCTGATAATAGTGATGTGAAAGTATTGAAAGTAGGGCTTTTACTTGTAATTAAGCATTTTCACAGTGTGGTAATGGTACTTTTACTTCTTTTACTGCTATCTTAATACTCCTTCCATCACTGATCAGCACAGTATCACACTACAGCATATGTAATGTAACCCTGTGCAATAGCCCTGCAATAAAAGGACCAACATAACAAAGCTTATAATGTTCCGGGTCAGCCCTCCCTCATACACATGTAATGTCTGAGTGTACAATCTAATGTGCTCCAGTACAAGCAGGTAATAATGGCTGCAGGACTTTAGTGGACTGCGTCAGATCTACAGCTACTTATCTTGTAGATCAAAAGGTGTGCAGTGATGTTATTGTATTGCTGGCATCTGTATAATGAACAGCAGAGCCCACGTGTGGGTTGAAACTGTTAAAACATACATCAGTGTTACGTCTCCTCCCTTCTGCTTTGGGCCGCTGCCAAACCGAGTGCATGATGTCATTAAAGAGACTTGGAGATTATGGTCCTTCCTCTGGCAACACTGGACCTGCTTGTGGCTCCAGTATGACTTCACCAGCCTTCAAAACCCATAAAAACTTTGCACTTCACTGACTAATGAATTAAGCCGCTTTCATCTTGAAAAGACTCCTACTCCTTTTCTCTCTTTTTTTGTGCAGCAATTTATAAACCACTTTCAGACGTGTATCTCAGGAGCCTTTTGATTTTAAATTTTTGATGTAAAATCAGCACAAACGCAGTCACACATTATTCATTCATAAAGCCTGGTATGTCATGTATAATTTATATCAGTCTTCAATGAAGCTGTTGTACGTCAGCGCCTGTGAGGTCTCCTCTCCATCAGGCAGAGACATGCAGGGCTGTAGCACCAAAGTCTGGACCCTGCACATGGGCGTTCTCTATGGGCCCCTCCTCAAATCCCCAGCCATGCTTTCTAGTTTCTCTGTGGGTCCTCCATGCATGAGGACCCGCAGATACTCAGACCTATTTTCCCCCCCAGCTTGACGCTCCTGGAGACATGCTTTTGTTGAACAGACGGATTCATCATTTCTTTCATTCTTGCAAATGGAGCAGAGAGACAGAGAGGGTGTGTCTGAGTCTAGATGACCGAGTTGATGAAACACATGAAACATCAGTCCAGCTCACTACTCCTAAATAGGCAATGCTGCTTGTTTGCTTGTCCGTGTGGGCTGAGCGAGCTGACCGGAGGCAGGACTCTCTCTCTCTCTCGTGGATGTCGAACTGCCATCCTCTCTCTTTTCCCAGCCTCAGCCAGATGAAAAAGCCTCAGCTGAATTGCACATGATTACTTTGTGAATAAAAGAGGGAGAGAGAAATGAGGAGAGGGCTGGATGCCTTATGTAAGAGAGCAAGCCAGTGTGTTCGTGGTTTCATGCAGTACGTCATTAAAGAATCAATAGCACAGTGCAAATAAACTCTGTTAAGTATTAGTCAACCCAAAAATGGATGAATGTATCATCAGAATGCTCATGTTTTATAGGCAGATCATAAGTTTTGTATGTACAGTTACTCTGCAAAGTGCCTAGAAGCTGTCAGATAACTGTAATAGAGTAAAAAATAAAGTCTATTTCCCCATGAAATGTAGTGGAGTAGAAGAAAGAAAGCTAAAAATACTCAGGTAAAGTAAAAGTACAGTTAAGATACATAACTTGAGTAAATGCATCTTTACTTTCAAACAAGGGATTTTAAGAAATGAATACATGTATGCTCTCCTGGCTCGTGGTGGGAGGACAAAGGCAGTGAGATTAAAGAAAACGGTGTCAAAAATACGACTTTGTACCACTTTGACTACCTGAAGGTTGAGTGACGCAAGTGTTAAGAAAAGCCTCAAATTGACGAGCGCTGTCCGTGAAGAATTGAAGTTTTCTGATGTTTTATGTACACCCTCACTGAAATATTGAACCACAGTCAAACACACAGTTAGCTTCCTTCTTCGCTCCGCACGTCTGCCTGGACTGATGTTCTCTGTGTTTAGAGGCTCGAGTCATGTGAGACAAGTGAGAGCTGAATGTTCGCTGGCCGACAGTGAAGGCTTTATCTGGAAGTGTGTGTGAATATGTGTGTGTTAACAACACCCCAAGCCATATCCGTGGGACAGGAGTGTTACTGTGTTGGCAGAGCTCCCCTCGCGGCCTTTTGTCCACACGTATTTGACCTCAGTGTGTCTGGGTCTCACAGCCGCACCCTGATTTCTCCAGTCATGCACTGACCTTATGTACGTGTTGTAATACAGGTCAGCGTGTGGACAAATGAGAGCGTGCGTGTATGTCCTGTTGTCTTGACACTGTGTTTGTGTGCGTGTGTGTGTGTGTGTACATGGTGAGTCACCCAGTCCCCTGACAGAGACAGTGTGGCTCCGTCTGTCACTGCTCTGTCTGCCCACTAACCCGATTAGGAAGGTTACTGACATGGATGTCCAGGGCAAGCGGTCTTGTTGAGACGTGAGCGCTCAGACACACAGACAAGGCTTTCGTTGCTGCTGGTAACCTAGAATCGAGTGTGAGTGCTTGTTCCAGTCACACTGAATGATTTCCTCTCATTTGTTCAGCAAGTACAGGCCAGATTTCCTGTTTCTGTATGCAAGCAGACACCACATATACCACTTTGAGAGGTGAGAGGTGACGGGATTGTAGCCAAGAGGCCGCACCTGCCACATAATTCATGATCATTGCGCCTCACGATAGGATGAGTTTCTAAAATCACACATTAATTATCAGCGGCAAGGACGATTTTAAAGCTCTGTTCTCCAAATATAAAAATGAGAAATTACTCACATCACCAGTTGCATATTTAACCAGGTTACTCCGACGAGACTGTTAATATGCAGCATGGACAGTCTGAGACCAGAAGTGCTTTATATCAGTGCTGTCAGAAAAGAAAAAAAAAAAAGCATAAACAAGCTGAAAAAGCCAATTTAGCAGCTTGTATACACACAGATGTTAGTTACATAAGGTAGGCTGGCAAAACGTGAGAAAAGTTAGTTTGTTAGTTAGTTTTTCATGATTTTATGATTCTGCCATTGAACTTTTGCTGGTGTTTATGTCAAATGTGAAAGCAGGAATTATGTTTTATCAGATTCATAGAACGACATTTGAATGCAGCATTTTGTTGTTAATAATATTTGAGAAAAAAAATTACTGCATTGACTTAATATTAATATTCATGATACAACATTGAGCACAGTAATATGTGTCACATCATATTTCCTCAGAAAACACCTGATGAGTGTTTGGCTGTAAACCTTTGATATGTACTTGATGTACTTTCAACATCCTCCTTTGATGCTAAAGCTAATTATGCTTCCATTGGTTCCAGTAGCACTTTGGTATCTTGAATGACAGAATCTTTAACAATGAAACAGAGTTTCTAGATGGCTTCAAGCACTTTATTCTGCATTACAAACTCTTTATTTATTCACTGAACGAAGATACTGTTGGACCTATGATTTATTGGTCAGATGTGCACACAGTTATTCTTAATTATCATTATCATCATTTTGTCAGCTGTTAGATTAAAAATAATAGTGTTTTTATTTCATTTTAACCTCTGACCGTCAAAATCCACATTAACTCAATGCTGTGAATGATGGAACCAGAGAGAAATGCATCATGACAAGCTATTAATTCAAGAAAAATCTTAAATGTTAACACTGGTGTGAAGAAACAGAGGAGGACGAACAGATTTCCTGATGAAGCACAGAGGGAGGTTTTCGTAGGCCGGGAGTCATGGCGCCTTCCTGCTCGTTAATTAGTCTTTGTGGGTTTAGAGTAATTAGGTGACAGATTATAAAAGGACAAGCGTAATGCTGTGCTCTGCGGTAATGGACCAAATCAAATCTGTAATTACAACCAGCTGCCCTTTACACACACACACACACACACACACGCTGGCTAACTGCATTGATTTGTTTTGTGTTTGATGTATGAAGAAGTTTATTTAATACAGTTCAGCGATGACTCTTCCCTTTTTAGAAGGAAAGCATTGTGGTTTTTAACTGAGGTCCGTGAATTCGTCATGAGTCTAATTCGTTTCCTCTCCGAGACTCTTGAGGCTCTTGGTCTCCTCTAATTCCCATTATGATCCTAAACGTCTGTGTGTGAGCTCGTCTGACTCTGCAGGCCCGAAACAATCAGAGTAAAGTGGAGCCACATTTGCTCTGCTGCAGAATATAATGGTGGTGATGATGATGCTGATGGTTTTGATTATTATTGTTAGTTGGCAGCAACAGAAATGTCCACATTAAACTGAATATATGCAGCTATGATAAGTATTTTTAGGAGAACAGTGGCTCAAATGACTGAATGTAATGTGATAAAAGTGATTAATGCACAGTCATCTGACTCTGCAGCAGTTTTAGGTAACTCAAGTGTTTAGCACAGCGTAGTTTTCGGTCACGGCAGGAAGCTGATTTCAGTGAAAAATCTCTAAAAAACATCACTGCACACCAGCTGCTCAGCACCAAACAGCAGACAGGCATAGTTAGCGACTTTCTGGTGAACATGTTGGAGCATTTAACCGTTAAAGAGCCAGATATTTCCCTCAGGAGGTGGTGGAGACCCAAAGCGGAGCTAAAAGGAGAGAATATTGGACCAGCACTCATCAGGTGAGCTGAAGCACGACTCCAAATAAATGCTTATGTTGTTCCATAACTGCTGGACGTGTAAATAATACCAATAACAATAATAAAAAAAACTTTATTTGTATAGCAGCTTGTTGTTTTACAACAAAGGCAACACATGCATCAAGTGCTTCACATAGAAAATGATTGTAAGATAGAATAAGGATGAAGATAAAGACAGTGCATAAGATGAGACGGAGAATGAAACCACAGAGGAATAGCAGTTAAAATAAAGTTAAACTCAAAACTTGTTAATCATACCTTTAGTGACAGCTGGTGTCAGTCTGAGCGGATCGAGCAGAGCTGGATGAGGACATCCTTCCACTGTGCTGAGAGGACTCCTCATGTCTTCTTGCCTTTCTGTCAGGACAGCACGGAGAGTTTCTGGAGGCTTTAAAGGAAATATTCTCTCTTGGAGTAAGAATCACAGAGATAACAGAGAGAAAAATTCATCACTGACACTCATTTCTTTCTCCCATTCTACAATATTCTACTCTGGCTCGCTTTATAGTTGAGCATATTTTTCTTATGGAAAGTCTGACATACAGTATATATGCACACACACACACACAGTCATGAAGATATAAGCAGAGATGCTCATATAACGCTCGTCAGCTCAGTCGCTGTTATCAGCTCGATCCTCCTTTGAGTCACCGCTTTGAGTTACGATGTCGATTGATCCAATACGTCATCTGAACATGTTCTGAACTCTCAAACAAAACATCTTTTGTCGAGGCAGTGGGAGCATCTGTTATCCCACACGGCCATCATTTAAAGCCTGTGTTTTCTTTATTTTGACCGTCTGATGTTACAGCAGTGGAATCCAATCTCTATCACCTAATCTATCCCCTCAGCATCACACTCCCTCTCATCCGCTCTGTTCTCCGATGCGTATCCTAAAAAGGACTGGAGGGCCGAAGGTTGGATTTGGACGTGGGGTCGGGGGTGTGTGTGGGTCACAGAGGGGTATATACAGCCCCCCATAACATAACGAGGCGAATGGTCTCTGGGTTTGACCCTCTGTGGATGCTACTGTCTCCTCCCGTCACTCCATTGTCTTTCTTTTCTCCTTCTTCTGCTCCTGACTGGAACTGATCATGACTTTCTACAAACACTCAGGTAAAATAACAAAAAGCTGGTGTCACAACTTTGGATGCTAGATAGGTTATTGAATGTGTTACCAGGTGCAAAATGTGTCTGCTACTGGCATGGCTGCATTCAGTGCTCAGGAAGAGTTGTCTTGGATGTAAAGTGAATTCGTACAACAATTTTTAACATCAATAAATTTTAAAATGTTCTTTTAGCTTGAGAGGTTGGACAAGTTTCTCTGCACACGAGGAAACACGTGTGTTTTTCGCGAGACAGCAACAATTCATAATAATATAATCTCAGATCAGAGGTCCGCAGAGCATTTTGGGGCTTTTGTTGAGGTTTTGTTGAACGATCTTTCCCAGCAAAATGAAAGACCATGATTTAATGTCTAAAATCTGAAACCCGTCCCTGCTTGGGGAGATTTAATTCATTCCATTATATTTGTGTTATATTGATGCACTGGTACAGATTCAGACTTTTAAAAATAAACCACATTGTGTTACTTTGCATATGAAGTTCATTACAATGAAAAATGAACTCGTAGAGGGACCAAAAATTCATTAATGCCTTTTTTTTTCATGCTCAGTGGGAATAAATTTGACTATTTAAGTTTTTTGTGCAGTGAAATGACGTGTTGTAGAAAGACTAACAGCCTGTTCCAGGGTTTGAATTGTAAATGTAGCTGTTCATTTGGCTCACACACCGCCTTTGATCCCACACCGCTCTGACTCACCTCTCAAACTGGTCTCATATTGACCTTTCCTGCTTCCCAAAGGGATCACGGTGGCATAATCCATTCCCTCTACGTCTGAGCATATGTACATACCATGCCTGTTTGACACGGGGCAGCTGTCATGCTGCTTATGACAAAAGATTAAAGCTCTGAACACATCTCAGCTGCACAGTCCCAGTAGTCACCACTCTGCATCCATCTCCATTTATCCCCTCTGGAAGGTCAATGCACTTTAAATAGAGAGTGCGTGTCTAAAATAGATCTCTGGGCCGACTGGGTTCAGTAACGAGACCCGAGCATTGTGTACGTGATTTGACTGTGCTGGACTGGGGGGATTTGTCCTGTTTTAACCTCATGAAGTGCTGCTAGGAGGTGAGTTTAGGTGAGTGGGGCGTGTCAGGGCTCAGTCCTCAGCCCGGTCTTTATCCCCACAGCACAGCTGGGCTCCAAACGCTCTCCCATCTACCCATCCACACGCAGCAGGGGTGCATACCACGCCCCGGGAGGCTCATCTCTTCCACTGTTTACCACATCCCACTTAAATAGCTACTGCAGCCTCCCTTCATAAATATTTTCCTTGTTCCCCTGGTTACTCTGACAAAATGCCATTCCACCCATTGTTTCCTCCATCGCTCCTGTTGTCCCGACCAGATTAAAATGATATCTGTATAAATCACTTTTGCTAAAGTTCAGACACTGTTCAGCTGCTCCCCCCGACATCCTGTGAGAGAGAGAGACTTTAACCCGTTTATGACTAACGACTGTGCGTATTTAGTGTCCCACAGTGTCTTCTGTTAAAAAACTTGAAGCTATCAAGACATGACAAATTTAAAATGCTTGATTTAACACATTTATCATGCTTTAATTAGGACACAAAGCTGATTTTCCTTTAAATATCCCAAAAATAAGTTAAACATTTGTTTGACATGCTGAATATCAGATGGATCGAAGCACATGTTATTGAAATGCTTTGGTACCGATCATTTGATATAACGACTTGCAGTTTTTGAGATTCCTGAGCCACTTCTGCATCATCCTATATTTAGTTGTTAGTCACACGGGGTTACTCATTTCAATGTTTTTCACCAGGGAACATACAGGTTCCTATGAGCCCTTGTAATAACTAAAGCAAGGATGTTAAGGAAAAACTTGCACTGTAGCCTCAAACTTTGACCGATTTAAGAAATTTCAGTGGATTTGTGCTCAGCTGGTCCTTTAAATGTTGTAAGGGACATTATAAATTTCCACTGTGGGCATTTCGGGGTTAAATTGATGTTGATAAAGCATAATATGTCCACACCCTCCACCATGCGCAGCAGTTGTTCCAGGAATCTACCCAGTCTGCTCCCAGTGGACGCCGCCTGCGATGGGAGCGCAGGAATGTTGATGGAGAAGCAAAGCGACTTAGTTTACAGTGTTTACACTAACAGTCAATAAAATGACCCGGCCAAAATACAGACCAAAGAGAGAGCCCCCCCAGGTGGTGTGTTTATGTATGTGTGTGTGTGTCTGTGGGGGGTGACGGGAATGAACCAGACAGACTAAAAATATGACCTAAGCTTTCCAGGGAGAGCTTGATAAAAAGTCTGCAGGCGCACTCGCACACTTGTCTCATCAGTTCGGTATGCAGCTGTTAAGAGCTGCATCTCACTGTGTCCAACTGATATTAAAGGGACAGAACGTAAAAAAAAATGTACAATTTCAAATATTTGTTTTGCATTTTAGCCTACAGAGGTCACGTTTACAGCCCCGGGCATCTTCGTGTTCTTATTAAGTGCTCATATCAGCTGTCTCCATCATTGCTGAAGGGGACCCTCTAGCTTTGACTTGCACTGTGCAGAGACTCATGGGGAGGTTAGAAAAGGCAACACTGTCCCCATCTGGCGTCTAAAGGAAGCATACACTCATGAGGGGAGGGTGGAGGCTGTGCAGGCCGCTGTCTGACACTGTGTTTCCACAGGTCCCAGGAGTTATCTCACCTCCACCATGACCGACCGCTTCGACTGCTACTACTGCCGCGACAACCTGCATGGGAAGAAATACGTGAAGAAGGACGAGAAGCACGTGTGCACCAAGTGCTTCGATAAGCTCTGCGCCAACACCTGCGCGGAGTGCAGACGCCCCATTGGTGCAGACGCCAAGGTGAAAACACAGTGTGAGTGTGTGATTGGAAGAAAAAGGATGAATGAGTGAAGGAGGGAGTGACCAAAGCAACGAAATAAAGGACAGAAAAGACAACAGGAGACAGGAAAGTGATGAAGTACTCATCCTAAGTACAATTTTGAGGTGCTTCTGCATAATTAGGACTTTTACCTTTAGTACTTTAAATGCATTTTGATGCTAAAAGTTTTGTGCACCCACATATTATCTGTCTAAGAATAAACTAGTAATTTGAATCTTTTTAGTCACTTTTTAATTGTTGTGTTTCCAAAGCGTAACATTGTAACAAGATAAGCAAAATGGGCCTTTTAAAATGCTTTTTAACGATGCATTTTTTTGTTAGTGATGATGATATATAGTATGTAGCTCCATATTTATTGTTTGTTTCTGTGGATTTCTACAGACACAACATTAGAATAAAAATCTATTTATCATCTACTGTGCCAGCGTGACAGAGAGAAACGCAAAGAGCTAACAATGAGAACTTTTACAGGATTTATACATTAACAAAACATCTGAAACTCAAAGATTAGTCGACCTCAGGAGACGTTCTGACGTCTCATAATGTGACTAATAACACTGGCCATGTCTCTGTTTTATTCAAGTGTTTCCAGTTTTATTACAGCTGTGCTTTCCCCCACTCTACTGTGCCAACCTGTCTTCTGTGAAAGTCCTGTCTGTCTTGAATTTCAAGATCTCTACTGTGGATGTTTTTGGTTCTACAGGAATACAGATGACAAGACAGGAAGTGACAGAAAGACAGTGAGGACGTATCTATGCCTGTGCTTCCTCTAATCTGTCCAGAGAGCTCTGTCTCAAGCTCTTATACGACTTGTCTGTCACCAGCATCGGCCTCTGCCACCGCAAAGCTCTCACCGCTCCGTCACGGATGTTTAAATGTGTGAAAAAGACGTGTCATTACCACTAAGGGGGCTTAAATACTGCATATTGCATTTCCACCATCTAAACCCCCTTAACTCCTTCATGGCCCACCACATCCCAGTTCACTTCATCTCCGCTTTAATGTCTGCCACATGGACTTGTTCTGCACTCTGGCCCCGAGCCTCAGTCCACATGATGAGTAAACAAACTCCACTTGAATGAGGTCTGCATGAGGACTGAGTGAGGGCACCTCTGCTCACCACGCGCCTCCTCTCTGTGTCCAGGAGCTGCACCATAAGAACCGCTACTGGCATGAGGACTGTTTCCGCTGTGCCAAGTGCTACAAGCCGCTGGCCTCTGAGCCGTTCAGCGCCCGGGATGATGGCAAGATAATGTGTGGCAAGTGTGGCGCCAAGGAGGACGGCAACCGCTGCCAGGGCTGCTACAAGGTGGTCATGCCAGGTAGGGTTTGCTTTTGGGCACTGAAAACACTTTTGGTTGCTTTGATTGAGACGTTTCTCTATTTGAGTTTTTTGTCTCTGTGGTTTGAAGTGGGTCACATTCTTCAGGATTTAGTAACATCTAAATCAAAATCCGGTGATAATTGAGGGCTTTTTCAAAACACACCACATAGTCCCGATGGAGCCGATTGGCTGAGCTTTGAAGCAAGATTTCTTCATAAATAATACGCTAAGCTGTTCTTTCTAAACTTAACTTTCATTGCTGCTTATTCAGTTACACATATTTCATGTTACAGAGAAATAAAAAGCAATTTTTAGGAGCTCTAAAGAAAGAGAAGACTTAGATTTATACTGACATCAGGGCCTTTTACTTCTTTGTAATGCTGTTTTGCTGTGCCTGACCTCTGTCTGGACCCCTCTATGAAATTGTTTTGCTCTCCATAAAGTCCTGTGTAATTGAATCAAATGCAACATAAATACAAGTTATTATTATCGATTACATCAGAAGTCCTAGAGTAGTCAGCTTCCTCATTTGTGCCAATCAATATCCGTTAAATCCTCACTGAGCAGTGGCCAGCTTACCAAAGACACCAAATATGTAGAGAAATGTGTAAAATAAATGATAGAAAAAAAAAACGAAGCTTCAATGAAGAGATGGAACAAGCTGGTGAAAAGTTTATACAGGTAATAATGTCGGACAGTGTGGGATAAAGTGCTGAATTCCACCAACTTTCAGCCCGAATGGTCGGTTTTATCCTGCATTTGTGCTTTTAGGATCCCAGAATGTGGAGTACAAGAACAAGGTGTGGCACGAGGAATGCTTCACCTGCTTTGAGTGCAAGCAGCCAATCCGGACACAGAGCTTCCTCACCAAGGGCGACGACATCTACTGCGCCCCCTGCCACGACAAGAAGTTTGCCAAGAAATGTTTCTGCTGCAAGCAGGTACAAGCAATGATTATAGGACTGTGGGTGTTTTGTGCTTGTAAAAATATTCATTAGTTTGCTTCTGTTTGAGTCTCAAACTGTTTAATAAGGGTCCTGTGGTGCAGGTGGTTCATACCCACCTCCAGCAGAATGAATGATACTCCAGCCGTGCAGAGTTTCAGATCATGATCAAAGCGCTCCTCTGCCCCTCTTAGCCCATCACCTCTGGGGGGATCAGCTACCAGGACCAGCCCTGGCACTCTGAGTGTTTCGTGTGCCACACCTGCCGTAAACCTCTGGCGGGAGCTCGCTTCACTTCCCATGAGAACAACGTTTACTGCGTGGACTGCTTCAAGACCGACGTGGCCAAGAAGTGCCATGGCTGCAAGAACCCGATCACAGGTCAGAGCAGCATAGACGATTTCTGCTGCAGACTCATACCAGGATTATCGTTAATATGTTGAGAATGCATGGAGGGATTAAAATTTGTTGTCATGCAAACAAACAGTTCAACATATTGGAGCATAAATGTTCCAATATTAACTATTACGTTGTTACAGATGTGTAAAATAATTAAGTTTCTATTGTGCTCTGATCTGAACTGAGGCAAAAGTATATCTGAAACCTGAGTTAACATATTGTAGCTCACTTTGTTCAGCAGTAGTTAGCAAATGCTGCAAATCAGACTTCCTGGTTTAAAGATACCAGTAAAGATTTAAAAAGGTTTGATTTCTCAGTTAAGCTGTCAGTCTTTTCATAATTTAAGAACAATCTGTGCTGAATATTAGAACAAACCACAGGAATCCTGTAAAGAGGAGGTCTGGGTTTCGCCTCACCTGTCTTCAGCTGACTGACGGATGTCCCTCTGTCTCTGTAGGTTTCGGCCACGGCACCAATGTGGTGAACTACGAGGGATACTCCTGGCATGAGTATTGCTTCAACTGCAAGAAGTGCTCCCTCTCACTGGCCAACAAGCGCTTCGTCATCAATGGAGAGCACATCTACTGCCCCGACTGTGCCAAGAAGCTGTGAGCTGCACAATCAGCTGTGCAGAGGGTCGCTGTCTAAAGGGGAATTACACCAAAACTGACTACGAGTTCAGCAGCTTTTGGAGTGTTAGTTAATAACAGAAGTGTTAGTCTGTTTCTGAATTAGCATAAAAAAAGAGTCAGTTTTAGTGAAACTTCTCTCTATGCAGTTGACAGACAAGGTTATTTCTCCTAACTATGCATTAGCCTGAATCATTAATCTCCATACGTTACTGCAACTTGGTCGATGTCTGATACTAACATGGCAGCAGAACTTCTTTTGTGGGGTTGTGATGTGCACTGTTGGTCAGCCGTGTGAGACAGACGTCTTTTCCGTGCCTTACTGGAATCTTTCAGAGAATAATAATGCGCTTCTTACATGCATACTGCTGCTCATACATACCAGCTTTGATTAATTATGTTACGTCGGACAGTTTGAACGGATTATGAGAACTGACAAAAACATTTTAGAGAGTTTGATGCTAAATTATAAACTGCTTGTGTACTCAAGACTTTATGAGTGAAGTTAAAGATTCAACAAGAATAAAGGAGGACGCGATGTGAAGTCTCTTGTTTCTCTATGGCGAGAAATTGAAAAAACATGGCAACATGGGGGTATTTTTGCAAGACTTTATTGTTTTAACAGTTTGTATCATCTCAGTACACTTTAGATATATTTACAGTACAAATCTTATTGGTGGACAGGACGTTGTTAGGTTGGTAAATCTTCCAGAGAAATATTCATATTCATTAAGTTGCCCTGGTTGGGTAGACTGATTGTCGAGGCCGAGGTAAGGACAAGCTTTCTTACTCAACTGTGATACAATAAAAATACTAAATCTCAATCTAAGGCACCGTTCTATCCTATTATTATAGACAACGTTGAGGACGAAGAGCAGTCGGCTCTGCGCTCGAGCCCTCAAAGATGCAGCAGGACCTGGAATAGATACAGTATCTGTTCAAGCAGCAGCTACAACAGCCCCCCCAACAGGTGCTACTCACGAGCGGAGAGGGGAGTAGGAAAGGTTTCGGGGGGGAGTCTGGGTTGTAGGCAAGTATTGGGTTATGAGTGACTGACTTCTAGACCGTCTGGGAAGGAACAAAGCGCAGACAAATGATTGTTACCTCCAGAATTTCACACAACTCTCCTACGAGCCTGTACAGTAAAGCTGCTCCTCTGTAACCATCCTTTAAACTTAGCAAGCATTCTGCGACAGTGCAAACAGTCTCAAGTCTTCTACATGAATAATGCATGGAAGCTAAAAGCGGGCAGCTCTGAGAGACATGGTAAATAATGAAGGACGGTGTCTGGAGTCGGTTACATTCTTTGAGCTTATTGATCAAAGCTGACATCGAAAGCCTCTAGTCTTTATGTACAAAGAGATTTTAGTTAGCAAGAGGGGGATGAAAGCCGGCAGAGAAAAAGGCAGAAAAAATCAAGGTCCCCAAATGTCGTGCTTGCATTAGTCAAGGGTAGGGAATTTCAAGATTTTAACACAACCCATGAGAGATGCAGAGGAGACAAAAAACAGTATGGAAAACAAGTCTGACCCACGTCATATTGTGCCTCATACTACAAAGAATAGTTGCGACCTGAGCTGATATGCCCTCCATAACTATCCACCAGCACCCCCACATCCTTTGACATAATATTAAACACATTTTGATGACATTAAACGCATCATAAAGAGGCACAGCCATGACTCTTATCATGGGTAAAACGTGTTGCTAAGCGCTGTCACGACTCTGCTCGCCACCAAAGTGTCCCCTCGTTAAGTCTCTGTGAGGCAATATTCAGAATCAGGGCTTGGGAATAAGAGGCTGAAAGCTCTCAAACATACACACAAATACACATACTTTGAGAAACATATAGTGGGTCCCTGCTTGGCCCCTTGTTTTGCAGAGCTCTTGTGGAAGAGGGCTTGTTGTGGGTGGGTTTCCAGGCTGCCCAAACGTAACCTGACTACCCCCCGTCACAGGGCACGAGTCCAACAGAAACCTAACTTACAGCACAGTCACATACACAGAGACTTCAATTATCCACATCCTGACGCCACCCCGTCCTAAACATGGCTTCATTTGCCTAATACTGATTATATACACAATACGATAACACTTAAATATATGTAGAAATGTATTTTCATATATAAACAAACAGCCAAATTTTATATTATAAAAAAATAGCTGAAATGCATTTTGTCAGGTGTAGCAGCTAGTGTGTTGGGACTCTTCAAAGAAGGTTAGCGGGAAGTAAAGGTAGCTAATGAAGGAGCCGCACAGACAGAAGGAAGGGTGGAAAAGAGCAGGCGGATGTGTTGGTGAAGCTCAAGTTAACATCAGATCATTTTTAGTTTCAGTAAAGGTGAACTCAGTAACAAACGCAAACCATCTTCAGAAGCTCAGAAGCAGCTATGAATGAAAGTGATGGACTTCACCTGTGAGTCGTGTTAGTGTGTTAGTTACGGTTACTCAAACACTTCTGTCGTACAGATGCCGTCGGTGGAGTCGTCACTTAAGGAAACTGGATGAGATTCTGATGGAAATGACAATGTTGTGTGTGTTAGTAAACTTAAATTCTATATACAAATGTAGAAAATAACAAAACATACACGGACCAGAAGCCCTAAACCAACAGACTGCTGAAACTTCACTCAACAACATATGAATTCACTACAGTGTTGTCATGAACCTCAACACTCATCAGCTTCACATTGAACTGTCAGCGCTGTGCTCCTGAAGCCCTCTAGCGGCCAAAAGAAGGAAACACATGATGACAGAAGCTGGGAGACGGGTGTGTGTGTGTGTGTGTGTGTGTGTGTTATGCATTTAAACTGGGCCTGAAGGAACAGAGATCTGTGAAGTATGAACACAGGATGCACTCTGAAGTCGAAGCACATGACGGACGATAGCTAGACTGTGTGTATGATCCTCAGAACAAGCGTTTTAGTATATTCACACTTCAAAATTCAAAGTTGGGAAAAAATGGTAAGGCCATATCTGCTGGATGCTGCCACAAGCAGCCGGTCAAGTAAATTAAGATGAATCACATGCAAAACCTGGTATGCTATCCGCACCCAAACCTCCGACACAACAGAATGTATTAACCTTCCTTGAACTCATGACATTAACCTCATGTGTCCTGGAATATTCTCATATGAGAAAAAAAGACTATGATAACAATAATTACAATAACAAAGAAGCCAAAATTAATAAATTACAACAACAACGCACCCCTGACGAAGACGAAACTCTTAAAAAACATCATTATAATTGAACATAACATAGAAAAAAAACAGAGGAACTAAACACAAGAGGAAGAGGAAAGAGACCCGAAGTGAGCCTGTTGGAGGAATATATGGAATTTCCCTGAAGTGTAATGTTTTCTTAATATATTTATATCATTTTAATATCTGTTTGCACATCATTTAGGGTGCAAATGTAACACTTGGGGTGGTCTTTCCACTTTATCTTGTGCGCCTCCCTCAAGAAGAGGAGGAGGAGAAAGAGAAGGAAGCTGTTCAGAACTGGTAGAGGACTTTTTTTTTTTTCTTAAAGGAGCTCAGCGGGAGAGGAACTTTATGAGTGCAACAGTAAGAGGCTTCTCAGCGACAGCTGCAGCATCAGATTTCTGCAGAGACAAAAGAGGAAAGAGTTATCCATGTTAACAAAAGTACGTCTAAAAGTGCACATTGCCAAATAAGAGTGGCTCCTCACCTGACAGGGCTTCTATGGGTTGATTAGAGGAATGCAGGGTGTTGACGGGGGCTCCCTTGTCCTCGAAGGCTACCCTGGTCCCATCTGAGCTCCCGTCACAGTTAATCAAGACCTGGTTACAGCCCTCTGCCTCGATGAGGGGCCGAGTCTTGGAGTGGACGTTGAGGTCAATGAGTTCCTCAAAGCTCCATTGGTTGGATTTACCGTTGAGACCTGAGACCAAACCCACCTTGGCAGAGTCCTGCTCATTCAGGAACTCCGAGCCCTCAACGAGGCGGCCCTTTGGGACTGGACTGGAGACGAGACGAGAAGGGGGAAAAGAGGTCGTGGGAGGCGGTTAGGAAAGTGATTCTGGGAGGTGACAAGACACATTTCTCACAAGTTATGAGATGGAGAAGTGACAGAAAGAAATCCAGACCAATAAAGGACAAGTCTGGTTTATTCTACATATTTCAACAAGGCTGAAACCAACAACAGGTTAGTTACCCTCAACACTTTCCTACGCAGCCTGTGGCACTCACCCCCGAACCAAATCTGTCCTAATGAGGAAGAAAACCCTTAAAATGGGGCACAGATACAGTTTAAAGGGGTTTCTTAAACAGCTGGATGCTGTTAACTGAACATACCAGATGGTTTATTACACAGGATGATCTGAGAAATCATGCTGGGAAACAGTTTGGAAAAAGCACAGACAACTTTCAAAAAATACTTGGATGAACCATCTGTCTATCATGGGCTACATCAACCAATCAGGGGACCACATGACAGAGCCGGAGCCAGTCGGGAGAAGAGAGCAAACATGTTTTCCATTGAGTAAAGCCTTCAGGACCTTTCTTTGCTCTCCTTTCAATGAAGAAATACACTTCGGATGCTACAGCAGCACCTACGCTAACCTCTGTAGGAGGCGGCATTGCTGCTTTCAAACGAAAACTTCAAGCTTCTCGCTGTCTCAACACCTAAATCACGCCTGTAAGACAGCGATTGGTTCAGACACAAGCACATCACTTGGAGTCTGGCAAGATGGATTCCTGCGTGATCTCATGTGATCTTGTGAGTCCATCTGCCTCGCAAGGCAAGGGCACTGTAATATATTAAGAAATTATGAAACAAGCGTCCTGTGATGTGAATGTGATAAAACTGGAGCTTTCCTGGAAAGCTAATGTGAGGCTCTTTGAATTAGGATATTGGATACAAACCAACAGCTGTGGGTGTTTTGATATGCATAAAAAAAAAATCTCATCTGGTCTGCACAAATCATAAACTATATTCAGCAGTTAATTAAACACTGTCAGTTTCTGTGCAGGATTCATCAGCTGTTCTGAAGTCATACCTCACTGCCTGAGTTTCATCTGTGCTTATGCCATTGTTATTCTCCTTGTCGTCGGTCTCTGGTTTTCCATTCACGCTGCCCAGGGGCTCCTCTCGTTGTTTCACCGGCTCGCCAGAGGACAGACCGCACAAATCTGCCTCGGCCTCCATGGTCATATCATCCATCTGGCCTTGGATCAGAAGACACGGGTCATAAGTCACATCGAGAGTTATGTAAATTCACACAAACAAGCCATTTGTGCAAAGCATATGCAAACCAACATACAGAGAAGGACACGCACCTTCACCGACGCGTATATGAATCATGTACTCTGATATCCCGGACCACTTACTCAGGGTTTCAGAGTTCATCTGGTCCAGTCCCTCCTCTTCATTGTCCTGCGAGCATTTATCGTCATCGCCTGCATCCTTCTATGCAGGAGACGCAAACGTGTTAACATTCAGTATCGCAGACACTTTGAGAAACACGGGCCGAATGGACGTGAGCTCACCTTGTCATTTTGGTCCCCTTTTCTTGTTCTCTTCATTATCTCCTCAATTCTCTGGAGGGGAAAAACAGAGCAGAGACTGAATTTTGATGTAGAACTTGTGGTCAAAACAAAGTCTCCAGTTTTTCACAATGAAAGAGGATTCTCTCCTCTAATCTCTCCGAACCTTCTTCCTCTCCATCCGTTCTTGCTGGTTCTGCTGCATGATGCGGTCTCTCTCCTGACGGACCCTCTCTGCCTCCTCCTGGGCCTTGGCCTCAGCCTCCTCCCGTTCCTTCTGGAGCTCGGCCTGTTTCACTGCCTCCTCTTCTGCCAGTCTCACACGCTCCTCCTCTGCTAGGCGAGCCTCTTCTTCTTCTTTTATTTTCCTCTCCTCTGCAAGCTTCTTCTCCTCCTCCAAACGTTTCAGTCGCGCCTCCTCTGCTAAACGTTCCTCTTCTTCCTTTCTCAGCCTGGGATGGTACAGAAAGAGCAGCGAAATGGCTTGAAAGCATACTGACAAACAAATATGGGTAGTTTTCAACAGTATGGGAACTTTTTGGTGTGGACGTCTCATTATCAAAAATGCTAACTGTGCTTTTAATGGGACAGACATTTAATTTCACATAATGACAACTACAATTCCCTCCAACAGTGCTGTCGATGGTTCATTGCTGTGTCATGTGATGCATCGCTGCCGTGCACAAAATGACAACGGCAATTTTTTTGGGAGATAAGAACAAGACACTGAATATTTCCTATTAACTTACTTCTCCTCCTCCTCCCTCTGTACCCTGAGCTGCTCCTCTCTCTCTTTCTGCTCTCGCATCAGTCTGCGGTTCTCCGCCAGGATCTTGGCCGCCTCAGCCGCTGAGCTGGTGCCCGTCGAGGCTTTAGAGTTTCACAGGTGGAAAGACAAACAAAGAGGACAGCACTTTATATCGCATTCACAAGACGTGGGCCAGCTGTGACGGAAAAAGGCTGAATCACAATAGAGGAGAAAGCGGCTTGAGAGGGAGTTGTGTAACTTTCACATGATCATCCCTCTGCTCTTTGAAAGACCCCGACTCCAATTATTCTCTGTGGGAATACACACACTGTACTGAGCATGGGTTTGACAATATGACAGTAACACCATAAGATAAAATAAATGTGTCCACACTAATATAATAGCATTCATCCCTTTAATATCTCTGACTGAATGACGCTATGCTAGGATCGACGAATTCCTTAACTGTGCCACCTGCAACAATTTTGTTCTTACATCTTTCTAACTGACAGTCTTTGGCCTCTTGCATGGAGTAAGTAAACCATTACCAAACTACTTTATCTTGCAGAACATCATTTTCTCCAGGAGGTGGCAGCAGCAACAACCCCAGATCTGTAACAGGATGTGACTCCAGCTGGAACTTAATAGGCCTCCCGCTCCACTGAGATTTATTGCAAACTGAGCTGCTGCCACGTCAGTTTGCAGCACACAAACACAGACACAGACACACAGTTCTATATGTGGTCTGGCTATCAAAACAGATGATAATGCTCTATTATCTTCAAACCAAACTGAAGCAGTACTAAACCATGATGCTGTACTAACAGAGAGAGAGAGAGAGTTCAAAAGGGAACAAGAAAGGCTCATTATTCTGGTTCGCATAATAATAATATTCAATATAAAATTCGAACAGATATCTCAAGTCTGTTCTGCAGCTTTAACAGAGTGGTTTACAGGTTAACAATTATTTTAACTCCTCCTCTGTGATTTCTTTTGGATCCAAGATCTAGAGTGGTTTAATATCCTGTTTTTCCTCAGTTCTATATATATAATGTTAAGTATAAATGGACCAGGTGTCTGGACAATGAATAGTAGGAGAATGACGGGTAAGAAGGCTTTGTGTAGGTAGGAACAACCTTTTCGTGCAACAGATTAAGGGACGCTCGACTATCCAAAGGTAGTTATCTGGAACAACATGTGCCTCGGTAAAATGCCAGAGGGAACAAAGAAATGATCTTTTCTTGGAGTCTAAATAGGTTTGGACCTGCATGACTAAGAATGTGAGTGATATTTATTTATCTGAGATGAAAAAGATTGCAGCTTGTCTCTTCCCTCATTGAAACTGACAGCATGACTCGATGCACCAGTGCAAACATCCTGGTTGCCAGAATAACATTTAGTCTCCGCAAATATTGGTCCAAACTAATTCAAACCAGTCAGCTGACAAAAGTTGTTAAGTCTGCTTTTATATGGGCTTATTATTAGACGTTTTGTACTAATATCAGACACCTTCTGCGGTGAGATATATTTTTATGGAGCACAATGAAACATTTATGCAGTGAACTGCAGTCTTATCACTGAGAATGACTCACCATCTTTGTCTTTGGTCTTGCTGGAGTCAGAGGACTGCGGGGACACAGCCTGGACAGGACACAGATCCTTGGACTTAGAGTCCCTCTTACGCAGGGTGGGGGGCCCTGTTGGAGTGAGAGCTGGCTTCTGGATAGGTGGAGGCTTGGCTGACGTCGGCTGGGGGGATGGGGGACGTTGTTTCATTGCGCCAGGTGAGGGTGGGCGTGTCTTTGAATTTTGCCTGTAAGAGAAAATTAAGCGTTGTGTCCATTTGTGTTTTATAATGAAATTCAAATTAAAGGCAGCATCGAAACTCTGAAGAAAACTAAGTGAAAATATCACTACATCACATGAGCTGAACTGAAGGATGCCTGCAGTCTTACTTGGCTGCTGCTGGGGAGGGGGTCCTTTTTGGAGCTGGCTTGGGGGCTGGGGATGGTGAGCGGTTACGTCCCAGGGTAGTAGATGGGGAGGCGGGACGTTGCCCTCCAGGCGATGCTGACTGTTTGTCCTTCTGTATTTCCACAGAGATGGGACAGAAGTGGAAAAAAGAGATCAGAGACCAAGGATCATGTTAAGAACTCAATGCAGCCTCACAAACACCTCTACCTATTCCAAAATGTCACGGTAATTTAAATATCTTTGCATCATAAGCAAAACAGTTGGAAATCATGTAACCAGGTTGAATTGACATCACAAAAGGATCAGTGCACATTACTCACTGCCAGTGATTCTCATCATTCTGGCGTGTGATAAAGCCCCTCATCAGAGCTCAGGTCTTAATGCAGACATGAACTGTAAGCTGTTCAACCAAACAACGTTTTTTCCTCCTCAGATTCTATCATTTATTGTACTTTGGAGACCACAAAAAAGTGAAAGTATCTTAAGTTAAGGAAAAAAGGGGAAAAAATGACTTCTACTAATACTGATGTTCTAATTTATCCCTTTAATCAACTTCTAATCATTAATGTTGATCTTGGACCCTCAACAGAGTCCCATCTAGGTTGGGTCTAGGCAACTGAATCATCTTTACATGTGAACAGAATCAGGAGTTTGTGTAAAAAAAAAAAAAAAAAAAAAGTTCAAAACCCTGAAAGAAATACAGAAAAACAGGGATGACTGATAAATTTTAACTGAACTAAGTCTGCCTCTGTGTCTTTCAGCTTCACTGGCATTTCAAACGGTGGCACAATGCTGGTGTGAGGGAGGCCATGTGTCAGGTTTTAATTCATCTATTTTTAATGCCCATGTGCTATGTTTGGCACTGTAAACATGATGACAGGGCGCAGCAAGGTCAACCATGTGACGCTCAGACAGACACAAACAGGACTGTCCCACCTCAGGCCTTCAGTGCTGAATGATAAGTGAGTCAATCAGATTTTATAAAGCACTTACAATAGACTGAATTAGCTTCGGTCACACCTATTGACAATCATTCTCAGCATTTGGAGGATGGGAAGGAAAAGCAGGACAGTAAACAGATAACTGGTGTACAGTTATAACAGGGACAAGACATTCATTTTCTGTTTATGGTAATCCAACACTGGCACCAGAGCAGCATATAGACAGAGTGTCTTTGTATGAAGGAGGGATCCGGAAGTGATCTTAAAGGCACACACAGCAGTAACAGACATTTACTGTACTTTACCATGGTGACCTTAAACGCCACACTGCATCCATTAATGCTGCTTTCTAATTTTTACTGTGCAATCATTTGGTATAAGTAATATCCACATCCTATGCAGGCAGCCTAACTCAGCTTCCTTTAAAGACACAATTCAACCTAAGTGTAACACAATGCCTGAGTGATACGCTCTGAGTTTCCATTATCTCCGCACCAATCTGTGCATGCGGAGGAGAGAAGACAATGAAATGGTGAGCGAAGTCAAAAGCTTTTTACATCTGGCCCCAGAGTCAGGGTGGGGTCAGCTTTGCATGGCCTGATCTGTCATCAATCAGGCTACTGTGGATCTCTTTGTCTCAGGCTACGACAATGAGTCAATGAGTCCCTTCACAGCCACAGAGAGAACAGGCAGGTTATGAGAAAGAGCCGGGCACTGTGGGCCATCAAGTGAGAACGTCACATACTGTATGAAAGGCAGTAAGTAGGATAGCACCGATCTATGAACACGTTCATATTACAAGTGACCAGCATAGGCCACAGAACAGCTGGAGGAACATTTCCCTATGGTTAGCATCCTGCAGCAGTGCTTTGACAGGCAAATGTAGCAGGATATATGCATATAAATCAGAGTCTTTGGTTGCATCCACTCTCTTCTCTGAGCAAAGTCATTTCAATATAGGAAAGCGTGCATTTGTTGTCACTACTCAAGACAACTGTGTACCTTCAACTTCATGCTGGTTTCCAGACAGCCTCTGGAAAAGTTAAGCCTCTCCTCCAGTGGCACCAACAATTAAATCATAGCTAAATAGCTGAATAAATGTTGCTAAGCTCGCACCAAAAACGTTAAACGTATTATTACAACAGTGAAAAGACGAACCGGGAAGGTTTTCTTTGGTTTCTGTTGAGTTTGAATGAAGTGTGTTTTAAGTTGATAAAATTACTGTATCTGTAATTGGAGTCTGGTGGCTTTGGCAAAAGCCATATAACAGCTGTTCCTGGTTAGACAAAAAGGATCTTACTCTTAAACAAAAAAGGATTTTTTTCCATAAAATTGTCATACACTTAGAATAATAATCCGAGGCCGTCTGTGGCAAAAAACGACACTTTCAGTGGACTACGCTGACGGTGCGCAATCGCCCAGAGGGATTACACTGCAGCCTGTTTTGCAGCTGCTGGCTGTAGCACTATCACTCAATACTGGACCAATATCAAACCATGGTGTCCCCATTAGTCACTTACACACAAAAACATGGAAAATAGGGCCCATAAACACAGGTAACATGTGACCAGAATTTCTCCCATTTGTCCGAGACACTGAAGCACCAAAAACCCTGATGCATGGTGCAAAGTGCCACACATTTCAACGGCATTTAACATACGATGTGGTTATTGAAGAATGTGATTAACTGTTTAAAATGGCTCTTATAATATACGCTATATTTTTTCAGACAATGTTTAAACTTATACTTTAACTCTGTTCAATTTTGACTGTTTAAACTTACAAACTTAAACAGTCTATATTTTCTGAGTCAAATTCAGTGACTTTCCCATGGAAATAAAAGCAGAATATTGCTGGTAATTAAAAGACCTGACAACACAGTACTGTTATTTTTCAGCAATTATCTTGTACTGTATAATATTCTTTCAACTGCAGTTTTTGGTAATATGCAGTATGCAACCTATTTCTACGACCAGAATGTCCAGAATGACGTTACATCCTACACATGTACTAACTTATCTACTATCTATTGTTACTCTGTAGTCTGGACTGGGAAGTTAGAAGATTAGAGATGCTATCTCAAAACTCTCATCTAGGATTTACGATCAGTCAGTGCAAACTGACTGACTAACAGAGCTTTAAAAGAATTACAAATGGTGCTGTTGACGGTATATAAGAAATTAATTTCATAAAATCCTCAAATTGAGATATCATTACTGACAGTTAAAATAAACAGACATCATGTTACAAAATGGTTCTCCATACAACACTGATATTTGGGCTTCCAAGCCGGGTAAATAATGCAAAAGCATGAGTGACTGGACCCATTAAATGAAATGCTATCAAAGCATTGTCAGCAGCTTTGCCTTTCAACACTCTACAAGCACACACAGCAACAGCATCAGTCTGCTGGCGACCTCATGCACTGTCATTTTACACACATGTATCCACGCTTGCAGAGCCGTATAAGATCAATTTAATTACTTAGATGAAGATACGAAAAACAGCTAAAGGAGAAGGGAACAGACATTCAGGAAACCCATCTGCAGTGAAAGCTTTCATTTCAGTTCAGCATTAACAACATCATACACTTCTTTCTGTAAATATCTGATTCAAACAGTTCTTTTTTTTGCAGAGCAGTGGTGTTAGTACCATGAGCATCAAGAGTCATTCTCACCAGTGAAGGGTCGAGGGCTCCGTCGGCCGACACAGAGGTGGTCATGCCGCTCTTCTGTCGGTCAATGCTGCGGCTGCGCAAGGGTCCACGCGGTGGGTGCAGGGGACTGGCAGAGGCTGAGCGAGGACACAGGTGACACTCTGGTAAAGGACACAGTCATCGCAGGGCCAGGGGAGCACAACCAATGGGAGGCGTGATAAGCGGCCGAGATGGGCAGCAAAGCAGCGAAGAGCAAATGGACGGAAGCATAAAGAGAGTGGAGAGAAAGAAAAAGAGGGAGAGGAGCAGCGAGGGGAAGGGAGGGCAGATGATGGTTGAAGGAAATGCAGGAGAAGGGGATAAGAGTGCGCACACACACACACACACACACACACACACACACACACACACACACACACAAAGCGATTTGTTAGATATAGCACTTTAGGCAGGCAACAGCTTGATTTCTGAAGCTTTGATTGGGCTGGAGATTACTGGGGACATGAGCAGCAGAGAGCAACAATCTCACAAAAACCCCGGACACTCCACAGCTGCAAAAGCCTCTGGACACAACATGAACAAACCCCAACACCAAGCACCAAAGCACAGCACACACGAAGCAAAACCTACCACCAGCACAGCAGAACAAACAGTAACACTCCACACACATATCACACAGACTTATTCAAGTAAACTAAACGCACTGTGAATGTGGATAGTGTTGTTTGTTGTGTTACAATAACGTAAAGACAGCATCTTTGAGTCCTTCTTGCAATCATGCTGTAACTTTCCAGACTCCAGATCAGTCTTTGAATGCAACACTGGTTGTAGTTTCAGGTCTCTAATATCTCAACTGCATGTAAACAGGACCACCTGATCTAAAATGTTGATGCTGAGCTGCTAAATAACTATAATCCTGGAATGAAAATGAGTGGAAAAGCACTGTCTTTAGCACTGAGTTGAAGTGTAGCCTGTACTTACTAAGGAGAGTATACTGCTGTCCACTGGCTATGAGCTTGCTGTGTCAGACTGAGGGATTAGCCTGTGATAATCCCAAGACCTGGAGGACTCTCCCTGCCACAGCCTGGTCACAAATGTATTTGTAATTTATTCTGACTGCCCATTGAGCAGCACTACAGTATGGTGACTATGAAATTTCCGCTGCCATGGGCTACCACTGCTGCTGCTAATGCAGATGTGTCATGCTTCTACTGTGGCTATATTTAGCAGAAGATCTATAGCCGCTAATGGGTTTGTAATGGTCAGTCAATAAACACCACAACCTAAAACCAACAAGGGTAATACAGATGCAGCTTTGGAGTGAGTCAGTGCTTTACAGTGTGGTTCTCTCTATCTTAAAAAGAAAGAAAAATGCAGCATTCGTTCGTGTAGGTCAGGAGGTTCTTTATCAGTGTCTACGCTGCGTTAAATTACTCCCAGTGGGGCATAAAACATAAAAAAAAAATATTCACTTAAAATGTAAGGCAAGCTATCCAGCGAGACATAAAACGTGACCTAAATGGCTTCAGAGTATATTTTTCTGCAAAACCTCAACCCAAGTGCCAGAATGAGGACGTACTGAATTTGAACTGGTGTGACTTCAAGCCTATTTCAGCACCGACTACTAGAATCCCCAGCACTCTGGTCACACTACCGCAACACATGCAACAGCACAACAGTCTAATTCTGACGTAACAAGAGCCAACAGGTAAGCAGCTTAGAGCCAATCTCCCAGCGTGGACTCCGAGGCTCCTCAGATGGAGAGAAAAACTCCCCGCCAAGTCAGCCCTGCTCAGCTCAGCACACAACAGCCAATTGTGTCAGATCTGAGAGTACATGTGAGCTGGACGCCTGTGTGTGTCGATATTTACCAGGCAACTATGCTCTCTCACATGAGTGTACTTTGCTGGAAATAACTACTGTAGATACAAAACATCAACAGCTGATTGTTACAATAGCGGCATTTAAACATGGGGAGCTGCGCAGCGACTTCCGTAATTCCACCACCATGAAGAGGCCACCATTCACTTTGAAAGGATTGTTCCAAAAGCACGAGGGTCTGCAGCAGGGAGCTAGGATGAACTAGTAGAGTGATACTGGGAGCGACTGGGCTGACTTTCTACTGATGAAAAATGAGAGTAAGTAGGGAGGACCAGGGTCTGTGTGAAGCCATCCTTCCTCTCTGTCAGGGTCTCCTAAGCGGAGGTTACCTGGAGCATCTGTTCCTTCAGCTGACAGGGCGGCGGCGCTCTTGCTCCTAGCTAGTGAGGCCTGGGTGGGAGTGAGCAGGCGACTAAGGACCCCTCCATCCACAGTACCGGCCGGTGGCCTGCGAGCTACACGGCCCAAAAAAAAAATCACCCAAAAAGCAAAGGAGAACAAAAAGGCCGAGAAGGAAAGAGTGGATGAGAATGGGGGATGAAGGCAAAAGAAGGGGTGGGGGGGAGGGGGGTCAAATTAAGTTTAGAAAGGTCACCATGTGATTTAACCAACAGGAGAGAATCAACATCAACAACCAAAGGTTAGGTCCCAATAATCTTACATGTGCTCTTTATCAACTGTCTTAATCCTGTTAACTTTTAGTGACATTCAATGAAACGAGGACAGCCAGTAAAAGACAGTAAGGAAAAGGCAGCCATGTAAGAGTGCTGAGACAGACCAAATGCTGATTGTCTGGTAACTGAAGATCAGTTAGTACAGTAATCAGAGTAGACAATTAGGTCAAATCAATGGTTCCTTGGGGCAGAGGGAGGTGTGCTGATGGGAAAAAATTAACCATTAGTGAACTTCAAAAACAGTAGAGGAATACTATTGGGTAGGAAGATGAGAAGTGAAAGAAACCAAAGACTAAAAGTGACTGTGGCCAGGCAAGAGTTCTGTATCTACTGCTGTGAAAACATTTCAATGTTTTGATGAAGAAGAGGCCAAATTTGATTAAAGTAAGGAGGCTGACTACAATAGTCAATACTGAACAAGTCAGCGTATTACAAAAGCACAACGGCAGACCTTGATTTCACAGCAGAAATAAAGAGCTCCTGCTTCCATGAAATGGAAGAATGAAGAATTCCCCGTTGATGCCGTTGTTGCTACCTGAGCCACAAAGTAGAAATCATACAAGAAGAGTTAAAGTGTTGACGGGCTGATTTTGTCACATGTCCCTACATGCTAACGCTTTAAAAGGAGAGTGCAGTCACACTTCCCTCTGGAGCCCCTCACTGTGAAGACATCTGTTGCAGACAGGCTTGTTTATTGTTAGCTGAGTGCTAGCTCCTGGAGCACGGCAGCACGGCTCGCTACTCAGCACCCAGGTATTAGGAATGCGAGTTATTACGTCTGACATAAGGTTACTGTTGTGAAAACAATGTTGTGTGGGAGCTTTGGGGTTTAATGACTCTAAGATTTTTTTTGCAGATGAGTACTAAGTGCTGTCAGTAGTTGTATTATTGCCTAGACTAAACACATAAAACAAACATGTACACAGAACAGGAACATTTTCACAACTCATCATCTGCACGGTGAGGCCGGCTATGGGACAAACAAAAGCATTGGTGGTTAATGGCAAAACACAGAGTGCAGTCAGTTGCTGTGGTCATTTCTGTGCTCTGGGAGTGCTACGGTGGGATGGCACTGACACACACCACACTCAAGCACGAGCCCAGCGACTTAAATCCAGCTAAGACGTCATCTGGGAGGGAGAAAACAATCAACACTTTGTGACAATAAAACAATACACTGTGTTAGTGCAGACACAGCACACAAGGAAAAAAAACCTTCCTGGGTTGACACTTAAAATAAAACAATAAAAAGGGTTAAAACAAGATTATCTATCAGTGAGAAACATGGCACAGAACGGGATCTGGTAAGTTCAGGCAGCAGAGGTTAAGGCGTAGAACGAACGCAGTGTTCCCCGTTAATCACAGACAAACAGCGCAGAGAGGCTTAGCAGCAGCCTATGGGTACTTCAGCAGTCAGTGAGTAAGATTTAATTGAAAGAGAACATGGACAGAAGGATGGAATACATGGAAGTCGCCCAGTTTAAGAACCGTATAGCTGATGACACTGAATGTTATCCACAAAACCTCTTAGTAGCCGACAATGTTGATAAGGCTTACAAAAAAAAAATTCAAAATGAGCAAGCTGTTAACGTCGCAGCAACATGCGTGTTATTCCAAAGTGGGGCGTGAGCTTCAGACAGGCGCATGGAAAAAAGACTGATTGTTCATGCTAGCCACCTTGATCATCCGTTGTCCCCTTATCAGGCTTGGCAGCGGTCTGTGCTCTGCCCACACTTACTCTTGTGAGGGAGGAACTTCTCGTCTTCATGGAACGGCCTACGGACACGAAAGTGGAATTATAGCCAAGCAGGCGCTTAGGAAGGAGTCAACAAGGAATCCCCATAAACAGTCTTGGAGTCATGTGCACTTCATTTGGCCTTATGTGAGTCATCAGCAGCTGATGTTCAAGTTAAACAGATGATGCTTAAACACACAGAGGAGAGTTGTAACCGTCCCATCTGATCACACTACCTGATGCCTGTTCAGTTGAATTCAGACTACTACAGATCTTAATTTATAATGGAAGTTCTTAAACACTTTCTCTGTACATCATCTTTGTAATGAAAGCATAGTGTGGGATGGAGAGGAGATCTGCTGCACCTGTCTGTTCCACCTGAAGCTTTTTGCCGTCTTCCTTACTGGCCTGAGCAGCCTTGTCATTGCTAGGCAACCGGTTACAAGACGAACTCCTTGGCTTAACCCCTGAGAGACAATGACGAAACATCCCATGGTGAATTTACACAGTGCTCCGTCGTGAATGGTACAAAGTCTGTCAGACTGTTCTAGAATACATTCACAGGCCTGGGAAAGGAAAAGTGTACATTTTAAAGAAGTTGAAAGAGAGAAAAATCAGCAATATCACACAGGAGAAACGGCACTGGCAGTCCACAGACGCTGTGGAGAGATGTGACTTGACTGATTGACTTCTGTTGATTTTTTTTTCTGCCAAAAAATCAAATATGCTTCTTGTAAATCACAAAATGCTTTGGAAGGTTTTAATTATACCACTACCAGCCCATTTATTAATGAATCACAATTTGGTGCGTGGAACCCCTTCTGATTGTGAAAACTTGATTCAGTACTTCATAGAGGTGCACAGTGAATGGATGGAGCAGAACTGGGAGGCCAACAGACCGCAGACAGAGAGCTCAAGCAATTTTTACCAGTCTGTTTGTGCTCCAGTGAGCCTGTGTGTGAAACCCTGGATATGGAGAGCAAAGGGTCAGAGTTCACCCAAGGCTTAAGAGTTGGAAGTGAAAGTGGATCTCATCCAGATGAAGCACAGTTTGTCACCTGGTAGATCTCAATACATTAATCATCAATGAAAAACATTCATCTGGCTGATAATAGATGGTGCTGAACATACTACATTGGTTAAGATGGAGCACAGGAATGCAGGAAGGGATGGGGAGAAGGAGCAAACGAGGCGGGGAGAGGGCGGGAGACTTACTTTTGTCAGGAGATTTGATGAGGGTGGCGGAGGAAGAGGATAGGCGTTTGCTGATGCCAGCCTCAGACGGCTGTTTCAGGTTCATGGTAGATGTGGAGCGCTTGTCCACTAAGAGGGAGGAGGAAAGACAGACAAGGGAGGCGGGGTTTACACTGGAGGTTGACCAATGGGGAAGGGCATTGGGGGAACACAAGGGACTACAAGGTTCTGCAAGATCTTAATAGCCCTAATATGCAATGGGTGATATGTTGCTTCATTAATATACCTAAAATAAAAATACATACAAACCATATACACTGACAGAATTAATCCACTGATCTAATGCTCTACTAATGCAGTGCACATTTAGCAAAACACATAATACAGAGGATGAATTTGCAGGTAAATATCATGTTGAACTTGACAATGTCCACTTTTAGCAAACCACAACAAAGCTGTTGTGGCACGATGGTTAGTAAACAACAGATGCTTATGTTTGACCACTCCAAAGAGGAACGCATCAACAACATGACAGAGTCCATGCCAGAGAATCCAGAGGTGATACTAATCCTGTGTTTTGTGTTGGGCTTCCATGCAAAGTCGCCCATGTGACCTGGAAGTGCTCGATGGTATGAGTGAGTGAAAAACCTAAAGCTACACTTCCAGCTATTCACCCAGCACAAGGCACATTCAGACCACAGGCCCCATACAACAAATGATTAGTGAATAACTGCCAGTTAGACTGCAGGTGAGGGTTTGTGGGGTGGGGGAGGTTGGTGGGAGGGATAGGAGGTTACCAAGCTATCTATAGTGCCAGTGCCAGCCCATGCTGTGTTGCTAGACTGGTTAGCAAATTATCAACAAACAAAACCTTGTCGACTCCTTGGTGGCTTTTCTGGTGAGGCAGGGGAGATAACTACTGTTACTGGAGATGAGGCGCTGACATCAGAGTCTCCTGTGGGAAAAGACAGCTCTCAGAGAGGAGCCATAAAGTACAAGATGCTGAGGCGCATCCTTCATACATGGGAAGAGAGAGGAGGTGAAACCTGGTGGGTTGCCATCAGCCTTTGCTTGGCACTCAGTGCTTGAAGCGTGAAATACACTGACATTATTTAGAATATTGGCATTACATTAAAGCTATCACACCAACATAAAGACAGTGTAATTTACATGACCAATTTATTTCGAAGCTGCAAATGTTCTGCAGATTTCTGCAGAACACTGTGGTTTCTTGTGTCCAACAATGGGAGTGATTGTACAGAGGAGTCAAGTGATATCTCATGCAGAAGAGTGAGAGTGCGACAGACTACAGTTACAATTGTAATTGATGTGTAATTCAGATCTAAGTAAACAGATTTGAGTTTATGAGTTTGCTTTAGTTCATTTCATACTGCCTCTTCATTACTTGGGGGGTTCAGACTTGGAGTTACTAATTTGACATGCTTTAAAAAAATTACATGGAACGTATTGTCGCTTGATTGATACCCAACTAGCTGCTAACAAGGTCGAGTTATTATAGTCTCATATCCTAAGCTTACAGAAGTTAGATTGTGTGATGAAACACAGTAAAAAGACACAATCACCTCTCTGTATGTTTGAGTATTGTGCCTTTCTCTAATATACATGTTTGACTGAGAGTCACACGTCTCAATATCAGCATCAGCATCAGTGGCCAAAACACAGCGAGAAGTTGCTTTTATGTACACTGCGGCAGGCTTTTACCCCAAATGCGGTGAAACATGTTCTCGCTGTGAACTTGACCACTATCACACTGTTTTTCTGCTTTTGTCACAAAGAGTGAGGCACTTTTGGTGTATCCTCTTTAAAGCACTGCGGCAAAGGAAAAGTAGAGAAGAAAGGGAACTTCTCAGGCAAAGAAAGAGCATCTACCTGTTCGTCCATCTGAGTCTGTGGACAGTCCTCCCCAGGACCATCTTTTCTGCCTCTGCTCCACTCGCTGACTACGCTCCAGTGTCCGCCGCATAACTGCCTCGTAGTGCTCCTGCAGCATAACGGGCGCAGAGGAAGAGAAACATGCAAGCCATTTACAGCAGAGCAACAATTGTTCCTAACATTAGAGCAGAGAAGACACTCGTCTTTTGTTAAATGTATAAAAGAAACACTGCAACATAACCCTGAATTTCTGTCTAAAATTGACTAATTTCAGTCACAAGAGTAAAATCAACTGAGCAACATCAAGCACTGCCCCGTGGCTCTCCAGACTCCACCCCTGCTGCATGTACCTTTTCCTCTTCCTGTTTCTGCTTCCTCTTCTCCTCCACAGCCAGTCGTTTCTGCTCCTCCTTTTTTCGCTGTTCCTCAACCTTTTTCTGACGCTCCTCCACCTGACGCTCCACTTGCAGCTTGGCCTTGCGCTCCCGTTCCATAATCTGAGACTCTCGCAAAGCTGTGCACACGTACAGTGTAAGTGCATGCATGTACAGTGAACATGTGCAAGAAAAAGTGAATCATTGGTATGTTGTCTTCTTATGCACGTGAACAGCCTTTAAGTAATAACTCCTTTGTTATAAGCCAATACAGAACAGCAATGTTTTTTTTAAAAAATATCTATACAAGGCCCGGGTTCATATTCACTGCATTTATGACCAAAACCTGCTGCAAATGAGAAAATTCACAATACTAAGATGTAATGATATGCATTCTATCATCTCTTTAAATTAAACAGGGTAAATTTCACATTAGGGTTGGGTGATATGACAGTAGAAATGTGTCCACTGGGAGATCTGACAATAGCGTTTCCAATGTGGGATGTATTCCTTAGGGTCTGGGCTATATATTTGGTGCAGGCTATGAGGCAAATCAGTGGCAGATTCTCACGTGATCTAGTGAATCCTTGTGAGGTAAAATGATCTGGGTAACCTTTTATCTGGTTTGCCAACCACCGCAGAAGAAGAGAGTGACAAGAAAACACGGAGGTCGACAGAGACTGTGACTGTTTTGAGTCTTTTGTTTTTAACGCAGGTGTCTCATGTGAGGTAGTCTTTTTTGCTTGTATGGAAGCTCCAAATGAAAGAAGAAAATAATAAAAATTAGAGCTGTCTTCAGCTGAAATAATTTCACAAAAATCTGCCTCTTACCCTGTAGTTTGTCTGCCTCTTCTCGCCTCTCTTTTGCCACTCGCAGACGGTCGTCTATTCTAAGCGCAGCACCGTCAAGGACTGCAAACACATACATGTGTATATGTAGTTAAAAGCAATGCATATTCCCAGAACAAAAGAGAGGATTACAATCCAGCACAGTGTTACGAAGGGTTCGCATCAGGCAGGTAGATGTGTGCATGTGACCGTCATTAATGAGCTTTGTCAACTGTTACAGTAATAAGATGATGACTAAGATTTAATGCAGTAAGCCACACTGAGAGGGTGGTGGAAGTGGATTGTGTTGCATCTAATGGCTCAGATTATGGAAGACAACAGAGCGAGTGACAGGGCAGTATCTGTGAGAACCATTTACCTGGCTTACACCCCTGAGGTTTAGCTGGTGCGTTGGTTGTAGGCCCCGGACTGTTCCCTGACAGGCTGCGCCGCTCCTCGGCTTGTGCCTGTGCAGCTGCAGCTGTATGTAGGAAAACACACCGTGCACACAGACATATAGAGTCACATCATGACATGTCTGACAAAGAAGGTACATCAAATAATATCAAGGAAACAGAATTACTCTGGGTTGTCTAAACCAATCATGTATAAATCAGCCATTTTTCTCTGTGCTTTGCTTGTTCTCCATAGGAATGCTAGTTCTAGAGAGATCCAACGGATTTGAAGCTACAGAACAATCCAGCTATTCAGCCATCCGACATAACGCCTCGCTCATGGTCAACCGTGTAGCCAGCAATACACTGCCTTCTGTGACAAGCTCGGAGGCATGGGCTGTTGTGAGAAACATGTCTGGAATCAAATCCTTGTGAGCTGCAATATGGTTAATATGCCCAGTGGTGCTCAAAATGTTAAGCACAACCACTCCCTAACACATGGAAATTAACAAAAATCAACATAGGACACATTTCTTCATGTGCAGTTAGCTTTTACGCTGGTTTAGCCATCTTGAGAAACTGGAATATCAGCATAAGTCCTCCTGTGGCAAGGCATAAGTCATCCTACGCTTGCAGCAACCTTTTTTGTTTTAGAATTTCTGCAGTTTTTCTTTGGGAAAGTGACTTCTAGCACCACAGAGAGAAAATGTCAGTGTCTGCAAAGAGCATCTTGTTCTAATACCCATTGACAACTGAACAATTCCTGATAAAGGCAGGGCTTGCAAATACGCTTTTAAGGTAGAAAATACATCAACTCTTCCACCAGGACCACCACAGGGTCAACAGCACTTTCTTCAGCGAAAAACTAGTCACAGGAGAATCACAGCTAGGGAATACAGGAGCAGGAAGGAAGGAAACAGCAAGGACATGATCGAGCTTTATGAGCCCTAGTATCAGCCTTCTCTCCGGTCTCTTTGCCTCTGTGTCTCTGCATATTCAGCATTAACAGAACTGCTGACAAAGAGGCAAAATGATGGTCAGCCATGTGATATTCACATTATTGATGAACACGGCTGTGTTCTGACAGTCTCTCACTGTTTCCATGGCTAAAATAAAATCCTTACATTATCATTACATCTATACTTATGTAACCCTATCTCTTAAAAAAAAATAAATAAATCTCTTCAGCACTAATGTTTCATGGAAATAAAGTTAAAACACATGGACTATTTTGAACGCTCTGTCATCTGAACTTTGAGAATGAGCTGCAATGCATTTACATTCTTTATTCATACTGTATTTTACCTGATCAGTGAAAGCAATGAAAGTGGCTACAAATATCAGTTTAAAAAAAATCATAGTATGCGCTTAGAAAATTTTAGCCGTAATGTATGCAATTTGTAGTAATTGTACTAGAACACCTAATCAATTGGATGATGATCATCAAACATTAGTCATCGATGACATAACTTAATGTCAAAAAAGAAATTGCTTGTCTACATGAAAAACGCCACTGATCTGTTTGATGTAGTATCACAAAGAAGCCAATCCAAATGTACTTCAAGCGCAAAAGTACTGCTTCTCCTCATCTTTCAAAGGGGAGACGAGATAAGAAATGCTCCACTGGTTTAGTATAGCATACTCGTGACATGATGCGTTGAATTATGATCATATGTGCCCTCCAAGCAGGGTATAACCACACTGACAACACTGTGGACCTGCTAGAGAACGAGACTAAAGCATGACGATCTCTGTCGACACCCAATGAGAGCTGCAACTTTGCTTTGCTTTACTATACCTAGAGCTTCATTTTTAAGGTCTCGTATGTTCACTTCTTACTTCACAAACTAACTTCTTGCCTGCAATACTGTCACATCTCCCACCCTGCAGCGATTAAGATGCTGCTGATGCAAACCAAAGATTTTCTGCTACTTCACATCAAAATCAATTTCCACCAGCGAATCATTGGAAGGATTTTCTTTATAAAGCAGCTTCAGGAGGTGCAACCTTATTTGCCATTCAGGTAAGATAGACATTTGTCTTCAAAAGAAGCAGCCACGGCGAATTTGAATGGTTACATGAAGGTGCCTATTGGATATCATCAAAATCAATATCACCTCTTACCATGTTGTCTTAGCGTATGTAAAACATTCATGCTGTGCCCAGCATTGCCCGCCACAGGCACTGATCATGGTTTCTCTGAGCACAGCATGGCGTGCATGTCCTATCTGTATGGAAATTGACTGTACACTCTACTGCCTTACCCTCTGAAAAGCAGAGAGGACAACAGGCCCTTATTGCAAGTGACACCGACAAATTCAGTGATACGGTTTGATCACTCAGTTGACTACCCAAAACGGTTTGTTTGCACCCCTGAACCAGTGAAAAATGTATGAGTGCACACAAGAGGAAATGACAAACATAAAAGGGGATCTGGATAGACACCGTAAGACTGCCTGCTGTCACAGAGATTACAACAATCCTACTCTCCTGAAGTAGTTATAACAAACCAGATATCAGAGTTAGCAGGAGATGGACAGAGCAGAGGGAGGGTAAGCAGCCGTGCACTGATTATCTGTATTATGCAGCAGCATTGATGGTCTTCAGTCAAAGCAGCTTATGAGGGTCAAAGTCTGCAGCCAATGCCCAGTGGAAGTGCACTGGTCACTTCACATTTGATTTCCTTCAACCCCACCAGCAAAACAACTAAATGATTTGGCTATAGTTTTAACAGCTTTTTCAAAACACAAGAGCAAAAATTACTCTCATCAGTTGGCAATTCTGTGATAAGAGACTGTATATGTGGTGGAAATAATACAATATCACAAGGATTCGCTGACCTCAAAGGAAACTAGGAAACATGCATGAGCTCGATCTGTTCTCTTCCTTATTCAGCGTTCAAATGTGCATTTAAACAGTTTATGATACCGTATGTTCAGCACACAGTATAGGTTAGCATATGGATTTTGGGCGTGCAATGAAACTGCTTTTAACCTCGTCAACACAGACATTCTCATTTACTAAAGAGAACAGACAGGAAAAAAAGATGGGGCACTCCGGGTTTAAGAGGCTGATCTATATTCAGAAGAAAAAGCTACCCGATTCTAGCATGAGTGAATCACACCCAGAGCGAAAACACAATAATCTCTCCAGAGAGATGCAAAAAGAATCTTGATGGCCTCATTATCAATGGTTAAGATCATGTAACTAAAACATCATGGCTTTGAAACTAGCCCAGAATCTCTGTGTCACATCATATCTCACTCTTTCTATCCAACCTCCCCTGTTCATATAAAGGCAAATACAATCAAATGCCAAGCACCCTGTGTAACAGGGGAACTGTTACTAAGTGATGCACACAGCAGCTCAGCATGGATGAAGTGCTTACGCCTGTATCAACGAAGACACTGACTCTGAAATGAGATGATTCACAATTAAATGCAACACTGGTAAAGCTTTGAGAGATTAGTCATCAGACTGTCAATTTATAAGCAACAATTGCTTCACATTTGGGCTGCACAATACACAGTATATTTCTCAACGGGAACACCATGTGAGTGAGGTGATGCTGATATTACAATGCATAGTCAGTAGACTCAGGATAGAGTCTATGAAAGGGCTCCTCAAACAATCTTAACTTATACAAAATACTGTAAGTAATTTAGTTAGGACCCAGAATATGAAGTTTCAAAGTATGACCTTCTTCCATGACATGAATTCAAGCTACCTCCATTCTATGGTCTTTAGAGGGAAGCAAAAGCCAACAGTACAGCAAAGGGGCTGAATAGGTAACAGCTGTTAATCCAAAACCATGCACTGTTTCTATCGATGCAAGACTATTTACGCATAACAATATCTGCTATAACATCCACTTTAATATGACTTCCTGTCACAAGCTCTGATTCATGATTTTACTGACTTCGGGTGCCACAACCACAGTGGATGTACGTCCTCACTGAACTCAATGTTCTGTAGAGATAAGACAGACGCTAAAAAAGTGCAAAACTATCAGATAACACTCTCCAATGACACACCGATTCATGCGCTGATTAAATGAGATGTAGGAAGAGATTCTGTTTTTCCAACAAACCTCAAGAGAGCCAGGTGTGCTCATAGAAATGAAAAGAGCCAATCAGATGAGCTGTCTCTCACCACTCCATCACTATGGAGATTTGCACACATTAACATACATCAGTGCTGAAGCATGGACGTGCACAATAAACCCTTCAAAAGGTGGGAGGAACAAAACCACAAAAATGAACAGTTATATACCCGACTGATCGATGCCATTATCTGAGCTAATCGAGTGTTCAGATCAGTGTAGGCAGTAGTGTTGAGGAAAATCTAGAGTTAAATATCCAGTCTGCAGTGGGTGGGCCACATCATTTCAACTCAATCATCCTGTGGTCAATAAAAAAAGTCATCATGTAGTTTAATGCAATGTGTTTTAGTCTGTCATCTTTCTTGGATTCTGGGTTGTACTAACAGATGCTCAAAAAACACTGGAAACCATTCTGAGTGCAGCACATATACATATTGATTGTTGTGGCCCAACCGTCAGGCTGCTGAGTTATTATGGTAGCAGTAAAGACCACCAGGGGGGCTGGTGATGGCCTGGCTCTGCAGGCCAGACAAAAACATCAAACAGGAAGCAGGCCAGCCTGCATTACGTCATAACACTTCTAGTCGAACGCTAACACTGATCAAATCCTAGTTCTTCCTTTAACAAGAAAGGTCTTTAGACAATGTTGGCAAAGTGGGGAAGCAATAGAGGGTTAGGACTCTTTTCTGTCTCTCTTTTCAAATGCAGCGTTACTGTGTCAGACTGTATGGTACAATTAAGCATCTTGTTGCAGAGGAGGTGTCTGCAGTGCTTAATGAAAGGGTGCTAGTGAGTAATAAAACAAAAAACTCTAAACAAACAACATAAACGGGTTAATTCACTGACTAAAACAAACTGAACCAGCAATTAGTTCCTTTTATTTTATCACATTTGTCCAAAATCACTGAAATCATCTTGTGCTGTACTTGGCTAAAATGAAAACATGAACGTTCTTGGTCATCTGTGGCACAGAGCGTCCTACTGCTGCCTCAAGATTTCAGGTCCTCGGATAACACTGCTGATGCACGCTCTCACACGTGCACACGCATGCATGCACAAACACACCAGATCTTCTATGGGATTACTCAAGACCTGTTCATGCAAAGGTAAGCCTCAGCTATTTGCAGTACTGGTAGGATAATGATGACACATCCCAGTTTCCTCGGGAGTCTCCTCTTCCAGGTGGACTGCATGTTCTTGTGGAGATGGACATCGAAAGGATCTGATGATCTCCAAATCTATTATCAATTTTCATTATCAATCCAGTTCTTGTTTGACTTGTTTAATCTATTTTTATTATATAGTGTTGGAGGCTAAAACATGATTTAACATTATTACTTTATTACTCTATTATACCAGTAATCGTTTGGTTTATAATCCTCACTGAACCGAAACAAGTTAGAACCAAGAGGGCTGAACCAAACATCCTGTTCTAACAATCTGTGAGTGACAAATACATGCTTCACCTCTAACTGACACATCATATCTTTTCTGCTGTCTGTAGCTCAGCACATTAAATCAAACTCTGACATCACGCTGCATAGACAATGTGTGCCCCTGTGTTTTGTAGTTAAATGGGAATTTATCCTCAAAACCATCCAAAATCTCTCAGCAAAGCTGGCAGGGAACTTGTGTATGCACATACAGATGTGTTAATGTCAGTATTTTAACATACCAACTGCTGCCTTATGAGCAGAACTATTCTGATGACTGACTGACCTTAGTTATAGCCTACACAAATGAACAGGTTTTGCTATTCAAATCTTTGGTGTGTGTATGTGTCTGCACACGCGTGTGTTGTAATACATCTAATTTAAAAGATTAAAATAAAACAGGTACACAGCATTCGTGCTAGAGGAGCAAAGCTAAGTGGACAGATCCAAGAAACAACATACTGAAATTTAGGCTGGTCCATTTCCTCTTCTGGTTAAATCCAACCAGCTCAGAAATATTTCTCATGCTTTTAATTCTGCAGCAGCAATCACTGAGCCAGGATCAGTATAACCTTGCAGTGGTGTGATCTCCCTTTGTAATAGCAGGGTACATTTTCTCCTTGCTCACATTCTTGTGGAAATGAACACGAGCTAGATTCCTAACATTATTTTATTATTGTCAGTCGTCTGCTCTGACTGGAGGCCAAGCAAACTGACATCCTTTTATTCCTCACAAAGCCGGGGTTCGCACTTTTTGCGGATATTTCCATAAGACCACAGAATTGGGTGGATGTAAATTCCAGATTGAAAATACTCAATGGAAAAGTTAAGAGAAACAGGAAGAAGATCAGTACTAAATATGGTCCCCTTGTTGCCAGGAGTAAAACATGCCTACACCCACACTGGGTATGCAGAAAACTCCCTCTTACCCTAAAATACTAAAAAAAACTGTCTGCCCAACTGAAGCTTAAGTCACAACAAACCATGCATTCATGCCCACAGATGCAGACCTAGTAAACATCCATGTCTACGTCTGGACGGGGCCAGCTGAGGCGTGGATGAGAGGCATTGATAGAGGTCTTGCTGCTGCAGTTGGCCTGCACAGTACTATTTACAAAAAACGCAATGTGGCTATTGCTTAAGGGAACTGTCTGCAGCTCCAACCAAAACTCCTTTATCGCTTCATCAAGACATTTCAAGCAAAGCAACCATGCAGCCTTATTCTCTTATCAGAGCTCAGTGTCTGACAGCGTCTGACACTCCAGCTTTATCTGAAATTCAGGTCAGACATTGTTACAGTTACCCTCCCCGGAGAGTGGAGGGGGTTATGCCATATGTCAACACATAAGCATGAATGTCGACCAACTGATACAAGAGAGAAAAAGGACAGCTCGTGTGTGATAGTTTGGAACAGGAAGCAACGAAAGTGCTGATGTGCTGTGAACCAAGCTGCCAGTTAGTTTCTACTACAGGCATCAACTCACATTGCTGTCAGCTTTATTCAGACTTTCACGCACAGAAACGCTTCCTGAACTTTTTCTGAAAGGGACAGCGGCAGATGATCACTTTTGACAATAATCTCCGAGTGATGAGCAACGCTACCTGGTTAAGCTACTGAGGAAAGTCAGTTACAAAGCAGTTGGTTAGCTTCGTTTAGCGAACATTTTTAGCCTGCCTACACATTCACACAACAGCACTTTGATGGACAATGTGATTAAAACGCTAAGCTAAAGCAAAGCTAGGCGAGCTGGGCGCCAGACGAGTCGCGATATGACAACCGGCTCCCCGGATATAAAATAAAACGTTACAACTTTAGCTAACAGGTACTTCACGTTAGCTACTTCAGCAAGTTGAACCAGCTCGTTTAGCTTTTCCCGAAGTTAATAGATAAAGCTTTCGGTTGAGATGCGTAAATTCAATCCGACTTCTAACGTTTAATGCGCGAAGAAGTACCAAATTTTCCCGCATCCATTGTCAGCAGAGAACCGGACGGCGAGCTAACGTTACTAGCCGGAAAAGCTGGCTGCGTTACAGCACGCTCAAATAAGCCGGTTAGCGGCGGCACTTGCCAGCAAACATTGCAAAGTCATAACTACATTGTAAGAAACAAATGGTCCTCAAAATAACCACGACTGCCAAAGTTTTCTTACCCATTTGGGCTCGCAAGCCTTTGAGAGTCGTTGCACCCTCCGCCATTTCTATGAAGTTTTCCTTCTCTGTTTTTTCTGAAGCAGGGGCGCGTAACACATCGCAGCCGGTAGGACTCGGACACCACGGGGACGTGGACATCAAAGAGAGGGCACGAAATGACGAGGTCTCACTCTTACCTCTTTCCGAAGACTGACAAGACCGTCGCGAAGCGCGGAGGAACAAAGCGTTCAAAATGCTGCTGTGTGAATGGAGGGTTTTGAGATAAGGTGATATGTTCAGCTGCAGATATCTTATTTAAAAAATGTAGATAATTCATGAAAGCAATTCCATAAAATGTAAACACAAACAGTATTTTAAGGTTAGACAAGTTTAGCATGTACTGCTGTTAAAAAGAAGCTATTTGAAAATTTTAAATCACATTTTTTTAGTTTATGGAAAAGAAAATGAAACAGTGCGAAAACAATTCATAAGCTTAAGTGTTTGTGTTAAGAACTTCAAACATGGCGTTCCACACCTCCAATAAAACTCCGTTGTACAGGAGGGGCTGCATCACTTTGCAGATTCTTTGTTTGCTTGAGGATTATAATCTTAAACGCGAAGTTGTGCAAACCGCGAAGTGTGCCATTATTGTACGTGGTAGTGACACATCTTGATAGACGATCTATGGGTGTGCGCTTAAAATACTAGACACTGTGGTTGTTCCATTAAACAGCACCCCCTAGCGTCTATAGCAGTTGTTGCATGCTAAAAAATAAATGGTCCATTAGAGATACTGTAATCCAGTTAGATCCAATTAATGAAACAGGTATGCTACTTCCACGAAACAACAAGGTTCAGTTAAACACATAGAGTACTTTAATAATGTAAAATAATTTTTATCAGGCCTCTGAGATTCTGAGAGTCTTTGAAGGAAAAGCAAAAAAAAAAAAAAAAAACAATAGCAAACTTTATTGAAAAGTTGTTCATCATTTGCTTTTGAGACAGCTTTGTAAAATACAGACAGGGGGAAAAAAAAAGAAATCTTACCAGACTGAATGTGCTGAAGAATCTGCAGAGCGAGAGACGGAGGAAAACTGTCAGTAGGCAAACTTCTCCCAATGAGAGAATAGGATATTTTCTCAGGACTCTATGTTTTTCCTTTCACCGTGAACACTGCATCCTCTGTCCTGGTCTGTCTCACATGCTTTAGCCAGCGGGCCTCTCATCTATTTTACATGGTAAACAGGAAGTAACACCACATGTAGGGTTCAGTTGCAGTGCCCTGGATATTCTGTTATTCAACACTCAAAGCACAAACTATGAATTCTTCTCGCTATCAGACTTAATCAATCATGTGACCTCTATTGTAGTAAGAATTTTATTCAGATGGCAATTGATAAAGCAAATATCCATACAATTAAAACACAACAATGGGCAATTAGGTGAAAAAAACGTTCTTTACTCACAGGTATTATTTTCATTAGTTCAAAATCGATTCATTTCAGTAAGAAGAATGTCTTTGTGTCTCAACAATAAGCGCTGGGTAATCCATCTGTCTGCTAACAGTGTCACCATGCAAAGTGGATCAGAAATACTGTATAACAGCTGACCTAAGAACACATCCCGAGGGTCTAAGTGTTCACCACAGCTCTGTGTATCCTCGCAACAACTTCAGGGTTAGGTAAGAGAGCAGCAGCCTGGGCCAGTTGGGGCAGCAGTGTGTAGGTGGAGGTGCGCAGGTACTGAAAGAGGTCCTGGAAGCCTTGGAGATGAGCAATGACCTGAGGCGGGACACCCAAAGACCGCCCAAGCCTCCTCAAAATCTTCCAGTTGTCAGCAGAGTCAAGCATCAAGGACAAATCCTGGACTGAGTCATAGTCGAGCATCTCGATACTCTGACCTGGACAGAGTCAGAACAGTACGAGTGCAATCACCAACATGAGTGTAAAAAATGAGTGCCAACAAGTGAGCTCATTTATAGAAGGATGAACCTGTGTGGAGGGCACTTAGCTAAAGGAAAACAAACCTCGAGCCACTTCCCATATTGTCTGAAGTTTTTGCTCCATCTGATATTGACACAGAAAAGAGGACAGAGTAAGAAACAGGTACTACTGATTTTAACATTCTGACAGGAGCAAAGTAAATTAATATATAATGGGTATTTCCATTGAAATTGATTGAACCAATAAAAAAAACAGTAATCACAATATAATTTTTCAGGATTTTCCGATTAAAGCGTCTGCCGTATGCTTGGTTTCTCTCGCTGATACAAATTTAAATTGAATACCTTTGGTTTTGTCAGCATTAAAGACCTACTGTAACCGCAGTTCATCATTATTTCTGACTGTTTTTATATTCGGAGAAGAAGCAGCGAACCTCAAAATATGCAACTGAAAAGCAATATTAACTGATAATTACAGCTCTGATTGTATTTGAGTTACACGTCTTACTCTTGAGTATATCAACCCTCGCACAGGATTGAGGCTCAAATGTTAAGGAACACTGAACCCATGAGCATGAAGATGACTGGACCATTATAGCAACAGTATTATGAGAATCACTGGAGGACAATTATTTTGAAAGCACTTCTTTCACTGACCTTGGCACTAAAATGATATGATACAGAAATGCACTTTACCTCCTCCATTGAATAGCAGCTGCTTTGCTGTTCCTCCTGTGTCATGCTCTCCTCTTTCTGACTGGACGGCTTAATGTTGGTGGTGACATTAATCACAATAGAAGTGGGCTGCACCTCGTTCTCATGACCTCTGTGAAGAGATGACATTGATGTAAATAATGACATATGGACTGATGAGAGGTAAACTGAATGCGTAATCAAGCTGTATGTAGTATTTGCAAAGCACCTCAGGGGATCTTGAGCTGGGCCAAGTGATTGTGAAGGAGCCTCTGATTGTTTGGCTGCTCTCTGTGCAGGTGTGCACTGAAGGTCACCTGCAGACAACAGTCCCTCAGGCTCAGGACAGTACTCAGGAACCTGCTCTGAACATCGCAACACGTGTGCATGATCCAAATTTAGTTAAGCAAACAAAAGACACATGTACGGAGATGTCAAACATGACGTGTCCGACTCACTGAATCTCTCAGCAGTCAGGAGGAAAGCCCAGAGCAGCAGAGCAAGGAGGAAAATCGACGAAGCTGTTGCTGAACCAATCAGGACCACTGAAAATGTTTCTTCTTTTACTCCTTGATTAAACAGAAAGTCTGTTTAAGTGAAATTGAACACAGGAGTTGAAATGAAAAGCATGAAAAAGTGAGGGTCCCCAGGGTTACTCACTCTTCTCTTCGGGCTCTTTGATACCTCCCCTGGCCACAGCGCCGACACTCTCTGTCAGAGGACAGCAGTTAGAATTTTTCCTTGACAACATCTCTGGAAAATCACTGGTCAATAAAACTATTTATACAAGCTTATTAACATTGTTCAGTCTACGGTTTATCTCTGGCACTTACTTCCTTTAGAGCCTTCAGCTGTCAGAAGCAAACACTCTTTATGGACTGTGTCATGATTATAACAAGGCACACAGGGCAGCTCCACCTCCCCGGTCATGCTCCGGAGTTCATAATGCCTGCACACACAAACCGCATTCAGACACTTAACACAAAAACAAATGCTAGCACCTAACAGGTGGTAAAGTTTGACACTGTAGGTGTAACTCACCCAGGGAGGCAGTGGCCACACTGGGCATCACTGGTGGGTGAGCATGCTGTCTTCTCCAAGCGGTTGAGCAGATTGCAGTGGGTGCATCGCATGCAGGGAGCCACACCCGTATCTGCACTGAACTTCCCTTCCTCACACAGAATACAGACACCTTCACCACCATCTCCAAAACCACAGTCCTGAGAATAACGTACAGTATAAACTTGGAGCGAGAACACTGGTAAAGGAAAGAAAGTTAAAAGGCGAGAAATGGTCCTGCCACTGTAATGTGTCGTGTGTGTGTTACCTCTGAGAGCTGCTCTCCTGGCCCGCATACAGGACATACAACACAAGTGCCATTAGAGTGGAAGAACTCTGTCTGATCACAGCTGGGCTCGGATTTCACCGGCACACACCCAATCTGAGGAAATACACATTAAACACAGTTAGTGGTGGAAGAAATATTCAGAGTCTTGAAGTAAAAGTAGTAATACCACAGTGTTAAAATACTGCATTCAAGTAAAAGTACAAAAATATAGAAGCAGGCTGGAATATTCTTAAAGCACTGGAAAATTGACTTTTATTTTTTAAGAAAATCAGACTTTAATTACTCATTTAAAGACTAAAATTGCTCAATAAGCAGATTTTATGTGTTGATCGATGCATCATATCATATAGCATAAACTGGGAATAAAAATGTCAAATAAAAGAAAAAATGTTCTTAGTTATTTTCAGGATGAAACAGTCAAAGTTTTAGAAATCTGTGCAAGGAAAGTGCCTAAAGGTCAGACCTACCATAAGCAGAGCAGCATAGAAACAGGCCTCTACTGGCAAAGCGTCCATCGTCCTTCTCTTAGGAGCAGAGCTACACCGAAACTGCAGCCCTTGAAAGGTATATATTGTCCCGTGAACACTCCCCGATCAAACTTTACTCACATACTATTAAAAAATGACACATATAAAGAAAACTGATGCCAAAAAAGCAGACTAAAGCAGTGCAAACTCACTTGGCAGTTTCAAAAGATCCATATAGTTTAGTAAGCACTAATGACTAATTTGCAGCTTCCATCAGTGGCAGTCTGCCTCCTACAAGCTGCTCCTCAGTCAGCAGAGGTGAAGTGGTGGGAGAGATCTTTGGGAATCCCCTCATTCTGCATCACTGGTGACGCAGGAGAGGTTCCCAGCGAGGCTATCGACCAGTGGACCAATGAATACGAGACTTTCAGGTCTCCCCCACCTGGGCCGCCTCACGTCACACCTGGTCTTCTCACATTCCCTCCGGGGAACCCGCTTGTTTTGGTTCTGGTTTCTCAGACAGGGGGCAGAGGAGGAGGGGGCAGAATTCAAGAGCGTGAATGAGACCCTTGTTAAAGAACGTGCTTGCAACAAGGAGACTCTGTGTGTGTGTGTGTTTGCTGGCTGGAATAACATTTTTAATGCAACGACCAGTATTATTTTGTTCTCTCTGGTACTGAGTCCACTGACGAGGGGCATGCTGAAGGTGACACACATACAGTGAATCATAAACTTGTTCCCAAACTCAGTTACATAAAATCATACAGTTGCAGTATACTGTTTGACCACTCTGTGGTAGTATGGAGCCCCAAAACTATACAAAAGATAATTAGAAATTCACCGCACTGACAGGATATTATGCGCATGAAAAGGAGTCAGTGACAGGCATTTGCTCTTTAAATTGTTAAGGCTTAAAAAGAAAGGCTGTACCATAGACATCCTCACTCTCAGGCCTGCACAGTTGAGAACAAGACTGACCGTCAAACGTCTCACAGAAAAGCCGATTAGATCTGTTTGAGCAGTTATCACTTGAGGCCTCATTGCAAAGCACAAGAGCGGCACAAGAATATTACTCTGAGTGTTTGCAGACAATATATGACGGCAGCAAACCTGACATATAGAACACACACACACACATTCAGATACACATACACACAAACCTGTTGCGTCAGTCATAGCCATGAACATATGCAACCTGAGATGTTATGTCATATTTGGCATTTGTAGGGGCAGTTGCAACCCATGCACATACTGTTTTATGTTTCTATAACAAATCATGCTCATCTTCTGCTTTTAGCTGCCATGACTGCTAATGTCAGCCACAGTCATGTGACTGTGTCCGTCCTGTAGGAGGAATTAAAAAAAGGAAGCTTATGTTACTACCCTGAATATGAAGTTTGCTCTGTACAGCACTGAGACAAGCTGTTGATAATGCCACGGTTGCTATACTTTTGTGTCATCTGCACAAACAAGGGTGTGAGTCAAATCAGAGCATTTCTCAACATCCTCCTTCTTTTAACGTTTACACTAAAACCAGGTGCTTCATACTGAACACAGAGTGCTTAGATGTGTGAACGGGAGAATTATGAGGTCCAATTTGGAAAGGTTTCATGAATTTTTAACGCTATCAAGCTTGTTAGTTATGTTTATTGCCGGTGATTAATGAGTAACTCGGGGAACTAAAGGGAGAGGGCGTGGAGGTCTTCTTATAGAGAAATAATCTGACGCTTGCCAGCAGGCTCATGGCTCGGCCAGCTTCTCATGAGCTGACACTGATCGCTTGATTTCTCCCAAAACAGCTTAAACTTCGGGACTTGACCCTCTCAAGGACGTGACCATGGTAAGTTTCAGCCACATAAAAATCAGTTAATAATTACCGCACTATTTCTTCAAGGTCAATGCAAATTCTAAAAAACTGCTCATCTTTTTGTCACCTTTCAGCTGATGACCACTTGACTGGCATCACTGTGTTTTTGTTTGCTGTCATGAACTCCGTCAGAGGTCTGTCTTCTCTGACCATCTGTGCGTGTATACAGCTGTCAGTGTGTATCCTGGCTTCAAGTAAGATTTCAGATTAATGAAATAATTTTAAAGGATGTAAAGTAGCACAAAATATCACAAAGACTAAAAACCTTAAATACAAAAAATGTGCACAGTACCAGCACTTTTAATGTCTTTAATTGTCTTCTAGCATTTTTATTGTGTTTATGTTTTTTATTGCCTCTTATGGGACAGTTAATTAAACGAAAAGCAACAGAGATTTCCTGATTGTTTGGATGGTATGCATATGGTACTTACAGCATCTTTACGGGAGCTTAAATCCTCTATGTGATGTTTCAGGTGCCCCAGCCAATTCCAGCCTGTGGGGTAAGAAAATACCGTTCAGCGTTCGTGAGCGTTGTGTGTGGCAGCTACAGCCAGGTGTTGTGGTACCAGGCCTTAAGGAGCTCAGTGTGTGCATACTTTTTCGCCTCAACTACACAACAGAATGGACAGGCTTTGTCTACAAAGCACCAGGGAAAAAACACATAGAGCTGGGCCTTCAGGGCACAGCCAAACACCTGGCTGTGTGGCTGTTCGGAGACGAACTGCGCTTGGATACTGAATTGAAATTGTATGAATGGAACTCTGTCTGTCTCACCTGGTCTGGCGCAGCTCAGAGGCTGCGGGTCTACGTAAATGGAACCAGTCGGCCCGTGGCCTCTTTGAAACCCACCCTACAACAGCAGCTGGCTCAAAACGGCACTCTCACTTTGGGGGTGACTCATTATATAGACGGAAACGGTAAAATGAAGCTGGAGAGTGGCAATAATCTGCTGGGGGAGATCGGTCTGTTCAGTATGTGGTCCAGAGAACGGAGCGCCGAGGAGCTGAGTGGGCAGAGCTGTGCAGACGGAGACGTGCTGAGCTGGGACACGAAGCAGTGGCAGTACAGCTGCTCTCCTTGGTCTGACAGCAGCCTACATTGTGGTAAATGCAGAATGACCTTTTTCCTTTGTATTTCATGGCAGTCCAGATTGAGCCGTCTAGATTTAGAGAAATTAATTACTCCCAAGGTTTCCCCAACTGTTCACATAACAAAGCAATCGACTGTAGGCGAGAGTTGAATGAGTGGGCAGATAACACACTTTGCTGTTCAGTAACTACAGTTTAAGGTCAAAGAAAAGGTAAACCACACATTCCTGGGCGCAGCAGTGCTGGTCCATAAACCTGCTGATAGGTCTAACATTTTGAATCCGTCCCTCTCTTTGCTTTGTTTTTTCCTTTAGCATGGCCACTGTACAAAATCAAAATGTGGAGAGTCCTACTTAAGTCTATGAGGCCTGAAAGTTGTTCACTGTCACTGGATGAAGTCACAAGAAACTGGGTATGACGACTATGTGAATATGTCAGTGGAACTTTGAATGGTCATATATGTCTGTCAAAGTAACCCTTGTTTACCTTTGCTGTCCTCTCTTATCAGTTGGAGCACATTTTCCCTCGCAATATTTCTGTCCATGACATCTTTGTGTCATCCTCAAGGTAACGCAACTTTCGTTAGCAAAACACTCCTCTCAGCTGGCAGTGGTGGACCAAGTATTCAGATCCTATACTCAAGTACCAATAATGCAATTTCTGACTTCCTGGCTAAATTTCTGGCTTTGGAAATATACTTTGCGCCACTGTCAGCGGATGTCTCGTCATGATAGAAGAGCTGGGTGTGTGCATGGGTAAAATGATAGGGGTGGTTGGTGCATCATAAGTGTAACTGTGATCACGGCCCTGGACAACATTCCTGCATGTAATTTCTGTTATCTGTGTTCCCATACAGCCGCACCTGCCATGGGATTATTAATTCTGATGCTCTAAATGGGCAACAACCTCAGGTACACCACTATTAGTCCTGAGTATGATTTTCCATGGAGAGAAGCAGCAATATCCTCAAAGACCAGCCGATTACATAACAGAGGAAGTGAAATTGTCATTGGTTCGAGGCAAAGTGTAAATAAGAAAACTCATACAACCTTTTAATAAAGACATGAACTAATTCTGTTTTTTCAGGATTCAAGAGAATTATCCAGCTCCACCTGTGATAAGTGGTAAGATGAACTCAAGACCTACAAAAACTATGAACAGGATTATAATAATTCTAGTGTGTCTGTGAGGGCAGCACGGCACAAGACGCATGGAACAAGCCAGATATTCTCAAAAGTTAATTACGACGCAGCTCACACGTAGATCTGACCCATGTCATTGTGCTTAATCCCCAGTTTCAGCTGTGAAGTCTATGTGAGCGTGGATCCTGCTGCTAATGTAGAAGTGGTCCAGGCGAACATTACTGAGTTGCTGAGTTTGACCGTCTCTTACACCACCTTCAACCTCACATCTGACCCTGATAACATGAGCATACTACCTGTGGGTGGGTAAACTCTGCACATACACTTCAGTCCTCTGACGCACGCCTGTAAAATGCTGTTTTATTGGACACTTGCAGCAGTAAAAGATTAACCAAACACATATTTATGTATTACGTATGCTAATACGTACTAATATATTGATATTTGTTCAGTTCTTATATTTCATAGACACAAAGCAGACTCTGGGCTTAACTGGAAATGTTCACTTGAGGCGTCAACAATAACAAGTGTAATTCAATTTACTATGCACTCTCACTGTGATTGTTAAGTGGCTGAATTAAAATGACACTGCACAAACACACTAATGAAAGCGGGAAAAAAAACAGACATGCAGAAATACATTAGAGCCATAGAACACACTTTTGTGTGTTTGCAAATATCAACAGATGACTACAAATGTGCGGCTATTAATTATAAGAACGCTGACATTTCCATAATTTGATTTCCATTAGACATCATGTTATTTTTAATTCTAATTTTCCCTTGCATATTCTTTTGTAATTAATAATTTATGTTGTTTATTTCAGAGTTTTTGCCTGCGGTGACAGAACCACCACCAACTGCGAGCACTGGTGCATCTACATCAGGTGAGCAAGCCAGACAGAATAAAACAAGGTCGTGCTGGTGCTTTGCAGCAATATGGAATCATGAAGCCTTTGATGAGCTGGTGGCATGACAGTAAGTTTTATATCTATAATCAGGTGCAGTCTGCCAGACTGTCGGTCAATTCACTAAACAACTCAAACGAATCACTGTGTTTGTCTGTCGTCTTCATTCTTGCCTTTTCTTCGTATCGGATTTTCATTGTCCTACGAGAAAAAATTTTTTTGCTGGAAGGCAACATTAAAACATCACAAAACAGAGTACAATGAAAGGTCCATGGGGAGAAAAGAGAATAGCTGAGCAGGAACCACGATGAAGTTTATCGCTGTATGAGACTTAAGAGGGTTTACTGCACCCAGTGATTGGAAACGTTAACCAGACCAGACCGAGCGGACACGATGGCCTGGATTGGCTGTGATGGATTTTGCATGTTTTTACTCGCCGCCTCGACTGATTCCTGTTGTAAGATGTCTCCATCAGCAACATTTAACCTAAGCCGAATGTACAGTCTGTGTGGCTCTAGGTTGCACATTACCTGTGTTCCCATCAAAGCTCATTTTTTCATCATGATAGGTACGAAGGTAATTATAGCTCTCCACAGTCCACGTCTTGCCCTTTAACAAAGGTCTGAGAAGGTAAAAGTTTTTTTTCTGAAGCCAATTACCATATCTTTGGTTTTAGAAATGTTCGGTCTCAGAAAGTGAAGGGTACAAGATCACCGCCCACAGGTACATGTGATGACTCATTTCTGTTTGCTGAGTTAAGTGTCTGTCCTTGTACTGACTGATGGTGGAGAGAACCAACAGTACTGGAGCCAGAACATTACCATGAGGGGCAACCTGGTATCAAAGGGTGTGACAGACCCATCGGTTCACCATGTCCGTGTCACGGTTTGCTTCATCAAGGCGTAAAAAGAACACATCTTCATTTTGCAATAATAAATATGAAACATCCTGTTGGGCTTTCAAAATAAAGCTTGCTGATAAACATTTCAGGTGACGGTCGCAGTTTGATTAGGTTTAGGCAACAAAAGTACTTGGTTAGGTTTGCCAAACTGAAACAATTACTTCCTTAAAACAATGACTACTGATTTCACACTGGAATCAAACCTGGTCTCCTGTGTGAAGGTCCAGTGTCTGATCCACCAATTTACACCAACCTCCACTCCGAGGAGGACATTGTTGCTCGTTACACTTCGTTTGTCCTTCGCTCCCATCATTATCGTGCCCTGCTGGCAGTGCACCTTCACATATGTGTGTAATGATCAGGCCTAGGTGAGGCAAAACTGTGTGAATCGATGTCTGTTACATGCATTTTTTTTGTTCTCCTATAAGATCTTAGACAGTTTGATTCAGACCTCCTCTTTGAATGGTCAGAACAGAAACAAAACATACAGGTAAAGATGCACTGCTGTGTTATTTGTCTTTTCATTCCTGCAGTTGGATCTGGCACGTTCTTCAGAGTTAATATGACCTTGAGAATCACTGGCAGGCCAACAAATCCACAGGCTATTATTGAGAAATGGGTAAGAGACTCACATACCTGCATTTAAAAGCTGTTTTTACTAAAGATACGTGTAGACTGAGTTATTCTCTTTGGGGAAAAAGGTGAAAGAACAGCTGGAGGTGAATGACACCATGACTGTGTGGAATCTCGTCATAAAGCAGAATGGTGGCAGGTGGGTCCCATTGAATTCATTAATGCTTTTTAATGTTTGTCATATGACACCTCTGGCTGACTAATTATTCATCTATAATGTTTAATAGGAACACGGAGAAGTACAGTGGATCTATGGTGAATATTTACTTCATTTTAATAGCAAGACAAATTACATAAAAACACAAGACATAATTATTTCATAACTGAAGTTTCATCTTAGAAGTAATATCGCATATTACTGTTGCAATTAATACTTCTAACACAACGTCTCTTTGTTTTATTGCTTTTAGATTTTCCATGGCCAACAAAAAAAGTAGGTGACCAACAAAAAAATTCCAATTAAAATGCTGACAGTTCAAGATTCAAGATTCAAGATTGCCTTTATTGTCATTGCACAGAATATACAACAAAATTGTGTTTACTCCTCTAGTAAAGTGCTGTTTTGTATTGTCACACAGCTTAATTTGTATTTAAAAGGTCATTCCACTATTTCAAAAGCCTAAGTGTCAGACTTTCTTGTTAAAGAGTAAGATCCTTTTTTTTAACCAGGAACAGCCATTATACGGCTCTGTTCAAAGCCACCAGATTCCTTTGACGAAAACAGTCATTTAACCTTGCAGAACACAGGAATTGTTAGTCTAGCACCGAATCGGTCAGTTTGTTAGTTTGTGTGTGTGACACTGGTGTATTAAAGGGTTAACTTGCATCCTAACTGACATGTTAAAATACCAAAGTCACACAATAACACAAGCAAACTAACCAATCGAGGGAGCAGTAGAATAGAAACTCCTGTGCTCTGCAAGGTAAAATGAATGTTTTGTCAAAGGACTCTGGTGTCTTTGAACAGAGCGATATAATGACAGTTTCTGGTTAAAGAACACAGATTTTAATCTTTAACAAAAATATCTATCTCTGTACTGATCATTTCCATAATGTTGTAGATATTTAGAAAAAAATACCTGAGGTACCCTTTAATTAAGAACACTGTGGTTCAGACCAGTGTTGTTGTTACCACTAATTGTGTCTTTCATCATCAGATATTACTGCGCCTTCCATGTTCAGGACTACAGCAAGAGTGGTGTGGCAGAAACTAAAACTTTGATTTATGCGTCCCTGACATCCAAGTACAAAAATGACTCCATTGCTATTCAAACTATGGATGTGGTGATCAAGCACATAGGTAAGCTGGATTTCTTGATACAAATGCAAAGAGAAATATGTGTTCAGTTATGGAATAAGATTTGACAAAACATCTTCAAATACTTTCCAGTGCCAGAAAACTGTTTAGAAGAAACTACTTCAACAATCTATGGGCCGTATATTTGGCCTGAAACATTTCCACAAGACATCCAAGAAATGGGATGCGTAAAGCCCCTATCAGAGAGAGCCTACAGGCTTTGGTAAGACGTTAACTTCCATTTCCCAGTGGCTTTATATTTGCCCAGAGACAGCGATGATTGATTTGTCAGATTGCAAAGTTATGACCTGAACATGTGATGATTATCAGTGAAAACAATGAGTAAATCAACAAGTTTATCGTGCTGTAAAAAATGATTTGGTGTTTTATTGACTGATATTGCACAGCAGTATATTATACAGTGTAATGTCTGTCATATAATAATGAGGCTTATATTGGTTTGCAAGTGAGACAAAGTCTAATAATATTCAGGTGTTTTTTCACACCAGTCTGAGTCATCTGAGCCAACATTCATCCTGCTGCTAAAATATGGCGAGAAAGAGAGGATTTTCTTTGTATACTGCTGCAAACAGATCCTGTTTATCTGCATCTCAGCAATCTGTTTACATAGCAACAGCTCAGCAAGACAAGAAAATTCCCTCAATTACAATGTCCTGTTCCAACCAGTTCTCCCTCTCTGCACACACACTCTGACCACACACAGCTAATGCTGACGGATCTGAGCCAGCTGCAGCTCAGGCAGAAATCAATTTCCTATAAGTGAATTATTAGTGCAATGAAGGACTTCAGTCTTCCTCATTTCACCTCAGCCAAAATTTAATATACATATCACTCAAGGGACAATGACTGCGTAATATGGGTATTCAGTTTTATGGTCTCTGAGGGAACTCTGCTGATGCTTATTAACACTAAAACAATCATGAGGTGTGGACAGGTGGTTTTTATGTTTTCTCACCATACTAACTGAGGACCAAGATACAGATACAGTGTGCTTTGTTAAGTTTTAATTGAGGCCAGTCAATCAGAAACACACCAGAAGGATGTTATTTCTGTTGCCTCTGATTCTCTTTTCTCTTCAGCAAGTTAGACATTGAAACTGACACGACCAGCTGGGCTCATCCTGACATGACTAATTGCTACCAGGTTGTCAGCATACCAGGCCTCCACAATATCACTGTCACCACTGGTAAGAGGATCAGTCTCACTCACACACACACACACACACACACACACACACACACACACACACACACACACACACACACACACACACACACACACAGACAGCCTGGTTAGCACTAATTGCAATTCCGGAAAAAGCCTCTGCTGAGGTTCTTGAAATAAAACTTTCATTTTCTTGTTTATTCTTCATCCTTCCACATAAATAAAACATTATGTTCCCAGTCCGGTGGAAACCTAAACATAACATGCTGTATGTGTCCACATTCAGAGTAGCAGTTTATTAAGACTTCAGAGGTGAGGAACCCCATAACAGCAAACATAAGGTCACTAATTGGGCCTCGCTCTAAACTTCCCCAGCAAAGAAAGCAAAATATAAATAAATGACAAATCTATGAGCTAAGATCCTTAAACACAGAGAAAAGGTGTAAAACAAGAAACAAAATGAACTTCTCATTCCTACCACATTGTTAATAGGTGCTCCATACTTAGAAGACAGTATTTACACAACAGTAATGTACAATTTACAGGCCCAGCAGTGGCTCCCCAATCCAGATCTCGCGAGAATATGTTGCTGAGACGGACTCCATAGTCTCGGACAAAGTTATTTTCTCCTTATTTATCTGTATGAAATATGTAATTTTGATATCAGAAAATTTGTGGCTTCTGAAAAAGGGGCCCAAAGTTACTTTGGTGAGTACGGGGCGTGAAAATCGGCAATTATCTGTACGCACGTACCTTTCTCCCATTGGAGTGAATGAACTGATGACATGCCGCGAGTCTCCTAAAGGGGCGGGGCACTGGTGACACCCATGTGACACAGATACAGGAAATGACTCTTAAGTGTGTCGTTTCTGAACCGTCTCTAAACAAACTGGACAAAAGCCGAGCAGAAATTGGGAGATGAAACGGTGATACACGCATGAGAGCAACCAAGCTATGGCAGGCCGAGTTACCGCGAGACAACCTAACCCTAACTCTCTCCTGTGGTAACTCGTCTACGCGCACCAGAACGGTTCTTCAATATCTCTCGCGATATTTCGCTTTTTCTCGCAGGTTTTCGCGTAGCGCTTGTGCGTTTTAGCGCTTCTTACGGTCTTGTGAGAGAGGCGGAGAGAGGCAGATTGCTGTCAACTGCAGTTTAGACAGACTCACTATCATCGTCATCATCATCATCATCATCATCATCATCACACACAGACTGACGGGAGGAGAGACACATCTATCATATCAAAACAACAAATATGATAACAGGTCATCACAAAAAACTCAACAGAAAAAAGTGGCAAAACACAACAAAAGGTTTTAATCGTATGATTGACTTCTAGGTAATGCAGCTGAGGTGGTGGACATGATTCAGGACCTTGTAGATGTTCAGTTAGGTAACGGCACGGAGCTCTCTGCCTCCGATCTGGACATGGTGGTGGAGAAGCTCAATGAAGTGGCAAATATCAGCATCATCCAACCTTCTGTTGGAGTCAGCATTGTCAAGATTGTTGCTGATATCCTGCTTTCCTCAACCGACATCACTCCGGTGGCTAACATGTAAGGGGAGAGGGCAACTAGTTAATCTGAGTATGACCACAGATATACACAGCATACTCTATCTAAATCGAAAATCTTTTGTCTTCGAAAAAAGTGTCCTCAATCTGACAGAGAGAATTGGGAACAATATGTATTTCCTCAATGAATCTGTCAGCGTAACAGCCCCATGGCTGGCCCTGTCCATGGTCAACGTTGATCCGGATGAGTTCAATGGCTTCACCTTTGGTGTGTCCTCTGATACTTCAACCCTGAGGCCAAAGGTGAGACTTTGAAAATGCTTTAATCTATCGCAGCAAATGTTTTCTCATCAGCTGTTTATGTGAACCAGCGGAAGCAGAAGAAATGCCCTGTTTAATTTTTTTCTCAGCTCCAAAACTGGTTCCACCTGACTGCTTAAGGACAGTTTGTGTTGCGTTCACGTCCTTGAATGACCAGGAAATTCAGGAGACAGATTTAATAAACAGTTGTGGTGTCGCCTGAAGCAGTTACGGCACATTAAGCTTTAACTCGAACAAGCACTCGTCGAACATGGAGAAGTACTCCACGATGCATGAAGTTAGTTTCAAAGTAACCCTGTAGAGCTGAGATTCAGTCTTATTATTACTTTTCTTTCCAGATTTTTCTCAACCAGAGCTTTGTGAGTGAACCACTTCCTGACAAAGATGCGATCATCTCTTTGCCGTCTGAACTCCACAATTTTCTCAATCCCGGACAACATAAAAAAACTCGTATCCAGTTTAATTTCTATGGAACACAAGAACTTTTTCAGGTATTTAAACTTTCTGTCGCTGCTATTTGTCATCTTCTCTTTGTCTTTGTCTCTGTCTTTGTCATCTTATGGGGATACCAGACTATTTCTTAGATGGGCACAGTGACCATCCACTGGAGAATTGTTGGTTCTACATTTGGGCTCCTGTAATGATTAAACAAACAAACATTATTGTGTTCATTTGTGAGCTTTTTATGGACAGAATCAGGCTAGCTGTTTCCCCTTGTTTCAATTCTTTATGCTAATCTAAGCTAACCATCTCCTGACTGTAGCTTCATACAGACACGAGGATGGTATAAATAATTGCTTCTAACTCTTGGCAAGGAAAACGAATGAGCATATTTCCCAAAATCTGGCACTAAAACAATTATTTTTCTCAATATTTAGAGATTAAATAATCAGTAGTTTAAATATGACAAGACTGCTCTCTCTCTCTCTCTCTCACTGCAGCACATTTTATTGACCAGTCACCTTAATTAAACTTTGCTCCTATATCTACATTTGCTTTGATTTATAGTCCGGCCTCTTAACGTGACAACCATTTCATTTTGAACAGGACCCACGCACAAACAACACAACACAGAGCACATGGACATTGAATTCCCACATAATATCTGCCAGCATCAATAACAGCCATGTCAGCAACCTAAAGGGTGTAGTGGTGCTGACCCTCAACCATCAAACGCCCAAACGCGTGAGAAATGAAAGCATTCAGCTCATCAGTAACACGAAGAAGCGTTTTGTATTTGACTCCAAAACCATTTAAAACCAACCTGTTTGTTTTCACAGCCCAAAGACAAGGTACAGTGTGTGTTTTGGGATTTCCAGAAAAACGGTGAGTTGGTTGTTATTTAATATATTTTGGAGATTTACAATTGAATTGAAATGATTTCCAGTAATTGAGCTTCATAGTACATGTAAGCTAAAACAGGAATGTGTGTCTGTTGATAAGCAGCTTTAATCAAATGATGTGTGTGTTTGTGTGTGTCTGTGTGTGTGCGTGCGTCAGGTGGACAGGGTGGTTGGAACAGCAGAGGTTGTGAAACCCGGAGTATTTCTTCATATCAGACCAGCTGTCTCTGTGATCACCTCACACATTTCGCTGTGCTCCTGGTGAGTCACTGGTCTGCTTTCAATTAATGAGGCCAGGGAACAAACAACTCCCACAAGCACCAACGTACTGTGTGCAATATGGCCAGCTGCCGACGGCTTGCGTATGTTTCTGCCAGTTTTGGAATAAGCTGATGTTAAAGCCACAATGTGATCATATCATTATTTTTCAAGTTATTAAGATGGGATGGCTTTAAATGATGGATTTGTTCTGCTTGTATGTTGTGTTTCAGGATGTATCCAGGACCTCTGTCAGTGGAGCTCACCTTAAGATCCTGACAGTGATCTCATATCTCGGTTGTGGTGTATCCTCCATCTTTCTGGGCATCACTCTTCTCACCTACCTTGCTTTTGAGTAAGCCCCTTGGAGCAGCAGCAACATACTTATCACATACTAACAAGTTAATACTGTATTTGCTCTCATAACCAGCAAGAGGAGGCTGTAAGAATATCTTTTATGAAGAGGTTTTATTTTTTAGTGTGAATGTTCATTCTTGACTTTGGAATTAAATTAGACAAAGTGATCAAGGTCCACATACCAGCTTTTCTTGGGATCAGCAAAAGTGGGCCAAAATGTGCTGGGGCACTGCTAGTACACCCGTTTACACCATGACTCACCCATTAACACCCACTGACAACATGACTCATGAGACCCTAACGACTCACATGAGGCTGGGTGGGTCGATGATCCTGTAAGAGGAATAAGTTTCCCCACCAGTCAGCTAGAACTGAAGGACCCTCTTGGATGAGAGGCAAAACATCCTCTTCGAGCAAGTCCAGCTGCCTTTGTAAAGCACTCAGAAGTGCCATGACCTGGGTAAATGAAACAGAGTCCTCACTGATCATTGGGTTGAAATCTTAAAGTCATCACGCAGTTCAAGACTACAGAAAAGCTAGTAATTATACTTTGAGTAAGAGTTGCTTTGTCACAAAAGTACTACAAGGGTTTGTTCATTGTCAATCAAATACTGTACATAGTGGTTATTCTGGCCAAAGAGATCAAAGTTGTACACAAACTTATCATCAGCATGAACTCCAGAGGCCTCATCATAGATTTGTCATTTATTGTTCTGCCTCTAACTCGCTCCCCATGTTTATCTGTCACTCTTGGACGTTCTAGCAAGCTGCGTCGAGACTACCCATCGAAGATACTCATCAACCTGTCTGCTGCCCTGCTGGGGCTGAGCATGCTCTTCCTTCTAGACTCCTGGCTCTCGTCCTTCTCCAACTACGGTCTGTGCATCGCCACCGGTGCGACGCTGCACTACTTCCTGCTGGCTTCTTTCACCTGGATGGGCCTGGAGGCTGTGCATATGTACCTCGCACTGGTCAAGGTCTTCAACATCTACATTCCCTCCTACATCCTCAAGTTCTGTGCTGTAGGATGGGGTAAGACAGAACTTTAAGGAGAAAAAGTCAAGCCTCAGTTGGCTTTGATTGGCTGCTTGGGTTCAGGAGTGGATTTTGATTGGTTGGGGTCGAGCAAGCACTTTATTTTAGGGATCCAAGAAGAAGCATCCCTGAAAGAACTGTTTGATTTGGTAGTAATTACAGAGAAAAAATGAATGTCCTTGGAAGTAAACCTTAGACTGAAGTCAAAAATTTGAAATCTGGAGTGTATTTGAGAAGCTTTGATTGTTTAACTTTGGTCGCAGTGTGTGAATATATTCAGCCGATTCTGATATGAGTGAGCAGAATTAATTAGGATTTGTCTATGGGTATGTTTTCACAGGTGTTCCTCTGGTCATAGTCAGCCTGGTGCTGGCCATAGACAAAGATGCTTATGGTAACACTGTGCCTGAAGAGACTGGGGTGGCGCTTCAGTCCACTGACGCATTGTAAGTACGAGCACTGGGTGAGTCATCTCTATCTTTGGAGCAAAGTGTGTGATGAAGATTGTGAGATTGGGTATATGAGTGCCTGATAAGAATTAAAAAATGATGAAGTTATTGAGAAAAATGTACAAAACAACAACAGTCAGGTAAGAAACGTATCACTCAGCTGAGTCTTAGACAAAGAAGAAATGCAGTTGATGGCATTCATCATAAATCCCAGTTTGTATAACCAACCGTCTCCCTCCCTCCAGCTGCTGGCTGCAGAATGACGCCGTCTTCTACGTGACAGTGATAGCGTTTGTTCTCCTGATCTTGTTGTGCAACCTCTCTGTGTTCATCACGGTTCTGATCCAGATCAGACAGATGAAGGCCAATAAGCCGCCTGCAGATAGCTGCAGCTCTCTGCGTGACCTGAGGACGGTGGCCAGTCTCACTGTCCTGTTAGGCCTGACATGGACAATGGGCTTTTTTATATTTGGGCCGAACAAATTGGTCCTGATGTACCTGTTCTGCATCTTCAACACCTTGCAGGGTAAATATGAGCTGAAGCTGGTGTGAAGTAGATAGTATGTATATGTATTTGATATATGTATGTGATATATGTAGTGGATAAGTGACAGACTGACAGAGGAGTGTGTGTCTCTGCTTTTTTGTCCAAGGGTTCTTTGTTTTTTTGTTCCACTGTTTGATGAAGGAAAATGTGAGGAAACAGTGGAGGATCCACTTGTGCTGCGGACGTTTCAGACTCAGCGATTACACAGGTACCTTTTACAAAGCAAAGCAATGCTTGTGGACATAGGACATATTGCAGTATGATGGCCAGATGGTTAAAGTCAAGGCACTTGAAGGTGGATGATTCATTGTTTTCTCTTTCTTGTCCCCTGTATTCAGACGGGAGCCGCACTGTGACAGTGGGTGGCCACCGCAAGCAGAACAATCTTGTTAACTCTGACTCAGTCGCTTCTGACAGCACGTCCACCACCAGGAAGGTCTCGGGTTCCTCTGCAGAATCAGAACTAAACCACCACCAGGGGGCGTGAGAGGGCCTCTGGATTAGATTTGTACAGCTCTGGCTTTCAAGGTCCTTTGGCTCTGTTTCAAATAAAGCACTGTTTTTATTGGGATACAAAGGGTCCGTAGGTACTCCTGCACCATGTATTGAAATCAGCCATGAAACAAAGTAAATACAGCGCTCACAGTCAATTCACAGCACGGTAAAGCAGTGTGTTCTGAAAAGTGCACATTTTATGCAAGCTGCCCTCATTTAAAAGGCCAAAAAAACGTTCAGTCTAGTTTATCTTCAAGGATTTCGTGACTGCTTTCACTGTTCAGTTGAATGCTTAGAAAAGGAGGATTTTGTGTTTGTAAAACGTTTAATAGAAAAGAAATGACCACACAGGAACATGGGAAGGTAGAAGACTTTTCCATTTAAACGTAATGGAAAGGACGAGATCTGTCACCAAGAAGTGTTTCTGACTGCAGCACATGATACGTTTTCACTGCTCTTGATGTTTCCTTTGAAGACAATTTTTAAAGATCCTTAATTTCCAATGCTAATGAAATTTTCATGTGAGTTTTGTTGAAACATTTTGTGTGATTTTATATATATTAAATCTTGCCATTGTTTTGAGATTGTTTTGTGTGTGCGAAGATTTCAACCCATGAAGAGCATCACTGATGTTTCTTGACTAAAACTTTGAGCAGGTTTTTAATGTTGCTGGACTGACTGGGAACCGTCTGGGGACTTGTACTAGTCAGTGTGTCAAGATTATTATTTTTTCCATGTATGAAAAATTGTAGTAATTGAAATAATGTTAACATAACATTTGCTAACATAAAATTTACACAATCAGTATTAGCATTTGTATTTATTTAAGACAACACTGATCATCTCCTTGTACTACTCGTTATACTACTTTTTTCAACGATTAAATGTGTTTTTTAATTACTCAAAGACACTTTTCATTGCAGCATAACTCTGTTTCATCTGTTAAATCTGTTATTATTACAGTAAGAGTGAAAAAGACGTGCTTATACAAACAAATAGGGTCCAACAGTGAATAATTGCAGTGGGATCAAGGAGAACCATAAATCAACCTACAAAGGTCATGAGCTCTTCAGATATGGAGGTCCATTTAAGTGAATAAGAAGTCTTTTTGCGCAGTGTAACATGTTAATGTTGCTGCTCCTGTGTACGTTTTTGACAGTGCAACTGAGGAATGATTTAATAGGGTGTCAGTCAGGTTCAGGAGGAACTGGCTGGATGGCATTCTGCTCATAGCTCGCTGCATTCGACAAGCATCACACGCCCTCCCAGGCCAACACATCAAGCAACTCTGGAGGCCCAGTGGGCGAAATGTTTTGTCTATAGAGGAGAGGACAAAGACACCTAAAGACACCTGACGCTGGATCTTCGAACGAATAGATGACTCTGATGTTTCAGCTCACACCAAGTCACCAAGTTTTTTCCAGCAGATTTGGCTGCTGCTCACATCAGCTTTGATCGACCAGTCAATGCAACGACGCCCTCCCTGGTCGTCTTTGGTCAATCATTAGGTCAGGTAAGACGAGCAAGTTTTTTCACATTTAACTAACGCAATGGTTTAGTTTTTATTCACAAACAGTTAGCAGTTCAATTAATGTATTATGGGACTGATGTAATGTGATTATTTACACTGCATTTTAGCTCTATTATTAAGCCAGCAGTGTAAACCCACACAGATATTTCTTATTATGTCAAATATCCAACTACAATTCTCAACTTCTGGCAAAATACAAAGTGAATTTCTCAGAAGTGATCATTTGCTGCTGGAGTAAATGTAATGTGTGCACTCTCATCTGATTTTCATGGCTTGTGAGTAAAATATGTTCATACGAGACAATTTCTGAACCGTAAAATTCACCAGAATGAAAGCTGTGTACTTTACACGTCTACTGTTTGTGTTACTGTCAGTGTGCTATAATCAGCCTGTTTTTAAAGACAGTCCATGTGGTGACTCATCCAGGGCAAGTTCAGTTTAAATTGCTTCAGATAAGGAGAGAGTCTGCTCCACGGAAGAGGAGTTTAATTTGATTTGCAATGAGATGAAAAAAAAAAAGGTTGATAAAAACATTCTAATCACTTTGAGCTAAATGAAAATGTCACATCATCATTAAAGGAGCAACATGCAAATTAAGTTGTAATCTTAGTCAAATAAACAAAATAAACTCACAAAATGTCATAAAAAGAAATGTTCCTGCACCTATTTTCCTTATTAAAAGGAAAAATACAACCATACACCCTATGAATTCAAGTTTTCCTCTTTTGCCGACCTAAGATGAACTTAATTGCCTTGTTAATCATCGTTAACCACACCAGAAATAAAACTCACCACAGCCGTCATGGTTGGTCTTTCCACTGTTTCAGCAACTGCCAATTCCAGTTTGGTCAAAGTGATTCCTTAATTAACCCTTAATATTCTGGCTCTACGTGCTGTTTTTCATGCCTCTCCTGTCCCCGCCTGCCGCGTCCTCATCCACCCTGTAGTCAGAGCCCTGATTGGAGCTGCTGTAAATCACCTCAGCACTGCGTTTGCTGTCATCAAACTGGTTCAATCCCAGTCCGGCCATATACGCCAGGAGGCTGTTGATCCCAGTTCCACTGCCCACAGTGTAAACACCAACAATCCCCCGGTGCTCCAAGCTCCGGGACCAGGCAGACTCCAGGCAGTTAATAGGGCCACTAGCTGCACGGCTAACTGAGCTAACTAGCTAATGGACGCTAGTAGCTAAGAGTATAGTGAGCAGCGGTTAGAGGTTTCTCTGGTGATATGTTGCCCTCTATTAGCTTGGACTAACCTGAGGCAGGTTGTAAATTCTTACATATTGCACCTTTAAAAACAGACCAGATGGTGAGTAAATAAAGTATCTGAAACATGAAAGTTGAGTGATAATGACTCTCGCTTTTCAACATCATCCAAGAGAAATAGATTTTAGGCCTTTTAGGGAAATAAATGAAACCCTTTTCATCACCACGTGCAAAGAAAGACCAACAGAAAATGTGGACAGCCACATTGTGGCTTAAGTTGTATTTTTTGTGACTGTAAATACTGTAGAAATATCAAATCTGTCATTGCTTGGGTCTTGTGGAGCAACACAGATTGTAATTCATGATTAGTTACTTAACTGGTGCAGTTTGTACTGAGCGGTTTCTAATGATTCTGTTTTGTCTCCGTTTCCAGTCACAGCTGACCCATGGAGGACAGAACAGACAGTCCAATGGCTGTGAAGGTGGAGAAGCACTCTCAGTATGTCATCCTGACTTACTTCCAGGGGGACATCAACAGCATGGTGGACGCTCACTTCAACCGTGCTCTCAGCAAAGTCTGCAAGTCCACGGCACCAGCTGCAAAAACAAAGAAAATCCGTAAAACTCTGAAACTGGGTAAGCACACAAAACCAAGAGTGAATGACCTTCCTGACTACAAACAGGACAATCAGTCCCATGTGTCCACCCTACATGGCTTCTGTCTTTGTCCCCACAGAAGAAAGCAGCCCCTGTCAGGGGAGTGTTGACCCTTACTCCGAGTCACAGGTCCCTCCAGTAGGACACCTCCTGACCTTCAGCCCTGTGGACGATGCTCCTGACTCGTGGCACTCATTCACCTCCAGGCCAGGAGAGGGCCCAGGATTGCCGTCCATTGCGTACTCTCTGTCCCCAGATGGGTTGAGTCTTACTGGACAGCAATACGCCAGATCCCTGCTCAACCTACTGCATAATGACCACGGTGAGGTGGGACCCAGCATGGCTTCCAGCTCCAAGCCAGAACTGCTTCCCAGCTGGACGATGCCGCAAGGATTTAGAGAGTCAGTGGATCCTGCTGTGGGCTTTGAACCTGGTAAGCCTTCAGCCATAAGAAGCATCTCTAAAAATGTCTTCCAACCAATAAAATAATCAATTCTTAGTGAGAGGAATGATTAGACTTTAAAGTCTGAAGGAGCCTTGAAAACAGCATCAGGGTTATCTTGTTGTAGACTTGGAGACTTCAGATTATTCACAAACAGCCTGCGTAACGTGAAAACTAAAGTCAAAGTTGGCTCTTGATCTTTTCCTTAACTTAACATAGTTTTGGCGCCCAAATCTAATCAAACTGCAACTGAAAACTGATGTCAGCTAACTCTGAAAAACTCATCGCTGACCTTTGTCCTCACACTGGACTCAAACGCAGGTCTCCTGCGTGAAAGTCCTGTATTTGACTTATTCATCCTCCCTGTATGGACTGTCCCTTTTCATACTATGTCCCCTGCCTTCCTGAAGGCTTTCTGTCAGAAAGCCCTGAAGGCAAACTTCTCCCATAACCGCCCAAACGGGCTTACAAGGCATACTTTCAGTTTCCACATGCGTAGGCATGAGACCAAATATACAAATGCCCGGAAAACAACGTGCACTCAGGCGGTCGCAGAGCTCACAGAAGCGCGCAATGCTACGTTTGCAGGGACTAAGTTTTCAGGAAGTCCCTTTGACACATATGAGGAACGAAAGTAAAGGCATCTCGACCTCTGCTGCATTGATTCTGTTCCCCAACTCAACAGCTTTAGACATTACTCCACAGTTACGTTAGTGTTTCTATTTTAGTGTCCCTGCATCACTTACCCAACAGGTCCATCTGGGCTGGAAATGCTTTCTAGTTTATAAACCACAGAGTTACCTTGACACAGATGCTTAATTGAGAATGTAGACAGTTGGCAGGTTTGCAGAGATGCAAGAGCTAAAGACAAAAGACCTCTTATCATTATCTAATCGTATTTAGAGTACTTACTCAGTATTTGTTAGTGGTTAGTTCTTGGCGTTCTTACTCATGTCTTGCTAATTTGTGCATTGTCTTGTGAGAAATGCTAGCGTGTGGAGAAGATAAAATATGTGTGCTACAGTTTGATTCTGCTCAGCATGCTTAATCACACACTTGTACACCTATTAGAGCTGTGTTGACTTTTCTTGTCTCCTCTCTCTCAGGACGGCATCTGGACAAGAAGGACTTGTACTGGTACTGAAAGCAGCTGCAGCAGCTTCAGCTACACCACCGACGTACCTGTGGCCCAGTAAACCCACCTGGCTTACCGTTCAGTCTGGTAGCCGACAGATATTTTCTTGTCAAACAGGCCTGAGTGTCATTTTTGAGCACACACGGGAGAAACAGTAGTGCTTCCATTTCCTGCACTGCTCTTTCCACATCTCAGTACAATGACCTCAGCTCCTCAGTATGCACTAACTGGAACACACTTTCTGAAAGGGGACGCTCTCTGACAAACCTGTTCTTCAACTCAGTCATTCCTCTTGTAGATCTCCGGGCACTGTATATGTTGTTGCTCCCTTTGCAGTGGAGCTGGATGAAGGGCATTTTTTCTTCGTGGGCCTACGCCAGTATTAAGTTAAAGTGTGAACATTGTAAGCTTGTTGAGTGTATAAATATTAATGTTAATAGCTTTCTACAGTTCATTTGGATGAGTTTTACTTGCTATGAGAATATTTTATACATCCAAATGATTAAAAAAGTGAAGGATAGTGATGTTATGTCAATGAGTCGTTTTCTTTCTATAAAACTGTAAACTCGCTGCCATTTTCAAAGAGTGCCGTGTGCAAAATGTAATCATATATAAGCTTAAATAAATATCTGAGCAGACAAACCCAAAAATCTTATATCACTGTAAAGTAAAGAAGTATCAGAAAATGTGTTTTCGGTGGCTTTGTAAAGCAATGAGATGACCACACATGATGAACACCGCTGACACTTGATGATTCAGATGTGCTTTAGTAAATTATTAAGTTCATCATTTTAATACTTGCGCAGATACTGTAACTGGATCTGCTCGGCTTGTCTTGGTTGGCAGAGAAAGACTTTGATTAAAAATAGCACCTTGAAGTAAAACAGCTGAATAAGAAGGACTCTGGGAAAAATACATTTAAAAAAAGGTGCTTGAATTAAAATGAAAATGACCTTTTACAATGTCATGGTTACACTATGTATTTTGTCCTCTGGATTTATTCAAAAATGATCAATCTGGATGTCTTTAAGTGACATTTTCCCTGCCAAGTAGTTGAATAGACATCTGCGGCCGTGTGAAGTCTGTGGCGCAAACCCATTAGAGCTACATTAGAGTGCAACTCAGATCGCGAATTATTGTCTGGCCAATTTTCTGAGCAGAAAGTGTCAGGCTGAAATGTGCTTCAAATGAGTCTACACAAGCTGTTCATCATCACCACATCCTTGATTTTCTCAGCTCTATTTGTTCCTCTTCCTCCTCACACATCCACATGAAGTGTTTCTTTCAGTAACCGTAGCAGAGGATGGTGCAAAGGTAGCCTAATTAACAAAGTGGAGATGACAGTGGGTGTTTTTAGAAGAACTTCAAACTTCTGTCATAATTGGAGTATGTTCGCACCTCGAGTCCGGCTCTGTCTGAACTTTACCCAAGGCTTTGTGGTGAGGTTTATTAAAACTTCGACACCAAGACGGCACTTTTTGAAAGGTGTTGACAAGAAAACTGAACTTTGTTTTGACTGATGATGAAAATAAGTCGTGTAAGATTTAATCTAGGCAAGTCGAACACAGGTCGTTTTCACATTATCGTGTTTGGACAAACAAAAAAAAAAGCAAAGGTAAGAGTCTACAGTCATGCTAGCAGCTATACAGGGTTATACACTCACAGTGGACATCAGGACGTTCTGGTCATTCAATTATTATTGTAGCACGTTCCGTTGATGAGTCTGATATGTTTAGTGTCAGCTCGGACATATGATGACAGTATTCGCTTTTCAAACAGCATTCATGGCCACAGATGGAGGAGTAGTCATCTCCACATGATGGGTGGGAGGATTATTGATTGTGCTATGCTAATATTAGTTTCTTCCCATCTGGTACTGTATTAACTGTGGACAGGTTAGCAAGTGGGCCAGTTGGGCACTGTTTCAGACTTGCTCATGGACCCCAAGCCAGGTGCAGGCACTGGTGGAATAGATTGCCTGTCATGTGTCTGTGCTCATAATCAGACCAAGGACTTAACCAATGCCAAAATACATCAGCTGTCATCACTAAGGAGAACACACACAACACATTTGTTGGCAAGAATAATGCACAAAAGCATATGGACATGATGCCCACACAGTCTGTATTTAGATTTCTTGATATAGACTGCATGTAGACATCTTCTCGGAAAGCTGGACTGAGCTGGATCTACTAATGACCGTACCTACGTTCACTATCTCTACTCTGAAATGCACAATCGCTGCCAGTTTTAGCCTCAGTATTTTAGCATTGATTCATGCAAGCAGCAGCAAGACCCATCAAGCCATTAAGACCCTTTTACAAGTTTCACATTTTAAAATGAGTCACATGGAAATGTCAGCTGACTCACAGAGTTCAAGCATTAGCATTAGCTTACGTTAGGGGTACACTTGACAAAACAATCCTGTGATATAATCTCCCTCGGTAGCTGCACCAAGGCTTTGTCTGTGAGACACCCTGGTGATATTTGCCTGAAATAAGTTGGTCCTCACAGTCCTTTAATTAGGAATTCATCTCTACACCCTCTAACCTTTCCTTCAGTATCAGCCAATATCTTCCTATTGATTTGCTCTGCATGTCTGCCCTGTTGAAAATATTTCATGTCATCTAGGAACAAAATCACAGTGTTTGGTATTTCTTGTTGCAGACAGACCTCAGTGGATTTCTATTTCTAAAGACAAGAAAGTGGAAAATGGTCATATTGTACCGACTGTTATTAACGGGTTTTTAATTTTCTTTGAGTGTACAAACATGACAAAATGTTCCTCTTCTTTTCAATACATCTAGATTAGACATAGACCTTCTTAAACCGATATTTGATCAGATTTAATTTATTCTGTGTCCTTCAGTTGTCTTCAGAAATCTGTTTACAGTTAAATGATTTTAATTTAAATAATTTCATGCTTTCTAGGTCTCTTATGTTCTTCACATTCTTCACATATAACCTCCAAACACTGATGTTTAAATCTATAAAACTGTGTGGTTCATGCTGCAGTTTAAGTGAACTATATTCCTCTTCTCCTCCTCCAAAATTTCTGCATGATTCCAACAAACAGATTAAATTGGCGTCACGTGAGTCATACCGGAGCATTTCTTTGTGGTTGGTAATATTTCTGGATGACCCAAAAATGTCAAGGGCAACATTATAAGAAAGATTTGGACTCCAGCTGCCTGAAACGTGACAGAAAGCAATGAAACCACTAAACAGGAGGTCATCTGTGAAGAAAAGTAAACAAAAGATAAATCTGGTTACTTGAAATGTTTGAAGCAACTTGCAAGATTTAAAGGATCAAATGTGCTTCGTTTAGTCACAGGAAAGAAGCTGCTAAAAGGAGCCGTGTTGCTGACCTGACGTCCTCGGCTGTCTCCTCCAAATATCAGAGTTTCTCCACACACTCATGGACAAACAGCCTTTATTTAAAAAATGCAGCTCCTTTAGCTTTACTCCAGACAGAGAGGTAATACATTGTAAACAGAACCATTAGGATGCTGTGGGAACCATCCTGTCATCATCGACTGACCTGAGGAGCTACATCGCTTTTGTTAGAAAATATCAAACTTCACTGTAGCTCCTGGAAAGTCACGTCAAAGGACAGTAATGTTACCTTTCATATAATGACGATGGAATAAGAGGAGCACAGGACTTCTAAAGCAAGAAATAAAAAAAAAGCCACAGATACAAAATGTCATCTGTTGTTGATGCAGATGAAATAATGAATAAGAAGAAGTAAAAATACTGCCAATCTGAGCAAAACCCCTGAATCTAAACAAAAGCCTGCAAGCTCAGTGTAACAGCATGTACCTATCAGCAGGACACTTCATTCCTCTTTGCCTCATAGGGCTCACATGGAGTCAGTGGTGTACAAACACCAGAATCTGAAGATGCTGCAGCAGCCACAGATTGGAGGGGCTTATTTTTAACAATCCAAGGATCTTTCAGGCTTCTTTTTCCAAATATCATAGAAAGACGATTGGCCGCAGGTATGGAAGAGGACCATTTCTCCGTTCCTCCAGGAGGCAGGCATGGATTCAGCAGCCGTGCAGACTATAATCCCTCTTCCTCCCTAGTGTCAGGTGTAATCAGGCTTATCTGGAGGAGGAAGAGGACAAGAGGATTGGGTCTGCAGTGATGATTGTCCATCGAGCTTGAAAGCTCGATGGACAAGCCAATGATGCTGATTGCAGAGTGGGAAGAGGGGGCATTATGTGTTCACGGCTGCTGAAGCTTTCCAGCTGACACCAATGACTACAGCAATTGAGATTGGCAGAGGTCTCCCCTGCGACGGCGGCGTCAAAGAGCAGAGTGACGTCAGTCCCTCCTGTCATGTATCCAAAGTTATGTCCAGATCTCACATCTCGTCTTTACAGTAGCAACAGTGTCTCTGTCCCCAGCATGAGGTAAACACACACTGAGAGATCTAATGTGGAGACACAGATAACGAAATGCGGGTGTGTGGTGTGAATCAGAGTCAGATAACATTGTGTTGTTGTTATCAGTGTCTGTGTCCTGTCTGCGGAGACTAATGTGGTTTCAATTTTGATGAAAAATAAAGCAGGAAGAGAATTTAAGGACATTTTGCTGTGTTTTGCTTTGGTATTAAATGACCACACTGGTATTTTTGCACATTTAAGACCATTTGCTACAACTTATGTGTACTTCGCATCTCTGCCAAGCATTTTTAAGGACACAGCGTAGTGTTTTTTATTTGTCCGGCTGTACTTCCATGCATTCTTTGTTTTCCCATTTATGTCACTATGGAATCAATGTTTGTTTACACTGATTTGAAACTTGCTTGAGTAAAACAGTCCATTGATCTGCTTTTGCTGTTAAAGTAGAAGTGTTGATGGCTTCGCTGCATTACTGTGCAGAGAACAGAACTTTGATGACTTTAGATTTTCAGCATGGATTACTGTCTAAAGAGAGTCTGATTGCCTCTAGGAACAATTTGGAAACTGGGAAATAAAATTTAAGTAGGGTAAAACAGAAAAAAAAACAAAAAAAAAAAAAACACTGGAATGGTCCTTTAAAGTTACTGCAGAAACTGATTTATTTTACCGGAGCCTGTGCAGAAAAGAAAATGCTGAACAGGTGTGAATCTTTCTTTGTTGTGACTTACTTTGTTCTCAGTTGAACCAGCTGTACGCAGCTACACACTGGAGCAGTCTGGCACAGAGAGCAGCCATGAATATGAAACGCACATCTCAGCGAAATCATGCAACCGAAGTTTGTGTTTCTGGAGCGGAACACCCAGATTAATTCTCCCCAGTGTGACTGAAAAATTAGAACTTCATTTTGGACAGTCGCTTAATCTGGCCTACATCTGCAATGAAAAATCCTAAAATCCAGTGGAAGTCGGTGTAAGTGTGCGAATTTGATTCACGTCTCAAAATGAGCTCAGCGCAACGCGTTGAAAGGCGTTGCAATTGCAGCTGGAAAGCAATAAATTTGGGGGATTTGCTGTATTTACACAGGCCATTGTGATCAAAAGGACTCATTATAATAACTGGAGAGACTCTAGGAAAGAAGGGAAAAAAGAAAAGGAAAGTGTTTGTGCGTGGCAGAGGGGAGGGGGTGGAGGTATTTACATACATTACAGGGGTGCAGGTATAAAGAAGTGCACAGGGCACAACTCTCTTCACACTCTATTAACTGTGTGTTATTGGCCCCCAGCCTGTGGAGCTGCTGCACTGGGGCTGTGCGGGTGCGTTTCTCTGTGTGTCCAGCTCCTCTCAAACCTTCTGCTCTCCTCTCACTGCTATGGTCGTGCACATACGCGATTGCAATTTCAGCACCACAGACAGCTCTCTCTCCAGCTCCAGCCTCAGCACCGACGCCTCCACCCTGCGGGACTCCCCGGCGCCCCAGAGCCCCGGCGGGCTGAGCCGGACCGGCCACACGGTGGTGGCAGTATGCCTCGGTTTCATTCTAGTGGCGGGGATCCTCAGCAACTTCCTCGTTCTCCTGATCTTCGCAAAGTTTCGCTGCCTCTGGACGCCCATCAACCTCATCCTGTTGAACATCAGTCTGAGCGACATCCTCGTGTGCGTTTTCGGGACGCCCTTCAGTTTCGCTGCGAGTCTGCACGGCAGGTGGCTCATAGGAGAGCACGGCTGCAAGTGGTACGGCTTCGCCAATTCCCTCTTCGGTGAGTGAACATGTGCGATGGATGCAAATGTGGAACTTTTTTTCCTGCTTGTTTTTATTCTACGCCCGCTTGCGTTGAATGTAGATTTTAATGCAATGTTCAGAAAGTTGAAAGTCTGATGGGAATATTATTTTTCATGTGTTTGACCAGAAATTAATATATTAGATAAACTGATATGAATGAATATTAGTCACCAAAGTTAGTACATTGATCCTGAGGTGGGGGGGCATGCAGGTCTGAACCCAGTTTCTAGGCCAAAACTCTTGTAGTTGTTCAAACTTTTCTCTCAAAAAAACAAATTTAACCTCATGGTGGCGCAACAGGAGCAGTCAGAGATCGTCAGAGTCTTTGAGATTCAGTAGGAGCTATAAATGTGTGTGCAAAATTTCCCGCCAGTTCGTCGGAGAGTAGTTGGCAGCTATTTCAGTCTGCAAGGACACTGAATGGCAGCACATGAGCGTTCAATTTTCCTTGAAGGTCTCTGCCTTCATTAAGTGTCCTGTCTCAATAAAAGGAAAAAAGAAAGCGTTTCCAGCACACATTCAGGTGATCTGTTCTTCAGTAACGTCTGCCCCTAATGTCTACACTATAATTACTCCCCTGACACAGTACATTTACCACCTACTTGTGTTAGGACTGACAGCAGGATGGAGGCTCATGCTTCTGTAACACTGCAGGATGCTCACAAACACGGCAGGCTGACATGAGGATGTAGTACCATGATCCTGACATCTAATCAACAGTTCTTGTCAAATGAAAGTCTTCCTGTATCATAAACACATAACAAAAAGCTAATATTAACACTGGAAATACATTAGAGTCTCCACAAAAAGCATCTAATTACACATTTTCCAATATAGGATTTTAAGGATTTCTGCACTTAATTAGCAGCTATTTGTGTTAATGAGTAATCCACTGCTGCTGCTTTCTTTCCAGGAATTATGCACTTTTCTGTCTTCTCCTCTCTTTGCTCTTTAAGGGATCGTGTCCCTGGTGTCTCTGTCTGTCCTCTCCTATGAACGGTACACCACCGTGCTGCGCTCCTCAGAGGTTGACATGTCCGACTTCAGGAAGGCCTGGTTCTGTATCGCAGGCTCCTGGCTCTACTCTCTCCTCTGGACCTTTCCGCCCTTCCTGGGTTGGAGCAGCTACGGGCCTGAGGGACCCGGTACCACGTGCTCGGTCCAGTGGCACCTCCGTTCACCCACCAGCGTCTCATATGTGTTGTGTCTCTTCATCTTCTGTCTGCTGCTGCCCCTTCTACTCATGGTCTACTCTTACGGACGAATCCTGGTTGCAATCAGGAGGGTGAGTTCACATGAATCTGTGAAGGACATGTTGAGTAACCAGTCGCTGTTCATTTTAACCCTAATCCTACAATATAGTTAGAATTGATTATTTCTAGTATGTAGTTTAGAGAATATTATAGATCCAAGATGAAACTGACAGAAGGGTGAAAACAAAGCACAGTTACAAATCAGTGTGCTGCTTCAGCACCTTGTCAGCGCTGTGGATTTATCAATACACAGCGCAGTTACTGATATTTCAGAGCCATGTTCGGGGTCTTAGACTCTAACTCGCACAAACCTCAGTGAAATAAAGGATCAGTGAGTCAGGCAGACTAGACCAACATACTTGATTAAACAAGCCGTCTGGCCCTGCGCTCTCTGTGTTAAGGGGTGGAGGAGGGTGGGGGTGGGGCGGCAGGTTATCCACTTCTTGTAGCCTATAACATGAAATAACATATGATGCAAAATTTAGGTCCAGTATAAGTGCATTATTTCTTATCCGTGTGTGAGGGAATGGGGAGACCCCTCCATAAGACAACACACAGGGGAACGTCGCTGAACAGCAGATGGCAGCTCAGAGTAAAGTGACTTAAATCTAAATTTAGACACCCGTGTCATTCATATGCAGACGGCGTATCCTTGCTTACAGTTAACAAATGTGTTTTCAATTATCTCTGTCATGCTTTGACAGTAAATCCACTCTGAAAGGCGCTGAGATGCTTTACTTTCTGCTTGACCGAAGTGTTTCCATTAGAATTCATGTGATCTCCTTTTATCTACCCCTTTATCTGCAGCATAATCATCTCACCCAGCACATAGTATCATCACTGACATTACATTCAGGAACAATTCCCTGATAGTAAACAATGTATTTACAAAAAAATCAGTGTGACACGCGTAGCACAGCGTGTATAGCTGTAATTTTCATGGGATAATGTGCCTTTCACCATGTCCATCTGCTCGCCTATGACGCCTTAATAGCTCTGCCACACTGGGCTCCGCTGTGGGTCTTGAGCTGTCAAGGTGCTCTTAGGACTTAAGATCATGGCTCAGAGGTTGAGTGATGGCTCTCAGACTCCCACTTACTCTTGGCCATGTGTTTTCAAGGTAATTTCAAGGGGCATCAAGCCAGATAATCCAAGAAGCCACAGCTCTGTGTTTACAATCTTACAGTTTATCCAGCAGGAGAAGGAATGAGGGCCAGTGTCTTCAGGGGAGGCCACAGGTGGTCTTCTCAGCTCGTCGTAACCCCCTCTCAGTTTCCAGTGACTCATCTCCACCTGTGCGGGGCTTACATAAACCTGTCCGTCACACAAATAACTGATAATTAAGGTTTCTGAATCGGTGTCGGGTCCCTCCATGCACTCTTTAGCTACAACTCCTATCAATGAATCACCCAGAGGGTATTTTTAGATTGTGGAAGCAATCTGTTACTATTGGATACATGCTATTATATAAGCACCTCCATTTTATTTTAAACTCCGCGCCCCCGAGGGAGTCAGAGCCGAGAAGGGCTTTGCAGACTTGATTACGGTACCGGTGAACGGGGGCTCAGCCGTGTGCCAGTCAGCCTCCAACTGAGAGCCCCGCCTTGGGCTTTTCTTAGAAACTGTGCAATCAATCTGTGGATCCTTGTGCTGGTTTCTCAAAGGTGGCTTAAAGTGACATGTCAGAGGGCGGGATGACATTTATATCGACAGCATCACTGCGGCTCAAGGTGGCATTTTTTTTCTCAGAATGACGCACCCGGATTCAAAATTCGTGACGCCGTCTGTAAACTTCTTCTATGATCACACACTCACAGAGATCCATTACTGTGTCTTGCTGAATTGATAATGGACACAGTTTCTAACACAAATACATGATTTTATTCCAAAGCAAAAGACTCATATGACAAATGTATTTATTGGGCCACAAGTCTGAAGCATCCCTTGAGTCATATTTTATTCCCTCTGTTCAGATTTTTACTGTGACGTTTGTCAGATTTTAGATTCAAAACAGAAGAAAAGCTCAGCCTTGCAGAAGTCACTGCTGATTAAACGTTGTCAGGATAGTTATTACATTAGAGGGAATCCAGGAAGAGCAGAGGTTATGACCGAATATCATACAAGGTGAAGTGTAATTGAGTGTGCGTGTGATGTGCAGTAGTCTGAGAGAAAGGGCAGGGTCTTCTCCTCTCGAGGACCTCTTCCACCAGGCAGAGACCCTCATTTATTCATGAAGCAGCGGGATGAGCATCACAGTGGTAATTACACGAGGCGGCAGCCAAAGGGGTATGAAATCAATACAGAGGATATGACAATCACCACAGCCGACAGACTGGCCTATGATGTATCTGAGCTAATTTTAGCCCACAGTCACAGCACCTCAGTACATGAGGAGAAAGCAGCAGGACAGATGTAATGAAACACATCAGAGCGTGTGTAGTCGACACACAGCTGACTTTATTCATGTGCTAGTTTTTTAATGAATTTAACAACTGAGTGGTAAATGTTGGATCCGCTATGATTTAGTAGATCCAGCAGTCATTCACAAGCTTAACTAAGTCTGATTTAAATTTGGGATGATGTGTAAAATACTGAAAAGGCAGAGCTGGTGCAGTTTCATAAGTTTATTTAAATCAGTGATGAACAAAATGAAGACTTACAGGAAGGGGAGGCAGATGAGGGTCAAAACCACCATAAAAAAGTCCAAATCAGCAATTAAATCCAACAAAAGGAGAAAAATGAGAAATCTAATAAGGCCCAAGGACAAATAAAGCAAGAGGCCAAAATTTCAGGAAGCACAGAAAGCAGAGCAACATGATACAAGAGATAAGAAAACAATCAGGCCAAGAAAGAGGGTTAAAGACACTGAGGAGGGAAGACTAATGAGGCACACGTGAAAACAAAAGAGGGACAGGTGGCACAAATCAACAGTTACAAAGGCAGAAATAACACAGCAAGTAAAGCTGAAAGATGCCACATAAGGTGAACTTTCAACATAAAACAGGAAATTAAACTCAAAACCATGACAGAGCATTTACTAATCGTTTCTGACTTCGACTTGAAAACAGTACAAAAACAATATATTTAATGTTTGACCTCATCGACTTCATTGATTTGACATTCTGTGTTTATTTACATTTTACACAGTGACCCATCTTCTTTGGAATTGGGGTTGTAAAGCCAGGCTGGGAAGGTCGATTGAAAGACATAATCAAGTTGCATTGTGGGAAATGTAGTGATCCAGGAGTTTGAACCATACAAGGGACAAAAAAATTAGAATATCGATGACTTCTTCTTTGATTTTGACTATGCTATTTATTTATTTATTTATTCTGATGGGTTAAGTTTTAGTTTGTAGAAACATTAAACAATCTCAGTGAAGACTGTGTTCACCCTTTGACTCACTCATTCTTTTCAGTGTTCCCAGGTTTGATCCATAAGTGTGTCTTTCTTAAAATCACCACTGGATGGCACTGAAGAAAGAAATATTCAGTTACTTGTGGAGTTACAGACTTGGTTTCTATGATAAAAGCACAGAAATGCATGCAGGAGACGCATGAAAAAATGTCTGTTTCATCAACCTGCATTCATCTTCCTTTCATCCATGCTTTTTCTTTAACTGTAGCAGTCAAGTCAACATCAGGTAAAATTATCGTCTAAGCAGGTTTAACCTCTGTGCCTCTCCCTCTTTCACATCTCCAGGTGGGTAAAATCAATCTGCTGGCAGCTCAGCGCAGAGAGCAGCACATTCTGGTGATGGTGCTGTCCATGGTGTCCTGCTACATGCTGTGCTGGATGCCCTACGGCATCATGGCGCTGATGGCCACCTTCGGTAGGTCGGGACTGGTCACTCCCATGGCCAGCGTGGTGCCCTCCGTCCTGGCCAAGTTCAGCACCGTCGTCAACCCCGTCATCTACGTGTTCTTCAACAACCAGGTTAAAGCGTTGAACCCAGAATCTGTGTCTCTGTCGCATTTGTTACCAGACTGAAGTGTGTCATCTAAGATCTGTTGGTTGAAGAACATATGACTGCTCAGCTGTGACTGAATATAAAGTGGGGAGGAAGACAGTGACAGTGTTTCATCCACAGAGGAGAAGTCAGTGGTACGCAGGCCTCTGTGACATTGAGGATGCAGCTCAGTCTGTTATTTTATTGTCAGTCTCAGTGTCTCTTCAGGACCACTTCAGGTGCTCCATGCAGCGCACACGTCTTTCTTCTGCCTGTAGTAGCTACAAGGGCTCTGTTTCCATTACAGCTGTATACAGGCCAGATGTTGTGTCCTCGTGTTGGACTCAGATTTCTTTGTGTGGGTAGATAGACCACTTTATTGATCCCCGGGGGGAAATTACAATGTTACAGCATCAATTCACAGCAAATCACACTTATCTTACATTAAACTGAACTGAGGTTAAAATATATACAAACACGCATAAAAACTACTGTAGTAGATAACGCTGCTGAAACAATAATTAAATGTAACCTACATGACTAAAAGTCTTTCATTTCCAACCAAATTGATCCCAGTTTTAACTTGATGTCCATGCTTGCTGGAAATGACCGTAGTCTTTTGTGCTTTTACACAGTTTTACAGGTGCTTCTTGGCCTTCGTCAAGTGCAGCGGGGAGCCCCAGGCCGTTCAAGGAGAGGAGCAGACAGCTCGGAGGACACTGTTCTCTGCATTCTTTCCCATCCACAGACAAACCTCCCTCAGCTCTTCACAACCTCAGATCCTCAGCAGCTCCAGGACCGCTGCCCTCTGCAGCCGCCACAATGACCGCCGCACTCTCGTCGTCCGCTACACTCCATAAAGGCTTATCATCGTCCTCATCTGACCGACTGTGAAAGTTGAAACTAATGTTTCTGAATGATCCAAAGTGCAACTCAAAGACACAAATGTTCCTTCTATCACCCAACAGCCTGTTATTTGTTTTACATATGAAGATGAATGTCTCTGTGTACTCTTTAACATTTGAATGTAAACTCAGTGCCATGTACTTCAGCTGTGCTTTAATGCATATTTAATTTTCATATTATATGCGTATTAAACTTTGCTAATCTTCCATAAATGCAAGTGTCAATGTGCATGTTTTGAATGAATGCCCTGAAAAAAACATGTATGCATTTGAGGGTTATTGAAGGTTAGTATCATCTTCTTCTTCTTCTTCTTTTTTTTTGTCTCCTCATCTTTTACTTTTTCATAACAAACCAGCAACCACAGGAAACAGGAGTGTTGAATCAAATGGCAGCATAGTAATTAGTACAATCTAATGTCATGTTATATGATACTTAAAGGAGAGAAAAAGAAGTAATTTAGAATACTCAAAATACCAATACTGTGATCACAGCTGTCAGACAAAGTTAAGACAATGAAGAAGAAAACAGATTAAGGGCATTCTGGGAGCTGAACATTAAGCAGATTCGGTGTATTTATACAGTAAATGTACATAGAAATACTTTGCATTTCAGTTGAGAATATTTCTAACCACTAGGGGCAGCTGTGAGCCATCTACAGTCTCCTCATAGTGGGTGCATTGCCATAACTTTACACATGCTGAGTACACAAGTACATGAAAATAACTTAGGTTGCTTTGCTGGACTGCATGTGTGTCAGTCATTTTTTAAAGGAAAAATGTTTTTATTTTGAGGAATAAAGAATCTTTTGTGGATCAGAGATTTAATACAAATGTGTACAAAGGTGAGCTTTGGGTCCAAGGGCAGAAACACCACATCAGATATATCTTATACTGATTTTAATCTTAAACTTGGAAGGACCAGATTAGCAGCAACAAGTACAGTCTCTGGTATCAAAGAGGGAATCAAACACCAAGCTGCCACAGGCAGGTAAAGATCCAGGAGGTGCAAGATATCAAGTCTCTGAGTCTCTGTAAATGTTTGGTGGGGCATACACCAAACAGTTTGGGGCAAACAAAGATCCAGGGAGGGTAAGGCAAGACTCACGGTGGGGGACAAAAGGCTGAGATATTTACCGGGGATCAGGAGAACAGACGTGGTTGGAAACAGGCAGGTTCAGCAAAGAGGGATCAGTCCATATGAAATAGCTGGAAAGTCTTACATAGAACAATGACAGTCTGGTCGAGAGTGAGTGTGGCAGAGCAGCTTACATACTGCACTGATTGCTATGAGTCTCAGGTGTGTGATCAGGTGAGCAGGCAGGAAGGCGTGGCTGAGTGTGGAAAAGACCTGACAGGTACAAGAACCGAATGCACTGTGACACAAATGCATTATAGTATAGTATAATTGTATAATGACACTTACTGTGAACAAAGTTGCACAATATGCATAGTGTACAGTATATTATACACATTTAAGAGCACAAATGCAGCGTAAAGAGAGCTCTTACTATCAATCTCAGGTGAATCTGTGTTGTGAATCTGTGCCGCAGTGCAGAACCGACTTATCCCGCACGCTCATACAGGCGAAACCATAGCATGACAATGGCACGGCTGCATCTGCTAAACTGCATTATGCTTTACGCAGCACTCTGTGGTCCTCTGTGGAAATGTGCCACATAAAAAATGTTTCACAGTAGCCCAGCAGGGCTGTGTGGGCTCTGTGAAAAACGCTGGTGGGTCTCAATTCAGCAAACATGCCACCACAAGTAGAGGTCACATACACTGCGGTTCAACGAAGTCTTGTAATGTCTCTGAGTATACAAGCTGAAGTGAGTTCAGCAAGCTTTCAACAGGCATTATTAATCTTTACTCGTTAAGAGGCGTCCTTTCTGGATTCCTTGTTGAGCAAATTATCAAATGATTATCAAATCAAAAGTGTGAACTTTTTAAAATGGGTTAAAGGTTAATGAGGGAAATGTGTAGGAAATGTGTTATTTCTGCCACTGCTGTGGTCATTTAAGTTGGCGGCTTCTTGTCTAAGAAAATACCCACAGCATCCAAACTGTGTGAAAATAAGGTCTCAATATAGAGGCCTTCCGATATGCATTTGAGCATAATACCCCTCATAGGAATTTTTCACTGGCCATAAATAGTAAACTATTGCCACATTGACATAGAAATACTGAGTAATACAAGGCCTCATGGCATCATGTGCCATTTAGGAACACATATCTGACACAAAGGAAGGAAGAAATGCAACAAGGTTTTTTTGGCAACACGCACACGCACACACATGTACATATAAAGGTCACACCTTTAACAGATCTGCATGTCGAAGAGTTCAGAGCTTCCAGGAAGTAGCAAGAGAAAAACGCAGTTGCTTGACAGAGCAGTGGTTCAGAAGTGCAGGGGATGTCACGGACGCCAGGCCTCTCTAGGTTTCACCGCTCCTCTCCACCATGATCAACACTTACCAGACCAGCCTGGCTCCTCCGCCCGTGCCTCCGCGCCTCAGCAGGTCCCACCCGGTCCTCATCCCAGCTCCGCTTCCATCATCAGGCCACAGCAAGTCTCTCATCCGCTTTTTGGTTGGAGTAGCATTGCTGCACTTATTCCTGTCGATTGGAGGATTCATCTATCTGTACCACAATGGCAAAATGGTAATAACAAAAAAAAAAATGAAAAGAAAAAAGAAATCTCTTATAGATAAAGACTTTTAATTAAGTAGAATTAAGATGTACTAATATGTGGTGGCATTATAGTAGCAGTAGAAAATTATCACAAATTAAAATATTTCACTTTGCACTAGTGATGGCATGTAGAAAAAAAATGTTTTTTAAAAAATAAACCATCAGGAAACTTAAAATTAAATTTTGATTTTCTGAAAAAAAAAAAATCAACTTATATTTTAATTTCATAGGCAAATGAATTTTCGTTCTAAAACAAGAAGCGAATGCGTTCGGCACAGTGCGTGGGTTTGCTGACTAGGGTGTTGAAATAGATGTGCATACATGGTTCACACATTTTATGGTGTAAAAACCTAACCGTCAGGTCACTGTGCTAAAAATGAAATACAGGAAATGCTCTTAAACCAAACAGGCAAGTTGTGATATTCACAGCACAGTGTCTTATAAACAGATGGGAAAACATCTGTTTATAAATATTCTACACATATAATAAGTATCTACACTCAACCTCTCGCACTGCCTGTTGCTGATGTTCTACTTTTTTCATTCCTACAGGAAAAATTTCATTCAACTGAAGGAAAAGGTACATTAATTTCATTTATTTCTTCCTGATAGCAATTTGTCACATTAAGTTTCATTAAAAAAAAAAAAAAAAAATCTCAGCAAAGTCTCTGACCAGGTGTTTGTTCTCTTCTCCAGCAGCTTATCTGTCGTCGGAAAAGCAGGAAGTCTCCTATAAAACGTTGGCTCGCATGGTAGTCGACCAGAAAGCACCGACCGCTACTACATGTAAGAACTGAAAAATACACAGTTTGGATTTTCAAATATTTAACAAAGAGTAGCCAAAAAAAATGTATTTAGGAGTAAAAGGTTGCTTAAACTTGTCCCTCTGTCTCTCCAGCGGGTTATCTCAAGTGGGACATAAAGCACTCACTTCGCAGGGGCATCAACTACTACCACAACAGCTGGCTGACTATCCTGCAGTCCGGTGACTACTACGTCTACTCCAGGGTGACCTTCTCCAAGGGCGACTCTCAGCGCCCGCTGGCCAGCCGGGTCAGGCTGAGGAAGAACGACACAGCGGAGGAGAAGACGGTGATGCAGGCCTTCTGCAGCCTGGACAGCAACAGCGGATCTGCGTCCATCCCTCGCCTGTGCACAGCCACGCAGGGAGAGGTGATCACACTGGAGAAAGGAAACCAGCTCAGTGTCTGGGTGCAAGACCTCTCGCTGGTGGACTACGAGGAAGGAGCCACGACCTTTGGGATGTACAAACTGTAGGACTCCTCTGTGAGCACATGCATGGACCTGTAAGCGAAGAGCGGGGACTCGTTGAGTGGATGGAAGCTACTGAGAACACTGTTAAATAGACTGGATCAATAACTAATTGTTTCTGATCTTTTCTGTGGATTTCAGAGACAAAGACCACATTCCTAAACTATAATTTATTAAATCAGTTATAATGTATAATTGATGTATTTATTGATGTAAATGAGGTTGTATGGCTGTGAAATGAAACTTTGATATTTAATCGAAATCATTTCTTCTCCTCTCCTCAGTTTGTTCCTTCGTTTCAGGAGTTTAGTTTGAACACACATCAGGTGAAAACTTCCAAACTAAAGCACCACATATTTGATGTTTTCAGTCTTGGCTTACACAGCTTTACGTGCACATGTGCATTTATTTTTTGTTAACAAAAAAAAAGGTTTTAGTCAAGTGAGCTTGACAAGTTAAAAATTCCAAGCTTCATCTCCAACATCAACTCAGTAAATTCAGTAAATTTGTGGTTGAACAATCTTCTGATGTACCCAAAATGATCCTTCATGGGCTGCTTTATCATATTTTCTGCATTTTGCACTGCAGGTCAGACTGCACCACTACGGTTTTAAACTTCTAGGACACGAGAAACCACATAGCACGGAAGATGCCAAACCACAAGAAACAAACATTTCGATGGTGTATGTAAAGAAACACATTTCAAACTGCATGTTGTTTTTAGCGGAAGACAGCTCGGCCTCGTGGGAATCAAATCTGCTCATTTTAATGACCACACCTTTAATGAACTCCTTAATCACAAATCACACAAACGTTAATTCCTTGGTGACAATTTTGCAAACGGCAGTTTTGCCATTCTGTAATGTATTTTCCTTCCTTCCACTGGTTCCAATTAATTTCCGTGGCATTTATCAAACTGCGCTGTGGAATCCATCACATTAACGTGTCATGTCTGTTCTTTATTATATGTGGCGATACGGTTTGAATGCAGACTGATTTAAACATATAGGCACTAGTTTGCAATGATAAAACTTTGACACGAAAGGTTGTAGATGCAGCATTCGCTATGATGGATTACACAACTCAAACGAGACTTAAGATTTTCATAAAACTGGATTTAGACCAGCGGCTTCTAAACAGCAGGAAAAGGGCATTTAACAAAGGTGAAACAGCTGGAAGATGGTGTGAAATATTTCAGTATCGTCAAGCATTCAGGATTCATATTGAATGGGTTAAAAAGTAAAAATGTTCTCTGTAATTGTCCTGATAAAACGCACACGCACAGTTTAAATCCTGACCTAGTTTTTTACTTAATTACTGCATACATCATAACCAAGTACCAGTCTTTCACCTGTCTGGTGACTAATATAAAGGTTTTAAAAGTGCTTGGTGAGAAATGCAAAACAGTTCTACCCACCAACCCAACCAGAGCGAAATGCAGTACAAGTTTAAAGTGAGACATTACAAAACCTACAGTGTCAGTGCGCTTCACATGTCACTGTTGTGGTGCAGCTGAACAGTATGGAAAGTGTGAATCTCTATGGAGGTGTGTACAGATGCAGAGGCAGCGCACTCTCACAGGATGTCATCTATTCTAGTCACTCCTTCCATCCTGTGAAGGGTTTCTTGCTACCGAATCTGAACAACCTACAAATTCCTGAACCGCTCATGTGCCGAGAGCTGCATGGAAAGGCCTGTCTTGGTGGATTTTCCGGTGTGAATGAGGGAACGTGCGCTCCGTGCCGTGTGGGTTTCCGTTTCTCGCTTGGTGAAGCTGATGTCAAATGCGCCACTTATATTAAATTTTTAATAAAAGAATGACCATACCAAACACAAAGTACAGAGTGTCTAGAAAAACAAAGCATTACAATACTTGCAACAACAATAATTGCATAGAACAACCTTTCAAAAACAACACACACAGTGGTCTGGAGATAAGATGAACAAGACGAAACCAGAGTTCAACCCCCCCCCCCCCACCAGTAAGTGCTCACTGGGGCTGTTGGGAATTGAAACCTAGAGTTTGTGGTACTTAAAGAAAACAATTTGGAGTTGCCTAAAGTAAGAGCAATAATGTTAATCTCAACATACGATGAGATCGAGTCACGCGTCTGTACAGGAAGCAGAGCGTCTATATGTGTCCCAATAGGAACAGAGAGTAAAGTTCAGCTCCAGCACCTGAGCAAGCAGTTTTTCTTTGCTGAAGTGCCCTTAAGCAAGACTCGACTCTGCTGCAGATGTACCTGTGCTGCCTTGTACCCTGCACAGTGCTCTGAGGTGCACGCAAAAAAACAGCACTTTGCAAACATGGATTGTACAGTATTTGTCCTCCCTTTTAGTTTTTTTTCTTTTTGTTTCTTCAGTCAGTTTTCCTCTTTGCTGATCCTGCCCCCAGCCGCCGCCAGAAAAACCACAAAATGTAATGTCAAAAATAAAATTCTCTGGAGAAAGACTCCCCCTGCTTCCTCTGAACTGGCTAACGTACTGCTCACTGCTGGCAAAATGTAAACACGGGCTCTTGTGGTCTGCGTCCTGTGAGTCGTTTCATACGGTTTCACGGGGATTCAGACCCGGGGACAGGCATTAAGAATGATTGTATAGAAACAGCCAATCCTCTCGCCGATGGACTTGTTTGCTTTCATGGGTCATATAGAAGCATCAGAGTCACACATCTGTACAGGGTAACTAAAGATCAGCTTTCCTCGCTGAAGCGCCCTTGAGCAAGACACCGACTCTGCTGCAGACGTGCTGCCTTGCACCCTGCACAGTACTCTGACCTCCCTGTAAAGAGGCGCGTGAAAAACAGCACATCGCAAACAGCCATTGAACAGTATTACAATATTATTACATCATGGTTCATTTGTGATGAAAATCGGGACCTGGTCACCTTTAAACAATCACCCACACCAGGATTAGATAAAAGGCAAACGAAAAATAACGAACAGCCTAACTGCGTGGTGGCGGCACCACGCGGCCTTTTTGGTTAATACATTGGGTTAATTCATTCATTATTATTGCAATTTCTCCAAATCTGGCCCACCATGCTGGATCTAACCCAGAGGTCAGTCAGTAAAGCAGTCACTTATTGCATTTCAATAGAATCCACTGCTGCTGTGCAGAGCAGCAAGAGTGGATGACAGTGTTGACAGTGCACACGCTCAACCTCATGAGGAAATGTACCGCAGTGGGTCTGTGAGAAGAGGCTGCCTCTCACAAAGCACGCAACGCCCTGCATGTTTTTCAGACCCATTATATACCCATTAAGCTTGAGCCATTCGTCTTGAAATATTTCAACAAACCACCTGTGACACTTTCAATATACATCATGCAGTTAGTCCCGGTCTGGTCTTAAACTCTCTCTAAGTTTATGGACCCCTTTCAGGAGGCACTTATACAGTTGAGCTCTACTCTACACCCACAAAAAAATGTTTATTTCCTCAGTCTGTCTCCATGCGGGGAGGCCATGCAGCCTGCACCTCCGAATCCTTAAGTCAGACTCATTATTAAAGTCATTTTCTCTCTCTTTCCCTTGGCCAAAACAAGGACATCTTCTCTGCCTTTAAAACATCAGTGTAGTTGAATAAAACTCCAGACAGATGTAAAGGCAGCAAAACTATAAGGCTAACACCACAATTAAATGTCTGGGTGAACAATAAATAAAGAATATTCCTTTAAAAATCCAAAATAAAGCAAGGCTATGCAATTAATATGTTAAAATGATACTTGAATACATTTTAGGAAGAAGAGTGGGGCTCATTATTTGCGTACTCTCGTATAATAAATGATACACAGTTAAGCCTTTTCTATTCTATTACGCTGCATCCCTGATAGCTTTGGACTATATATTTGAATATCTTGATTATCACATTTCTGATGCAGAATTCATACTGTAGAAACACTGTACATTCATGCAGTTATTAAATTAACAGTGAAGGGCTGCATTTGGACACAACTGAATGCCACAGCTGACCTGTTTAATGCCAACAGAAACGGCCTGGAAACTAAAATGCACATGCTCATGAAAGCTTGATGAATCCATTCCCCCGCTGCAGGTCCTTGTAACAAAATACAGTAAGACAATGGAGAAAAAAAAAAACAGTTTTGATGCAGAGGGATGAAAATCAGCCCCCTTGCTAACAGAAGTGCATGCAGGAGAACACCTATTGGACTCGATGGCTTCGGACTCCTTTTCTGTTTCCAAATGAAGCGAAAGAAGCAGCAGAGAACTTGTTTTGTCCTTTTCCAAAATGTTTCCTTTTGCTGGGGGGTGTTCACAGTGCCAGTCGCAGTATGCTTTGATAGACGTCCCGCTCGATCAGCCCGAGTTAAGCTGAGCTGCATGTTTGCAGTCTCGTCTAGCGAGGCTGGACCAGGAAGACGGATTGGATTTCAGCACTCGAAGCGAAGAAAGTCCAAGCGTGATGGTCACAGAGGGAAGTCCGGCTCTGTCAGGCGTGACTGAAATATGGAGACGCAACGTAGACAGACACACACACACACACATACACACACACCTCTTCCCTCCACAAGCATGCTTACATAAACATACCCCCCCCACACACACACACGCACGCACACACACACACACACACTAGGATGAGGATGATTGTGCGGATGTGCTCAGTGGCCGCCGTCATCCCAAGAACAATCGTTCTTCTGCTTGGCCAGTTTTCGAACAACTCTCTCCAGCTCTTTGCGTGACTTCTGCTCCTCCTCCAGAAACTGCTTCATCCACTTATTCTCCTGTAAAACATTCACAGGCGATGTTACTGAAGCGGCTGCTCCTGTTAGCACAAACTCAGATGTAGACTCAAGAAGACAGAACGCCACGTCGGCACGCTTTTACAGGCTGAGCGCATCCGATCGGCATCTATGTTGACTGATATGGGAAAAAAACTACAGAAAAGTAAATAATCAGTGTTTTATTGGGGCCATTTTATGTATATTTGACTGAATTTTTCTCAGTTTATGTTACAGTTTATTTATTCAATTGTAAATTAGAAAAAACTTTATCAAAAAAGTGTTTTTATGTGATGTTAATAAATGAGTATCACACTTCCAAGCCGACTGTGTTTAACATGGTGAAGGTCTGCTAAAAGTAAAGAAATCCACGAATATGGAGTTTTATTTATTCCTTAAAATCATAGGAAAGATTCATCTTTGGAAGAAAATCTAGGTTTAGCATCGTTAGATCATAACTGGCTCACATCTGGTTCAATGGAGCCCCCAGAGTCTAAAGCCTGGAAGCTGGATCTAAAGGAGGAAAGGAGCAAAGCTACAGCTGCTTCAGCACAGCTGGATTATGCAGATTTACGGGAAGCCTGTTAAATTTAATAAGTCTGATGAAAATATTACTGATATTTGCTTTAAATGTCAGCAGCCTCACTATTCTCTCATTCAGTCACCGTTAGTGGGTGTTGGTGCACGATAAGATAAGAGTTTTGGAAGGAAGTTATTAATATGAGCTCAAAACTGTTATTTGTTAATGTTCCCTGAAGGTATTTTTATTTCATATGTACCCACTGAATCTTATTTCTCTTGATCTTATTGCTCAGAACTGGAAAAAAGTGTGAAGCCAATTATTAATATGTGGGTTAAAAACACGGCACACTTTGTATGGCATTGGAAAAAATTAAACACAATGAGGAGGTACAGTGAATGTTTATGAAGGAATCCAGAACGTGTTTTATGAATGAATCATTGAGTCATGTTATTTAGTTTTCATCTTTACTTTTATTTCCTCCATTTCTTTATGTGTCTTGTTTTCTTTAAATATATAAAGCATTTCTTTCACCACATTTGTTTCTACGTGCTGTTAAAATATATATGATAGAGGAAAAAACAGAATCTGATACATTGTTGTCAGATTAGGTTAATTCTCATGAATTGAGATCGACCTTCAAAAAATTCCAGATCGGTCGAGATTTAGTGCATTTAACCACAATTATAACACCCCATAAATGTCAAGAGGCACGGTGGCACCTTTAAGAAGTAGGACAGAGAACTTCGTCGCTGACACCTACATACAAAAGTCAACACACACATACACACTGTGAGTGCAACACATTTACCTTTTTCAGCTCATGAACCTCGTCCTTTAAAGCGTACACAGCATCAACCAGACTCCTGAGACAAACACAAAGAAAATACAGTTTCGCTGGGCAACATCGACCTTTCTTCCTTTTCGTTTGAAACACCATTTGCTAACACGTCAAGGTGACACTGGCTTCCAGCTCAAGGTCATACTGCATGAAGATTCACACCTCAACAGCCTGAATAGGATCAATATCATATTTCTGAATCTAATTACAGAGAAAATCAGGATCCAGGCACAAATCATGACAAAGCCTGGTTCGTCACTGTTCCACAGCCACTAAATGAAAGCCTATTTGTCTGAGTAATACTACGCTTACTTTTCCTCGATAACTGTCTGCCCGTTGCTCTTCATCTCCTCCACAATGATCTTCTCCTCCTCTGGCAGGAGCACCTGAGGGACGCACTCTTTCCGCACTGCTGCGCACACACACACACACGCACACAAATTAATGGTAAAGCTTGATTCATGGCCGCATCAGCTGTTCAGCAGGTACAACCTAAGGAGACATTAAAGAACCGATTCGCGTCCGCGGCTCTTGCACAGACACACACCTGTGGTGGTCTGGTGCAGGCTGGCTCCCGTGCAGTACGCCTCGATCACCCTCAGTATCTGAGCGTCCTCCTCCAGGGCGACCGTGCCTGCCGACAGCAGAGACCATCCATGTCATTCATGCACGTTTGAAAGTTTCATGCAGCAGATGGCGTCCTGGTGTCAGGCGCTGCATTAGGTTTGATTAAGGGCAGCCGCTGGACGCAATCATTATGAACGCATATGTTCGGATAATAAGGCTTCTACAGGCTGCACTGATGCAATGAGCATGCAGTGACATTAGAGGGGTCTCTCTGAACGCTCCTCGATGTGGGCTGCACGGGCCTCAGGTGTGGATTATTGATTTCCCTGATAACACACTGACCTGCACAACACCTGAGGATAAGATAACCCTCTATCGATTTGATTAATTGAAGGGACTTCTGTTCAAATTATTAAGCTAACTACCAGAATATCTGAGCTGTGCACCTGAATTTCACTTCTGCTCAAAGTCCACTGAAAACGAGCATAGTAGTAAAAATTCATTTCTACCACTGAAATGAGCCTGCATTAAGCATTGATTCTCCCACACATTTCATATTACAGTAAGAGAAAAGTCCTACTTTTCCTCGTTTGAACCTCGTCATCAGAGGGCTTCCGCTCTTTCTTCCTGTTTCCTGGCAGGAACTTCTTCATGGGCCGCGGGCTCTTGCTGGAGTCCTGCAGGAGTGCAACATCAAATTCAGTACACTTCTCTCTCCACGCACACACACACACTGCTGCACACACCTGTAAAGCCAAGGCTCCAAACCAAACAGACTGCAAGCTTACAGGGATGCGCATCCCTTATGAACGAACAACATCAAAGATCCATCGACAAACAAGGCGGCAAGCGCGTGATGATGACTGTGACCAAACGGGCCTGGTAAGCTCTCTGTGCTCCTATGGATCCAAACAGGGCCGTACAAGCCGAGACAACCAAATGCCAAATCACATTTTTAAAAAGGTACTGATGACATGAAAAACATCGCTGACTGCTGTCAGGAAGAGAGAAAAAAACACCTCATATATTCAAGCTTTTCCTGTGGGATACAGTGTTGACAAAGTCACCGGAAAGGGAGCGAAGTTTTGATCACATTATTTTTTATGTTTCATCAAACCACAATCACTGTATGTGGTTTGATGAATGAGAGATTTTTTTGGTCGCTGCAGGGTTGGGTTTAGGGTCTGAAAACACACTGTTTCCTCTCCTGAGCACATTAAAAGCTGAGGTGTGATGAATAATTAGCTTACTGAAAAGTAACAGTTTAGTCATGGTGAGGTGTTCGTACCAGACGAGTGACGCACCGTGTTCTTAGAATACTCCACATGATGCCGCTTGGCCCATGACCTTGGCTGGAACGGAGGAGCTTCAGTTAAATACGCAAGAGGAAAATAGAAACCAATTCAAGGGGCATCCTGAAACTCTATCACAGACTCCAAAAGCCCCTCAGAGGAATAATTGGCTGCATCGCGTCTCTTTGAACAGGCTCGGGGATTCACATTAATGCACGGCTCAAAGCGCATCCTCCTGAGGTGTACTGAGGCTCTTTCCTTGTTGGTTTGGTGCTCCGGGGACTCATTGTGTGCAACGGTGGGGGGCGAGGTGAAGTAAGGTGACGTGCCAACGGCAATTCAGTGGCACGCTGCGATTTTTGTGCCAAGATTGGCAGCGCTTCGCTCCATCTACCTGCTTGGAGCACATCAACAGTGCATAAAGCACAGCGCACACGCGTTCTGTGATGTTCACCCCGCTTTAAAGCTGCATAATTGATTTTTACGGCCACCTGAGAGCAGCAGAACTTCACAAGAAGCTTTGATTGCCTTATAAAGTTGTCATGGCCAGCATGTCAAACAAGTGCAGCGCACACAGAGAAGCATTAGCATTCATTCGGAGTTTTGTTTTAAGACACCTGCTGAATAATGACTGCGGGTCACTGCAATGTCTGATAAAACTGCACACCACCACACAAAACAGAGTTCACAGCGTGGAATCTTAGAAAAAAAAATAACTCAAAAAGAGACAATATCTGAACTATTAGAGCACATTTAGGCTGCTGATCATTCAGCTGCGCACATACATCCAGAGCTGAGTGACTGTAGACTCGAGAGACTTGTGTCTACATTTCCAAAAATAGCACCCCTCGTAGAAATGAGTAGTATTGCTGCATCCGAATGGTTTTTCGGCAGAAAACTGATACCATACACAGTGAGTGAAACCTTGTCTCACTGCAGAGAATGAGAGAGAAAAAAAAATAAAAGAGCAGACACGCAAGGCTACAGAAAACAGGAAACCAACAGATGACAATGAGGGAGGAGGGAAGCAAACAGAGCAATGACATGCCAGCTCAACACTGGGGCTCACACACACACACACACACACACACACACACACACATAGGCAACCCCATCCCACCCCTTCCCCCAAACCACATCCTTACCCACACACACAGACAGAAACACGGTGAGATCTAACCTTACCTTCATGATATAAGACATCCTCTACAGAAGGCAGGATGGAGAAAGAGAGAAAAAGGGGAAATGTGCATGAAAAATATGAGCGAGGGATGTGATAGAGAGTTAATGGTGAACATTTTTACACCCCCTCTGCCATTCACCCACTGTGTGTCTGTGCAGAACAGGGTGATTACTTCATGTGAAAAAAAAAAAGAAAGACACAAGGAGAAACGGGGAGCTTGGCAGAAAGGTGGTTATGCATTCAGTCTGCATGCAGCCTCTGCCGGGCAGAGAAGAAGACCCAGACGAGCCTGCGCGGTTCTATTCTCGAGAACGTGGCGTGGGAGCGTGTGTGTGTGCTCAGTGTTAAAAAGTACGGAGACGGAGTCATTTTTAGATGACAGCCTGTCAAGAAAAGTGCCAAGACACATGTTTACTGCAGATATATACTCAACACTTGAATCAGTAGACTGCCCGTGATAACTGAAACTTCTGAAGTGTGAAGGCTTCTGCCGCCCACGTGGGCCACAGAGTGAGCATTAATCACACTCTTCAAAGACAAGGAGCTCATACGCAGCGTTGCGCCGTTACTGGAATTCACTTCCTCAGCATCAGCATCATAATGAAAACATCCAGGTCAGACTGGATCGCTTGATCTATTCTCATCTAGTTGGGGAGCATATTTCTTTTTATCATTTACTGCTGAATTAAAGGTGTGGGTGTCAACTTCATTTGTGTTTGGTGGAAATGTGTCTGAATGAAGTGGAGGCAGAAAAGGGAGGAGGACAGAGGGGGCCTGAAGAGGAGGTGAACTTCTTGCAGTTTCTGATTAACAACGTGGTGCATGACTGCTTATCGGAGATGCATTTCGAGGCTGTGTGGGTTTGTCTGTGCAGCTAAACAAGGTCTGCAGCCTCCTACCTCTTTGTATCCCAATGCAGCAGAGGGTTTGAGAGGGGGCGCGGGCCGCAGGCAGCTGAGAGACCAGGGCTTGCTGATCTTCGGCGGCTCCAGGGGGCCGCGGCTGACTGCGCTGAGGCTGCCCAGGTGGGACAGGTGAGTGGGGGTACCGACCATGCTCTGCGGCTTGCCTTCTACAGTCTAAATAAAGGAAAAGGAGGAAAGGAAAGGAGACAAGAGAATTAGAGGTGCAATTACAGATGAGTCTGGTGTTTGTCACCTTGGGTTTTTCACACTTCAGCATGTTGCAGGTTTCACTTTTACTCTTGTTTTGACTTAACACTGTATACGTGTGTGCGTGTGCGCGTGTGTGTGTGTGTGTGCGTGTGTGTTTTAATGTGTTCTAACCTTTGAGATGGTGCCTGCAGGGCTGCCACCTTTGGTGAAGGGCTGAAGGTGCTCCAGCCACTCCTGTAACTCCTGGGCACTGCTGCAGAACACTGTGATACGGTCGATCATGCTCCCTGCAGCCCAAACATACACACACACACACACACACACACACACACGCACACACACACACAAACACACATTTCTTTCAGTGACAGCCGCATAGCCAAGTTAAGGAACGCAGGTGTCATTTAGAGATTGAAAGATGCTTAGTCTTAGTCTAGACATATGTTTATGTCACTAAATACAAAATGAACGCTGTCAAAACTCCCATTTCTTACTGTGGATGTTAAAGAAATGAACAATTTAAGGCTTCAAACGCTTAACCGAAATTAATGTATGTAGCAAATGTTTCCTTTGAAAAAGTCTGATATGCTTCCACTGGCTGTGAACGCTGCCTCCACAACTAGTTGGAAGTTTGAGAGTTTTGAAGACGCGGTCCCACGGCTGCTCAGCGAGCTAATGCTTGATCTTCTTTATTTGGGTTACAACTCATTATGCTGCATTACTCTATTAATCCTCCGCTAAACTAAAGACCAGGAGCCATAGTTTTCTCCAGAGCTTCAGATGCAAACCTGTGATGTCAAAGGCAAAGTGGGCATTGCTGTCTGCATCCTCTGCATGTCTTGTTACTGTGGTGCCTGTCAGTGGCAGTCTTCCCTGAATGGAGGAAAAAAGGAGAGGAAATAAGACCCCGTATCATAGGGAGGAGATGTGTGGTAAAATCTTCTAATCACCTCAAATGAATGACCTCAGTTGGACTTATTATGCCCATAAAAATGAACACTGAAGTCACCCATAAAAGGGAAGGTTCAGCGTACAGTGTAGCTCACCTGATAAATAAAGCCACTCATCCGGGGGCTGGCGGAGAGCATGACTAACACGTTAGGGAAAAGCATTAGATAACGCTCCTCCTTTTCCTGCAAGAGCGAGACAGAAAAGATTTGGTTGCAGCGTTTGTTTCACAATAATTGATCGTGAGTGAGGGAAGGTGGCTGCAGCTGCCCTCATTCCTCGTGTTGTTTGTCAAAAACCAACTTCTGGTTTATGTCACACCTACTGACGCGAAACCGCCATTATAGCTGACACCAGCACATCTCATCGCAAGTTAGCAACCAGATGCTAGTTTGGCAAAGCCGGTGATTGTTACATGAATGGAAAATAAGAAGGTTGCGAAACGACTACGGTGACTGGTACAGTGGTTGGAAAGTGGTTGACAGTGATTAAAAGGCGAATCCAAATGTCTATCTTGGGCTTCCTTCCAACCACCGACTCAAAGTCGACCCCTACACAGAAACCACAAAAGAAGGAGGAGATGGCTTTTCAGGGCTCTATGGCCTACATAGGTTTCTGTTTTGACTTGATATTGAATTTGCAAAAAGAAAAAAAAAGAGGACAGAATTTAGCACACTGTTCATAGACATATAGGAGCTCCTATAACATATTCAGGCATTGTTTTGAGTAACGACACGCTGCTGGGTTTTCTGGAATCTAAGTTACAACCAGTGCCTTTAACTGCTAATGGCGAGACGGTGTAGCGCACTCAAGGTGCCGTTCACACTTCCTCCATCTGCTCACCTGCATCAAACACCACGTGCCACAACGTGCAGGCTGTGGAGAGATGAGCTGATGGAAGACTGAGTCACGTGACTCATAAAAGGGAAGAACCTAAAAGTTACTGCATATTCCTTGAATTTATGCGGGCTAATTTTGAAGCTAAAATTTTAAAACAAAATCCAAATTTACAGGCCATCGTGACTCTGCGGACAGACGTATTATTGAGGTGCGTTTAAAGGCGGCATGAAGAAGAGGGACAGCTGGGACGCAATCAGGCTCACCTCAGAATCAGTGATGTTTGTTGTTATTATTAATGGAGCTGAGGCGACTTGGCTGAAAGAATTTTGTGAACCCACATCCTTCTGGTTTTCCTTTGGTTTCTCTATGTAACGTACTGCAGCAACAGGTCATCAATACCCATTTTCCTGAGCTAAAGACACAGCTGGAGCACATACTTGGCGCCAGTGCTTACAGAACTTTATTGTTCATCAGTGTGGACGTTCACATCGTCAGCGTTATAGTTACAGTTACTGTTGTTGGTGTGGATGGCCCTTAAGTGCTAGTGTTTGTAATAGGAGAGCAGGAGAGGTTTCCAGCAGGCTTCACTGAAGGACTGATAAGATCATTTGAATGTGAAATGGCAGTGAAACAGTTCGAAAGTCTTTCAGAGATGGGAAAGAAGCACACAGAAGTCCTTCTTATAGTCTTCTCTGCGCATACAAATAGTGTGCTTAGCATTGCATACAAATCCTTCTACAATACAATCTATCCTCTTTGACTGAGACAAACCCAGGGGACTCTAATCCACTGCTTTCACTAAGACAACCAAATCCCAACTAGACCCAATTAGATTTTTTTTTTTTTTTTTAAAAAGAAAGGGGAAATAAAAGGTCAGTTGATGTCAGTTCTGCTCTGCGTGGACTGTGTCGAACCGTCTCTCACCTCACTGGACCCGTTCTTCACGTGGACCTGGGACATGTAGGCCACGTGACCCAGGCTCTTCATGCTGTCTCCCTCCCAGGCCCGCACTGGTTCTGACAAGATCTGGAGCTCCAGGTTCTTGCGCTTCCGCAGATCCTGGCACTGTGTCTAAACACACACAAATATACACATCAGCCGTTTCAGAATTAATTGAAAAAGCAGATTCGGCAATAACTGCGCTACTCCTTGTGGTTTTCTAGATTTAAAGAGTCCAAATTCCACAAAATCATGATGCTCTCACTAAATTAGTGCTTCATCACTGGTGAAAGTAATAGTGATATCTGACTGAGCCTTTTCATTGAGTTTCTGGCCTGTCGGAGTGTTTATTTGAATATTTTCTGTCTATGTGTTTTACTTCATTGTCAGAGGTGCATGGAGCAACCCGCAACATTAAGTAGAACAATGACAGGTGCAGGGCAGGGGCTCTCCCTCGTTAAGCAGGAAAAATGACAGTGCAACATCTGTCATTTTCCCCTGCACAACATACAAAAATGAGATTCAGTAGACGCGGCGCTGCAGATGAGTTGTAACTGGCATTTCTTAAGAGCCTACCCACCCAACCACACGTTCAAAACGCCCAAAAAAAATGAGACTTGCAAATCAAAAATGTTCGTAGAGTGAGCTGGTTTTTTTTTTCCCTGCTTTCCTGTGCAGCCCTGCCGAAGAGACACGTGTGAGTCACCTCATCTGTTCTTACTGGGAACTCGCCGGGGAAACTGTGTCTCAGAGAGATGCTCACTCAGGTACAATGCGGTCGCTCGTTTCTGATCCAGCTCTTGGAAAATGGCATTTCTGCTCACGCCCACTGTAGGAACGACACGATCACGCCACAGGCAGCAGGGAAAAAGCTCAGGCGCTTTCATTCATCTTTTTCCCTCTCGTCTGGGCTGTGCAGTCATCGTGAAGCGCCACGTTAGGTCATGTTGTTGTTCGTGTGCAGCCCGGTGACGACGTAAAAACGCGAAGCAAACTGTCAAAAACAAACCACGCTTGATTTAATTTGTATTTCAGTCAGTTAATTAACAGATTACTCTAAACTCTTCTCAGGAGAATACAGTCACAGAAATTTGAGGGGCAAATTTACTTTTTAACCCCTGGCACAAAACCGTGTGTTGAATTTTTTAATAAATCAAGGAACAAAACAGAAAATCCAGCGGATTTACGTTCCAATAATTAAGAATTGACATGAGAGGCTTACAGGCTGATTGGCTCAGCCTTGTTCATTCCATTATCTATACCGCTTATCCTTCGGAGGGTCGTGGGGGCACTGGAGCTGATCCCAGCTGACACTGGGCTTATAGTAGGTTGTTTAACTCGGCCTTGTTCAGGACTGATAAAAAGAAGAAGCCTAATCCCTGGTGGAGATAACAAAGATGATACAGTTTAAGGCTAGTTTAAGCATGCAGAGCCCCCTGGATGTCCCAGACTTACCACTAGGCTCCTAAATGCTGCGGTTGCCTTTACAATGTCAGCATAGTCGGGATGGGCTTCCTGTGGTGGAAATAAACAACACATCAGATCAAACACAGGAGCCTAAATCGAGCCTAAGTGCTCTAAACGTTCAAGCGAGACGAGTGTGCATGCTGGGTATGCTGCAATACACCGAGGAAGTCAGAGATTGAAAGAGATAAAGACTCATCAGGGTTTCTTACTTTCCACTGACATTAACTGCCATTTAGCTTTTGAAGGCAAATGTGAGTGGTTAAAAGCTGTTCAAACTGTAGTTACAAATAAAGTACACTTTCATTCATTTTCAATTCTGTATGCATGAACGAAATGAGATTTAATTCTGTTATTACTATTATTTCAGCACATATTTTGACACGATGTGTTTTCTGCTCTACCTCCACGTGTCTCTCCAGCTCCTGCAGCAGGGTCGGGTATTTGTCCAGCCTCATGAAGGGCTTACTGAGACTGGTGGTCAGGGTCAGGATCCCTGGAGCACTGGCTCCCTGGCTCTCCATGAACTTGTCCAGCTCCTCACTGTTAAACGCACAAACACACACTTTCAATGCACTGTTAAGGGTAGTGTGTATACTACAGCGCCCTGGCTGCACAGGTCAAGGTTCAAGGGCACATTAGGGATGCAGTTTTCTGATGAGAATGTGATGGTACCATGAAACCATTAATGCCACCACATAAACCAACGTGGCAATGGTAAGTAAATTTCCCCAGCGTGGGCTAAATAACATTATCTTATCTTGACTTCATCGCATTGCGGCTTACAGTAATGAAGATGTTTAGCATTTTTGCTAAATATGACTGTGACTGACTGCACACACACCAGGGCTGGTATTTGCATACTTTGCAAATAATAATTGTTTTAAAATACAGTCAATTTTCAGATAAAAACTGCCTTTATTAAACATTGTGTAGTCTGTGTAGGTTAGGTTAAGAAAGTTAGAGCCAGTAAAGGCCAAAAGCCATAACTGCTCCCAGGTATGGCAACAAATTTAGCCCAGCTAGCAGATTCATTCCCCTGGTATAGGATTAATATCATATTTTTAGATATCACATGTAAAATAAACTACTAGAAAGTGGGTCACATATGTAACCACTTTTTCAAGGTTTCCATTTATTTGTCGTTGCTGTAAGGACCACAAACACTGTGATGAAGGCCTGCTGTACGTCACACATGTGCTGCAAGCGAGAACGGACCTCGGACAACAGTATTGGTGTTTACCACTAGTGTGAAAGGCAGCACAATTTAGGTCAGCGGTTTTTACACAGCGTCTGCAACTGGACTGCAACACTTTCCTGCAGACCTGAAAAAGTGCTTTGAAAGTAACACCATTCATGATTTTCCATGATCCAAAAAGCTGAATCATGTGGCAACACTGGTCACATTAGGTAACATGGGGTAAATGTGAATGTCACAGAAAGGCTCCTGAAACTCAAATGCAAATGTGCTTACTGTGAAAAGGAATCTGACTTGCCTCTCAACATAACCACAACTTCATACATCCTGTCAACAGTGGGCTTCCTGTGTGTAATTCAGCTTAAACTGCAGCTCACCAAGCAGAACCGGACGAGCCACTTCTACATTATTCGACATCGTTTAAACTTCACCACGGCCATTTCGCTATTTCACAGTCCTAAACAGATCATTCACAGCAGGTCGATTCTCCGTGAGAATGATGTTTTTGAATATTTACTGGACTCAAGGAAACGTTTCAGCACGCAGCCACTCTGTAACAGCTCAGACCCAGTTCAGCCTCCTGGTCAGTTACAGAAGGGAAGCCTGACACCTTGTGGTGCAACGCTGAACTTCAGCTTCATCAACAGAAAACAGCATGCAGCAGTTTGAGAGATCGCACCGCAGTAGGGGACGATCATGGATGATTGCGAATGATCGCAATTAATCATTTAATTGTCTTTTCGGTTCATTTTGTGCCACTAGAATTGAATAAGCCTAATAATAACTTCGGTTGTATTACACATACACCTTAAGAAGATGAAGAGCCTTTTATTGGCGCTGAACATTGGAGCATATAGATAAAAAAGACATGTCTGTTTGTTTCAGGCTTTGTAAAGTTATTTGCATCAACCAGCTGATGAGAAATGCATCTAATTCATTTTCTATTTTGTTGTAAAATCGCTAACAGCCAGGTTTCCATCCACATTTTGAGTAAATTTTTACTGAATTTACAGAAAATCAGCAAAAGAAATCGCGTTTGTGCATTTCCATCCACTGCTATTATGCAAATATTGGAAGTTCGGCGCCTCGAGATAAACAATTGGTGGCGCTAACGCTCAGGTGCCACTAGACCAAAGCATAAGAAGGAGGTGCAACGAGACGACGTCATTAAAACAACACCAGGCTAAACTCAAACGGTGGTGGAGAGTGATGGGAATATGACATTTCTATTTCACTTAGTTGGTTTTACACAGGCGAACAGAAACGATTCTAATGATTACCAACCCCTCGCTGGCAACCTTCATTAACCTTCATCAGCATGAGACACATTGAAGTCAATCAAAAGGCAGAAAACCTAAACCTGAAAAAAATGACTTGGCACAGTTGTCATGTGACAGCAGGACTCGAGACCTGCAGCATTCATCTCAAATCACTTCTCTGTGTTGTGGTAGTGAACGGTTGTTTTGCGGGGCTGACCTGTGGTCAGTGAGGATGCAAACAGCTGAAGGGTGGCTGGAACAGTAGGCCAGGTACAGAGTCTTGATCTGACACATCTGGTTTAAATAGCAGCCCGCCACTCGCTGCTGGCCCTCTGAGACCCTGCAGAACCAGAGAGACAGAGACAAGGTTAGAGAGGTGAGAAGAACCAAGAAAGAAGAAAGGGCTGGGCAAAGAGGAGACATATGGAAAGGTACAAATGATGATGTACTGAGTCATTTCCCAATAACTGAAATTATCATCATTCAGGGAATGTGTCTGTTTTTTCCTGTCAAAGGTGTTGTTACTGACAGGTGAAGTACATAACTTGCTGTTTCGAAACCTGCGGGTCTCTGACTCTGATTCTCAGACTAAACCACAAGATTCCTTTAACTGCATTTGAGACAAAGCTTTGCATGATTCACCTTTCAAATAATTCCTTATCTATCTTACGCTGGTCCTTTATGCAGCCCCTTCATGCTCAGGGCAGCGGGGACCCAGTGGGGATAGTCAGCTAATAGGACCGCTAAGTGTACAGCTAACTGTGCTAACAGCAGCTAATGTCACAGTTAGCGGCAGTTAGCCGTTACTTTTGCAAATATGAAAGCTATATGTTGATCAGGAAAGTCTGTAAACCACAGAGAGTTTCAGAGAAGAACCAGAACATATGATCCAGATCAGAGTCCTGGTCAGAGCCGCTGTAAATCACCTCGGTACAAACAGACAGACTGAGTGGGAAGATGGGCGTGTCTCTGTACTTAATGGGCGTGCTGTGCCTGGAGCAGAGGACCAATAAAAGAGCTGATGACAAGCTGATGGCAACTCATTTCAAAGCTAGAAAACATGTTAGAAATCTGGTCCTCTGAGCAGCCAGACAGCAGAGCTTATTGCTCACAGTCACTGCCTTTACATACGTTCCCTAAATATTTGAAACTTTGGCCACGTTTAACATGAACAGCTGACACTGTAACATTACACATGTGACAAATAATTAAGGGAAAACATAATAATAAGTCTAATTTAGGCATTAGTTTTAGACTTTACATGCTTCACGTGCTGCTGGCCATTTTCCAAAGCATGCTGTACGTTCTATGACGTATGAATGCATTTTCCCTCCCCCAAGGCAGCCATTTGTTCTCAGAGTTTCCCCCACAGTGCATGAATGACACCAAAAGGCATGCAGATTTATCAAACTGTGCGCAAAAATAGCAACTTTGATAAAAAGATATTGGGCTGCAGGGTCACTGTGATGGATTAACTTCTTGTTTTTTGCAGTCTCACGCATAACTTACTTGGTACAGTCCTCCAGAGCCACACACAGTCCCTGCTGGAAGGTAAGAATCTCCTCCAGGTTTCCACACAGGGTGGCGCTGTCTGCACTGCTCAGCCTGAACACACACATTTAGCATAAGTGGAGACAGTAGCAGCAGTCCTACGACATGCACGCTGACAGGAAGTTAAACATGAAAACACAGTAAGCGTTACTACAATTTCAGTAAATTCAAGAACTTATTTCTGAAAACGTTAATTTCGTGAGAGAGTTCCCTGTGAATCCACAGCACCCTCTGCCTTCAGTCATGTCTCCTGTTGATTAACGGATCTGTCGTTGCTCTTACTTGTCACTGGCTTGCAGAGGCCGTAGATAACAGCTCAGCACTGTTTGTAATTCTTTGACAAACTCCCGCTCGTGTTCCAAGATGTCCTGCACCACCTGCAAAAGCAGCACAAGCAGCAGGATGCTTAATGCTGACGTCAGGGAAGCCCAGTAAATCCAAAAAGCAAACATTTGAGGTGAAACTGGTTAATGATCAGGAAGATCTCAATGAGTTTTGCCTTTATTAATCCACATACTTCATCAGTGCTTTGGTCATCTTACATTCACGTCAAAAGCGAAAGTGATGCCTGATGTGCTGATTAAAATTAAAACATGGATTAAAAAGGAGAAATAACTCGGTGAAGATAAGAACAACAAAACTCAAAACGAAGAAAACAAATATGACTAATATGAAATACAAAGCAGCTGTTTACAGTAACTGAATAAAATGTAGTCTGGAATCCATAATTTCAAGATTTTAGCTCGTTTATTCTGCTGGATTATTTTAATTTTGATTTTCCTCTTTTTAACCTGGACAGGTTTGACCAGTTTTGACAAACTTCAACACGACTGACAAATGAATTTTAAATGTATGAATTCCTGCTTTTCCGTATCTGTGCATAAACACATGTTTTGTGTGAGTGAAGTGACATAAAAATAGATTTACTTTTATGTGTTTTGACTCACCACACTGTAGTAGTTCTTGGTCAGCTGGGTTCCTTTAGGAGACACTGGCTTCTCTGTAGAGGAGACAAGGATCGGAGAGCTCCTCAGAACTAACTGATAATGATCATTAAGAAGTATTATCTATTTCTTTTTTGCAGAATAACAAGACCTCTGCATTTGTATCTCATCTTCTGCAAATGATATTATACACTGTTAATTAGTGTTTAAATTAAGTGTTGGAATGCAAAATGTCGAAAGTGTCATGCTATCACAAAGCTAATTAAGCTGCTATCTCTTTTGCAACATGACTGTCTCGTTACGTTACACATTATTACACTTAGACAACATGGCATTAAATGCAAAACTGCATTTTAAAGAAGCTTTTTGGGAACTAAAGGTCCATTTAAAACAGATGGCACCATCATACGGCGGCCCCACTCACCGCAAGGTTTGATCTCCCGGACGTAGTTACTGGGGAACCAGCCCGTCTTGCCGTTCAGTGTGCCCTCCCACCATCCTCCCTCCTCCTGCCGCGTCACCAGGATCATGTCGCCTTTGTTGAAAGACAGCTCGTCCTCGTTGTTCTGCTTGAAGTTGAAGCGGGCCTTCACCATCGGCTGCCCACCTCCACCGTTCTCAGACATCTCCTGTAAGAGCGTTTGTCAGGAGCGGTCAGCAACCCAAACACAGATCTCAAGAGGTTGATGACTAGGATGGTGGCTGCACTGAAGATTGTGGCAATGTTGGTGTTTGTGAATGTGTTGATGTCACATATAACCACTAACATACACTCGCACAGTCACTTTGATGTTTGCACTATTTATCATGCTGCTGTGTGCTCCCCTTATTTTCTACTGCATTGAGATGTGCATGTCTTTTCCTATTGTCCTACACGCTGCTGCCCCCCCCCCCCCCCCGGGTATTAATAAAGTATTTTGCATTGTATCAGCAAAATAATATCTGTATGTATGTGCATATATACGGTGCAGTGAAGAAATATTCCTCCAATCTTCGACCTTTTTTTTTTATTTGGCTCAGGCTTGGTGCGAAATGTTTCGTGCTTCTCTTGATATAATTACTCCTTGTGCTCCTCGTGTAGTCATCAGGGGTAAACATCTACTAATCTACTAAATGATGTAACAAATTCATCGTGTGCAAAATGTGTAAAACCAAACCGGGTTGAATCAGTTTCAAGCATGTGAAATGAGTAGAAAACAGAAAGACATGAAATGTAGATAATACACATAGAGGAGGCCATACCACTGATTTGGATTGTCTACGCAGAGAGCCTTTGGATTTGGTGGAGGAGAGTGTGTGCGAAGACGTCGATTGGCTAGGAGACGGAGCACTGGACTGCGGACATGACCTCTCAGCAGCACAGTCTATGGACACACACGCAGAAAATATGGAGCGTCTGTTATTTCGGCTACATGGATGTTTGAACTTATGACTCCCTGGTCTTGTTCTCATCAGATGAACAACATAACACACATCATCATCATTATCATCATCATCATCATCATCAGCAGCAGCAGCAGCATCACTGCTGACGTACGTGCACATAGTTTGGGGGCTGACAACTCGATGATAATTCATGCGAGTATGGTCCATCGCTCTGCGCAGCCCCAGGACATTAAACACATGCACGCACGCACGCATGCACACAGGCACACAGGCACACATGCACACACGCACACACGCACGCTCACTATGCCTGATAGAATCACCTGATTGGACCAAAACTGGCACACGGCTCCGAAATAAGATCGAGCAGCTTTAAAGAGGATGGCAACATGCAACACACACACAAAAAAAAATGTGATTGCTCACACAGTCTGTGTGTTGGTTCAGCAAAAGTTCATTCAGACTAACCGACACACATTTATTTGACAAAATGTCCTCCAACCCCATCAGCTCAGAGAGTGACTTCAAAATCTAATTTATGTCTCGACGCTGCCATCGCTGAGCCGCTGCGGCAGACAAACGGTGATTTAGGGTCGGTAGCTGTCAGCTGTCCTGCAATGCGAGCGCAGTCCTTGAGATGCACTGACAGAGGTATCAATTGTGTTGCCGGTACTTTAAAAGTGACACATGGCAGCCCTGCAACCTCTTACGGGCTGAGGAGCAGACACACACTATCTGAAGGCTCTCTGTCAAATGCCAACTGGATGCTCGCCAGCTGCACTGTCTAATCCTTGTGCAAATTACAGAGGAATCAATAGAAATGAGGGTGCACCCCTGGCCTGAGTAACCCTTAATTCAGATTGAATAAGGACTTCAGCTCAGACGCTATAAAAATCGACAAAAGCTTTTGTGCACTTTCACTTACAGGCAGTAAAATGTGCCATGGTGACAATTTCTGTTTTATCAGCGGATCATCTGGAATCTCGGTATTGTATGTGAAGGTGGAACAAGGCCTGAGATTCCCTGCTGTTTTCCATATGTTGAGACGCTGGGGTGCATCGCTCTGAGGCCCCACTGATATGGCGAAAAGGACACTGAAGGCAGTGGGATAGTGCACATGCACTGCAGGTGGAGCTCATGGATCCCACATGCCACTCCTCACACACACAGTGGAGCCCTTCTGTCAGCTCAGCTCGGTGGTTACTACTGTTATGTTTGCATGCAGGCAATCATCCAAAGCATTTAGCCTAAACAAACAAATGCCGTGCTAAGACACGCATAAGGCAAAAGCGAGGCCGGGCTGGGGAGAGCATCACGAGTGAAAACACAGAGGCTTCTTATGTTCGATCATATCAACTTTAGAAATCCAATTCAGATCAAGTTCACTTTTGAAGATGGGAGAACAGCTGCCGGGCATCACCAGCCTATAAAAGATTTGCATATCAAGCAGAGCCCAGCACTGGAAGAGACTTCTGGCCCACATCTCACACTATGGCACATATCCTCCACTTCATTTAAGTGCACCCAAGAGACTGATCATGCTTTAACAAAGTCATAACGAGCACAACATTACACCAAAGGAGGTCGTCTCACGCAGCGTTGAAAAAATTAGCCAATTAACTGATGGGTCAATGGGGAATTCGGATAATGAATTAATCGTTTATCGAGTCATTTGGCAAACAAAAGTACCATATATTTGCTGATCCTATCATTGGAAATTGAACATCTGGGTTTCGTACTATTAGTCAGACAGAACAAGCAATTTGAAGACGTCACCTTCGATAGTCGGCAAACTGTGAAGGTCATCTTTCACAATTTTCTGACATTTCTAGACTAATCGGTTAACTGGAAACATAATCACCAGAATCATCAAATAATAAAAATAATCATCACTCAAAGCGTTGATATTATGCTCCACCTTTAAGTCAGTCAGACACAATCTAAGGCGCATATCCTGCTGCACTGTTTACATTCAGCACTGTCAGATACACATGTTGTCAAACAGCCTGGAGCATTATGCATTCATTATGAAGCATGCAGGGGTGGCAGACGGGTCTAAAAATGCTGACTACATGACTGTAAGGCTGCGGGTTCTCTGGCAGCTGTGAGCTGGAAACTGGAAGGAGACTGGTATTACCTCTTCAGTGCCCCCAAACAAGGACTCTCGAGCGGAGTAAATAGCCCTAAACTGCTGTGGGACTGCTGCACTGCGAACCATTTTGTGCTGCATCCTTATTGAGAAGGGGGTGTACAGCCTGTGTGTGTCTAAAAGAGATACTCTCTATATTCAGTCTCATGCCTTTTGCTCCACTCTGACTTTAATTTAAATGCAATAAAAAATAAAAACCAGGAAATGAGCAAAAGACGATATTGTTCTGCATGGACCAAGCTATGGATGCACATGAGTAAATATGGCGCCCAGCATGCCACAAACACACACTGCCATGCCAGCTGCTCCTGGGTAACACACTCGAATCATGATCTCGAACGGCCGCATGGCCAAAATATGTGAAAGCTGACAAAGGCCGCCATCATAGTGCACACTGCATACGAGGCTGTTGGATTGGACTGTTTGCATCAAGTGACACAACAGAGACGAAGAAGCACTTTGAGCAGAATACAGCGTAATCTGGAGGCTTTCACTGAATCCATGTTTTCTTTTCATGGCATGAGATGCTTCGTTTTCCTTAACACATCCGAATGCTGTAATGCAAACAGAGAGAGAGACTGTGAAACTCTTACCTTGTGTGGCAAAGTTGACTGCCAGCAAAGTGGTCAATACTTTGCCAAAATTCTCCCCAGTGTATAACCACTCCGGTTCAAACCCCTGGATGGAAAAGGAACAGAGAAGATGCTATCAGACCCAAAAAAAAAAAAAAAACATAACCATCTGTTCATACAATCTGGATTCATCACAAGTGGAAGAGGAGGAAATCAAAATTAGAACTTTTTCTGCAGACAGCTCAGATCTGAGCAGTAATACTTGTTAAGCACACAGACGGAGACAGAGATGCTCATTCTGGGCTGCAGCAGAAACAACAGAAACACACACACACACACACACACACACACACACACACACACACACACACACACACACACACACACACACACACACACAATGAAACGCACACAGGGATTTGAGTAAGCCTATAACAAGAAAGAGATAAAAACTGACATGTTGAGCATGACCCATATTTTGAGACTGAGTGGTTTGTAATAAAACAGACAGTGCCAGACTCATTTGTGATTCGCTGTGAACACATAGATGCTCTCACACACACTCATACACTCACACACTCACACACTCTCTCACACACACACACACACACACGCACACACAGCTATCTTCTTTCCTCCAGCGGATAAGGTTTCACATTTTAAATAAAACATCTTAAATATAGAGTTTGAGTAGTACAGCCTTGGTCATGAGTTGTGTGCAACATCATTCAGAGTTAAAGCAAGTGTGACCGGTACATCTCAGGGTGAGGGATCAGCCTAAAGGTCGACATGGCAACCAAGATTTACACAGACTGCTTTTCATCGCGTGAAAAACAGCCAGACCGCACTTCATGCTGTATGATGTATAATGACTGGTTTTATAAAGCAGATAATGGTGGAAAAACAATCCGCACCGATGGAAGTATATGAAGAGGAAGTAGGTCACATCACAGTATTGACCTTGATCAGTGATAACAGTATTGACATCTTGATCATGGCTAGGGTCAGTACTTTCAGGGAGACATGTTATGAATCCATGTTGCTCTGAATGACTGCAGCGGTGTCTGAGATCAGGCCAGATTAATGTTCTCATGCAGTGTATAACACAGAACTCATCACAGGCTTCACGCCGTGATTGACGCTTCCTCTTTCTGCATCTCAGGGCAGAAGTGAAAGGAGCGTGACTGCTCGCTTTGTGCAGTCACAGGACAAACAGGGCCTATTTTCTATGTCAAAAAAAGAAAGAAAAACTTCTAAGCATGATCACATCGCTGACCAAAGGATGGGTAGGGCTCTCTGTGGTGCCACAGACATCCCCTGGCTGATACATTTGACAGTAGCGCCCTCCAAAAACTTCTGCCCATGAGCTACTGGCTGGCCGCAAAAGGTCTAATTATGGGCTGAGGCAGGGATGGTGAATAAAAGCAAAGGGGACCTCCCAGACATAACAAGCCAGCTGGGCAGAACTACTGAACCACTTGACTTTGCAGCGAGCCAGGCTTGCTGACTCAATTAGCCGTTTAAAGAAACCAACTGATGTGATTCAAGACCAGAAAAGATTATTTATAAAGCTGGAGGAGAAATGACTGTCCAGTGTGGCAGACGCAAACAGGCTGGTGCAGCGACGGAGAAAACTCCCAACATCTGCAAGTGATTTTCCCCTTTCCAATATTAGAACATCTTTCTGGCAACGCAGCGAACGCCGTGGAGCTTTTAACCTGCAGCAACAAGCCAGCATCAACGACACTGCAGCACAAAGAGAAAAGGCAATTTAGAGGAAAGTAAACGCTGCTGAAAACTAACTTGTGCCCTTTTGAAAAACTGAGGCAATACGCATAAGGGACAGCAGACCCCTTCCTGTCTGATCAGGGGGGAGTGACAGGCAGCATGGACGTGTGAGGAAAGCATATGCAAGCAGGGTAAGCAACAAAACGACACCAGCAAGAGTGACTTCAAGTCTTCTCTGTGAACTGCAGTGGAAGGAGATGATTAAAGAGGGAGGTCGAGATGTTTACATCCACACAGCAACTTACCTCCACTTTCAAGGACGAGCATCCTCTTAAAAACTCCCTGATGTTGGAAATGCAGTCGGCTTCAGTTCTCGGATCCTGGCAGTACTGAGCACACACACACACGAAATAAATATATAAAACACAAACCTCGGCTTAGTATGACAGACAGACATCTGACACAGGCACTTAGGAAATAACGCCGATGCTACTGGCATCCCGGTGGCACAGAAAAGCGCGTAAAGTAACTGTCGTGGCGATCAGAAGTGGTTACCTACAGTTAACAAAATAACTGTGGATTCTTCCTGCGTCTCCTTCATGCATACATAACCACCAACACCACACAGACGTCAAAGTAGCCGGATTTAAGCAAAACATCCGCTCACTTTTGAAACTTTCAAAATAAAATTCTCATCAACGGCTGCGTCGCAGAGTTCGGACATGGATATGAATGACAGGTTTGGCTTTGCAGTGAGTATAGCCCACACTGTCCTTTTTAGAGAAATGTGGTACAGTCAAACAGAAAGAGACAACAAATTAAATAGGACAGTAAACCACACAAGAGAGAAGTTCCTACTTCCGGTTTTATTCTTGTTAGCCGCTTCCGGTTGCATTGATACCTCTTTTTTTTCCGAAAGCGGACGTCGGACCGGGAAGAGCAGAGCCTCCGAGGAGGAAGTGACGAACTGTCTTTGCAACTGTTGTTTATCATTATCAAGTTTGTCATCTCAACAACTAAGCCAAACACGTTATAAACGTTGATTTATCGCGTTAACAAAGTTGTCTAAAACCTGCGAGCCCCGTGGAATCATCTTGCTGTCGCTTTATCTCCCCAATATGGTCTATGTTCAATGTTTCACGCACTCTTCCTCACCTAACTTGTCCTGTTTTGGTGGGTGTTCACACCAACTCAGTCGCATCAAGAATGCGGAACATTTTCGTCGCTTCACAGGAAGCTACATCTTGAAATCTTACGCCTGAAAGTACAGTAGATGCAGCAGTAATTCGATACAGCACGCATCGTACTAAAGAGGCGGCTGTTAAAACTTAACGGCTCGACTGCTGGAAGCTACAGGAAAAAAAAAAAAAAAAACCCGACAGGCCTGCCGCTGGCAGAAGTTCTTGTCGGTATCAGTTTAATCAAACCCCTCCCTTCCTTTCACCGATCATTTGGCATTTGTTGACTCTACTTAACTTAAATCAACAACTCACCTTGGCAGTGAAGCCAGGTATGAGCCGCTCCGTGAGCTTGCACAAGACGACCCCATCCTTCAGCGACGTTTTCAGAAACTCCTCCGGGTCCGCTATATTCTTCTTAGGCGAGCTGAGCACTCCTAGTGATATTAACCACGTTACAGTCTGCTCCTCTGGATTCATAGCTCCACACAATGATCATAGCCTAAGCGAGCATTGCTGGGAAATAAATAAATAAAACTGGCGGCCTGTTCCGTATCAATATGCAACTCACATCCGCACTTCTGCAAGTTAAAAAAGAGGCGGTGGGGGAAGGACGACGCCGTTTCTATACGCAAAACTGATGATCACCCCTACTGGCAAATAGGCACCTCAACAATAGACAGGAGTCCTTTTACCTCTGCAAAGTAGCACATGCTGGCAGAGGGCAATGATGTCTCCCAGATTGTATTACAAGTTAAAATGCAGTGAGGATCAGGAAACGCCACCAGGGAACTGATATATGATGTGCATCAGCATGTTTCGCAACAGAAAAATATACCGTTTACTGCAGGATGTGTGATCAGCAGGCCTGGTACTGTGGTCTGCTGGCAGGGGCATTTGGTGATTGAGCCAGTTAAAAAATACATAAATAAAATTTCAAAAATCTGATTTTATTCAGTTTTCTGATGGGCAAATAAAAGCTATATTTATATATATTTATAGATTTATGTTGACCGCACTGTGATATTAGCAGGAAATCATATGATCACCTCAATGGATCTAGAAATTGAGTTGGAAGAGTTTAATCATGGTAAATTATTCATCACAAAAAAAGCTGCGGAATTACAATGCAGGTAAATAAAAATACTCTTAACTAGTTACAACAGTACATGGTTCAGGGCCCAACTGCGCTAACTTCACTCTTCTTTAATGACAAGACAAAACTGAGCGAACAACAAAGCTCCTTTTAAATTCTTTATTGAAAACACCCAAAAAAAACCAAAAAAACAACTTATGAGCAAATATGATGATATGAGCAAATCCTCCGCCTCCGTTTCTTCCACTTCCAACACGCGTTTCCGCTTGAAGACTCGACCAGCGCCCTCAGCAGAAGCCTGTGCCAGCATCTGAAAGACAGCAAGCATGAAAAACCTGTGATTACATGTCAATACTTGAATTTTACAGCAATATCGATCCATTATAGCACAACCGTGGCAGTCATTCGCATTTCAAATGTAGAATTTCTCAACATTTTAATGCAAATATTAAATTATCCACTGTGGTACTTTAAATACCATGAACAAACATAAGTATTATAATTAGTCTGGCTGACATACCCGCGCTCATGCACTGTGGTTTCATTGGTCCAATAACTGGAGGACACAGCTCAGGTAAGTTGCAAGGGCAGTGGCCTTGGTGGGGTGTTCATCCTGCAATGAGAACATATTGTTAACATGTTGCCCTTCTCTTGATCGTGTATTCATGAAACATCTTGAAATGATTTTGTAGTCCTTGGTCCGACTGCGAATTCGCTTCCGTGATTGTCTCCAGTTTGGCAGTTAGGGCAAGGGTGGTCTTCCAGAGGTCTCCATTGTTTGAATTGGCATGCTTGTGGAAAATGATTTGATACTGAGAAAATGGCTCTGAATTTAAAAATGGCTCTTTAGTTTTACCAAGAAAAAAGGCTTACAAATACCTCGATATCTTTACTCAGGATTTAAAAATGCACGGTTGCCAATCATTTTACTGAGGTTTGGACGATTGTTTGGGCAAAAACAGCGTTCTGAGGGCTCAGCTGGCAAAAAGGCTGTTAAACTTTCGCTGCTGAAAAGGGACGAAACTTCTTGGGACGGTGTTGCACTTTCGACAATTTTAGCTGATGAAAACGGACCACAATGAAAAGGGCACATTCAGTTGACCTCCTTTTTTCTTTTGTCCTCTGAGGCGAAAATGTCTTGAAAATCACCCCCCTTTGAGAGGAGACTGTAATACAGGACAATGAGAAACTCATTTACAGATGAGAAACAAAGAGGTTTGCTTTGCTTACCAGCTGTTGACTACCAGTCGAGTTGCATTTGGTTGCTGTTGCCTTTGGTTTTGTCGTTGCATGCCATCAAATGGCTCTAGGGTGATGGATCCATTTCCAAGGAAACTACATTGGAACATTTTGACAGTGACATTTGCCTAACGCTTGAAAACAGTAGCGTCCAGTTGATGGCACATTGGTGTTAAGACTGAACTCGAGTCACTCGACTATTTATATAGCACGAGCAGAGACTCACCTAAGCTTTGCAGAAAACTTTGTAAAAGGCGATTGCGCTGTCACTCAACATTCCTGGTGCCGTCTCTGGTCTTGTTTTGAAAATTGATGAGCAGTGGTCATGGTACAACTAAAAGCTTTATTAAAGTAGGAAAGCCAGACTTATAGGGTATTGCAGACTCCAACAGCACTTGAATGTACAAAAACTAACACTCACTTGGTAACTGTACTGTTACATGAGCAAGAGAAATACTAAAAAAACAAAAACAAAAACTTTTACACATAGGAAAACTGGGAAAGTCAAGATACAGTTCTAATCTAAGATTTATATTCCATAGATGTAGACATGGCTAGTTCGTCTTGTCAGATTTCTTCCAAAACATCTGTTAACTGTGACGGAGACTATGGTTTGCTTTCATGTGATTTCCAAGTCCAGTTCAGTATCTGCTGCGAGCCATTCCTCTATCAGGACGATTGCCACCACGGCCACCGCGTGGCCCTCCACGACTTGAGCTGCTGTATGAATCACGAGGAGGGTAGCCTCTCTCGCCAGGGGGAGCTGGGCCCCTCTCCTGCCTGCCCATTCGCTCACCACGGCTAGGTGGATATGGGTCACTCCGACTGCTGGGGTAACTGTCACGACTGCCATAGCCATCCCGGGAACTGCTGCCATAGTCATCGTAACGACTGCTTCCACTGCTTCCACCATAGGATGGTGGGGGGCCCCTTGAAGGTGGGGCGCTGCGAGAGTTACCTGCAGGGTCAATGGGTCAGGTAATTGGCAAGGTTCAATTTATACATTTTCTTGCACTCTGAAGTGCTCATTTTTTTTTTGCCAATAGAATTAATTCTGTGACAAATAAATTTAATGGACGACATGATTAAATGTCCCATCGTGTAATCGATCTTAAATTTAACATCGACATTGAGTTGATATGGGCAGTAACATATCCAAGCACAGGGAATAAAAGGGCAGTGTTACCCATTTCAGCATGCCATTGATCTGAGTAGCCATTTTTCCTTTTAGAGCTCCAAGTGTTAGAACTGCAGGTAGGGACGAGGTTTTCAGAGTTGTCTTGATGGATTTTTTGAACGTTACTCCTTGAGGGAGTGCTTTGCTAGGCAACACATACTGGGTGGTCAACGGATGTTTCCAAGGACTTTTTGGGGTTCCTTATGGTTGCCAACTGTCTGGGTCACATTATATACTCTGCATGATATTGCCACAAACACCGATTCTTTTGCTGATTGCAACGGCAGTAAGGACTGTGATAATGTGGACAATATCATTTCGTTTTTCAGTTGAGATGCCAATGGTTATATATTAGCATGGAAGTATGCAGCTTGGACTGCAGATCGGCGTTGCGGCAAAAGGAACAAAAAGGTTAAAGATGCTGCCTGAATGCTGTTTCCTCTGGGGAGGGGAAAACCGCAGCGTCTTGTGACTGGAGATTGCGCGAGTCAATGCCGTGATTTGGCTGGTTATTTGTGCACCTCTTCTTTGTGCCACAGTGGTTACCTGTTAGCATGACATTAATGGGGTTATATCTTACCGTAACCATCATAAGAATCTCTGTAAGAGCCACCACTTGGACGGTCCATATAACTTCTGGGTTCCCGGCCTCCGCCATAACCATCACGGTCACTAAATCATATCAACAATTGTTAGATGATGACCAAGTGAGATCTGAATCTCATTTTTTAACCTTTTACATCAACTCATACCTATATCCTCTTGACATTGAGCCGTAGTCATCTCGGGAGCTGGAATTGCTGTATTCCCTGTAAGAATAATCTCTGGGAGGAGGTCCATAGTCCCTTGAATCTCTGGAATTATAATCCCGACTGGAGTAGCTGTGAAATGTAGCACAATTAACTGAGGAGCTATAACAATGACATGTGAAGATTGTTATGTTGAAATTCATACCAATGTAAAATGCAAGCAAATTTGAAATGCCCTACCTGTCTTTTGAGTTGTAGTGATCATCTCTTGGTGATGGATAATCATCCCTCCTGGACATCATGGAGTCTCTGCGAGGAGGGGGTGGACCATAGGGATCCCTGTCCCTCGACATCGGTGCTGGATCACACAAAATAATAACAAAATGGCTCATTAATCACCATATAACTCTGAGATACATACATAGAAGAGAACTAGATCTTAAGTGAAAATTGGATTGAAAGCTGTTAAACGTGCTTGTTCCTGATTAAGATTTTCAGACAGGGAACAAGCACATTCTTAAGCGGGGAATCAGTGGGTATCCTGTCAGTGCATTTTTTAAAATCACTAACACATCTCTGGATGCATTGAGATGAGTAGTAAGAAAATCCCTTAACACTTACGTCTGCTCATGGGACCAGATGGGGCAGACCTCTTGGGTGGGGGACCTCCGTTACGAACTGGGGGTCCTCTCTTCATTGGAGGGGGACCTCTGGATGACATCCCTTTAAAGAAGGTTTCTACATTCCCTGAATTATCATAGTAGTCTTTTAACAGACAAGAAATGCAGATATTAACACACAGAGTTCATAAAAATGTATCACAAGATAACACATTCAATGAGAACATTTTACAGTTTCACATGTTATTGTTTCACATACTGAACTGACCAATAAGTTAATAATTCACCTCGGGATGGTGGGCCCCTCATGCCACCAGGACCTCCCCTTGAACCACGGGGGCCTCTGGGTGGACCACGGCTGCGAGAGTGCATTGGTGGAGGTCCTCGCCTGCCAGCACTCTCAAACTGTGGTTTTGTAGCTTGCTCCACTTTGATAGACTTGCCATCAAGTGACTGTGATGAGGGAATTACAATTACAATCACAACTTCAAGTAGATTTGGAGGATTACGGCTGATTAAATATAGTTCCTACCTTTCCATTCATCTCTCGTGCTGCATCCTTTGCATCACCAGGACTTTCAAAAGTAACAAAGGCAAAGCCTCTTGATTTGTTTGTTTCACGATCCTTCATCAAAAGAACTGAAATGAAGAAACAGAGACAAGACAGCTTTGTGATTGATGGTTGAAACAGCATATCATCCAAAAAGGTAAAACAACCTATTTTGAAACAATTAACTTTGATAAAAGCATGCTCTTACTACAAGCCACATTTTTACAAACTATGACTAAGACTCTCAGTTCTAACCACTGTGTCTCCTTCACGGTTCAAAGGTTTTCTCATTTTCTGCTTTCCTGTTTAAACATGTCCGAAAATTTTTAACAGGAAACAAGCTCCTTTGCAAAAAGGGCAGCTCAGAAGAGATGTTCAGTGAAGAGATTATGGGCGCTGGAGCACTCAAAGGGGAGAAAATGGGCTTTTGATTAGTCCATGGAAGTGACAAAACTTTTCACACATTTCATATAAAAAATTAATTGGCCAAGGGTTGCTCAATTCACACCTTCGACAATCCTGCCATATTTGCTGAAATACTGCTCCAGGGCCTTCTCGGTGGTCTCGGTGTTCAGACCACCGATGAAGAGCTTCCCTGGTCGGTCCGCCTCTGCCATGCTACAAAATCCACCGCCTGCAACAACAGAAGAGTCGTATACAGCTATTGTTACCTAGAACATTTGCAAATACATCACGAGAGGCTGAATTTGCCCTCAGAATCCAGACATTCCTGTGGTGCTTACCTTCCCGCTGGCGAAAGTCTTCGGCTGTTGAATGCGCAAAATGGCGATAAATGTGGTTGTAGCTGCTTACTTGGCTAACGCTAGCTAGCAAGTAGTCACGCTACTAGCGCGGACTCGAACTTTACAAATGTTAACACGCTACTCTAAAAATATATTCAAAAAAGTCAATACTACTGTTTCTAGGTTGAGTATGCGAGCATACAGCTAGACGCTACCGTACGGCACTTTACCGCGGCTTTGTGTGAGCAACGGTTAACGTCGTTTCTTTCCACTCCCTTCCGCCTTCCTCCTTTGCTTCCGGTAGAAAGTAGACACGCCAAAATGTAACACTGCCCCCTATAGTCCAAAACCGTTACTCCAGTCTTTATAGCATGGTACGAACCTCTGCTCAAATGTCTCGGTTAGACATGTTGTAATTTGTCAGTTCATTGCATTTTGGTTTCAGAATATGTTCCCAGGTGGAATGGACACGTTTGGTGTTTGGATGGTGGTAATTTGAGAACCACATGGCCCTCCTGTGTCCATGCTTTTGCTTGAAGTTGTCAACCATCTGCATCTCACCAGTATTGGTTTGTAAGACCTCTTTAAAAAGTATAATAAGAGCATACATCAAATGGGGCTTAGGCAATTTCTTGGATCAGATCAGCTCATTTCAGTCATTAGAAAGCCAAAACTTACTGTCCTTTCCTTCTCACCAGAAACAGCAGGTTCAAGCAGGCAACAGTCACCACAATTGATGGGGGTGCTCAGAAAATGTCAAGTAACAGGCCCTACCACATAAAAATAGTGCATGACATGATATGTAAAAGAAGTATTAACAGCAAAATGTATTTAAGGTACCAAAAGTACTCCTTTTTCCCAACAGCCCATTTCAGAGTGTTGCATTATTATGTATATTTTGTCCCATCAATATTGATTCATCAACATGTAGGCAGCATTTTACTTTAGCAGGTTATGGTGGTGCTAATATCATACTGTAGGGTAATTTAACCTTAAACAATGTACTATGTTTTGATTGTTGATTGTTCATAATGTAAGTAATTTAAGTATGATGAAGTAGCCTCCAAGGACCTCAAAATTGTACTAGTGTACAGTACTTAAATAAAATGCACTTAGCTGCTTTCAGTAAGAGCTAGACATAAATCAGCTGATTTATGTCTAGCTCGGTGTGAGCTTACTGCAGATATAGGCCGATCTGTAACACAAACAGGTTTTAGTGAGACGACCCGCCAAACAGGCTATGCAGTGGCACACAGTATTCAAACATAAATAGTACCTCTTATTCTTCTGCTTCGTCTTTCAGGGACAAGGGAATATTTTGGTGGGTCTTAGTCAGTAACAATGGTTAACATCAGTAGTGACAACACTGTCACTACACCACAAAAGATGTTTTACACTTCCATAGTACTGTGTGTTCTTTGCAAAGTACATGTACCAATTCTGGTTTTTCTAGTCAGGCGTCTTTTAAGGATCTCTCTTAAATTAGCCAGCAATTCATGACTGTAGTTTTTAATCATCAATTGGTTATTATCATTTTACATTTATTTTATTTTTCATTGAGCGTTTTCTAACTTACATGCAGTGTAATGCAATGCATTGTTCTTATCAAGATTAAAAAGGATGTTTTTCCTTCCAGCAATCTATAAGCAACGTCAGTGTTAACTTCCACGGTGTCAAGTCGTTAAGGAGAAATATATGACGTCCGATATTTCTCCTTTCAACGTAAAACCATTGGCGATGTACGTGTAGCTCAGGGTTTAAATATAATTCCTTATAATCGGATTTATACTAAATTATCCTACAAAAAATATCATTAGTATATCGATATGACATATAAATGTAGAAATCCCACATACTAAACAAATCACTTATGACACGCGTTTATTTCGAAGGTAGAATTATGTGACTTCCGGTGCTAATCTTATGACTTCCGCATAGCTTGACAGAGCCGGACGTCACCGATGCTGGTTGCGCCAGACAGATCAGCTTAGCCGCTGGGTACTGAAAGATCTAGCTAACAGTGCACAGCTAGCAAACATTCCCTTTCCTTGTAAGAAGGAACACGCTGCTTTGACACAAGTATACGAATCTTCGAAGATCGTTGTCCGCGTTAAAATGAAGAGGCGGACACACTTTGGTTTTCTGCTGGTTTATTCCCTAGTCTCGTATTTCTGTTCGTGCTCGGCGTTTTACCTTCCGGGTTTAGCCCCAGTGAGTTTTTGTGAAGACCGCAAAGGTGGTGATGATTGCCAGGTATGGTGAATTCACGAGACTCATAATTTTTATGCACGCTAATATACTGAATTTCCCGCTGTAGTTGAAATAGGCAAACCGTACTCCTTTCAGTTTGTCACCTTCCTCAGTCTTGCTAGCTAGCCTGCCTTCTTCAGAAGAAGGCCCCGGCTATTACCTGGAACCGGAGCGCTGGCATAACGTTGATATTTTGATGAACTGTTAAATGTTTTGTTGGCATTCGTTGTCATTGCCAGATTAATATTTTTACTTACTGAGATGTTCGGTTTTTTACAGCCTGATATAGACTGTTAGCACATTACACCGATTCAAATATTGAATTATGACAGAGAATAGTTATGAATGTTACCTAAACCTTGACCCGCAACTACTCTGTCCCTGCAAAGACCCGTTAGGTTTGGACTGTCTACGACGTTGAAATCTAGCAAGTCATTCACCCTTTTTAGAGATTAGATCCAATATAATGATCCATCACAAATTAGTCTTTGGTTGCGACTGAGCAGTATTGAGGTCAGTATGAATAGACCTGAAACAGTGGCAGCCTGTCAGCTATTGGCCTGTTAACAGCTTTGTTTCAGTAAAACAAATATAGCAATAAAGACTAAGTAGTGTTTTTGCTTCTTTACAGACGGTGATCGAGCTGTTTGTCAATCGCCTGGACTCAGTGGAGTCAGTCCTGCCTTATGAGTATGATGTGTAAGTATCATTTAGTTTCTTCTGGACGCATTTTGTGCAAAGTCTGGTTTTATGCTCTCCAGCTCACTATCATGTTCTCATTGTTTGTGGCCATCTGTGAAATTGTTAAAGGTTCGACTTTTGCAAAGATGCAAAGGAAAAGAGGCCTTCTGAGAACCTTGGACAGGTGCTGTTCGGTGAACGAATTGAGTCTTCACCCTACAAGGTGAGCGGTAACCAGAAAATCTATGCCTGATTGGCATTTATGGTATTGCTTATTTTAGATTCCCTATAAATTTCCTATTTGTGATGTTTTCCATTGATGCAATGTGACTCTCATCTGCTGTCCACAGTTCAACTTCAAACAGGATGTTAAATGCAAGGCAGTGTGCACAAAATCCTACAAGAAAGACACCAAGGACGATGTAACCAAGCTTGATTTTCTTAAGATGGGAATGCAACTGAACTACCAGCACCACTGGTCAGTAAAATACACACTGTGCTTTACTGTAGTTTCATACGTGTGTCTGTTTTTGAAGTGTAGAGGTTTTGTTTGAAAGATGGAAAACAGAGGTAAAGTAAAACTGTTGTTGAGGTAAACAATTATTTTTCAGGATCATTGACAACATGCCGGTGACTTGGTGCTATGATGTGGAAGACGGTCAGAAGTACTGCAACCCGGGCTTCCCTATTGGCTGCCTTGTTACCACAGATGGCAGAGCTAAAGATGCTTGTGTTATCAATGTGAGTTGTGATTTCTGCTACCATGGACTGTTGAACTTGTCAGGGGTGTCCCTCAAAGATATGTAGGGTTTGTACAACATCTCGAATGTTTGGAAAATGCTTAATTTTAATTGTTATGAACCGCTACTTTCAAGAAATGTGCTTGAATTTCAACATAATCTGTTGTTTCATTAACACAATCACTGGTTAGAACAAAAAAACCTCTTTCAGTATTTGAAATGAAAAGATCCCGTCATCATATTTTCTTTGTTGTCTCTCGATCATTATCATGGTCAAAACATGCAATCAACATTCAATAAGATTTTTCTTTTCAGTCCGAGTTCAACAAGAAGAACACATTTTACGTCTTCAACCATGTGGACATCAGGATCACTTACCACAGTGGAGCATCAGAAGGATGGAGAGGGGCTCGGCTGGTGGCCGCCACTCTGGAGCCAAAGAGGTAATGATGGATGTGATGCCACCGCATTTTGAGTTTGATCTAATCAACCTCACTAACACCAGATTAATTAATAATCTGACATGAAGGATTTGTGTGTTTTGTGCACCACAGTATCAAGAACACAGATGAGAAAAACCCAAGTTGTGAAGGAGGCAGCCCAATGGAGGTCCCCGGGGAGTTTGATAATGATGTGTCGATAGTTTACACCTACTCGGTCACGTTTGAGGTGGGCCCCGAACTCTTGCATTATATGACTTATTATATGTAACTAATATATAACAATTTCTATGTACCTATAAGAATGAGGACGAAGAGCATTTTCATGTGATTTTTTTTCCTGTAATAACTGTGCTTCCTTTTACAGGAAAACAATTCCATCAAATGGGCCTCTAGGTGGGACTACATCCTGGTCTCCATGCCTCACACCAACATCCAGTGGTTTAGGTATGAAGATATTTTTCACTCTCTGCCTAAAACTCTCTGAGTCTCGATGCTCGTTAGTTGATGCTATGTTATGTCTCATGTGTTTGTCCAGCATCATGAACTCCTTGGTCATTGTCCTCTTCCTGTCTGGCATGGTTGCCATGATCATGCTGAGAACCCTGCACAAGGACATTGCCAGATACAACCAGGTGGACCAGGTAAAGGCATTGTTGAGCTGTGCCTCAGCTGGAGATGATCCAGATGTGTATACAAAGCACAAGGATACAAGTGAAGATTCCTTGAAAATGCAGAAAATAGATTCTAGCCATAAGAGTACAGATCTCATCAGTCCTTTCTTGTGTTGCCACCATGCAAGTGAACAATTTGAAGTAGCTGGTACCTCATTGGTGAAAAGTTAATCTTTCCAAACCAGCAGCTTCATGGGAACTTTGAAGAGAGCAGCCTTGTTCGTAGCTACTCTAACTGACCATACATTATTGAGGTTATTGGGGTGTAAAATGTCACCTAATGCCTGTGGTTGTACATTTGTCTTATCCTGCCATATGCACAAGATTTTAACTGAAACATCTAACTCAGAAATATTGGAGGTTTTCACTTGGCAGTAACCTAGCTGTATCACAGTTACTTGGCTAATGCTTTGATTCTGCATTCTGAAACTGCACCCAGCATACTGTGTGCACCATCCCCAAAATTATAAATATTTTGTCACACTTCACAGGCAGACTTGATAAAGCTTCCATCGACCATGGGGAAAGCCTCTATACCCTATGTAAGCTTATGACAAGCAGTTTTGAACGAAACCCCCTTTTTTTTTTTTTGGTTATTAAATCAGGTCTTTGGGTGTGTGATTGTGGCAAGCAGGCACATTAAAACAGAATGTAAAATGTGGTGTGGATATTTTTTTTAATGTGCCAGTTTCCAGAAGTTTCTTATAGTTTGGAAATGACTGAGGCCTTTTTCACACTATATTTTACAGTTTTGGTTCAACCACGGTTTCACAGCCTTCACCTTGTTTTGCTTTGCTAGCAGAGGTCATATTCACTGCTTGGTGGCTGGTTTTCCTTTAACATTATCATTTGCAAATATTAAGCACTTGAGTGATTGTGACTGTTGCTGTATTGCTGTCTGCCTCCCCTCCCAGGAGGACGCACAGGAGGAGTCGGGATGGAAGCAGGTGCACGGGGATGTTTTCCGTCCCCCCAGGAAAGGCATGTTGTTGTCTGTGTTCCTCGGGCAGGGCACCCAGATCTTCATCATGACCTTCATCACACTCTGTAAGGACTGTTTTACATTAGGCTGTAATATATGTAAAAGTTTCATTCTTGATAATCTCTTTCAGTAGTTTCTCTTCTCGTTGGTGTTAACCAAAACACAGATATTCAATTCAAATCAGCCTCTGAAATATAGTGAACTACATTATCAAGACACCTGACACGGCATATCCATCGCCAAGCCACTTTTAGGTTTTCCAGTTTGAAGTTGAGTGACAGCGGATAGAAGCTTTAAAATCAGTGTGCTGTATGTCTAAATGAGTGCCCTGATCACTCTGTGTCCCCGGTAGTCCTGGCCTGTCTGGGTTTCCTGTCCCCGGCCAACAGAGGAGCTCTGATGACGTGTGCTGTGGTCCTCTGGGTTCTGCTGGGCACGCCTGCTGGCTATGTGTCTGCACGCCTTTACAAAAGTAAGAGTCCAGTTTGTAGCAAAGCTTCATGAAAGTCCGTGTGACAGTCGCTTTATTATCATGATATCTTCATCCAATTCTGCTTCTGTTCTCAGCTTTCGGAGGTGAAAAGTGGAAGACGAACGTCTTGCTGACAGCACTCTTGTGCCCGGGGTAAGTTCACTCCATGCATTCGCTCAGCTGTTCTGGAGTGACATGTTGCCTCGCACACTGCGTTTATCCTTCTCACATTTATTATTTTGCTCTGTCACTGTCCTTTTCGTACCTCCCCTCCCTAGTATCGTGTTTGCAGACTTCTTCCTGATGAACCTGATCCTTTGGGTGGAGGGCTCTTCAGCAGCAATCCCCTTTGGCACTCTGGTGGCTATATTGGCTCTGTGGTTTGGAATCTCCGTGCCCCTCACCTTCATTGGCGCCTACTTTGGATTCAAGAAGGCTGTGAGTACTTTATTAATTTGTCAAGCTTGAAATGATTGATTGAGACTTTGTAATCATTGCTTCTCTCTCTCCGTTCCTGCGCAGGCAATTGAGCAACCAGTGAGAACAAACCAGATCCCCCGTCAAATACCCGAGCAGTCGTTCTTCACAAAGCCTATTCCTGGTATAGTCATGGGCGGTATCCTGCCCTTTGGCTGCATCTTCATCCAGCTTTTCTTCATCCTCAACAGCATTTGGTAAGAAGACAGGAATGCTGTCTGTTCAGATTGGCCTGTAATTCCTGTTTTGAACCATCTACACTCTGCCCCATGTCTCTGTCTGTCTTTCAGGTCTCATCAGATGTACTACATGTTCGGATTCCTCTTCCTGGTTTTCATTATTCTACTCATCACCTGCTCTGAGGCTACAATTCTGCTCTGCTACTTCCACCTATGTGCTGAGGTACCAGGATGTTTAGGGATATTTTGTCTCATTTGTCAGACTCGAGTCTGATCACTTCAACTTGAAAATGAATTCACTGTTAATAGCATGCGCTGCTTTATAATTGTCATCGTGTTGATGCTCGTGCACTAGATCTTGTTCCTGAATATATTAATTGCTCCCTTTTTTTTCATCATACAGCCCTGACTACATGTTATGCTAATATGATTTATGTAGGTTAATTGAGCCAACATCAGTATAGCTTTTTATTTCTGCATATTCCGTCTGCTCTAGATTTCAGCTGACATATCTTAATTAATGGATCCTAACATCCTCTTTTGAAATGTGTGTCCAGGACTATCACTGGTGGTGGCGTTCCTTCCTGACCAGCGGCTTCACGGCCGTCTATCTGTTCATCTACGCTGTGCATTACTTCTTCTCAAAGCTGCAAATAATTGGAGCCGCCAGCACCATCCTCTACTTTGGATACACTATGATTATGGTCCTCATCTTCTTCCTCTTCACAGGTGAGGCTTTGAGTCAAGTGACGTGTGAGCTCTTTAAGCATCTAGAATGAGATGACTGGTGAAAAAGCTCCAATACGTTACCGTCAGTCAGGCAGAAAAGGGTGTGGAGGTGTGAATAGCATTGTTTGCTTTGCTCAGTGTTTGTAGTACCACCCAACATCTGTTCAACTATACGGTGAAGATTCAGGATCTCCATGAATTACACACCAGGAAGTAGTCCACACTATTACATCATTACATATTTTGTTCTTGTAATTTAGGTAAAAGAGCCAAGCCTATGTTTTTTTATTTTTATACTGGCAGCACAGAAGAACTGTGTCAAATGCAGTAATACAGCATTTGTTTGGGCTCCCATTTAACTGTCCTTTTTGTTTAAAATTTAATGAAAATCAGCAAGACTGTGAGAAATGAGACTGGAATGTTCACAGTCCCTCTTGGTCAGATCTAGTTGTGCAGACTTATTTGGGTCAACTTTACTGTCTGTGGTTTGCAGTTTCTCAAGCCAGAGCTCGTTTTATCAGGGAGTTCCTTTTTTTTGTTCTTTTTTTTCTGTAGATCAAACGATAGAGGCTCAACATTCGCTCGCTGCTGTGGATGATAATAAGTCTAAATGTAGGCAGGGCTCCTGACCTTTGCTGTTGAGACAATTTCTCTGTGCTTTGCACTTAAAATCAAGCTGTGCGACTACGGCTGTGGAGATCGATACACCAAACATGTGAGCACAAAGCTGGGATGAGCAGAGCATTGTTGGCGCTTTTGTCTCCATGTTAAAAGAGACAAAGATTGATACATGTTGACATGGAAACAGCACTCTCTTGCCCTGTCCAGCTCTCTTGCACACCCACTCAGATGCGACGAGGGGTGTGTAAGTCTCAGTATGAGGATAATACACAGGACTAGATAACAGCCTAGTTTTTATGTCGCCCAGAGATATTCTGCTCACCACGATGTCAGCTGATGACATTTTTTTTCCTCTGGTGTTGCACTGTCATTAGGCTCGATAAGTTAGCCTGCAGCCCTGCTTGTCACTGCAGCACTGCCTGACACTATCTTCAGACAGAGCTGTAAGTAGCGAGGGGACGAGATGTCAAAAGATTACCGCCAAGAAATAATCCAAGGATTCAAGGAAAAGATGATCAGTTTCCCTCCTTGCTTCCAGTTTTGATCTAAATAATCCTAATCTCTCTCATTCTCCATTTTTAAGTTTTTTATTTTCCTGTCTGTCTTCTTCACCTCATCCCAACTTTGATCACAACTTAATTCGGGATTGGGCTGCGTAGCCCCCATTGAGCAGTCAGATAGGACTTTTATACCCACATGAATTGATCCAGGATTTTGACCGTAATCTGGCTTCTCAACACTGGGCCAGGATATTCTCCCTCTCCCCCTCTCTCCGATGAAACGCTGGTGCTGGAGTTTTTGCTGTCATTGCAGTTCCAACCCTGTCAAAAGTTATTTTCAACCTTTTAGTGGATGGAAGTTTTTACCGCAACAAATGTGTTTTGCGCTCCTGAAGTACATTCATTTCAAGCCCTCTTGGCCTTTTGTTAATTTTCTGCTTTATACACATTTATTCCAAGCAGATTTCCAAAGGCAGAAAGTCCCACTTGAATGTTTTAATTTTGTCAATGTGTTTGCTTGATTTTGTTGTTATTTTTGATGAAACATTGATCAAATCATTCCTGTATTTTGTCTTTTGCCCTAAGGTACAATTGGCTTCTTCGCCTGCTTCTGGTTTGTAAATAAGATCTACAGTGTGGTCAAGGTGGACTAGAGGACTGATGGAAAGACTGACTCCTTGCTGCCGCAGTACTGGCCTCCTCACTGCTGGCTGTGTGATAAAGAGGTCCGAACGGACCTGAACTGAAACCATCACTTATCATAGAAAAGACCCGAAGAGCAGAGCCCGTCCTCTTTTGTGCTTTAAACTTATGTTGCTGTTGTTTTCTTTTTAAAAATATATATAATTTTGTGTTCACTGTTGACCGGTAATATTTCGAGTGGCTTCTTGAAAATCAGTGTGGGTTCCAATGATCTAGCTGTCAGTGAGCGGTTTGTTTTGGTGGGTTAACAGGAAACGCTGAAATGTTTTTATTTTTAATTTTCTAAAGAAAGTAAAATGTTCTGTATTTTGCTTTTCTATTCCCTTATGGCTAAATGTTTTGTTTTTTCAATACCTGTAATGATGGAAAAAATGTGTGTACATATACTGTATAGAGAGAGCGAGTGAGAGAATGCTACTTAAAGATTGTCACCATTACGGAACCTTCTGGAGTTTTTTTTTCTTTTTTCACGGTAAAGACGGGGCTATAAATCCTTAAATATCAGCCTGTATTGTACTATATAAAACACTGACATTACTACAATACATGTCCATTCTTTTGTATTTGATGGCTTATGGATATTTAAGTTTGCATAGAAACAAACGGTACACTTGGTTAAGAAGCACATCTGCATCATATAGGAATATGCTACAGCTATGGGATGTTTCACATGAAGGATGATCTCACAGTGACATGCCTGATCTGTTTGGCCACAGCTGAGATTCTTTCCCAGTTATCAGGTGGGGTACTTACCTAATTATCGCAGTCCCTGAATTTACTGATCAAGAACACATGAACCGTTGAGATGCACCCTTTTAGATATTAATAAGTGGTTTGCTGAAGTCTAACTAAATAAATCACTGCTGCCTTTTCCTTCGAGCAGTGTGGATCATCACCTGAGGTGATAACGTTTTTACAAATAAATGCAATTAATTCAAAGTGAAGGCCGCATGGTTTTTTTCTCTGAGCCACAAGAACGCTGACATAAATGTTTTGCTCACGACTGACCATGTTTCTTACTGTTTGTGTTCGGACAGAAGGTGACGGGATTCGGCTCCGATCCATACGTTTTCTCAGCTGAAACCAAAACCGTGTGCATGCCTAGAGGAGACGGCGCTGTAAGGACGATATACAACAATTACAAGTAATCTCTGAGTCTCAGTGATTTAATGCAAATGCAGTGTAGCGCGCTGGTCATGGCCCCATCTGATTCTCCCTCTTTGGTCACAATCATCCACATATTGCACACAGCAGTCTTTGCATGTGTGTGGGGGATCTAGTTATTTAAGGTCAGGAAGAAGCTTTACCACCTTTTAGCTGAATGTTCATTAATCATAACTTACACTTTTCATACTGAATTTTTAAAAATGCTGAACTTCACTACACATGCATAGAAAGCTCTAATGAGGAACCTTTGTTCTTGTTTAATTTCTGGCAAGTAGAGTGCACAGTCATGCTTTTTTTTTTTTTTTTTTTGTTAAAGCTGAATATTCAAAACTGTTCTCAGGTCTGATTTAGATCTCATTCGTGCATTTCTTAAGTCTCATTTTGATTTCTGGAATTTCCTTCTCTCTTGCCTCACTCAAATCCCCTGGTTATACAGAAAGAGCTGACTACACGAACTTCCCAGCAGTTATTTAAAGATCCTGCTCATTAAATATAAAGCCAGGCCAGTTGGTTGATGGGGTCAAGGAAGAACGCTGACACGCACACTTGCTGTGTTTTGAATATAACATTGGACACGCATCACAGTTAATTCACTTTTATTAAACAACGGACAACTTCTGGTGTTAAAGAAAACAGAAATAATAGAAAAGCACGATAGAAATCACAAAAATGTGTCGTTTTAAAGCACTTTAAAACATTACGCTCTCTTATTTGATGATACATTTCATTACATACTGCACTGTACCCCTTTGTCTTTTACAGAGCAACACCACAAACTTATTATGCAAGTTTGATTGTCTTTATAACACTGTATGGATTTCTCCAGTGACCCTTTGAATACACCAAGGCTCAAATCCACGCCAGGTCCAGTCTGGTCCCATAAGTTGTGAAATGTTTCCCAGAAAATTACCACAATCTAATAATAATAATAATAATGACAGTTATAACTACAACACACGGGGAGCACCCTGGCTCAATTCTGCTAAATCGTTTTTTTTTTCTGTTTCCCCAAACGTTACAAAAACATGACGAAATGGGGACTAGACACACTTTTCAAATAAAGCACATAATGATGTGATACACTCATGACATCCTGTGGCAACACATCATAAATAGGTTGCCTTTCTTTTAGATGAGTCATTGCAAGCATAAAACACTTACATAAGTACTCATCCTCACCGTGGCTTTAAACAAACATCTCTCTCTATTACAAATACTGTATCAGGAGGTATCTTTACAAATCTACATGTATTCAGTGGACTATAAGAAATCTCTTACATAAGATCCTGCGGCATGCAGCCTACGTTAAAAAACTGGTGCAAGGGGTCCACTGGATTTTTTTTATTTTTTTTTTTTTTATCATACCCTGCTCTCTATGCACTGTATTTTTTCAACAAAAACACTGTGCTTCCTCAAAGAAAGGCTGATACTACAAAGGCAGCAAATACTGAGTCCAAATATACAGTGTCACACAGTAAGACGCAAAATTTCTACCTCGATTGAGCAAAGAAACAAAGAGGCTAAGACAATGTGGCCATCACATCAGAGAGAGGGAGTCACCAACTCTTACATGCTCTGTCACTGGAAAGCACTATAAACCACTATTCTACTCATTTACTCAAAAGCCTTTGAGTCTAAGAACAGCTACTGTGACAGGGATGTAAACGCATATATGTTCACTCGCTCACTGCACATTTTTCCACAATCATAACCTGAGTGATGAGTTACAGGAGCGAAGCGTGCTTGCACTAACACGAGGACAGAGCATCCTGTGCCCTCAGGCAGGATCAGAGAGTCCAAACCCACAAAAAGCTTAAAGGAGAGATTGGTTCTGCAGATGCTGCAGATCAATACCTTATCAGTGACATCTATGGTTCATAATTAGAGCAAAGGGATCAGAACACCAACAACTTTAATACACCATAATTTATATCTTAGATTTGGTTAGAAAAAGACCCAGAGGCATTTATAATAGACCTGCGGCGGGTAAAGATGTAAAATACAGATTAAAAGTACTTTCTGTTTTTACTTTAGCTGTAATCTTTTAAAAATTTAGATACACAATAATAATCAAATACCAATTTTATGTAACAGTTGCTGGTTGAATTGCATACATCTGAAATAGTAATCATAGACAAAACAGCTGCACGCACTCTGATTTATCAGACACATGTGCTCTTACAACGGCATTTACGTATAAAACAACACGTTTCTCATGATTTAATCAGGTGAGACTAAAGGTATAGCCATTGTTTAGATTTCTCAGTATATAACACATTCAATGTGCAACAATGGACCATGTCAATCTTCAAAGAGATATATTTGATCTTAAGTTAATCATTTAATCAAGCTGATAACAAATTTGTTAATGATTAAGTTGGTAATACAACTGTTCCTAATGCCAGCAACATCTGAATGAATAACCCTGTTGTCAAGAAGTCATATTAGCTCATGTGTGAACACACTGTGTGACAGGCTCTTCAAGTAACTGCAAATATGGTCTGTCCGATGAATCCTCAAGGCAGTTTATGTGCTTTGTTTGCTGTGGACTGTGAGCTCCCTCTCGGAGCTGACGCTGGTGGATGTGGTCTCTTTACGGCTGTCCCTCGACTTCCTCTCACAAGTGGGAGAGGAGGAGGTTGTGCACTCTTCCCACGTCCGCAGAGGGAAGACTCGAGCAGTCAGGCTGGGCAGGTGAGAGTGGGCACCGAAACGTCCCTCTGTAGTTGTGAAGCAGCTCTCCACGGCGGAGCTCTGGCTGGGACGGCCCTGTTTGCAGAACAGCCCGTAGAGCAATGCTAGGAATTCCTTCCTCACACTACGGTGCATGTAACCGTATATGTACGGGTGGAGGCAACACTGCAAAAAGAAAAGCACGAGGGCAAGGGAGGACAACCAGGGGGGTACAGCTGCTCTGGCACTCATAGATATAGTATTTAGTATGCTGTAAGGCCCCATGCTGAGAATATATGACGCCATGATCACAAAGACGACACGAGCTGCTTTGCAGTGGTAGTGGAAGCGTCTGTGCCTAACTCGAACAGGGTACCCCCTGGCTGAGTAGGGGCCTTCAGGTGAACTGGCCTGCTGGGGCTGGGGCTGGGGCTGGGGCTGGGGCTGAGGCTGAGGCTGCCGTTGTGGACTGCTAGGTCCCTGGAAGTCCTGCGGGCAGGGCTGGGAGTAGGATTGTGTCTGTATAGGGTGCACAAGTGCGTTTTGCCTCCGAGCTGCTCTGAACACCATCCAGTAACATCCCAGCATGATGAGCACAGGGAGCCAGAAGGAAAAAGTGGACACCACAGCAGAGTAGGACAGGCTGGAGGACCACACCACTGAGCACACGTTGTGATGGCGGTCAAAGTCAATGGCCCCCCAGCCATAGAGGGGTGGTGTGCTCTGCAGGAAACTGAGCACCCAGGTACAGATGATCAGGTTGGTGCCCAGGTGAGGGGTCATACGGGTGGGATAGGACAAAGGGTGGATGATGGCCAAGTAGCGATCCACAGAGACAACTATAATGGTGTTGACTCCAGCAAATGCAAAAAGGTGCATGAGCACCACCAGAGCCTGGCACAATCGGGCATCCAGGGGCCACACGCCTGGCACGGTGGCTGCAATGGCAAAGGGCATGACTAATATGGTCTGGAGCAAGTCCGCCAAGAGGAGGTTGAGGACGAAGCGGTTGGCCACGTGAAGGAGCTGAGGCTTCCTCTGGAACACCAGCAGAACCACCACATTCCCAAACAACGACACACACACAATGAGAGATATGAGCACCATCTTGGCCACGCTGTTAGCGGTGGAGGACCAGACCAGGTCTTGACTGGAGAAACCAGGCTCCCAGGGAACACTGGTAAAATTTGTGCCCACGCCGGGCGCCTGAGAGCTTGGCATTGTTCATCCAGCAGCAGGGCCAGTGAGAGCATGTGTGGCCTCACACCCAGCAGAGCTTTGACATAAAATCAGGTCAGTCCCATCATCATCATCATCATCAGCAGCAGCAGCAGCAGCAGCAGAACCATGGGAGAGAAAACCAGCTCAGGAGGTGTTTGCTTTTCAGGATGTCGCCACAAATGAGCTGCTGTCGCTCAATCAGTGCATTTCAAAATTCAACATGCATCTCACCCAGCACGGCACACCATCCATTACATGTGAAAACAGTCCAGTGCGCTCATCCTTGAGCAGCCTGTAATGCTGGAGGTGATCAACACTGATTCACTGATTTATTAATCCCTGAACGTTTCACCCGCCTCGCAGGCCTTATATTCCTCCTGCAGCCCACATCTGCAGGACGGAAAATGGAATTTGTCTGGCGACAGTAATTGCCGCCGCTCAAGCACCGACTGACAATGTCCAGACAGCGGCAGATATCGCTTGCTGCTAATCTATAAATGATGTATAATACCTTGAAATCGGTCAGTGACGCGATGTTTTGCTGGAAGGATGCTCACTCTCCTGCGCTCGCTTTTCGTCGTTTTACTCCCATTTCAGCCCTCAGCTCCAGTCAATGGCAGCGAGCTTTCACGGCTCAGCTAACATACGCTGCGTGTCTTCACCCAGCGGGGGTCTCTCATCCAGACGAGCGTATCTCTCCTCTGCTGCTCTTTTCGGATTTCATGGCAGATCAAACATTTATTATTTTATCAGCTCTGATTCATCCCGAACAGTCTTAGGCTCCTTACGGTCGGGTCTTGTCTCCGAAGTGTCACAGGGGAAAAAAAAATAATAAAACAACCAAGGACACCTGCACTGTAATCTCCCCCCACAGACACACACACACCGCTGGAGCCTGTCACCGACCCCCTCCCATCCGTTTTCCCCTTTTTTTGTTGTGGATGTGCAACACGATCCTCTCTGACACTTTCTGTACATGGTGCAATAAGATACAAATGTCATCCTCATTTATTATTTCCTTTACTGGATATTTGATGAAGAAAAAAAAAAAAAACACCATATATCATAATTATTTGTTCCTTTCAGTAATATGTAACCACAGTTCTGTTTATATGGATCATTAGGCAATCAATTAAGAAGAAGAAATAGTTCTAATTTAGTCTTTTGCTTCCCAGAATAAAAATACAGATTTTCCACTTGGCCATAGCCGACAGCATCTCAGCCAGCCCTCCAGATCTCCTTAGTAACAACAAGTGATTCAATCAAATGGCTGTTTATGTGATCTTCACATAATAACAAGGCTGTCACAGAACAAAATAAGGCTAAAGTCAACCTGCGTTGCAGAGCACCAGCCACTATAGGTTTGGAATTATCACGTTGAGTATGAGTATGTTAACATCTGTTTCATGCAATGCAACAAAAAAGAACATATAGTTGATAAAACAATCACACAAGGTCCAGCTCCTAGTCCATCTGGGCTTCCGAGCCTTATTAGCAGATGTTGTTTGCCCAGTTGTCATGGAGCTGCAGATGTTCAATTTTCCATTTTTAATGATGATGACAGCACTTTAGTCTGACAGCATTTGACAAAACAATTCCCCTTAAAGGTCCCTTTAGTAGCTGCTCTTGGGACTTTCAATCACATCCGTTCATCTTCATCTGCAGGCAGGTAGCTGTTCTCATGCTGATGTCTCTCTGTCTGCATCACCTCAGGTCAGGTTTCCTACCTGTTCTGCCAAGGAGTCATACAGACAGAAGATAAAGAACCACCTGTGTCTGTTCTGTACTCGTTTACCTGGCCTGTCGTGTTATAGCAACAATCCCAAAGTACTGTAGGATGATCTAATGTTAAACTCCGAATTTTGCTGCATATATTTTTGCTCAACAGCAACCTGTGAAAAGGCACTTGGCATAAAGTAAATACTTTATTTGCCAAACTAGCAATTTGTTTTATATTTAGTGTAAATATAAAAAGGAAATGAACTGCATTTGTTATACTATCACGACTCTTTCAGGCTTCGTTATTCAACATCCGACAGGAAACTAGATCTTGATTCATTCTAAGTGTAACACAGACTGAATAGATAAACAGAACGCCATTGTACAGAGCTGAAAAGAATTTACCTCAAACTTATTCAGTGTCTATGAATACCGATGGACAGCTCAGTTGTGATCAAATAACCACAACCTCTTTGTAGAGTACACACGTTTGTATAAGCCACCATTTTTATTGCTGGAAACACAAAAATTGGTTCACCATTTCAGCCTTTCTAGCAAAAAGACTTCATTAAGATGCACAGAAAACAAAAGCAGTACTACATTGTGCAATCCAATTAGTCTGTAGCTTACATGGCCTACTAATCAACGCTTGTAATTAGTCATTTTATTCCAAGTCTTTGCTCTATCCGAGCGATCAAAAAGCCCTTTGATGTGACTCTCGAGCACCCTGTGTTTTAAATTTAGATTGCAAATGAAATCCTGGTGACTGCAAAGGGCTGGGGAGATGTTTCCCCTGTTCTTATGTTGAATGGACTGTGGTTCAAAGGGAGACCCACAGGCCTGCTGCCTCATGGGATTATTAGACTGTTTGTATTAGTCAGGATGAACGTTCACAGTGGCCTCAGTTGCCCATCTCTCTGACTAAAGCCCTGTCATGCAGCTTCTCTCTCATTCACTGTCACTCACTGACACCTATGGGCCAACAGACCCAAACACACAGTGGGCAGGGAAGTCTAGCTCTGCAAGCTCAAATTGTGCAAATCCTTACTCGCTTTCTCTCTCTGTCTGCCTATCTCTGTGTCTAATTTCATTTTAGTTTATTAGCATGACTGCAAATGTACAATTTAGCGAAATAATAAAAGTATAAATGATAATGTGAGAATGTCCATTATTAATTTAAACATAGACCTTCCAGTGCTGCCATAGTTACTTTTTTTCTAACTTGAAACAAAGCAGAATCTAAGGTGATATTTTGAATCTAGCTGTTTGTCCTCCATAAATTCATCTTTATCACAGTCTCCGCTCCTATCGTCTTCAGGTTTCAACATGCAAACGGTAAAATCAAAAAAATGATCTGTAACTACGTTTCTTGAGGACTTATTCTTGGTCTGATTGTCTTTGATTGACTGATGAATTAATGCAATTTTAGATCAGCTTGGTGTTTTAATTGTTTCTCTTCTTCTCAAAGTGAATGCTACTGTTGTGTCTGCAGCATGTGAAAATACTCGCAATTGTTTGCTGGCATGTTAGCAACAAATGAAAAGTTAGTTGTACGTGGTAAACACAAAAGCTGGTATCTAGTTAGCTAAAGAGCCAGATGTTTTTTTTTCTCAGCTGGTTGTGACAGAGACTATAACAAAGCTAAAAAGTGAGTAAATTTTGGACTTAGAGTCACCAAGTGGTCAGAAACATGATTCCAAATGAATGCTAGTGTTCCTTTGTGTCCACTGGATGTGAGAGTATGAGCAAATGTTTGCTAGCATGTCAGCCATTTTGAATTTTTGCATGATTGGCTACGATACTGGAGGGTGCAGAAGAACTACGTCACAAGCTGATAGATACACAACCCTAACACATTTATTTTTAAAAATGTTATGGCTAATGTGTTCACAAACAATTGTCTAGCTAGCTAGCTAAAAATGACCAGTTCCTCATTAGCCTGCTAACTGAGATGCTCTCTCTTTCTTCAGTAACACTGTCAATCGGCTGTATGATTGCCTAGCACCAAATGGCAGACAAAGTAACCTAACACAAAAACTAGCATCTGGCAGGATAAAGACTCAGATACCAGATCAGAAGAGGGAGACCAAAACAGAACTAAAAGATGGGCAAATGTTAAAGTTAGATTTATGAAGTGGCCAGAAACGTTGTTACTCCATGACTAATGTGAAAGTATAGGCTATTGTTTGCTAATATGTTACTCTTCTTAAATATCTGCATTTTATAATTTTTGGCCACTTGGGGTGCCATAGAATGACAAAAAGAAGCTAATAGTAGCACCAACTGGACTATAGTCTTTTTTTTTATGGCTTTTAAGGTTTTATGGCTAATGTGTTAGCAAACAATAGCTTGCTAGCTAAACCTGCTCCTGAGGAGAATGTGTGGGTCATTAGTCTGCTAGGCTGTATAGGATATTGTTTGCTAACATGTTACTCTTTTTAAATGTTTGCATTTTATCATTTGTGGCCACTTGGGGTGCAGAAGAACTACAAAAATAAGGTAACATCTGGTGTGTTAGCAAACAGTTGCCAGGTGTTTACTGCCTAAAAACTGCCTGTTGTCTTCAATCTACTAAAGGGTCTTTCTTTCTACACTTACACTGTAAGTCTGCTGTTTGTTGATTATACTGTCTGTCAGCTTGTTTTCATGTTTTCTGGCCTCTGCTGGTCAAAACCACTATCAGGCAGCTGTCAGGCTTTTTTCTTTTCTTTGAAGGAACAGGTGAGGTTGAACAAACAACTGCTGACTTGCTGAAGTAGCAAATTGTGGTTCAAGGTCTGAGTGTGTGTCTCTGTATTAGCATGATGCTGTTTGCTGTTAAAAACAACAGTAATCATACTGTCCCACGCTGCAGCTGACAATATTAATCCTCAGGTCTCACACTGTTCACACATTACCACACTGTAGCTCCTTGTTCAGCATGGTTGATATCACATCTCAAAAGAGCATCAACCTCAGCACGTAACTGCAGACAGTAACGCAGTGCACAACTGAACAACTCTGAGCCAATACTTAGAATAAATACAATCAAAATGGGTATGAAATTATTAAATTGCAGAATTAAAAGTTAATTTGATCATTTTATTTACTTGGGAAATATATGGGAATATAGATATATTCCCATATATCAAATTGGGAATTGATATGCTCAATTAAAAATAGTGCAAAGACAATAGATTTAATGTTTTATCTCATCAAATCATTGATTTTTGTAAATATATACTTTTTTGAATTTGATGCAGCAACATGTTTCAAACAAATTGGGATAGGAGCAACAAAAGACTGAGAAAGTTGTGGAAGATTCCAAAACAACAACAACAACAACAACAACAACAACAACAACAACAACAACAACAACAAAACACCTGTTTGGAAAGTTCCACCAGTAAACAGGTTCATTGCTAACAGGTGATAGTACATTGATTGGGTATGAAAGGAGCATCCTGGAAAGACTCAGTCGTTCACAAGCGAGGATGGAGTGAGGTTCACCACTTTGTGAACACATGATTTTGTAAAGGATTTTACTACACTCAGGAACAATTCGCAAAACTGCTGTTCATTTCTAAATGGTTACGTTGTTTTCATTTCCTCACAGCTTTGCAATTTTTTCCGGACACTTTTGGGGAATACATTTCTCTAACAGTGCATAATTTCAGCAGGAGAGCAAAAACATGCTGCTTATCTTCGATGTGTTTTAACTAAAAAATACAGTGTTTACATATATCCTCCTGAGTCAGCCAATCATTTTTCCTAACCACGTTTTAGAAGTAACTTTACAAATTTGGCACCAAAATCTACTGCCTTATAAGAGAAATTAAATTATGCAAGTAAACAATTGTATCAGAATTCTTATTGGTGGTTTTAATTCATCTCTTTATTTCTGATAGCATGAGCAGCCTTGCAAGCCTGCAGTCAGGTCTCATGCGGCCGTGTCAAACCAACGAATTGAGCTCATGGTGAAGCTAAGGTAAGTGACGGCAGTGTTCAGTAAGTCTGCCTTCAGCGGTGAAATGAAAGCTACTTTCTTGGATTGTTTTTCAAATGTCATTTCTTGTCTGTAATAATTGATCATCTCTACATCTCACACCCAAACGCATTTACTGTAAAGCCTGTCGATACGGCGTAGCGTTTGAAGTGAAAAGTGTTTGATATTTGATATTAAAGAGATTGCAAAGAAAAATAAGATCTTATGACATTAGAACCTTTTTCTTGTTGTCATAGGAACAGTTGTAGAGATCACAAAGATGACGTCTCAGTGTCAGAGTCACAGCAATTTCAACAATTTTCCTTACTGATGCAATAACCAGATGTCTGATTAGCGTTAAATCAAATAATTTTGTCAGTGGAGCTCTTTACGGAGTCGGGCAGAAAATGTCAACAAGTTACATTAAAGTCAACATTGACATTGGCTACTTTTAACTATAATGTCACAAAAGGTCAGTGTTCATCACAAGAAACTCAAAGAAAAATGCAGTACAATGTGCTCACGCATAATAATAATTTCTTAATGCATTGAATTGGTGAATTTGTGTTTTGGTTTATAGAATATGATGGAGCCAGCAAACCAAAACCTTTCACCAAAGTCTCTGGACTACATGCACCTTAATCTATAAATGCTGTGGTAATTTTCAGTTGGCATAATGTCCAAGCAGGAGTCTTTATTATAATTATTATAGATCTTCCTGGATATGATGTGATACATTCTTAGCTATGGAAATTTTTTTTTGTGATTTTAAGGTGATTAGAGTCATTAAACTGACAATGGAGTGCCTGTTAATTTTCTTTTTTCTAAATTAGGGGCAAATATAAAGCATCCTATTCTCATTTGAAGGTGTTTCTACAATACAGTATACTTTGATAATTCACCAAGGGGAATCAACATTTATTCAGCTGCAAATTTTATTTTGACATTAGTCATTTTGACGGCTGTTAAAGAATTCAACAGACTTCCTTTGTTTCTTTTATTTGCTATCTCGCTGCTCCAGTTAGTGCTCCCACCCACCATGATTTAAGATGGACATGTCACATGGAAGCAGAAATGAGACCTATATTAAACTATATTATTAGTCTAAGAAATAGTAAGTGGAAATAGTCGTTCTTACGTCGCTCTTATTCAGAGCCCAATAGAGGATGAATACCGGTCTGGTTGAATGCAGGAATGCGCTTAATTAACACTCTCTTTAGGAACGGAGGGAACATTACGTTTGTTTCACTGTGTAATTGAAATTAAGAGATATTATAGCTTATACAGTGCAAAGTGTATTTTAGTAGGTAGGATGAATGGCAATATGCGCTTTCTCTGCAATAGAGGCATAGAGTGTGGCATGGGGACACATAAACAAAACACACACACATATATGATAAAGCATGGTTGCAGTGGGTGACTGCAAAGAGAAATCTCTGTAAACAAACAGATGACAAAAAGATTGAGAGCAACCATCACAGCACTGCTCTCTAAAGGGAGCCTTTCATTTTATTGCACAATAGCAGTTGTCTCCGAAGCCCAAACAGTTTAGAAGTAATTACTAGTGTTTTCCCCAGAAGGTGATTACTTTGCCACACTTGGCAGCCATTGTCACCGGCCGGGCACCACACTCATCAGCCGTACAAAGGGGAGAAGTGCTCGATTGATGATGAGCCCTCTGTGGCTTGGGGAGAATTTAAAAGTACTTGTATGAGGCTCTTTCAGGAGATTAACTTGCAATAAGGGCTACCTGCCATGGACACATTCCCTGTATTCATGGTGCCGGCACAAAGAGTTTTTTAAGAGGGGCACAGCTGCATGAAAGCAAATGGCGAATGGGGATAATAGTCACAAAAGACAACAAACCTCAAGTGTAAAGAAATAAAGTGTTTTTTTAAGATGTGAAGCTTCCATTCAAAGCCAGACCATTCCTTCTTTTGACCATTGAGGATCCGGCCACTCCACCACCCAAGGCCTCAATCTAATTATTTTAGGACAAGACATGTTATGGTGCAAAGTGGCAAAGAGAGAGCACTCCGGACCAAAGTGCACTTTAATTCAATCATTCTATTGGACAGATTCCCCCTTCAAATGGACGTCACACACCAGCAGGCTGGTACAATTGGGAGGCTCCTGGCAAGGCCTCGGGCCCTGTCGGCTGCAGTAAATAACACAGAAATCACATGCACTTGTAGATATGAGTAAAGGTATAAGTAGATATGAGTAGATGTCTTATTCTCTTGTGTATTTTGCAAAAGAATAAAACTGTGTAATGAGGTTTGGGTTTATTTTTTATCGGGAAATTGTTGAAATCTTCAAAGGCAGATTAGACCGCCACAGGGGCCCAGATCCGATTCCATTCATTAAGCAGAGAGAGAGAGAGACAGAGAGAGAGAGAGACTGCATGTGTCCTTGCTTGCCTAAATGTGAAAATTGCTCATGCCATTATTTCAGATGAGAAAGTGGGAACTGAATGGATTTGCTTTAATATAACAGACATGGGATACCACATACAGAGAGTCAGAGGGGGGGCCAGACTTCTTTGCTTTTGCTCACACAGTGGAAAGGCCCTGACAGGTGTGCTTTTGTATGCTTATGTCTATGTGAGGGTTAGGCAGATTGTGTGTGGTGTGTGTGTGTGTGCGTGCGCGTGTGCTATGGACGTGAATAAACACAGACATAAGGTGTGTATGTGTGTGCGTTTGTGAGTGTGTTAAGCCTCTCCACGTTGTGCTGCCACTCCCTGGTGAAGAGAGGGGCCTTCTCACTTCTTCTTGGTCTGGTCTTGTAGCAGGCCAGGATTCAGTGCCTGACCTTCATAAGATTCAGACTAACTGATCCTGAGATGGAGAGAGGGAGAAAGTGAAGAGTGAGCATGTGTGCAGTAAAAAGCCAGTGGCAGCTGATGGAGAAAATAGCATTTGAATAGCAGTTAAAGTTAAGTAACTTCTTCCTTACTGTTATTTCGGAGATCTCCCTTGTCTGGATTTGTTCCAAACTGCAAGAAAGTCATCAACCCCAGCTTGTATCTTGGACCTTTGGTAAGAAAATTTAAATTGTCTGCTTTAGCATTGGAAATGATTGCGTTTTATTCAGTTTTTTTTTTTTTTTGTCGATCAACAAAAAAGTTTGCATGATGCCAGGTCTCGCAATTAAAAAATGCCTGTCTCGCCAAGCATGCCTGTACGCCTCCTCAGAAACTTGGGCGTGAGGAAGTATCACTTCTTTAATTTTGACGTCACTGCCACAGTCAATGAGATGAATGACATTTGAAGGTCAGAGGTCACCTGACCCAATTTAGGGACCCAGGATCAGAGATCAGGGAGTAATCACAAAGCTGAATCTGGATAACCTCTTTGTTGAAAGCCTATTGTTAGAAATGTTAAGCATTTTGGTTAGGTTTATCTTTTCTACATTATTTAGATATGTTGCTCAAGAAAGGGGGGGAAACGTTTTCTGGATAGGTTATGCTTTTATCATGGCAGCTGGAGACTGGTGCGGTTTGATATTTAGACCACTAGATGTCAGGATTTGCCTATTAACAGTGCACTACCCCCCACCCTTCACCAACACCTGAGGGGGAAACTTGTGAGTAGCCTACACATGGTGTGACAGCTTCCCCAGGAAGCTCGGGTGACATTTGCCTCACTTAATGACACAAGCTAATTAATCATTAGCTGTCCCAGAGGTATTGCTGTTTGAGAGGCTTTGTCGTGCCTCTCCCCAGTAGGGGGTCCCAGCCTCAACATGTTATGTATGCATAACTGCCTCATCCCACGCTACAACATCTTAATTCTCACCCGTTTAGCTAGTTTGACTGAGCTGCACTCGTTCTTTTCAACCCTTCATCTCGGATAAAGTATAATCTGCTGAGAGATAGAACACCTCACTTTATCTCATGTAACATAGTGGGCCATGGAGTCTCTTTCCCAGTCTGAGGTAGGGCTTGTCCTGCGTTGAAACTGTCTGCAGTGGTGAGGAGGAGAAATTTTATTGATGGTTGATTGATCAGCCAAGGGGATGGGGGTTTAGATTTGCTGCATCAATGGTTTTTACCACATGACTTTATCGAGGCCCAATGGACACCTTCACAAACATATCAAATTAATGCAGGATTAGTACGAGCACTGTTCCTGTCTTTTTTAAATCATCGTCCTTCGTTGTCCTTGTTGTCTCAGCTGGTGTTTAAGGTTTGGCTTATTTTTGTGGTTTTGTGTCACCGTCTATGGTCTAAAGGTGGAAATCCGAGGGAAGATCACCCTGTAACTCCAGGCACGGCGTAACGTTTTACTGTGGCTCTGCTGGAGTGAACCAAAGGCGATGGAGCGTTTGAAATTTTGAGTGAACGTGTTTTCAAAAAGTTCGAATGCTGTGTAAAATGTAAATAAAAACAAAATGTAATAATTTGCAAACAAATTATGTTTACAGATGGTTTTATGAAGCCAGCGCAGCCATATCCTTTATACGATCATGTGTTCACAAAGTGGTGAACCTCGCTCCATCTTCACTGGGGAGCGACTGAGCCTTTCCAGGAGGCCCCAATCATGATACTATCACCTGTTACCAATGAACCTGTTTACCTGTGGAATGTTCCAAACTGGTGTTTTTGGAACATTCCACATCTTTCCCAGTCTTTTGTTGCTCCTGACCCAACTTATTTGAAAACTGTTGCTGCATCAAATTCAGAATCAGCATATATTCACAAAAATCAATGAAGCTGATGAGATAAAACTTTAAATGTATTGTCTTTATACTGTTTTCAATTGAGTATATGTCATAAAGGATGAGCAACTTATCACATTCTGTTTTATTTCTGTTTTACACAAAGTCAACTTTTTTGAGTTGTATGAACCCCAGCTAACGGGGCCATGTGGGTTATGAGTAATTATCTCTCATGGGGTGAAACCCTCTCTAGCTCGTCTTTGAGTCCAACAAGAACGTGCAAGAGCCTTTGTGAAATATGGAGAAAGTGAAATCTTCTCCCTGTATGTGCTTCTGCCCCCTCAGCATCATTACTGCCCCCCCTACCGGGTCTCAGGCTGGTTTTGGACAGACCGCGTCTGTTTGTCTCATACTGGGGGCTGCAGGTGATGCACTCTGGTCCCCCCTTTGCCCACCAGAGAGGAGTGTGGGGTAGTGCATATGTGCGCGGGGCCATTGGGGGCACTCGCTGATGAGGGCCTGGGCTGCAGGAGGGCTTTGAAAAATGTTAGAGGTTTTGGGATGAGACTCAAGGTACCCTTGGGATACCGTGACCCCTGACACCTGCTTGCTGGCCCTTGTGCTTTGTTCTGTGACCTGAGAATGGTGTGTACATGTGGAGAGATACAGACCAACTTACAGCTAATCCAAAAGTTTCATCTGGACGCAGGTTGCAGTGGTGAGTCACCACATGATTGCAGCACGCTGACAAATGTCCACGCAGTGTTACAATATGTTCCTCTGTGTTCGAACATAACGTTTATCTTTATCCACTGCCATGTGCGCTAACAGCAGCCATTAGAAAACTATACTATGCTCTATTTGTAATTCATTTTCTTTTTTGATGATTATTTTATATGTTTAGTCGGCACTGGCTTTGCATGCAAGTTGTGGCTCCCACATCAAAAATCATTCTTGTAGTCCAATACACACACGGTTGAATTATTCCATTTCACGGGAGCGCTTACTTATTGATATGCAAAGGAGTACTGGGTGAGGCTTTAGCGCCCCTGCTCTGCCAGGTGCCATTTAATATCACTTGGATATACGCAAGATCCTTCATTTCCACTCTAATCACGGGCAAGATTTCACTCTGCCACGAACCGCCATTGTAATTCTGCGAGTACAGAACAAACATGGGCCCTTTCACTGCAGCGAAGATATAAAGTAAACTTAAGTTCTGATCCGTAGTGGCAAGAAAGAAGTCTGTAAAACAAACACGGGTCCCTAAGTAAACCCATTCTCCAAAGATGAGAGCCACTGTGGTGCATTTATATGCAATTATTGTGCTCACACTATGTCACCTTGATGAAGCTCTACATGATTTAGTTTTCTCTGTTACATTTAAAATAAAGCCTACTAAAGAAAAGCTTTGTGCAAGACATCTAAGCCTTGACCTTGTGGATACAGACAGCGTAGTTTCCACAGCCCTAGCAGGAGGCCTTTGGACATGACACATGAAGAGACAACAAGAACTTACTGTTCTCTGACTATAGAAGTGTCTGCTGAAGCTTTAAGATGCAAAGATGGATCTGCCACCACGTTTGCCTTCGTCTCTGTCTCGAAAAACACCGGGGCGTGTCACTCTCGTGGGAATCCCATCTGCAGGCCTAAAGTGATGGCACCACCCTTTCCTCCACAACCATCACCTTTCACTGTCAGCAAGACAAACACACTCACACACCTGCATACACACATGGAACAGGGAGCAGGCTGTGCAAATGTACCTGACAGTGGCAGCGCTTATGCCCTGGAACATATTTAACAATGCACACTCGACACCCGTACCATCTCAGCAGGAGGCCGCAGGAAACAGACGAGGACTAGTCAGGTTGATCAGGAAAACCACAGCCTACCTATACTTGCCATGCTCTGTGCACACTCTGCCAACCTCTGGGCTTATTAACAATAAATCAACATAATTTTCCGTGGAAAGCAGTGTTCAGACTTGAAAGAGCCCATACTATGAAGCTGAAAAAGGGGAGGGGAATCACTTGTCGCTCAGTGCGATATCCACCCTTCCTGATTTCTAATGAGGACAGCCAGTCCTCCTGCACCCATCAAGCTCTGTGCATGAAATTACCCTTTCTGAGGCAGCAAGTGCTAGATTTGTACCAGGACCATTAAGATAACTTATTTACTCACTTGTTTATTGTGCATCAAAGTGAAGCAAACTTTTCTACTCACCCAGCTTTGCAGTTGAAGCTTCACAGCCCTTTCATGGTGTCATGGGCGGGGCTTAGCATTGCATGTGATTCTCTATCTCCAGGAACCCCGCAATTACATCTGGCACAACTCTACATGAAGTTACGCTTTATAAGCCTTTGTGCAGTGCGGCTTTGAAGAGCCGTGGCCTTCTATAAGTTTGCTTTTTGTCCCCCCTCTGTTGTACACCCCCCCAACACATACACACACACACACACACACACACACACACACAACCCCCCAATCCCCCAGCTTGGGACAGAAGACAGAATGTGATGTGTCGTCTCCCTCCCCACACAAAGCCCCAGTGCATTGGACACACCTTGGACAGCACAAAGGATGAAAAGCACGACGAGGCTTGGACACGCAGGACCACGCTGCCAAGCCCGATAAAGACGCTTCAAAAGTCGAGCAGCAAACAGTGGCCTTCTTCTCTTCTGCTCTCTTCTTTCTCTTCCCAGGGACTTGCAGTGAGAGAGGGAGAAAAAAAAAACAAGAGACAGACAGAGAGGCTTACTGGTAAAAAATATATTTTTGTCTTGTGTGTTTTCACCAGCATGAGACCCATGAATGTGATTTTGGGTGATGTTGTGTCTACGGCAAAGCAGACAGTGTAAATGTGAGTGTAAACATCTAGATTAACGCTTGTATGTCTGCTCTTGGTATGAGTACAGGATTAACCAAAAACATCCCAGCTTTGAAGCAGGCGGCCCATAAATAAACTCTGCCGCCCCATCTCCAATCCCCTTGTCTCTTCAGCCGTCTGCTCACACAGGCAGGACACAGCTAGACCGAAAGCTGCGATTTAAACTGGAAATGGATGCTGCTCTACCCCTTGTTAAAAAAAAATCACATTTGTCTTATTTGGATTTGGTTAAATGGCAATAATTTTCACACCTGGTCATTAATTTACTCTGTTTTTTTTTTTTTTTTCGCCTGCAAGACGAGCAAGTACATCGCTGAATGTTACTTTTTCTTCCCTTTCAGTTCTTGTCTCCTTATTAGTACACAAAATTGTCCAGACATCATAAAACATGACTTTTCACCGGTAGCTCCCTCCTCCTCCTCCCTCCTGCCTGTCTCTCTCTCTCTCTCTCTCTCTTTCTCTCTCTCTCCCTCATTCCCTCATTGAAACAGATGGCGTTTTATGCTGGGCACAATCAGGACTATTCAGCGTCAGGCAGGGCAGGCCCTCCCCACCTGCGCTCAGCCCAATCACAACCTAATGAACACATTGGGAGCAGTCTGTTCCAAATTACTCCCAGTTGGAGCCAGGGCCACAGGTAACCCCCCCTTGCCATCACACTCTGCCCCTTCCCCTCCACTTCACCTCCTTTGCTACAGTCTCCCTGCCCACCCGCCCGAATTGATATTGGCTCCAGTGCTTAGACCCACAACTCCGACTCTTAATCAAATCAAGATTCATATCTCTGTGCTGTCAGCATTCCAACACAGCTCAGAGAGGCTGCGTAGCGAGAAGCATATAAGTTACACGTGGGGAGATATGGATTGACAGCTCAGGTGTTTATGTGTTGGAGTAGAAATGTTTCTGTTTGATGTGTCTCTTCGCGCTGTTTTTCCATATGTGTATATAGATCTATGCCTTCACCATTAATCGTCTCCCTCACATGCACACGCGAGCGCATACACATACACATAGACACGCATTTGAAGGACATCTAAGGTCCCTGTAAATGCTGTGGTGTTAACAACATCAGGCCTATCTGTGTGTCTTATCAGCATGTTTCCTCTGCTTCAAAGGACATCGTTTATGTGTTTATGTTGACATTGTTTGCGCTCTTAGCTTCATGCAATCTGTGTTTGCAGCATATAGATTCTATACATTCATCTTTTATTCATGTGTTGAGGTTGAACCCAAAAAAAGGAGAGAAAATTGCCTGTTTTTCTTTTCAAAGGCACTGTATACTGGCACGTCACAACCACTTGAACATCTTTTTTCTTGTTGGTGTATGTGTGGGCAGGCAAGGGCCAGCTGTATATCGTAGGCAGTTGACACCAGAAGTGTGCTGTAGCCAAGACCCTCTGACATTCTGATACACCCTCTAACATCCCCAGGGACAATAGAATGAAACCAGTGCGCCTGCCTCGTCATGTCCCATCAATTGCTATAGGACCTCAGAAACCGCAGGCAAACTACCAGCCCCCACGTGGGTGTCCATCACTGGATTTGACAGGAGCACTGCCCTGCTGGCTGCCCTTCTTCACTGTCCCTCTGGTCAATCTGCACCTCAATTGGCCCTGCACTGGTGGGTGATGCCTGCTCCTTCTGCCGCATGTCAAAAAGAGCCAGGAGCCACAGAGGAAGTGCAAATATCCTCTAATGGCCTTGATCCAGATGGATGCGCCCATGACAATAGGCCCCCGTGCCTGTGGTTTGGGTTTTTGTCAGTGAGAAACGCAGAGGCCACCACAATAACACAGCAAAATTATGCATGCAGGCCAAGTACTATTGACATGTTAAAGAGCACTGCCAGTTGCTATGATAATTAAGTTAGCTCATTCCAAGGCAGAGAGCTCTTTTCTCTTAACATGTATTTAAAGGCACTTCGGGCACATAAGGCAGGCTTTAAGACAATGCATATAGGAGGAGAAATAATGGATTCAGTGGGTCACCATTTCTCTGCCCATTTGCTTAACACAGGGCTATACATCTCTTAGTGAATGCTGCTTGATGGGATTGCCTTTAGGGGGGAGTTTTGTGGGTTTTACATTCTATCACTCAAGAGATTGACATGTTCTATGAAGTCCATATGGACGTTTTAAGGATAAGGTAGATTAAAGAACAGAGCATGAAATATTTAGATGACCGCTCTACTTCATGACAGTGGCAAACTTTGAATTCTCTTTGTAGAGGCCTCTGGGCTTGAACCATTGCTCACAAGTGTGATATTACTTTCTGTAATATCACACTTGCCATGAGTGAACGCTGACCTGTTTAAGCAAGCAATAACATCAATGGCACCCCCTCTGTTCACTTCGCTTTTAACTGGGATGTTTGGTTGCGTCACGGGGTGTCTGATCTCCGTCTGCCTGCGTAGGGTCTTGGTGAGAGTGGCCACTTTGTGTACAGCTGGGGCGTGTTTGGCCAGTAACGTAAAACCAGGAAGCCTTTGAAACTTAACCAAAGTCTCTACAGGAAAAGGTTGGAAGTTCATTCTTATTTGGAGACTCCAAAGCTTTCTCCTTGGACACACTGGGGTAGGTCAGGGACACCAGAAGCCACCTTTCTCCCTGCGCCCCTGCAGCTGTAGGATGAACTCAAAGTCACTGAAAGTATCTTTGCTCTACATTTTTCTCTTAGGATTTGTCAGAGTCTTGTTGGTATTGGACTTATCTTGTGTTTCTTTCATCGTATTTCAGCCAGCATATCAAGCGCAGGTCATCAGAGTTACCTTCAGTGGTCACTATCCTGTTCAAACCAGATACCCATGCATGAGGCGTGTACGCACTGCCACGATCATTTTTATATTTCCTCTAAATGGTGCCAATCTGCCACAACAGACAGGCGCTGAGTAAAAAGATTTTAAAATGCGTCTCTAGCACTTTCGAGGCAGGTCCTCTGTGTTAACAAGATGGTAGTTAATGGTTCTGCTTTTATGGCGGTGGTCGCATGTATAATTAAGCTGCTGTTGTATTTGTCATAAAAATCCCCAGGGGTGCAGGAAATGTTACAGGAGCCATTTTTACTTTGAGCAGTGGAAAATTAAAACCGTCAAACCTCACAATGTTGTTTTGACATCATTCCAATGTTTATGGATTTTCCTGTGTGGTTGAGGTTTTGGTATTAAAAAACACTTAAGTGCCTCACCTTGTGTTTGTTGGTGGAACAAAGGTTGCAATGTTTGCACAATGCAGATTGTCACTTCTGGGAGGTCTTGCCTCCGGTGCTACTTGTTGAGAAACATGTTGCATGTCGACCATTAATGGATGTCTGGCTGTTACCTGCATTGTTCCTGAATGATACAGTTCATGTAACAACATTTGATCCATTTATGGCACAACCATTCATAACTCCATCATGCTAGGGGATTTGCTTCACCAGTATGTCATGGGTATAATGCCAAGCCAACACTTTGAAATGGGAGGGCAATCCTATTGAAACAGGTTTGCAAAGCCACACTGATAACCTCTTACCCCAGATATGACCACATTGGGCAGATGTGTGTTAATGCAAGTAAGAAGCAAGGACATAAACACTGAACTCTAAGTAGCCTCCCTAGGATTATCTGGAAGTCATGCAGTTTGTGGAAGCAACCATCAAGCAGACCAGTTTAAAAACAATCACTCTGACAGCACAGAATTTTTAAGCTGTGTTTCATTTCTGCTTTTTGGGGACAACTAAAGCAGTATTAGGAATGAATCGCTTACAAGGATTACTGAAACTTAAGGTGGCAGCTTGTTGGCAGAATGTCACGCACTACAGACGTATCTTAGATAAGCCTGATGTATGATTTAGCTGCATACCCCCAGTGATATCTATGGAGATGAGCTGGGGTGTCGTGGCCCTGGTGTCACCTCTACAACACCGGTTCCCTGCCATGCTGATGACTCTATCTATGCTAATATGGGGATCAGTAGGGTAGAAAGCTCATCTGGCTCGTGCTTTCGCTTTATCTTATCACTCTGCTCGCCCTGCTCTTTTCGTCACTGCTTCAGCACATACCTGGCATGCTGTGCACATGAAAAGAGCACAGCTTCTTCTCACTCTTCCCCTATCTCTCACCTTCACGCTTTTCCTCTAGATCACATTTCTGCATTTCAACTTTTGCTTTCACTGCATCAACTTTTATGATGCGTTATTTAATCATCACCCACTGCTGCTGCCTAATATTACGTGCTGGACTTGCCATTCAAATTACAAGAAGAGCTCATTCAAATGTCTCCAGTCTATTTCAGTCAGAGGTACTTTTAAGTACAATGTAGAAAAGCTTTGGTTAGCTCTCTATGAGTGTCATCAGTATGAACTAAGGAACAGTCAGATCAAAAGTACATCCAAAGAAGTTGTCATCTCTTTCTTGTCAATTTTTGGTCAAGACTGTGTTCGTCCAGACAGTAAATCCTGTCTGACTTAACTAACCTCCCCGCCTCGTCCCTCTTAGCCTCTTTGTCTCCATCGCGCCCTCCCTCCCTGGCATGATTATTTCTTATCATGTATTTATTTGTTTAATCCACCCCTCCCCCCACAACACTTGGCGGCCCTCTCCCCATGCACGAGCTGCCTGTCTGGCAGCGAGGCCCCCTCATCCCCCACCTTCTCCTACTTGTCCATATCCAGTCCCCATCCCATCCCCACCCAGCTCCAGCCCAACCACAATGGGCGGATGTTGCTTCCAGAGCCCCGAAGCTTCATTCGGGGGGAAAAGACCCCCACCTCCTCACTTCATCCTTGCATCCCTCCCACTTGCATGTGGCCACCACTAGCCAGCCTCTGTGCACACTATAAATAATGGATGCATTAGCATGCATGAATATCTTTTTAGAAGGGGGGTGGGAGTGCCATAATTCATTATTAATCCCTTTCAAGTAAAAATGGGCCGTGGCTGTGGTAGAGCTGGGCCCCTACTAAACCCTGGTTTTGGGACTTCACTGGTCTATCCTTTACTCCTTTTTTATCCCAAAATTGGTGACCAGCTCCACCCACCCAACTATACCCAACCCCCTCTTAATCAAAGCTCCTCCTGCTGTCCCTTCAATCTCTGCAAAAACACATCTGGAAGGGTGGAGTAATCTGTCATTTTTTTTTTTTTTTTTTTTTTTTGGAAGGGGGGCAAATCGTGATCCTAGGCCGAACATCTCCAAAAACAGCCTGGCTAAGTCTCACTTGGTTGATTGGAAAAAAGTGGAGAAGGGGATGTTCCTTTACGGATGTTGGGAAGTCACCGAGCTCCTGACTTTGAAGTTGCCATCAGTGCCATTTGGTTGAAGAGCAGGGTTTGACTGTGGGAGGACAGAAGTAGGAGCGGGGGGTTGTTTAAGGTGGAGGGGCTGGGTGGGCTGACATAACAAATACAAACCTGTTTAGATAGCGTTAAGTCATGTATGTGGGTGGCTTGCAGGGAATTATCTGTTATTTTTAAACCTGGAACACTATATTGGGTATTGAGGACATTAGATCAAATACATGGGTTAGGGGTTAAGAGCATGTGTTTCAAGGAGATAAATTACTATACAGCGAATTAACAAAGCATGTGGGTTTGTGTGTCTATGAGCAAGACAGAAAGTGTGTATTTGTGTGTGTATCTATGATCTGTAGTGCACTCCCCTCTCCCCTCTTCCACCACACACCCCTCTTCCACCACTAGGTCGCACTGCCTGCCTCGCAGCCTCTCCTCCTGCTTGCCACAGCCCTCTGACTAATCCAACCAATCATAGACCTTTACAACAGAGCCACATGAGAGCATCCTCCTATCAAAAAATACTACATTACACACATGCATGTATTCTTGTGCACAGGCTCCTACGCATACTGGATATCTGCCTGCCTTACTCACACTGATACAATGTACATAATCCTGTTTGTTCGGATCACCGTGACATATAAGTAATCCACATAACAAAGTCAAATACAGCTTCATTATGCTTGTATTTGTAATACAGTATGAGAATTTTTTTTTGCTGAATATTGTTACAGTATATGAAAAAAGGATGGAATTAATAAAAGTGTATGTTACACCAGGAAAAAAGTTGAACACTTTCTTCTCCTCTGGGTATTTCTAAGGACTTCATTATAGACCTGGTATTTGTCATGATTTTAGGAGACAGAAAAACACCATGGGATGGTGGGAACCCCCAACAAAAGCTAGTAAGAGGACCAGATTTTTTTCTTTTTTTTGTCTTGTCTGGTGTTTCAATAATTCAGAAGTGACAATAATTTCAATTTTGGGAGCCCAAACAAAAGTTTTTTATGGCTGAAGTCAATGATTGCTTAAAATATTGAATAGCTTCTCCAAAAAGAAAACCAAACTTTTTATTCAGAACTGTATCCTTATCAAGAAGCCTTTGAAACCTGTCACATGAGCCAGGCCAATATCAGGCTCGCACCGGCCTTACCCTGCAGACAGATTGTTGACTCTTGAATAAAACAGTCTCTAATCTTTGTAATGTTGCACTCACAGATGCTGTTGGGTCTCCTGTCAGTGTCCTCTGCGGTGATGTCTGTCAGGCAGGATGATCGCGGCAGGGCTTGTTTTGTTGACACAGAGAGGACCTGGTTTCTGGAATGTTCTCAGCTGAATGTTTGGATCTCGGGTCTTCGGCATGAGGCTGGGGGCTGGTTGTGAGCTGGAGGCACCACACTGTGCCTCTGAACTTCACTCAACCCCTTAAATTCCTCTTCCTGAGCAGGAAATTGAAATATTGTGCAGTATTGGCATGCTGATGGTCATCTATCACAGAGGCCTGCGAGGGGACGGGGGTAAGAGGAGACCCTCTTTAGATCAGAGATGGGCTGCTGGGCCTGGGTTCAAAGGTAAAGAGTAGAGACCTGGGAGAGGAAAGAGGATAGCGCTCTTAGCAGGAGTCGACTCACAGACCGGCTTCCATCACCCATCTTGCACATCACCTCAGTGTGTCTCCTCATCAGAGAAGAGCAATAAGTCTCCCCCAAAGGAGCCAGACAAGAAATATGTGTATCCTCATTATGACTATTCCAAGCTATCTTGAATGTGTGTCAAAGGACATGCAGACTTCTTAAAGAAATGAGTGGCTTGAAGCCAAACACAGCAGTGAGTAATATAGTCCAAATAGGCCGTGAGCTAAACAGAATAAGAACAGGGAAACTGGATTTAGCTACACAAGACTTTTTAAAAACATTATTTTAATACAGCAACAGGTGTCCCAGGACTTTGTAATGAACTCTGTCTTTTTAAGTGTCTTATGTGCTTTTTCATATTCTCACCGGTTGTGATGCATAGTCAAAACAGCCAAAGTGATGATGCCGCCTCATCGTTGCATAATCGTGGCCGTAAATGCGCACAGCGTACCAGGAAATGAACCTCGCCGGCGCATCACAGGGGGGAAGGATGATGTGGATGTGACTGGTTATATAAAAGTATAGGGCACATTTGGAGGGAACCAGATGGGATGACGGCTGTCATTTTAAAGACTAACGCGCTTCATGTCTGCATCTGGAAAATGTCGCCTCTGCATGACCTTGTGAACTCGCCTGTCGCGTGACCTCGAAAATTCCCTCTAACGGCTCCCCGAACACCCCTCCACATCCCTGTGCTCATTTGTACAGGCTATTACCCAGGCAGGAAGTGACATCAACGGGTCTAAACTAAAAATATGTCGCAGGACGGGCTGTCTTGGATGTCCAGGACCGGTGTTTGTACAGGAGGATGCCTTGCACCGGCTCTACAAAGTGATGCTCACTGAAGGATGCAAGAGAGCGCCACACAGGCGAGACACACAGACGTGCTGGAGGCTGAGTGAGTCGCCTGCTGACTGAGTGATTTAATTCCGTCACTTTCATTCATGCAAGTTCAGATATGGTGCCATACTTTGCCCCTCTCCGAAGCCGGTGACGCAGCGCATAGCACAGGCGACGAGACTTATTGTGTGAATTAACGAATTGTGTCGGTGTCGCTCTCGTGAGACGGGGCTGAGGTGTGTGGTGCGATGGAACAGAAAACACCACTGTTTGACTTGAATGTGAAGTGCAGGAGGGAGGAGTGAAAGCGGTGCGGGGTTGGCTGTGCGCTCGTGCGCATTTTGATAAAATAAACTGAGCAGACTGGTTAAAGAGTGATTTGTGATCATTCCGCTAACGAAAACAAGCGGCTGTGATGAAGTTTACCAAGTTGGATGTGTATTATGTAGCTTTGTAAGCGTCCTCTCAACAAATGAATGGCGTCTATTCTTAGCCTCCCGGTGCGTGCGTGCGTCGTCCTCACTGGGGAGGCTGTGACGGATCCTGCCGTGAGTCCAGACGGAGTGCTGCAGTCACGTGATGTCTGCTATTATCCACTCCCACGACAGGTACAGCCTGCGCTGTGTAGAGGCGGTATGAGTGAGGGTATTAGATAAGAAAGATGAGAAGCGCGTCTAACTAAAATAAAAACATTAAACATGTTATTATATTATTTATAATATTCCATTCATTCCAATCTAGAGGTGTGTGTGTGTTATATTATCCATACTGACAAGCCAACTGCACTGCCAAAAAAAAAAAGAAGAGATTTTTATTGATAAAAATACAACATTGAACTCCAAACCTCACTGCACAATCCAACGCATGTTACACTACCTTTAAAGTATCACTTAGATAATTCCAGTTTAGATGTCTCATAATAAAAAAAGGCTGCCTGTCAAAGAAAGATGGACATTATGTTTGAAGATGATGAACAGGCTGCTCACCTCACCTCCTGCTGTCCTGGCTGCCAGCATGTAGTCTGACATGAAGAGGAGAGGTCATAGTTTGCCTCACAGGTAATATATTACACAGACACATGTTCAGCTATGCCCAGTAATCAATTACTGTTCAATTCCTATCACTGCTTCTGCCTGCTGATAGCTATCAAACCTCTTTATACGTTTCAAACAACCAGACCAGCTTGAATGTGATTGTTAAACTGAAACATTAGCACATCCATAGGTATATCAATACATCATATGTTCCTGCAGATTTATTGTGTTGATGTCTTACGATACAGCCATCCTACATTCACTGAGCGTGCGTCAGTGCTGACTCCTACCTGAATGGATAGAGGCAAATAAATCTCTGTTTGCTCAGGTTGTGAGTGTGCAGCACACTGTTACTTAAGTAGTTTGGCACTTCTGTGCAACTAAGGCCCCTTGGCTTTTCACGTCAATGTATTGTCCTATTGTTAGATGAAAGTAAAGCTAAGTTGAAGATCTTATGTTGAAACCCCAGCCCACTGAAAGTCTTTAATTGGCTCTAAGTGAGTCTTCTGCAATGTGAAATAATGCATGAGCTATACGGTGGTGTGGCTACTGTATACGTTTTGCACGTGTGTGCAGCGGCCTATAGGATTACTGGTGTATATAACTCACACTGCTGTTGCCTGCCTGTCTGGAGTGATAGCTTCATTATTCATGGTTGCGTGTAGACAGCAGTGCTTAATCTCTGGGTTGAATGGGGCAGCCTGTGACTCTGGGAGTAAATGCTTGTGCTCGGTCAGCCTTATCTGGCCTTTGCTGAGGAATGGAGGGGCACAAGCGAGAGGGAGGACTGCTGAGCTAGGCCTCAGGGTGGCAATGGCAGCTAAACACCCCGTCCTGTCGTGGTGTTCGGGGCCAGTTTGAGGCCAGTAGCAATTAGCCAGACTGGACTAGGGAACAGGGCCATATATTCTCTGCGGTGAAAGGGTCCGGGCAGGGGGTCTATTGGTGCTCGACAGGTGCAGTGGGAGGAAGGCGTCAGGAGTTTAGGGAATCGAAACCAGAGATGAGGCCAAACGACAGCGTCTCTGGCTTCTGGGGTCAGATGTTCTCTATCACCCCTGGAGGCTCCGAAGCACAGCGAGAGCCTCTTCCTGCCCTGACACTGTATCTTTGTGAATGCATGTGCATTAGTGCGTGTGTACACGGTTATTTTTGTGTGTGTGCGGGGTGCTTTAGGGGTAGGCGTGTGACACTGAGGTGAGAAGATCAGGGGGCATGTTTTGAGTTGCAGTAATTATCTGTCTTACTTTATCTGTCTCACACTCACACAAAGAACACTGGGAACCCTTTTTTGCTTAAACATCCACGTGTCCACTACAATTATACAACTCCCTATGAGGAACTTTGATCACTCAGCTGTACCAGTGGTGATAAAAAAAAACAAAAAACTGCCATGATGTGTTTTGACATGTTTTTGATGCCAAAAATTATAGCTGATTCTGCTGTGCAGTTACATTAAGGAGTAATCTGGACTATTCTGTACTGTAGGAGGGGACACATGAGCCGTTATGCCGGCCGTTAGAGGGAGGAAAAGCAGTGTTGCCGACCATGTCATGTTTTTTTTTTTTCCTTGCTTCCTGGCTGTTCGGCTTGAACTCAATAATCCTGGATACAGCCATTACAAATCCTGCTGTCTTGACTTGAGACCCCAGACAGGAGACAGGCTCTGCAACTTGGTTTCATTTAGCATTCCTCTGGGCTTTACGGGCAGGTGTTTAACATTACTGGCAGGATATTTATTGGCAACTTTAAAGGCAAGTTTTTTGCTTACCTCTCAATTAGGCACACACACACATATAATGTGTGCACTGTAGATGCAAGCATGCACATGCGCATGCACACAGATATGCATAAAAACACACACACACACACAGGGATGTTCTGTACATACGACAAACTAAGATTGACAGCGCGGATGCTTAACGGAGCATATTCTCACCTCTTTTTCCAACACTGTCACACACTTTATGCCTTTTGAAGCACAGATCCACATCCTTAGAATCCACCCCTGACCCGTGACCATCTCTATCGCTCTGTGTGCACCCCTCTTCCCCTCCACCCATTATGCCAAGTCAGTGTATGATGTGGGGTAGAAATAGGTTTGGAGGCACGATGGGATGTGTGGCCTGTAATTACCGAAGCTTAGCGGGGCCAGTGGCTATGATGTGCAATTCTCAAATCAAGGTGCAGCCTGAAGACTCAGCCGGCCGCACTGCTGCCCTCTGCTACTTGATTGCTGGCAGCTGGGTGAGCCATGTCAAGTGGCAGGCTGGGAAATGTGAAATCCCAGATAAAGCACAGAGCCCTAAAAAGCCATGAAGCCCCAGTAATGAGGAAAGTGATGGGGTTTGGGGTTTGGGCATGCTTAGCAGGCAGGCAGCAGCCAACGGTAACTCTTTCTACCTCTCGTGTGTCTGTATGTGAGAAAGAGAGGAGAGGTGAAGGTGTTTGTATATTTGACTTTTCTAATCCTGGATTTAGAAGGATCCACCAAACTCTAACAATGCAGAACTGGTGGGCAGGTCGGCACAGCTCTGGATATACCCAACCTAAATCCTCGGGGGTCACCCTCAGACATAAATCATAAACCTACAGTACATCCTGCCTATGCTTCTCATGTTTTCCCAGGACCAGTTCCTTTGAAACTCATGTTAAAACCCCTGTAACATTCCCTGCTCAAAAGCAGCAGAATAATTCCTGATATTAACGGCGGCAGTCTGATTTAGAACGATTCCGGAGCCGTTGTAGCAGTTAAACACATTCCTAGTTTTGTGGAGGCCATTATTCCTGCTTCTTAATCACCCCCTCGGCTTTTATAACCTCCCCAAGCCTTAGTCTGTGGCTGGGGGGGAACCACATGTGGGTAGAGACCAGGAAATAACGGCACTGCCAGGCCCTCCCCTTATCTAAACTAACCACCACTAACAACGCACAGGACACCAGCGCGTATATCATCTCTTTTTAAGTATGATAGTGAATAAGTCAGAACAGTCGTGTTTTTTTTTTGTTTTTTTTGTTATTGGAGACAAATACCATGAAAAGGCCAAAACTGAAATGTGTTGTCTCTCTGGCTCTCAGCCTCAAGCCCATTTGTTTCTGTTGAAGACGTAAATCAAGACAGAAATCACATACTTTCACTTTTGAGAAAAAAAACTCCTAAAGCCTTTGCACTGTAGTTTTTTTGTAAACAAACAGGGACTATTTTCAGTCATGGAATAATACACATTTGATGCACTCGGTGAGTATTTGTAGCAGCAGGATGTTGTATGTGGGACTGCAGTGCCCTTGTTTGATGTAGGCACAGTTCAATGGTGTCCATGGCAGAGAGGAATAAGATATATCAGGATTTGGCTACAAAGACAAAACTTGTTAGCGGGATTAATTCATTATCACTTCTTTTTATTTGTTGACAATAATAAATGCATAGAATACCAGCAGCCTCCTTCTGATTTTTGTGCCATAGCAGCACGATTTTAGTCATTATTAAACTCCTGAATTTGCAGCAGTAGGCTGCTCTGTTACTGAATTGCTCCTAGAAATATAAAACTCAGCCTCTCCTGATCACTAAAAATTTGATCTGTGGATATTCTGATGAGGGTGCAACAGAGAGCAGGAGAGGGAGATGGAGCCAGAGTAGACCTGACTGTTTCCCTGCCTTCCAACCATCACTCTGTCCTTACCTGCTCCCAGCTTTGTAGAGCTATAGCTGGAGAGGGTGGAGAGGTGTGATTAGTCTGCACAGATTGCATTTGTTACAAAGCTGTTGTTCTGAGTGGATCTTCCTCTTAGTTAACAGTCCATTATACATATACATAGACCTGTGTAAGTCACTGTTCTTTCTATGCAACAGCATTTCTCAAGTGAAATTCAACATATGGCATTGGTAGTTTTTTATAAGAACATTGGCAATGGTATTTTTATGGTGACTGTATTTTTATAATCTGTACATAAGGACATATACATAGTTGATATCTTTATTCTTTATCCTGTATCCGCCCTTCTATGCCACTGTTTTTGCTGTTTTTAATACTTGCGAGTGGGTATCAATAAAGTTTTATCTTATTTTATGGTATCTTGTCATATCTTATCTCATGTAATGCAGCTAGTCTTGTGCTTCCAGCTTGTACTTGATAGTATGTGTGAAGCGGCTTGCCTGGCTCATGGTTCAGTTACAGCTAACGGACACACCTGGGTGCTCAGACACCAAACAGACCCAGTTCACTGTGATGGGTGACATGCTGTCACACCAGGCCTGATGGCATAATTTATCCAGGTCACAGCCACGCATACTGTTTAGCAGGGTGGGAAGGAGGGGGTGCATGGAGAGTCACTGCGTGTTTACCCTGCGCCTGGTGACCCCCTGCCAGCAGTTACATCAATTATCACCTTGGAGGAATGTGGGACCCTTGTGTTAAATTCCCTTTGACCCCCCTGTTGGAGGAGGTCAGGAGGTGGTCGCTCTCCCCAGGGGGGGCATGCAGTTAGTGGGTGCAGGGTGAGTACCGTGTGTGTTTATGTGTATGTGGTGGTCCAGGGAGATTGCCTAGATCTCCATCCTTAGTCCTGCAACCAACCACCATGGCCACAGACCCCCAGCACAGTAAACAAGATTTGCATGGGATGTTTACAATGTAAATTGGTTCCTAAAGGTCTTAATTATGATTAGGGACGCACCAAAGGTGGTCTGGGAGTGTGTATGACACACAGGTTTCATGTAGAAAGTTGCATAGACTCTTGTACTTAACTCTCAAATTTCTCCTTGTAATTTAAATATACCATGTGGGGGGGAAAAAAAACCTTTAACAGCCAAAATTTGCCTCACTGTTACATTTAGGATGCCTCAATAAATTAGCCCAACTGCTGGCACACTTTGAAGACCTCAGGATTTGTGATTTTAATGTGTTTGTTTGTCTCAAGCTGTTTTTAGTACACAAGTGTAAATCCCAACTTTACAAGTCAGTGTAGCGCACCGTAAAGGGTGGCTGTTAATGTGCATGTGTGTGAGTGAGAGGGAGTAAGTGAAAAGAAAAGAGAGAGGTTTAGACATGAGAAGTGTATTATGTCTGATGCTCTTTGCTTTAGAAGGGAATTAGATGAACATATGACATGTTTTGGTGCAGCCATGTACTCTGACACACATCTTTTTTCCTCCTCCGTCTCTCCTGTGCCCATATCAAATGTCTTCGTGAGTGTGAAGAAAGTCGTTGGGAAATAGTATCATATGTGCTGTAGGGAGTGAGGATACCACGGAAATCGATTTCGTATGGAATCACTATTTTCTGACCATGATTTATGCTTCAAGCTTATGCATTTTTATCTTCTCTTTTACAGGCTCTCTATCACGGCTGTCTGCAGAATGTGGGGCTGTCTGCTATCCAGTTGTGGCTGAGGTAAGATACCAAAATCATGAGCTTGTCTGCTGCGCTGTCTGCTTTCAATGACAGTGTTGACATAATATATTGGTGCAATTTCTTGTGTGATGTATTGCTGAAGGTACAGTTTCTGTGTTGTAATAGCTTCAAAGTCAACTGGGGGAAGTAGGCGTCTTCCTGAAACGTCTTGCTGATTTTAACCTCAGTTACTCCGGCACCAGCAACTGTGCTCTGTCCTGAGTAGTCTATGTTAAGCTCTGCATTGATTAACTCCTTGAAGGCAGCCACCCTTGAAATGTGAGGGCCTTTACACGTTGTGACAAACCAAAGTATCCCTGCAGTGTCATCAGATCACCTCGTCACTTCTAATTAGCGGCCTTCTCGGACCCTTTTTTGCCGCGTTGACAGGACAGAAAAGCTGCAGAGGGCCTGACCGGCGGCCGAGCCCTGAAGATCCAACACTCTCACATATTCACACACAGGCGGACAAAACAGCGCATGTCCATCCAGTACCAGGACCAACAGCTGCCACCTTCAAGAGGGCGCAGCAGAATTGGGGTGGTGGAACTCTCTCTCTGTCTCTCTCTCTCTCACACACACACACACACACACACACACACACACACACACATAAGGCACAATCAGACCATCATCTGCACCTTCTTGTCAGTAGTTGAACTTCGTCAGTGTTGTCATGGCGACATAATTTTCTCCTCCAGAGGGGCTGTTGTTCTCTGTTTCAGATTGCACTGTAATGTTGGTGGTGGCTGGAAGGAAAGGGAGGCACTTGACTGTACTCTGATAAGGAATTCTTTGAGGAGAAGGCTATGATGTGCTGAGCTCGAGAAAGCCTTTTGATCTCGGTTTGTATGCTAATGAATCTGGTCTTATGTGTGCATTGTGAAGCAACTCTCTGTCTTTGTTTATTTAGATGGTTTTATTTGGAGCCTTTATCCGTCAGACATTATTGTGTCATTTGCATTACCCCCATTTCAAAGATAATTGCAGCGGTTGCAGGGTTTCTTTTCGTTTTCCTGTGTTGCGTGCACAGGGGCAGACACCGCCGAAGTCCTAACTGTGGGTTTTTGTCTGTTTGATAGCCTGACTGCAAGTAAGCCCCTCTCGCTTTGCAGACTTCTGTCTCCCTCAGCACACTCGCTGCTGCAGCACTCATCCACGAGCAACACACTCATTCACACGCGCTTTCGCATGACTACACAAATGCACAAACAGGACTTTCAGCCTTGACTGGCTCACGCACACAAAACACACACGCTTACTCACTCAGGAATTATTGTGGTAGTAAAACTACAGAGGAAGAGTGAGAGAGACAACGAGAGAGGAAGAGGGACTTAGACGGGGGAAGCAGAGGGAGGGAAAAGGAGAGCGATTGCCCCAGCAGAAGTATTTTATCCCCAAGCGGTTTTTAAACGCTTGCCATGTTCGTGACCCAGTCATGAGGACAAGCCATTGTTCTCTCCTGCAGCCTCTGTAACAAGGCCGCTGTAAGAAATTAAAGTTGCAGTAGTTACTTATTTTAAATGAAAACTTACAGTTTTATATGCAAAGTCTATTCTACACATTGCAACAACAGGGGAAAAGGTAGAGGTTTGCTTGCAGGTGTGCAGTGTCACTGTTCTCACACCACTTTTGGTGGCTGGTTAAAGGCTGAACAGCTCAGCAGCTTACTCATGTTGTGCTTTGAAGGATGTGACAGACGTGTTCTCGAGTGTCTTGTTCTGCTGCTCTCACTTTTTTTTTTCCTCTTTCTGTCTGTACTTCCCCTACTCTGGCTGTGTGTATACGTGTGTGTGTGTGTGTGTGTGTGTTCTCTCCGGTCCGCTGCCTTGGCACAAAAAGGAAGACCAGGCCGCCCCATTCTTTGTTTTGCTTCTTGTAGGAAACTAGCAGCAAATTGTGGCTCAATGAGGCGTTGCTGTTTTGTATGGTCTGATAAAGTGCAAACGAAACCGTCTGGGCTGCACTGGCCTGCTGCAGTGTTTTCCATTGTAGCTGTGAATGTAGGTCTGTGTGATGCTTGGTTAGTGTTGAACATTAGGTGATTGGGGGGGGGGGGGGCTGCAGGGGGTAGGGACCATTCACACAGTTTTAAGATGTCACCCAGTGTTTGGAGCTGCTGTCCGCTGTGTTTAATTGTGATGAGGGATGATTAGAGCTCTGCTTAAGACTCAAGGAGAGTTTTCTGTCTTGCTTGCTTTCAAGGGTTTCAAAATCCCAATATTGTAGAGTTCTCAGATAGCGCCAACATGACACACTTGTCAAAGTGATCAGAGCAGGGCATATGTGTGTGGGTGTATTGATGTGCATGTGGAAATAGCCCAGTTTTTACTTCAATGCATTCATCCAACACCTGCAGTAACTACTCACATTGGAAATGAAAGGGGTGACTCACTAAATATGCAATAATTTCAGGACGATTTTGTACTCCTGGATTTTGAGCAAGCCGAACTGGAAGCAAACAGCTACTTGAACTTGTTCTTAAGAGTTTATTGGATCGAGGATTGAAACATTCCTGAGCAGTGAAGTATGGAAATATTATTAAATAATTTGTTCTTTTTAAGAAAAATGTTGTGCATTGGTTTACACATTAATACCTACTTGTTCTTCAGCTATCCTGGTGTTGCTTTGGTTAATGTTGAATTTGTGCTCTTGTACAATAAATAAAAGGGAAGGTGTATCACTTCCTTGAAGCTGAAAACACAAGACGGTTGCACCTGAGAAAATAAAATAATATTGAAGGGGGGCAACCTTTGCATATTGCATTTTCAGAGCGGCTCCATGGCTTGATTTAGCATTTTACAACACCACTGGGAGGCACAGAGAACAAAATGCTGTGAAGATCCACAGATCAAGTTCATTGAGTCAAGCAAAACAAACACATGGCTTGGGAGATAGACAAAGAAGGAGGGTCTTGGGTGTGCCATGGCCCTTGTCTAAAGCGGTTATGGGCCCACATGGGCGTTCTGCTCTCCAGAGGCTGTTGGGGTAATTATCTGCCAGGGTGCACGTGTGGGAGTGTGTGTCAGAGCCAGTGCGTTTCTGTGCTCATGTCTGTGATGTGCGCTTGGGATTGTAGCGCTGGATGTTTCTGAGCATCCTGTCCTGCGTCCTGATGCTGTGGCCCCAAACAGGATGAAATGCATATCCACTCAACCCTATATACTTCTTTACGCTTGTGTGATCTATATGTGCCCCCAAACAGACAGACAGACACACACACACTCTCTCTCACACACACACACCCTTTATGTCCATCTTTTCCTTAGACCCCAGATTTGAGAAAGGGGATCTGGGAGTCTCAGAGGAGGAGCGTGGCTGGGGGAAGAGACCGAGGAGCCATCTTTGACATGGGGCATGGGGCCCGACAGCACAAAGCCCCATTCCCTGCTCCTCCATGTGGAAAATGGCAGGAGAGCAAGAGGAGGAGGGGAAGGAGGCAAAAAAAAAAGTGGAGGAAAGAGGAGGAGGGAGCAACAATTAGTGGGATCTGCTAATCACCAGGGCAACACTCATTTAATTGACATGTGAAATTTGAATTCATCTAACAAGTCGATGGGCAGTACGACAATGGACCGGTCGTCTAAGGTCTGCTGGTGGAAGCCAAAGAGGGGAAGCGACAGCTGAGGGCTGAGGCCAAGGTCTTTGTTAGAAGTGGCAGTGTTGGGTGATGAAGGTTGTCCACAAGGAGATTATAACCCATTATGCCTTTGACCCTTTTGGATAAGTAACTCCACGGCTACCCTTAAACACTAACACACAACAGACATGCACCGTAGCAAGGCTCGTTTATGTGTTTGTGTATGTTCTTGTGTTTAATTTTCAGCAGACGGCAGAGTGCGTAAACAACTATTTTTTTTATACCACAATAAACCTGACCCTGATAATTCCAATGGCTTGGAAGAAGGAAAACACAAAAGGAGGTGGGCAGGGGAAAAAAAAAACATGCAGTCTGTCCATTCCTGCTTTCACAGAAATCAATAAGCTATTTAAGGTCATCAGAAAGCAGCATCACTGGTATCCAGCTGCTATGGGAAGTACAGGCATAACTGTCACTGCCACCCCGAGAGGTAACTTGGAAAAGAGCAAACCTTTACTCACAGCGCTCTTTATTCAGGACATTACAAAAACAACCCCAGTGAACAGACGTTTCGAAGTACTTTAACTGTGAAATTGGGGTTGCTTTACAAACTGTACATTTTCTCACAAATTCATGTTTTTAGACATTCTAGCAATGGTTAGCTATGGGTTTGCACCGACAGTCAGCACACCACTTTGGCCCACATGGAAATATCTTGGGAAATATTGGTTTATAAGCAAATACCTACAAAATTATCAACATTCCCATCAGCCTTCTCTGTACTTACAGCTGTACTTAAATACTAATACGAAAATGTTAGCATGCTAAATTGCTAAACTAAGATTGTGACAGTATTTAAAACATGAACATGTTGACATTGCTATTCTGAGTATGTTGCCATGTAGATGAAACAGCTAGAAAAGGGTAAGACCCTCCTCTTACTTCATGAAATACCATTTAACAAATCCATGAACTCAATAATTAAGTGATTTATCTCTTTCTAAATACATAAATATGATAAGTTAATAGTCACCAAATCACATTCAGACCAAAAATCAGACCAAAAACTACTCAAAACTAGTGTTTTCTCAATATACATTTCAGCCTCCCCTCCACCTAAACCACATTTGGTGCATTCCACCAGGAACACCTCCATAAAAGGAGTCCTAACAGGCTGCCAATGGTTTGGTACTTCCTGGGCCTAAAACAGCATGGTCAAGTGCAGCCTAAAGGAGTGGTAAGAAAATCAAACATGTTAATTAAACAAGGATCTTAAGATATCATTTTTCATCAACGTTTATGTGATCTTCCCTGTCCAACAAACAAATGGCTGACATTGTGTAAACCTATCCACAACAAACAAGGCTAACAGAATGGTCAGCAGGCCTCACACAGTCATGATCCGCACCCATTACCAAACTGCACACCTTATGAGCAGTAAAGTATCAGGCAGATGACATGGAAGTGACCGTAGAGTGTGTGTTTTACTCAGATTTGAGTGCAGACAGTTAAAGTTTCATAAAACTGGGGTCATATTTTTGCAGTTGTGGCCACCATTCCTACTTTTAAGAACCAGACACATGTGCCTTCAGTTACATGTTTTAACCAAACCACCAGATTAACCAAACTTATTTAGAAGACAACAAAGGCAAAACTCTCCACATTGTCTGCTTTAAATGTTACAGTTTACTGACAGACTTCCCAGTACAACTATGACCAACTGTGCTGGCACACGCAGATTTCCTGTGCAATAAAGGATAGTTTTGTGTGCTTGCTTTTGGATTTTTCTCAAAATGAAGCGTTTTCGGTCGGCTGTTGCCTTTTGTACAACCTGTCTGATCATTCTTGGTCTGTGTTTTCTTTGTTATAGTGAAGTCACTGTGTATCTCAGCATTTACAGTGTTAAATGCAATGTAATATTAACTAATAAAAATGCTGGCCAAAGCCGTGCAAATAAGACCCAAGTTGCCATAACCCTAACAGACACTGATTGTCTTCCTGCAGCCTCCCTGGTCTGGTTGACTCTTCTGGATAGCATCGAACTGGCCCTCTGTACCACTGGTGAGTCCTGTGCACACTGCAAACAGACCACATCATGGGCAAATGATTCCAGTTGTTTCCTCCATTTCTCCAATGGCATGCATAGCCAACCCGACTCTTCTGTAGCATACATCTCTTTATTTTGAATTGGGACTTTTGAATGACCTCCACATCACTACAGCGTACTTCCCGAACACACTTGTGGGTTTTTGATTTATCCCTCTGCTAACAGATAGTTCCATTGTCAGAGGTGACTTTGTAGAAGTGGCAGAGAGTCAGAGGAGACTCAGGATACTTCCAAGTCTTTCAGCCAGAGTGTAATCCTCTTCCTTTATCTCTCTGGCTGATCTGGGCCAAAGCGCTGTGTGTGAGAATGATTCAATGAGTGCCTGCTTTTCTGTAGCTCTCAGTCACGTTTCCCTCCCTCTCTCACTGTCTCTCTCGTTCTCTAAATCTCACTAGTGCGTCCATTGTTCTGTGATCTTGCAGAGTGACCTTTGGGTGTTCAGCTCCGCTCTGTTTTGTGTGTGGACAACAATGATTGATTGATTGATTAATCGTCTTTATTGTTCACGTCAGCGGAAATTTGTCTTTGGCTTCTCCGAAGTACAGTAAAAGTACACCATGCATTGCACAACACAGCAAATTGATGCTATAAATAATAACAGAGAGCAGTCTTATTCCTTGATGCATTCATTCTCCGTTCAGAGCCTGTATGGCTTAGGGGAAAAAAAAGGCTTGCGTATGTTGCAGCAGGCCCTGGTGACCCTGAATCAACGGCCAGATGGGAGCAGTTCAAACTCTGAATGTAGTGTGAGATATCTGCAGTTATGTGTTCAGCCTTCTTGGCACCGTCAAATATATTGCAGTTGTTTTTGTAACTTGTCAATAACCTCACCTGCGATGTTGAGCTTGATTTTGTTCTTTACACTCAAGTTGTTAAGTGATAAAATGCTTTCAACCAGTTTCCTGATTTAAAACAATCACTGACTGACTGTCTTAATAATGCTCTGAGTTGTCATGAAAAGACCAACAAGGGGTATATCGTCAGCATGTTTGAACAGCTTGACATGTGGTGAGCATCATTTCATTTGTGTGAATGGAAAACAACTGTGGTGACAGCACACAGCCTCGTGGTGCCTCTGTGTTTAAGTTTCATAAGTTTGGAAAAGTACAACTGTTAAGCAGAGTCTGAAACAGCTGAGTGACAGCCCCTTTAAGCTGGTGAGAGCGTACTTTAAGCATCCTTCCTCTTAGGCCCAGGGGCTTTGTTGGGTCTGATTTTGGAGAGACACGTGGCTATTTGGCAATGAATGCTGATAAGATGCTGCTCTCTTTTTATGATAGAAGATCATCTCTTGCACACACACACACACACACACACACACACACACACACACACACACACACACAGAGATGCCACCTTGCACTGCACACCAGAGAGGCAACTTGGATTATGTCCACGAATCACAGCTGGATTGATGTGTGTGTATGTGCTTTCTGTGGATATTTGTGTGTTTCTGTGGGGGGATGGGGAGTGGGCTACATCTGGGGCATCTGATTGGCCCACTGGCACGGGAGCCAGACAAAATGCTGATTGGATAGACGTATGGAGACGAGCGTGCAGGTTTCTGTGTGCCATGCAGCTTTGCCCCCCAGAGCGCTGACCAATAGCTCCACATATTGGATGCATTACAGATTAGAGCCAATGCAACACATAAATGCGTGTGTGTATCTGTGTGCGAGTTTGTGTGTCTACACAGCTCATCTGTGCAAGAGCACTTTTATCCTCTCTGAACAAATCTGCACTGTCTCTGCTCAGCGAGGTGATCACGAAAATGCATTTGCTTCTCCCAGACTCATCATTAATTATTAACTGCAGATTTGACTTGGCAGATCGATGCAGTGGCTACCCATAGTTAGACGATTAAGACTGCTCTTAAATGCGTTTTCAACCAATCAAAACGTGAGAATCTGTTGAAAATTTGTCATGATAACAGTAGACAATTACTTCATGATTTACTGCAGAGTTTGTGGGCTCATCTTGCTCATAGCGAGCCACCCTATCACGCGTTTTTAACATGATGGGTGAGAAAAGATGCAGCAATGCAGTGCCAACTTGAAATCTGTGCAGGTATATAATCTGGCCAATGGTCACAGTACTTTCAGTTTGGATGTCCCAAACTCAGAAAATCATGATAAAAGCTGACCCGTGTTTACTGTTGTTCATGTGTTGGTGCTGTGTTTGTCTGAATCGACTGTCTTGAGGTGCTCCTTTGATTGAATAATAAATCAAAGTGTTGGAATATTTCATACTTTCTTTCACCAAATAAAATTCCATTTTACCTTCACCACCATCAAAGGGATTCAATGTCAGTGTGAAACATTAAGTCAAATTATTAAAACCCCAGTCTGCAATCTGTATACACAGACCCTCTGGCTGAGTGTACATGGTTGATTCCAGATCAGGACTTTTAAAGAAGAAAGGTTTGGCTTCATCCTTGATGGTCAGGGATGAAACCTCTCCACGGGTACAAAAATAGAATAAAACAGGAAAATGTGGCATTAGTTTTGAGAAGCTCTTCAAGCCTTAAATTGAATCCAGATTCTCCTCCAAATTTCTGCTATGAAGTTTCTTACAGAGAGAAAAAAGATGTCATGCAAGATACGACCAAAATCGTGCTACAGTAGTTAACTTCATCGAGATCGCCATCAGAATCAAGTTGTTCTGCTGAGTACAGTCAGGAGCTACCTCTCCTTTTCTATTCTCACCTTCCATGAACTTTTTTAACCTGACAACAGAGGAGAGGAAAGGGGAGAAATAGAAAAAGAGGGCAGAGCAGAAACGATGAGAGGGAAAATAAGAATAGCACAGTGACATGAAGAGTACTGCAAACAGTAGCTTATGCTCCTCTCCGTGGCAGGATCTGGCCTATTAGAGCTCCTAACTCTGTCATTACACTTGTCAACACCATCCACTGTAACTGATGCAAGTGCAGGGTGAAACCACCGAGGCTTACCATGCATGAGATACACACACACAGAGAGAAACACACACATGCATTTAAAAAATAAAGAAAATATGACCATGCACGCACACATACTGCCCATATGGACACGCAGAAACAGAATAACAGGCACACATACATATTCACACACAAAAACAGCCGCACCATCAGCGCGGCTGCACATGCCACACGGTAGGACACGCACACACACACAGCTCTGCTTATTGAAAACATGGCAGCGCTGTCAACCCCAGACGGCTCTGCTCTGTCCACCTGTCAAAAAAGAATCGAGAGCAAAATTCACCTGGCTGGTATCTCAATCTTCTCCGGCGCTTAGCTTAGCTTAGACCAACCATCTGGCTCAGCAGCTCTGTCTCCCTCCCTCCCTCCCTCCCTCCCTCTCTACTAACTCTCACTCTCTCTTAGTCTTTTTAAAGCATGTCAGCAGTTACCCAGCACAGCGGTCTCTGTAAGGCTGCTAACGTGGCTAAGTGTCCCTGGGCCTCTTAGTTAGTGGGTGCCGTCTTTCTTTATGTGTGTGTGTGTGTTTGTGTGTACGTGCGTGTGCATGCGTGCGTGCTTCACAGATGGCAACGGGAGGGGAGGGGGAGTTGGAGGGGGTGATGGAGAGAGCTGTCTGAGGCTCCGGCAGCTCTCGTGTCTCTCAGGCAAGGCGGTCTGTCTGCGGGCATCTGCACTGGCAGCACCCCCCCCAAACACACACACACACACACACACACACACACAGACACACACAACCCCACGCCTCCCCGCTTTTCCCATCCACCGTCGCCACGGCCACCTCACCATCCAGCGCCGCGGCTTGGCAACCACCCGCAGCGTAGAGCAGTCCCTGAAAGATGATTCCCCTTGACCTCAGATGTGTCACTTCATCGCCAAGCTTCTCCGCTGGCCCCGGCACATGATTATTTTGATAAATGATAGGGGTGAATTATGGTTACGTTGGGAGAAGAACAGGCTGTGACTGAGGCTAAAAGTTGCCCAGGGAGGAGTGTTTGTGCGTGCCAGTGCGCGTCTGAGTGCACATCTGTGTGTGCGTACACGGACGCACATGTGCTGCGTTGTGTCAGTCTGGTTGCTGAAGAGTGCTAGTCTTTGATTCAGAGCTGGTCTCAGGGTTTGTGTTGGGCTGTGCAACTTTGAAGATGATTAGATGAGTTGTGTTTGTAGTGTGCCCTGTAAAATTGCTGCGTTCTTTCTGCTGCAAGGCTTATTGATCACAGCGCAGCGCGTGGCAACATTATATTTAACGACACGGCTCCTCGCTATAAGCAGATAGGTCAAGACGCTTTTTTCTTCTTACATTTTTCTTTGAACTTGTAGTTATAAGTATCTCTCCCATTTTCCTGTTCATTTGCGCTTCTTCTCATTCGCCAGACACAAAAGAAGCTGCTTGATGTGGAATTTTCTACTAGAATCTAATGTAATATTTATTAGTGAGAATTCAACAGTTATGCCGGAGCTCACGGTACAGTTCCTTGAAGTTTTGTGCAAGTCTGACCTCTTCGTCTCCAGGTGGCACTCGCGACAGGATAGGACTCGTCTTGACTCCACTGCAGAGTTTACCTGCTTTGCTGACTGCAGAAACTACAGTAGCTGAGTGCTGAGAGCAACTTTGGATTCTGAATACATTAAAACTACACCACGAAGCACACTTGCATCCACACGCACAATAATTTATGCAGCCATTCTCTTTGAGTAACACAGTTCTGATTGGCCTAGACACTGCAGCGGCACAGCGGAGGGCCAGCGCAGTTGACACATCTGTTCCTGAGAAATTCATGGAGGTTTGGGCGCTGGAGGTGTTGGTATGCACTGATTAGCGCAAGGCTGTCTTTACCCAACCGCCGGGTTTCCTACTGGGCTTCCATAAACTGTTTACTAAGGAGTCTGTTGCCATGGTTTTCAGCCATGTTCCAATCAGTCTTTTTTTTGACCAGTCAGCTTTATTTATTCCTAAAAAAAAAAAAGCCCATGCCTTCTGCATCAACCAACTGTTGTTCCCCTCAGACCAATTGTTCTAAATCATCTATATACTGAATGTCATTTATCTGCAGGGTAGCGGGCTTGGATGATGATTTGAGCCTGATTGGATGAGCTTTGGAGAGACTCTTTACAAGCTGACACCTTTGGCTCATGGGTGGTTTTGAAACAGAGGCTTTGATGAGAGAAAGCGATCACTGTCATAATAACCTGTTCTCTGTGTGTGCCGGGGTTCTAGTTAGAAACACATGGTAGCCATAGTTTTTGATCTTCCCTGAAAACAGCATTTTCTAAATAAATGCGGTCAAGTTAAGTGAGATAAGATGACCAAAACTGTCTTCACTCTGATCCCTCTTCGCCCTTTCCCTTTCATTCTTTCATCCTTTCATTTTCCCCCCGTCTCTCTGCGACTGTCTATCTTCTCTGCCTTAATAAAGAGGAAACTCTTTCATAGATCTGACAAAACTAAAGCAGCACAAACATGAAGCAGCTGCCGGAGGTCAGGTCACACCTGGGGAGTGGACTGATGCTCAGTGTGTCAGTAAGGTCAGGGCTTTGTCCTCCTATAGGCTGCAGACTGCATCTTTACTGTTTAATAGTCTTGTAAGCTGTTTATTTCGACCCTTTGCACCTCTCTTAACAGGAAGCCGTATCCCTCAATTGGATTACGGCTAATTAAATACAACACACGTGTAGAGTCAACAGACAGAGGTGTCACACACCCCCAATCCCCTGCCTCTGTCGTACCGCTGCTCCACAGCAGCCAAGTTACAGCTTTACTTTGAGACTTTCTTATAACTTAAACATTCTGCTCTCGTATAATGAATTTTTTAACAGCAGCCCCTCTTTTACTTGAAATCTCTCTGTCAAGGAGGTTTTATATTCATCTCTCGTATTTTCTCTTTTCCATGAATAGAGTTCCATGAAAACCGGTGGACAGTTTGCTTTCGGTCTACTCGAGGAACAAAATGTAAAATGTTTTTGGTATGTTGTTTCCAAATGTCACTGTGTAGAACGGATTATGTAAATGATGTTGGTAGTTCAACATTTTGGGAAACGCGCTGTCTGGCAAAGTCACGACGATGACAAGACTCCAGGGAGTCACTGCGACAGTCGCTGGTTGCCAAGTAATAGTTACAGCATGCAGCTCCTGTAAAGCTGCCACTGCTTGTTTTTTTTTACATTTCTGTTTGTGTATGGATTGCAACAACTAACTTAACAAAGCGTTGAGTAGTGAGCTTTAGAGTTGCAGCATTTTTTTTTTTTTAACTTAGGAGCAAATCTTAGCTTATTGACTCCTAATGTAGCTCTGTAGTTACCACACAGACATGTGAGTGATACTGATCGAAAGTTATATGGTTGGAATAATGTCTCGAGGTTAACAGCTGACTGACTGTTGGCTGAGATTTAGGTTACAGTTCAGCCAGCTCCTCTTTGACCTCCTCCTGACCTATAAAGCTACTTTCAGTCCTCAAGTTTATCCAGTTATTTCACTTACCGGCTAAATCCTGGTGTTTTTTTTTCTTTTTTTTTTTTTTTAATCAACCTGCCCCCACTCTTCCCAGCATTTCCAAACCAGCCCCTTATTGGCCAGTTTGTCGCTCTGTGGTGACACAAGGTGACTGACGTGTGACTGTTTGCAGAGTGTAAAGATAATCATCGGGCAATTAATGGGCACCAAAAGGGATCATTAGCATAGTGTTAACTTGTGATGCCTGCTTGCTGTGTGATGGGGAGCTTGGAGGAGGAGAACTCCAAAGAGAAAAAACAAACTTGGAATTTAAATTGCACCATGCAAATGCAATGAATTGAGGCATAAAGTTCATTGGTCTCTGAGGCATGTTTATTTGACTGTATGACTGATGAGCGCATTTATCTGCTGAGTAAGAGCAACAGCAGAAGTCTGTGTAAACTGTGGTGCCAGCTGTTGCACTGCTCTGACCTGCTGCTTGTCTTACATTTGGGTCATCAGCATTTGCAAGGTCAAATGCATTATACTTAACGAGTTTACTGCGACTATGAGACGCACTTACTCCTCTAAATGCAGTCTTTTCATGTGGATGCGTCTGCTCTCTACCAGCTCTCCTGCAGCAGCTCACTTGCTCTCTTCTTCTCTCCTGTAACGTCCCTGCCTTGTCATTCACTCAGTCAATCGGACAGCCAACTCATGTGTTAAGTGTCTCAACTCCTGCTTCTTCCGTCTTGGTAAAGGAGAAAATACAATGACACGAAAGGTGAAATGTTGGACATCAACAATCTGTTTTGCAGAGCAACAGGCAGCTCTTAATCCTTGCCCTCCTGTGTGCTAGCGTAGCTGTGGTTGTTGTTGTTGTTGTTGTTGTTGTAACTAGTTTGAATGTTCTGGGAAAAAAAAAACAACACAATTTTGCCTGAATGGATGGAAGTGAGTGACAGTGGGATCGAGTGATCACTGAGGGAAAGCACTGAGTACAAGAACTTCAAGGATGCTGGAAGCTTAAACAGTCTTATTATCCTCCCCCGAAACCTCTCAATTGGATTCAGAACTTGCCTAGAACCAAATACACACACACAAGCGGTCATGTGATTTCACAAACCTCCTCACACACATGCATACACACAGACACACTCTCTCACAGACAAAGCCTTTGAAAGACTCAAGAGGGTTATTTTCTTTTTTAAGTCTCTAAATCTTTTTATTTCCGTCCCTGTTTCAGTGTAAAGCTCTAGTGTGTGCGTACGTGTCTGTGTGTGTGTGTGTATATATGTGTGTGTGTGTGTGTGTGTATTCCGTAATCAAAGGCATCTATTTTATGTTACTACTGCCCTACATATCGTAGCTGAGGTGGAGACCCATCAAGGGGAATGTTCTAATTAACAATGCTGCCATTCTCGCTGACACCTCCATCTCTGGCAATATCTCTTCAACTTCCAGCATCCTCAACTCAAACGCTTCCACTCAACAGGGAATGCGCAAAACACACATAGGGTTATATGTATTCTTTGCTGCAAGGAATATCCTGAACGCCGATCGAGACAGGAGTCGTTTTGCTGCAAATAGGACAGTAAGGGGGGGGGTGGGGGGGGGGGGATGCAGGCAGGCAGGTTGCCACAAAAGGGAAATACACACAGATGGCCTGACAGACTGACAGACAGAGGATGAGGAAAAAGTAGACTCACGAAGAGACAGACACAAAGACACATACGCGCAGGGTGTACATGCATACAGATACCTGCACCAAAGTCTGAGCACATCTGTGTGATTCACAGGTGTAGATTTGAGGTGTGGACCTGCGTGTTGGACAGCGATTGGCTTTGTAATCGATCTCTGCTGATCATCCAGTTCTAATGTGATGCCCTGGTCATGATCTGTTTGACTGTCGCTGAGACAAACCAAGAAATTTGAGGAAGTCATCCTCAGCTCTGGGAGATTTTTTTTTTTTTTTTTTTTTTTAGGAGTTTTATTGGCATTTTATAAACTAAACTACTAATTGATTAATCAGACAAATAATTGGTAGAATAATCGATACTGAAAATAAGCATGAGCTGCAGCTGTAGCTCTTCACTTCCCCTTCAACCCTGTTAACTACAAATGTGTATACTGCTAATTTGTTACACTAAATACATTTGGTAGGAAACAAAATGCTGCCCCCCCCCCCCCCATAATTTTTTCTCAGCATAGTGTGGAAACACTTTTAATGAACATGTCTGCCATGTAACAAAATACTCACGCTGAATGTAACGTTCACTGTCAACATATTGTCCCAACAAGGACTGCTTGTGGCAAGTAAAGTATGATTGATATTCTTATGGTTATGTTGAGGCACTCGAAGCACTTGTGGGTAGTGACAGATCGAGGTCGTGGTTAAATGCTTAAAACATCTTCACTGACTTGAAGCATGAGACAGGACTAACCGCATGGAGGACTCAGGATGTGAATCCCGGTCTCCGGTTTCAAGAACGTATAGCACTTATTTCACTGGAAAACAAGCCGCAGCTGAACACGAGGACAGCAAATGCTTTTCCCTCAAAATCATTTGTCAAAACAAACAAATATGTAAATGCAGTTCTTCAGGAGACATGATTGTTCTATTACCGCCTCTGTAACTTTCCTCCAATGATGAAAGGCACAAGATTATTGGACTCATATTTTATTTTTTGTTAAATTTCTTACCATACAATAAATGGACTGAGTCAGTGCTTTAAATGGTAACTTGACTGCATTTATTTTCTAGTCTACCGACCACTTAAAGCACTTAACCACACATGCCACATCCACACATTCACGCACGCACACTCACACGCAGTAGCAGAGCCACATGGGGAGCAATTCAGCATTCAGTATCTTGCCCAAGGACACTTCAGCATGTAGACAGGAAGAGCCGGGAATCGAACCACCGACCGAAAGCTGCTAAACCAAAGAGAATGGCTAATTGGATTGAATGTAAACATACTGAATATTGCAGCAGAACATCAACGTCCACAAGATTCAGTAGAAAAGCGCTGGTACTGCTTATATCTGTGATTACTAACAACACGTAGACACAGGTTGGTGGCCCTTGTGGTGGCTGATGTTGTGTCAGGGTTGGGGGGGGGGGGGGGGGGGATGCTGGGCTGGATCCTGCTGGGTCTTTTGTCACCCCTGCTAATTGAGTGATCCTGCTGACCCTGTCATTGCCGCCTGGTAACACGTCAGCAGGAGCCGGTGTCGCTGCCCTCCGCTTTAAGTCATAACTACATGTCTGGCTCCATGATGGGTGTTGATTGTGGGATGTTCTGGTGTGTTGATGGAAGGACAGATGATAGGCGAAGGCTGGATGTAGCGGCTATACCATAGTCAGGAAGCAAGGTTAAGTGCAGTTCAGTGGCTCGGCATTGACACTGTTAACGTTTCTGCTTTGTTTCCTTGCAGGGCTGACAGAGCCAGAATTGATTGAAATCACAGTACTTTAAGGCACATTGAGTAAAAGCATCCAACTACTGGCCTGTGACTTTATGAAAGCGTGGGTGGATGCATGCAAGAAGTGTAGGGAGAAATAAATGCTTTATCGTTCCTTGAGGACTTTTCCTTGCTGCAGGTATGCAGGCGTAATGAAGAAGATGAAGGGACCGTTAGACTGTTTGAAAATTAGTATGCTGCGAACATATGAGAATAACACTTGACAGATGCTCACAGGGTGATATCATGCCCCATCTTATGATTTTTCATTAAGTATGCTATAACAGCTGCACTTGTACATCTCACTCAGCGGCGACAGCCATAGCATGCCAAGTCTTCAAAAAAAAAAAAGAAAAAAACAAGAAAAAAGAAATCACTCATATTTCAATGCATGCCTTTGGAATGTCTTTCAGTGAACATGTGACACTTTTCAGATAAGTGTTTTTGTGTTAACAAAATGGAAATCTTAATTTTGCTAAGCTAATTATAGCTTGTAGCCCGTTGCTAAGCAACCTAATGACAGGAGACAGCGGGGAGTCAAGAATCTAACCTTTGGCTGGATGGAGCCAAGAGGTGACATTTGGATTTCCTTCATATCAGACTCTATTGATTCGCTGCGTTCTGACTGTGGCTGCGTTGCACTTTACAGTTCAAATGCGATATAGTCTGCTCTAAAGTAGCACAAGTTTATATATATAATAAGGAAGAGAATCATTTTAAACTCTGATGAGAAAATTGAAGGCATTCAATCAATAACAGGCATGGTGCTGTTATGAAAATGACAGTCCTTATAGATGGATGTTTGAGTCATTCTGCACAGTGGAAATGTGCGTGTAGTGCGACATAAGTGAAGGCAGTGGCTTTATGTATTTCTTCTCACAGGCTGTAAAACGCTTTGTTAGTCAGAAGATTTACACGTCACCATTCCTCCAATAATGCAAAATGGAAGAAGTCGAATTATGAGGCTGAGGCTGTTGTTTCCTCACGTCGGGGTCGTACTGAGGATCATGAGGATTTCCATAAGCAATAGTAGCCATCGTACAAGATTCTTTACCGTGACTCTGTGTTAGACTAATACAGTATTTAGAAATAGAAAGATTATAAATACACCTCTGTTGTAGCTTCATTTACAGTCATGAATGGATTTCTGTATGTCTGACTGAGACAGTATCTTTGATTTACGTATAATACAGCACATGCACAATCTTTCCATCTGATATCCCACAAAGACAATCTCTGTATGCTCTGAAAATTTCTTTGTGGGTGTCAGATTTTTCCTCCTATCGGGGGGGCGGGGGGGGGGGAGTACTTGGGAGGGTGGCGAGGGGGGATCCATGGCTCAGCGCCAAAATAGTTTTGAAGTATCTGTGAAAAGACTCCTCTTAATCCGTTTTATTTGCTCTGCTACCTCCGAACCATTTGTCCACGCAGAGCTCCCAAACCCTCCACTCCACCCAGCCATCTCAGGGATTTAGTGTGGTAGAGCAGAGGTGCAAGAGCCCACAGACAGTTAAAAAAAAAAAAGCCATCTGGCCAGGAGGGGAGGGGAGGGGGGGGTGCAGTGAGGTGGGGGTGTTGGGAGGTTTAGGGCGGAGGAGTCGTGCTGGGCAATCAAAATGACGGACAGCAGTGAGAAGTGTTTTGCGGGCTCCCATGTACATGCAAAGTAGCCCGACTTGTGAGCTTTCACAGCTCCCTCTGGTCTTCAGGTAAACACTGACCGGCCGAGGTATGCGTGGTCTTTCCCCACCTCGGTGTGCGCGTGTGTGTTTTTGTTTGTGTATGGTAATAATGTGTTTGTTGGCTTGCCGGTGAGAGGAAAGAGTGGACTTTCTTGTGTTTACGTCCATGTCAGTGGCTCGTGTATTTGTGTGTTCTACAAGTAAAGGCTGCCAAGTTTATTTCTGTAGTTTTTCTTCTTTTTTCGCCAGCGATAGTGTTTGGCAGTGGAAGGTGTTTGACCAGAGAAGTCAGGGTTAGCAGGTGAAATAAACAGCATCCATATTTCATGAACCATCAAAAAAAAAAAAAAGAAGAAAAAAAAAACTCTTCTTGGATTCGACACAGACTCAGTTCTAAGGACACTGTGAAATGGGCGCACAATTGTTCCTCTTCGCTCTGAGCAAATATTATAATCCTATTCTCTTATGCTTTCCATCTTGCCCTCTCTCCCTAATGTTCACCCCAATGGCGGCCCCTTTCCCTGAGTGAAAACCCCTCCGAATGTGTGGAGGCTTCATTTTTCACTCTCCCTTTGGGGCTCTGTTGTCAGAGAGCAGCCCTTAGGAAGTCTTTATTTCTGCCAGGCAGGGCCTCTTGCGTTCCTCCACCCTCTCCCTCCGTTCTCATGGCTGTCCCCCCCACCTGCTGGGATCCTGATCCCAGCCGGGGCAGGGCTTCAGCGGGGGACAATTACTGCTGCTCCCCAGCTTTGATCATCTGACCACATGGAAGCATAACAGCTGACCACATGTTTCAACAGACAAGGAGAAGAAGAAGAAGAAGAAGAAGAAGTATAGAGAGAAAAGAGGAATAGTTAGAATAGGGTGTGAAGAAGAAAAGAAATCCCCTTTTCATTTAAGTTGAGCCCAAAGTCCCATTCCACTTTGGAAGCTTTACGGAGAGTTAGCCAGAATGGTCAAATCTGTGTTTCAGACAGTTTCCTTTGATGGTGATTATTTATTTGGATCAGGGCAACCATACTTATTACGGACTATGTCTGGCTACAGCCTCCAATAAAGTTCAGTTTCAATTTGCCACTCTCTCTTTTGCGAGTGCCGCGGAGAGAGAAAGAGAGAAGCAATTTGAGGCAGCCCTTGTAAAAAGTGAGTGCTAAGTCTGCTAGTATTGTCGGCCAAATTGTCAGGAGGCCAACTGGGCTCTGCTGTCGTGTTCTGAGCGCTGCCTGGCTTTTTTGCAACCTAGGCCACATCCACACCGCAGACAATAAATAACACAGGGGAAATGGCTACTGAGATAGTGAGAGCAACGGTGCATATGAAGGTGAGAGAAACGGGTTGTCCAGTCAGCCAAAAGCTGAGTCAGCTGCACAAAATACAATCAAAGTAGTTGCATGCAAATGGGAACATAAAGAAATGGGGTGATGTTTGATAGATGCAGTTTAAGAAGAGCGCAGGTCTATATTTTGTGTTTATAAAATTCTCATTTTTTGCTCTGTAAGTCCCTTATGTTGGGGTATATCTACTCCTAGGATCTGGTCCAAGTGGGTTTGATGGAAACTGACAATGCTGGGGGAGAGGGGGGGAAGTTTGCTTTCCTCTGGCTGTCAGGGATGGCCTCTTGGAGTGTCCCAATTGTGGAGGAGATCACTTTACCACATTAAGGGTGCCTCAAAAGAACCTCTTCAACAGCACTTTGGCCCAGCCTGGAAGAACAGGGCTTGTTTTGACTGATCTGCCACCTTTTATTGTCACCGCTCTGCCGACCAACAGCTTGCTCCTGCCTCAGCTATACTGCCACTGTGGCTCATTGAGAGACGCTCACACACAACATATGTGCGCACACTTGTGCACAAACACATGCATGCACTGTGAGCTGGGATGCAAATGTGTGCATACACACTTACACATGGACATACACACATGCACATTCGCACTCCCACATACACTCGTGTGCATGCGCGCGCGCGCGCGCGCACACACACACACACACACACACACACACACACACACACACACACACATACATATACAGGAACCCCAGGGCACAGTGAGGAGATTGGAAAGATTGGAACTGGCTTTGATGATAGCACTGGTCAAATAAAGCATATGAGCATTAGAAATGTACTGGAAGTGTGTGTGTGTGTGTGTGTGTGTGTGATGGAAACCCACTTGTTAACCTTATCTGGGCAGCGAACAAAAAGAATCACAAGTTCACATGTCATTAAAAAAAAAAAAAAACTACAAAGCAAATTTTGAATAACCTTAAATGTTCCCTGAATACACACGTCCAGGTACTATTACTGTGTGACATCATGTCCCTCAGCCGTGAGAGACAGGTCAGCAAAATTAAATGCTGGAGATAAGTGTACACACATCTTTAGTGCTCTGTTTGTGAGCAGCAGCGGTGATAAATTGTAGACGTAAATGAATATCTGCGTTTTTCACGTGGCGAAAGTTAATATTTTTTGACTTGTGATGACAACAATTTGTAATTTCTTTTCATTGCTGCATTTATACAAGGAAAAAAAAAATCAGTAGCATGAAAACGGTTCTGGCAGGGGTGGGAACACACACACACACACACACGCACACACACGCGCACACACACACACACACGCACACACACGCGCACACACACACACACACACACACACACACACACACACTCACTCAAAACCCACTGATATTTCTCCGAAGCTCTCTCTGTATGTCTGAATGAGGGAGTCACCTAATTAAATGCTTGTCTATTAAATTGAAAAGACAATTGGGATGAATAATATCACTTGTTGTAATTAATATAACATGTCAGAGTAAATTCAAAAACTGGTATGAACTCAGTGTAATGCACTCCTCATTATCCATTTAATATTCCATCACCTTTTTTTTTTTTAATTTATTTTTATTTTTTTATGAGCTTTTATAATAACAGACGCTTACTTGAAAAATCAGCTTCCTGGCAGACAAAATAAATTTGTTATGCTTTCCTTCTAAACAAACTAACGTCAGCGTTTCTCCAAAGACGGGGGGTCACTCTGTGGTGTGGCCTCGTCCATTTGTGTATCCTGCCTTACTTCATAATCATTTTTATCCGGCAGTTAAAAATAATTAACAAGTCATGCTCTTTTGTCGTCCACCATTTTAGGTCCTCGCTCCAGCAATGAAAGGCCCCTCCATCAACATGGTCGCGTAATAGTGTCAGGATGCATTTTAAAGTGCAGTAATTCAGTGGTTTACACGGCCTCATAAAATACCGACATGCCCCGATAATGAGAAGCATGAATGGAAACTTGGAGTTCCCTGTGGCCCCTGTGTGCGTGTGTTTGAGTGAGTGGGAAGATGTAGATTGAAGCAAGAAAGGGAACAAGAAAGAAAAGAGATTTTTTTTTTTTTTAAGCCATACAGTCGCTCTCTAGCGTTCTTCTTAATAGCAAGAGAAAATTAGGTGAGTGGAGAACGGTGCTCCTTAGAATGCGGATCGTGTGAGGCTGGTATGCAGGTTCGGAGAGGCAGGACAGGGACTGAGCGGTCCCGTGGTTCCCGCCTCTCTGATTGATCTCATATGGACAAAAGGTCACACACAGCTCAAGCGCACAACTCTTCAACTTTCCGCCCGCTCTGGCTCTCTTTGTGATGCCTTTACCTGCTGACAGGCAGGCTGTGTGCGTGCATGTATGTACCGTACATGGATAAATGCAACTAAATCTGAGCATGTACAAGCAGTGGGCGTGGAGGCTGTATGCATGTGTGTGTGTGTGTGTGTGTGTGTGTGTGTGCTTAAATGCTTATATCTCCCTCCACCAGGTGATCAGTGTCAGGCGTTTCGCAGAACACGTCTTAATCTTACAGTCCCAACGTCTCGCTGTCATAGAATAAATCATGATGCAGCGTGGAGGTGGTGGCAGGCAGCGTGAGTCAGAGAAGCAGTCTGCTTGACTTCACACTCGCTGGGGATCTGGTAACTCAGCAGGTAGTCCGAGTACAGATTGAAACTAACTCTGCCTTTCTGCGCTCAACACACCCCGAGAGCTCTATTCAAGAGCACGACTGTTCCTTTATTGTAGAATAAATTGCAGGAGTTCTCTTTTTTTATTGTGTACAGATGGGATAGGTTCAGGGCTGCTCAGCTCCCAGTCATTTTCTCACAAGTTGCGTGTGTGTCAAACGCTTGATGTAATTCAGAATTTTTTTTTTTTTTTGGAATACCCTGTGAGAGTGCATTTTATTAAATATATATATATATATATATATAAAACGCCTGTGTTTAAGCAACGCTTGTTTAAAGAAATCAAGAAGGAGAGCTGAAGTCACGGCTGTGATTTGTTTGTCTCAGATGGTCACTGGGCATTAGTGAGTTAAATCCTGGAATCAGCCCACGACCTCTCGGTGAGGTTACCACCACAAGGGCTGTTTTTCATCTCCCTTGTGTTTTTGTTAGCGCTAACAAGATTGACTTATAGCAGATTTGCACTACTGTGCATGTCGTAACCACTGACTAACTAGCAGTTATTCATACGGCGAGCGGTATGGCGGCGGCATGAATGAGGATGTGTGATTTATATTAACAGCTCAGCAGCCACATCTGTGTTTATCAGGCAACAGTTTTGACTCAGCCAATCAAATCTATCTGTTTTCTACTATCTTCTATTGCTGAGGTAGTGTGTAAATCAGTATTTCTGTATAGCGGGCAGTTGCTGGGGCCGGTGCCAATGAGTGTGTGAATTACACCCATACATAAAGCTGTCCTTGTGTCCCGCTGGCCAAGAGCTACAGGGAAGCTGGAAATGATCGTAAATTAAGCAGCACTTGGCTGAGGAAATCATACAAAATCTGGGATTGAAAGGAACATTTGAAATGATTACCAGAGACCATAAGACGAGTTCCCATAAAGTGCCAGAGGTGGGGCACGGGATGTACAGTATCAGAGTGCTAGACTACATAACAGACTGATGGAAGAGACGGAGGAAAGGTCAGATTTGGGGTACAGTAGTAGTCGTAAATGGTCGTCCCAGCTGATGCCTGCCACAAGAGATGAATTATTCACTCACTTGTCAAATCAATAATGACCCGGTCTTTAGTGGCCTACTCTCCCCATGCCCTACTTATTGGTTTTGGGGGGGGGGGGGCACACATTATTTTGATATTTTAGTGGTTTGCATTCATTGTAGTGGACATGCAGCCCCTTGCTGAGGTAAATTGGCTGTCATTTGTTGTCACTTTAAGGATTGTTTCTGGAAAATTGGAACTTTGTGCACAGCGTCACACACAAAAAAAAAACAAAAAAAACACACGCACACACACACAGAAGCTTGATTGAAGTGAGCACACATGATTAATATGGCAGTTTTGTTGAAATGGAATGTGGCAAATGGAGGTGGGGAGGGCTGTTGGAGGGGGCTGAGGGGGATTGGGGGTGGTGGGGTGTCTGGCAGGATGTTGCCATGGCTTTTAAGGGCATGGGCATGTTTGGATGGCACGGCCCACCCCCTGCCCCTCTGCCTCTGTTCATGTGTCACTCACTGTCTTCCAGCCTGTAATTTTCCATCTACTGTAACAGTCTGGGCACATCGCCACCCAGGGAACTTTTAAAATAAATAAAGAATTCATTAAATAATTAGTATCTCCACAACAATCTCTTTTGTTCTGTCAATCTCTGAGCGCTCAAAAGTCACCCTGAGAGATGGAGAGAGGGAAAGAGGGGTGAGCAAGCCGGAGAGAGAGAGAGAGGGGGAGAGAGAAATTAGTGGAAAAATCAATTTTAAAAAATTAAAAGCATTGAATTTCTTGAAATGCTTTTTACTTATCTGCCATCGATTACATCTAATTGGACCTCATTTCCTGAGGAAAAAAGCGCTTGTGTGTTTACGTGCATGTGCATGTACTTGCATGTGTGTGTGTGCGTGCGTGCGCTTCAGCTTGTGTGTTTGTGACATTTCCTAATGGTTGGGTGCATAGATGATAACCACTTGGCTTGGAGACAGACAGATATGAAAGGCTGTCACTCTGAGCAGAGACAGCTATAATGGCCCCATGAGTGTCTCTGTGTGCATCAGTACGCGTATGTGCACATGCACATGTGCGTGTGTGCGTGTATTCATGAAAGGGTGATGATAGGGGCCCACACTTGGGGCCCGGCCATGCTTCCTAATCAAAACCCATCCGCTCGCTTGGTGCTCGTGCATCAGTGTGCTTGCTGTATGGTGTTTACATTGGGGGAGACGGAGCAGAACCACGTCTTTGTCCCCTCAGAGATTTGACATTGCCCCCCTCCCCTCCCTGTCCCTCTTGCCTGCCACCCAGCTGTGTGTGTGGGTAGCAGCCTGGAACATCTTTGTATTTATGAACAGCTTGCATAGGGCCTAAAGACAATAATGATAACCTAATCATAGAAAAAAGACTTACTCTTGAATTAACTTAATCATAGACTCCTTCAAGGTGGGCAATAACGAGTTGATTTTCATATTATTAATCACATTAGCATCATTAATGTCTGAGACTTCAAAGCAAGGAGAGATGGCTGAGAAAACTTTGAAACATCAGTGCCCACACTGCAGGTGAACTGGTTGCAAAAGCTGTGAACATGTGTCAAGAGGAGCAGTCGCCAACGTCACGCGGCAAACAAGTTTCACGCTGTAACCAACAGGTTAGTCGCAGCAGATGCAACAGATGCAGGAGTGAGCAGCTGCGAGTGGTCCGCCATTGTGTCTGCAATTAATTCAGACCTCATGAAGTGTCCACATTATTTTGTCTACCCTCTGACGTGTTTGAATAAAAAAAAAGTATGTGTCAAGTGTAACTGTGTGCTTTTCCAAACCTCAGAGCTGCTGCCTTGTCAGACGACGCATAATGACCTCCTGTGCGTCTGTAGGTATCACCCCGTTAACAGACGCCGTCCCTCCATCAGAGCGTCAGTATCGAGGGCGTTTAGATGCGTCTTAAATAAGATCTGTTTGAAGAGCGTTGTTAGGAAGTGGGAAAACAAAGAAGTAAGATGATATCAGCTTCTATGAGTTTGCTTAAATGAGAGAGTCGTGACTTCTTGTCGGACAGACTGTTTTTTCTGCGTTCTAGTTATATTGAATGTTACACGTCACATCAGGGAGTTTCCCCCCCCCCACAAACAAATACGAAAGGTTTTGGAATGCTGCCCTTCAACACTTTTTGGGAAACCGAAAGCACTTGTCGCTCCTGTCTGTCACTCCTGTCTTTTCATGTTGTTGAAGGCACTACATCAAGTCGACATTTAGTTTAGTTTTATTTTTTTTCTGAAATTAATGGGGAATTAATGATTCCGTTATTCCCCCGCTGTGCGAGGAAGGGGGGGGGGGGGGGGGGGGTTTGGGATTCTTTTTTTAATCGCCCAACCTCTAGAAACTGATTGGAGCAGAAAAAATACGCCCAGTCCCCTTCTGCCAGGCCTCACAATGGAGGCGCTGATTTTTTTGATAGGGTTCTATGCTGCCAGGGGGCCAGCTGGAATTAGAAGTGGATTAATAATTTTAAACAAGGCTAAACCGCTTGGACTGTCTGTCTGTCTGCTCTTTCCAATGCTTAGCCAATGGTCCGTCTGCTCGCTGACCACATCAAAACAATCTAAAAACACTATATCTTCCTAATGAAGAGGGCTGGGTTTAGTTTATGGGCTTGAGAGTACATGAAAACATGCTTATTTAGACAGATTTCATGAGGTTCTGAGTCTGAGAACAAGCCAGGATTATGGTGAACATTCTTACATCAGCAGAGAACATCCTAAAAAGAAGCATTACTTTGGCTTTGCAATCAGTGTTTGCGGAGGTGCTCTCTTTACCCAAAAGTTGATCAACTTTTTTATTACTTTTCCACTCTTTTTTCCTCTTCTGTGCTTTTGATTAAGCAACTTCTGAACCAGCTTGTAGTATTTGTTCTTCTTTCACAGTAAGTTTGTGCTGAATCCTAACACTCATCTACCTGATCGCTGCTTCTCCAGCACCTATTGACGCTGCTCCACCCTGCCCTGTTGATACATGCACGAAAAAAGACTTGTGAGAAAGCCTAGACTGAGTTGGTCTGAGTTGGTCCGGTGGCTGGAAAGCTCAGAATACCAGAACGGTGACCCCAGTCAGGGGCAAGATTAAGTTTAGCACCAGTGGGAGTGTTAAATGGTGAGTCGCAGGGATTTGGGGGGCTATTTGGAATGATCTAAAAGCAGACGTATTACCAACCGAATTTGAGTATAGTAAAGCCCGACAAATCAGGTCCTGCTGGTGACATCCCTCCCTGAACAGAACCATGTCTCAGTAATCCCCATGTAATTTATGTGTTTGTTGGTCTACAAGTGTGTGTGTGTGTGTGGGTGTGTGTGTGTGTGTGTTACCAGGAGGGACAGAGAAGGAAGAGGTTTGAGAAAGACTGAAAGTGCATGTGTGCCCTCTCTGAGGACACGTCTTTGGAGGCATGAGGGAGCAGAGACGGCCCTCAGTATTTGTAATTGTTCCAACTGGTCCACCTTTAACAGAGCAGGATGAGAGAGAAGGGTCCTGAAAGGGCCAGAAAGAGAGCCAGCAAAGGCCAGACTGCACTGCACAGGTTATTTCCATTTTACAACCAGCATCTTGGATCTAAATCTATTTACACTGCTTAATCCAAGCAGGACAAAATGCACCTAGAGACAGCCAAAGCACTGATCAAGACAGCAATAAGGGGGGAAAAAAAGCAGAATATAGCATAAATCTATACTTTTTTCCTTTTAATTCAGTCATTATAAAAATGTTCTGTGAATGTAGCAGGGACATTAGCCCCCTTCTGAGCTATTATCCAGCCTGTCTGGTGTTGCAATTTCACACTCCACTGATTCCGACAAGCAGTAGAGAGTCTGCGTGCCCCAGATTTCACCTTATTTAGGTAATACAGACAAATCATTCCCAAGACAAGGTAAATTAAACTGGGTACTGGACTGGCACACTGCAGCCAGTTTCAACAGAATATCAAATGCCAGAATACACATAAAGTTGACTGTAAAATGCTGGAAATGAAACCGAGCTCACACAGATTTTACTCCACTTCATAAACATGTAGATTTTGAGTTATTTTCCACCTGAAAAGATGCTCTAATCTGTTCTAACGTCAAGTCTCCCTCTGAAGGGAGAAGAGGGAGGGAAAAAAAGAGCCAAGTCAGTTTGTTCACTTATTTATTTATATCCTAATTTATTTTTAAGGGACCACTTCTGAGTTCTTTATCTCATCTTAAGGTGTGAACTTTGTCGTTGAAGGTTGAGCCAATGCCACGTCTTATAATATCACCCTTTACAAGAGCTTCCACCACCTTCATTTCTAATGCATGAGCGACGGCATTTTAAATGTAACTGACAGACAGGAGAGCTTATATATTATTTATGCTCCGCGAGAATGAAAACAAACTGGCTGCGTGGTAACGCTTCTCAGTATTTAACTGTACCCTGACCCACACACAGCTTGAGTTATGGCCCCTCGCCCTTTTGTTTTATATACAATCTGAATTGCGTTTTCTTTATTGGGCTCTTCTTTTGCCGCAGAGATTAAAAGCATCGCGCTGAAACGATTAAAAACATTAATGAGTGTGCCCATACAAACTGCGGTTGAGTTTCCAAACGCTGATTTTTTTTGTATTTTTTTTATTTTTTGGGTCCCAGGAAAAGTCGAGTGGATTTCATTTCTGCCGACGCAGCCCGGTTATTAATTAAACTTCACGGTTACTTTTAATGAAAGGCTTTTCCTCACTGTTGCACCGGCACTTAAAGAGTTCCCCTCCATAGAAAACGCTCCTGTTTTGATTGAACTCGGCTTCCTTGACTTCACTGCGCCTAAAACCTTTTCAAGGACAAGGAGACAAGTGGGTCGTTAATAATTACAAGTGCGCACATTTTCTTTTTCTCTTATTTTGGGTTGTGCACGGCGGTGAGAGGAAGGTCAGAGCGGCTGGAAAACGGAGGCCCTGTGGGCTTCTTTTAACTTCATCAAACCAGTAAATTAACAAACGTAAGAATTATCGAGAAAATGGAGAAGAAATAGAAGAATAAAAAGTTGAAGTCAGCAGGATTTTACAAATTATCTGATTTCAGTATATAGTTTCTATTTGTTATTTTTTTATTGTTATTAATATTAATACTAATGATAATAATAATACGAATAAGAATGCTGTGAACTTATTAATATCATTATTAATACTGACAGAGCAGATTTGGTCTAATTAGTACCTATAATGTAACTATTAATATATTTGCCATAGAAGTCAGGCAGATGGACACTGAAAAGGATGGAAAAAATGAACGGGGAGTAGCTTTTTTTAAGGGGGGAAAAAAGAACAAAAAAAAAAAAAACTTTTTAATGTGATTCTTACAGAGCAACAAGTCAAACTTTCCCTTGACTTCAGGAGGAACTGTAGGGAGAGGCTTTGGGTTTCACTGCGCCCGCTGAGCTTCACTCCCTTCATACGGAGAGAAATATGTCATCGGTCATCATAGCAGAGGCTGGATAGGGTGTCTCAGAGATGCGAATGAAAATATTTGGCCATGTTACTTTTTAACAAACAGGAGATTAGTTACAACCTGCAAAAGGTCTCCTGAAGGAAAATGTGCAATGTATTAAGGAGCGATCTGCCAATCACACAGCCGTGGACAAACTTTGAAAGCAGTCTGGCTGCATGTGTCTTTGTGGTATTATTTTAAAATTCAAAGCCACTGCTTATAGTCCCAATGCAATTACATAACATACTAAGATAAATTGTACTCCTATTTAGAGCTATATGGTGACTAAGAGTGGCTCTGAACACAATACACTGCGCACTTTTGCAATGGTTGTGAGAAACAAAGTCCCCTCTCTTTTGTTACCGGCCCTCAGACCAGAATTGAAACAGGAAAAGCAATTATTGGAGAGATTGTCCCACAGGCATTGAAAAGCTATCAGCATGAGGGTTGGGATTGGCTTGGGGGACACCTATGGCCCCATGCATTATCCTGGCATGAGGTCGCTTTGGCAATCGCCTGCCAATTTCCACCAGCACCTGGCTTTCCCAACCCCTCCACCCCCACTCCCCGTCACCAGGCCCTCCTACCTGGTTCCCCTTTTTTCCTCCTCCCTCTCCAAACCCTGCTCGCCTGTTATTGTCCCAGGATGGTGACCATTAATAGAAAGGAGAGAAGAAAAAAAAAAAAAACCTGCACTGTCCAGTGGCTGTCCACTCACACTGTTGTTTCCCATCATGATGGAACAGATTGTTGATGCTTCTGAGGGAGAAAATGTCTTTGACTCTGCTCTGTCAGTCTAGATGAATACAGAACTGTGAAAAATACCCAAAGACCAAAAAAACCACACACTAATAGTATGTCTAATGCTGTGAAAATATGAGCCGGTGGTGTACCGTTTGGGCCAAAAGGCACAGTGGGAGAGTCGAGTCTAGATTAGTGGAAAAGTGGGAAGAAAATAACTGGTGTTATGTCTGACACTTTTTATTATGGCTGTTGAAAACCTGTATAACACAGCTGTTGAATATCACTCTCCTTTAGCAGCAGAACCCCCTCCACCCACCCACAGACCAGGTCCTTTAAAGGCCCAGTTATCCAAACACACTGTACTACAGGATCACCTCTGTTGAGAATAGCCTACAACAGGGGACGGGACATCTCATATGGAAAACCCAGGCTGCATTGTTGCTGTTGTTGTGATGGATTCAGACTCCTGTTTGCCATTATGTGTCATGCTTCCTCTCTGCAGTCATCCTTACAATGGTGCCTGTGGCCATACACTGCAGATGTTAACACACACAGAGAAATATTTCTGAAGCCCTTGAAAGACGCAGAAAACGCACCAAGGGACACTTCGGGTTTATTTGAAAAGAAATGATTCTTTAAGTTGTTTTTTTTTTTTTTTTTAGTGATTCTTTAAAATGAAAGAGGAACACTGAGGCATTTGTGTTCATGAACCCGGAAATGTCCCTGGGAAACAAAAGAAAACGGGTTACAGACACATTTTCATGTGTTTCTTTTCAGTGATCTTATTAAATTTCACTTGTGTTTAACATGTATTTTAAAGTCAGCTTAAACCACCACTTCAGATGTTGAGGACACCAGCACTGATGTCCTCTGTAAAAGTGTGACATCTTTGCCTGACAACAAAACATTTATTAATTATTTATTTATCTGTTTTTTTGCCCCCACGAATGCAAAGGAAAGTAAACAAGCATTGCAATCATTTTACCTTATATCATCTCTTTTTTTTATTATTATTATTTTACATTCGGATGAGCAACTGCTGTGCCAGAAGTGTGTCTGCAGCAAATGTTGCACTTGGAAAAGTTTATCATGCATTCATAATGAAGAATATTTAGTTTCACAGAAGGTGCCAATATAGCACCATGTAAGTCTGAATCATAACAGGTCTGTTCATCTTTCAGAACTGTTAATGTTTTGAGGAAATAATGACTCCAATGTTCTCAGAGAAGGTGGCTATCAGCAGCCGGTAATGCTGAATCTATCTATTGATTGCATTTGAAGAGTGTTGTTAATAGGGGATGGAGGCAGTGGCGTGGAGGTAAATAAAAAGGTGGGTAAAGAATGACAGGAAAATTATCAGATCACAAAGGAGCCTAAAATATCTATATATCCAGTAAATTACTAATGCATGTCTTCTTTACTACCATGACACTTTTTTTTCCATCATGTTATGTTCCGTAAATTTCCATCACAGAGATTTTTGCCGCTATATGTCAGCGAGTGAAGTCTTTTACTACACACGTGCTGAGGCTGAGACACCGGCGGGATCAAGCGGATGCTTTTTTTTTTTTTTTTTTTTTTCTTCATGGTGCTATCCCTGCCTCATGCATATCCATAACGGATTAAAGATTGCGCAAACATTATGCAACCAGAGCTTGCCTTTTTTTCCGCTTTGATTGGCATTTCTGGGACACAAATCGGAATTGTGCAAGAGATATGGGCTACTTTGGTTGCTGGTTGTGTTGTATGGTGACATCTTTTTTTATTTTTGTCAGGAACAAATGCTGTGGGCGGCTTGTTTACTTACTTATTGCTCTTTCATTCATGCACGTTATCTATCTATCTATCTATCTATCTATCTATCTATCTATTCAAACATCTGACGGGAAATAGCTTTGTGCGCCACCATTGTGCAACATGTGGACGCTAGTAAAACACATGTGCGTCTTTTCCATCCCTTGATGTTGCAGTATAGCCGGTTTGGAGCACTGCAGGACTCAACTCGGGAGCATTGCGCAAGCGCTGAAAAAATCACCACGAGCGAGCCGATGAATGAAGTCTTTAAATAATGGAAAGGCACTCTCCAATTCTAATTCATGTTCTTCTCAAAAAGGGGGACATTAACGAGCATTGTCCTCTTTATTTTGAAAGGCTGATGAATATGTGAGCGCTGCTGTCCGTCCCCTCGGGGAAGAAGCCGCCCTGTGAGGTGGAGGCAGTCCCGGGACGAGGGTGCCCTCTCAGGTGAAAAGTTTACTGGAAGTGCTGAATCACGCCATTCATGCAATCTGAGACAAATGCAGCCTTTTGTTGTCCGCGCAGGTGATATGAAAGCCATACACGGATGTTCTCTGGTTGTGATTAAAGTTTTAATCACAGGTGTTGATAGTTTAGGGTTCACATTGTTTAACAATTTAAACCTCAGCGTTGCACCCTCTCTAATAACCTGCACTTCACTGATTCATAAAACTGGTCTTCGCTCCTCAGGGAGGCTTCCTGTTATTGCGCCGGTTTCGGGGGGCGCAGCGTTCAGGGCAAAGCAACGAGCCATTAAAAGAGATGTCAATTGCTCATTTACCCATTTACCACCTCTCAAAAGTGTTGAAAGTATATCTGTCAAAAGACAAACGCAAAGCACAATTGCTGAACATCTGCTTTGCTGAATGCGCGTTTGCCGCAGCCCTCACTCGGGACCTATTAGCGGTGATTCCTGCGCCTGCTCTGATAAGGAATTCATCAAGTTTCTGACACCCCGCCAGATGCTGGGGAATTAGCGCTGTCTCCTGTTGGACATCCCACTAATAGTTTGTCTTTCAGCCCGTAGCATAATAGAAATATCATTTAAGAGGTGGATGTTTTATGTGCGTGTTGTGGGCTGTAAATGATGACAGCTATAAATCTGGCCACGTAGGCCCCTTGGTATTCTCTTTTTTGAGCATTGCGCACATTTAGCCACTATAACAGCAGAAACAATGAATTTGACTGATCTGTTAATCTGCTGGGCATTTTATCAAGCCTGCTTCTGCCAAAGTACAATATGAAAGCTTTAGGAACTTCGTATCTTGTATAGTGTTTCACAATTGGCCACTTTCACTCATTTCCTGATCAGCAGAAATGCCTGCAGGCTACAGTATACAGTATGATGGGGTATGTAAATGTCTCTTAGGAGTCAATTGAAGAATAATTGAAGTCAAAGACAAAGCCATTGTGTTAATCATCTTGCATCACAAAGGCCATGAAACGCGTTAAGATATAAAGACACACCGTGGATTACTTGGTGAATGCATATTCAACACTCTGCTGGAGGTGAAATAAGCATCGATAATTGGCAAGCACATCAACTTCCGCGCAAATGGAAGCCCTCGGTTAAGCAATTATCAGATGTATGTTAGCTCCTATGTTTATCAAGCCATATTTTACCTTATGATGTTACAAATCCATCGCACTTCAATCTAATTGTCATGGCTCGTTTAAATACCCATGCAGGCTTAATGTCTTGATTAAAGAAGCGTCTGCCATAAATACCTACAGTAATCCATGTTAACTTGTTCTGTTGCTATATGAGGAAATATAAACCCCACATTTCACAGGCATTCTCAGATGACTGAGTTAATTCATGATGATTCGGGTTTGCCAGCATCTTGTCTTATTCAGAGCAGCGATGGGAGGAGATCTGAAGAAACCTGGTGTGTTGCGGGCTGCAGAGTTTGGCCATGCGCTGATGTGCAGGAGCCGTCCCAAATCCAAAATGTCTCAGATTCAGATCAAGGGCCAAGTGCCCTGCTAAGGCGCCCTTGAGCAAGACCTTGCACCCTGCACAGCCTCGCTCACTGCACGGCTTCAGCAGCGCCAAACAGCCTCAACTTTTAATAGTCTTGCATGTGCAGCTGAAGCTCCTACACACGCGGGTGCTTTTGTATTCATTGAGATAAAGTGTGTGCATGTTGGCTCTAATAATCACTAAATTATTAAGGAGTGGTAAATTAGCCACTGGGTTTATTAAGATCACAGCCTCCGTTGCGTGACAAAAGGCGTCGGGGACCTGCTTGTGTCGGGTTTATCCTCTTAGAGCGCACTCTCCCGCTTAGCCAGCAAATACTCTGCGACTGAGGAGAGGGAGGAAGGAAGAAGGGGTTGACCAATCAATCCGATATCAAACTTCAGCGACAGGCGCGAGCCAAGAGTACAACTCAGTCTTATTATTTTTTCCTGCAGAATAGAACCCCCCCCCCCTCAATTCCTTCTCAGCAGCCTTTGCTCCTTCCGATACTGCAAGCGGACCCTATAGGCAGAGAGAGATTATAGGCTACTGCACGCTGCCAACAGTCAGCTGCCATCCTCCGGGTCCACACACCGCAGCCAAGTATAGCAATCCATAGGATAACTTGAGATGAATGAGCGCTAACGTAATGCAGAGCCAGTCGCAGTCGGCTGCGGAGGGGCATTGTTGTGATACAGCCGCTAGTCTTTACACAACTGCATCCACGTGACCGTCACTGCTTTCTAATCCATTGAGAATCCAGCAGAAAGGAGCCTTTCATGTTTTTTTTTCCTCCTTCTGGATTGAATCCTCTGCTCTGGTTTCTCATATAATCTGGAAACGATGACTTGTATTGGGCGTCATCATAAAGCACATGCATAGCTGTTCCCAGTGGAGGGGGAGACACACCTAAAAATCTGAAAACCCGCTGTTTTATTTGCAGAATTGCAGTTAACCCACCCGGTTTAGAATTACACCAATGACGGATGCAATGTGATGTAATGGCCAGGAAAAACAGACATGATCCACGGTGGAATGTAAAAATGTTGAAGTTTTGCTAATTTCGTTATCATATGTTGCTTGTTTACTCGGGATGATCACACAGTGCAGGTCAGCTCTGCACGTCCCTGGTGCATGCGTAGGGATGCAGCCTCCATGTGAGCCCGCCGTGTTTCGGAGAAAGCCGGGTCTCGGTTATTTGACGTCACGGTGTCTGAGAGGGGGAACTTGAAATGTGCGACGAGACGAGCCGAGCCGGGTAGGCAGGCAGGCAGGGAGGGAGGGAGGGAGGAGGGGAGGGGAGGGAAGAGGGGGGGGTTGAAAAGAAATGAAAAAATCAAACGGAATGCAAGTGGTGCGCTTGCGCAAAAGTCAAAAGCAGAATTTGAATCAATATTCCTAAATCTGTTTATAGTAGAAGGATATTGGGCGAGGGGTGGGGGTGGGGGGAGTTGAAGCACCTTGTGGGGGGGTTGGTGTAAAAACCTTCCTCTGCTTTAGGCTCGCACGGAGAGTGGAGCAGTAAATTCTTCACTTGAAAGCCATCTTTCAAATTACCCACAGTGCGTTTTTGTTGTTTTCCCCGCATTTCAACGGATACAGCTTTATAACACACTGGATGCATGACGTTGTATAATATTAAAGATTTCAGGCTTGTGCATGAGCTCTTGTTGTCATTCAAACTGATTTTTTTCGCCGTTTAAATGCTTATTATGGCGTCCATTGATGTGTGGTAACTCCTTTGGTTGTTTTTATGAAGCGGCTCCTTGTTAATCGGGTGGTGGGAGACGCCGAGGCAGCGCCACTTTTGGCAACGTATCCCACTCCACTTTCACGGTCACACAGTGTCCTCAGTTGCCCGTCTTTCCAGTCTGCACGTTAGGATTATTATTTGTAAGCGCTCATTTAAGAATAATAATAATAAAAACAAACTTCGCATGTGCTGCTGTGGTAGACGGATGACCCACATCCCCATCCCAACCCCTGCTCTCTGCCAAGACGTGCTTCTCTGACTTGCTCCCCCCCAAATATTCCCATTCACACACACACACACACACACACACACACACACACACACACACACACACACACACACACACACACACACACACAGCCAAGATACTAAGATGGCGCCTTAATCAGTGTCAAGTTCAAGTGACTCCTACTAGTCTGATACAAACAGCATGGCAAACAGTGTCGGCTATATGCGTTAAGGATGCAGGGAGCAGGACAACATGGTGATAATAATCAACGTCGCAGTCTGTAAGTCGCTTTTCATAATGTTTTTTTAATTTCAGTCAAAATTTCCGTTCACATTTCTTCATAAATAGTTGGTAAAACAAATCAACCAACATACAGTAGCCTAAAAAGTACAAGGAACCTTTGCCTCTGGTAGCTAAATAGGCTAACGCATAGGCCTGCTGTTGTAACATGGTTTGCCTCAACGTGGCACAGTGACACAGTTCATCAGTAAAACATTTTTGCTCTTCAGGAATAACTTGGAGTGTGACCCATTTCTCCCAGAAAGTGTTACAACATCACATTCTAGCTGTGTTTATACATCAGATATTTTTTTTCTCTGACCTCTGGACATGGGGCAGAAAGGTGGTGGGAATAAGAAAAAGTACTTCATTTAAATTAAGGTATAGAAAATAGCATATAAAACATATATTCCTTAAATTATTTAAATAAACTTATTTCATATATCACTGTCACGAGGTACTGTTTTTTTTACATTTTATTTTAAAAGTAGTGCTGGTGGTCTGAAATTGTTCTCATATGAGTACAATATACTTTGTGTATGCATAATATTTAATTCTTGAGAATAGGTTACAATGCAATGCTGTAACTCTTTTTGCCACTGAACGTATTCTCCCCCTCCCCCCCCCCCAAACCCACATAGATCTAGAATTCCTTCCACTAAATTTTGTTAAACACAAAAAATGTCATCTTGACAAGTTATTCACACAAAACAAGCAAATGTGTAATCAAACTGCTCTATATGCAACACCACAACAAATAACACGCTTAGTTTCACAGAAGAATTACATTTAAAACAATGCAAGCTGACAGACAAAAAACTTTTTTTATTTTTGAAGATACTGTGTTGTGACAGTTCCATTGTTGCCGATGCACACATTTAAACATACTTGCACAAAGACATTGCTGGAACTATAAAGATTGCCATACTGGCGCATATATTTGGGTGCTTGACCCGAATTTGAAATACTCAAAATGCTGTCACCTTGATTTGGAAATCATGAACTTCACACACTCGTCTAAGACCTGTATAGGAGTGCAATAGGCTGATGGGTTTATTCTTTTTTTTTTTTTCTCTCCCAATACTGAGTTTATGCTACGAATTGACATCTATTTCTGATCCTATAAAAGTAAAATACACAAAAAAGTTTTAAATTTAACCAAAAATAAAGATATCAACAGAACCGTTTTATAGCTTCTCAGCTCAACTGAACTCAGTTCTACAAAGTCAATGATTTACATGTCAATGGTCTCATAAACAAAATAAAAGTGACGGAAATATCTGCATTATATATAGACAAATCCATAATATTCATATAGATGATTTCTTCGATCCAAATAAGACACATGTAGGCCTATTGGTTAAAAAGAAAGGAGGAAAAAAAACCCAAAACAAAACAGAAGGATACAATCGCGATGTTGGAGCTTTAAGAGTTTATCATTTGTTCAATGTTAAGCTGGTTATGACCAAAACTGTACAGTTCTTGTTAGAAAACATTTCCATAAATATCATTTAAGTTTCAGAACTTATACCCATAATTAAATTACAAATTGATAAATATGGCATCATGGATATGTATTTACAACGGTATTAACAAAAGGCAACGTTATATTCAACGGTAACAATCGTAACCTAATACCACATTTCTCCACCTGAAAACGGACGTTGACAATAGATTCGACCCCATCAAACAAGGAAATACATTCACGAGTATAATATTTATTTAGGATTTTTTTTTTTTCTGTGTTCAAGTTCATGACAAAGACTTTGGCACGTTTCTTAAGACTGTTTGAAGTTCCAACAATCAATTGAAGAGGCGACAGTAGCGCGTCACCGTCATATAAAACAGCGTGAAATAATCTTCCTTTTTATTCTTTTTTTTTAAATAAAAATTTGAGAAAATACATAAAATGAAAAATAAAACAATTTTTTTTTTCCTGAAATCTGTAAACTAAAAGATAAAAAAAAGGAAACATTTATTTATACTGAGAAAGTATTACGTTTATTTAGTCGTGATTTTTATCTGATTTCCTCGAAACTGCGGAATAAAAGTCAAATTTCGTGATCCTGAGAACGGACGTGGCCTGCTTGGTGCTGGCGTTTGCTCTCATCTCCTGTTGTTGTTGTCCCAATCCCATTTGTGTGTGTCTGACTGTGTGTGTGTGTGTGTGTGTGTGTGTGTGTGTGTGTGTGTGTGTGTTTGAGTGAGTGAGTGTGAGTGTGTGTGTAAAGTGAGCAGGAATAGTTTTTAAGGTTTTTATCCTCATTGATCCTCAACCCCGTGGTCCACATTTGAGAGAGGGTTTGTTCTTCTGACTTCAAACGTACCATTCATTAAAGTTGGGTGCCAGTCCTTCGCTGTGACCAGACGTGTTTTGTACGGCTAACGGCGGTGTTTTTGTCGGGTCTTCAGTGCTGGCTGAGACCAGCACGGGCGGTGTGGACGACTCATATCCAGAGCTTGCTGCTGGAGACGATTCAGATCCTTGAGACTCATGTACCTGCAGGAAAAAAAAACAACGTAAACGATGAGTGAGACTGACGCGTAATAGTCATATTTATGCCCTAACAGCGCGTTTAAAGTGGCTTGGTTAGAAGGGAGTTGGACTTAAATGCGGATTAACTCTGTTTTATGGAGGAACTATAACAGTAAACACTCAGCGAACTTGAAACAGGCACGGCAACTTCTACACTACAAAAAATATCCACTCAATGCGCCGTTAACGTGTCTGAAAATGTAGTTTTACCTCAAAGTAAAATCCTGGTGAAAAGAGACCATTTGAACGCGTTTCTTTAAAGACAAGTGACTTATTTAAACAAGGCAAAAGGGCAGCTGTGAATCTAGCAAAGCATGGCAGTTACTGCTTACCGGATTAAGAGTTCAAGTGTCACAAATAGACAAAATGGCATCTTAAATGCTGTTTTTTTTTTTTTTTTTTTTTTTGCAGACAGTCCTATAACATCTTAAGAAATACCCGAAGTTGTGTGGCCTCTGTCTGTGGCAGAGGAAGAGGAGGTGGGGGGGTGGCGTGTGTGTGTGTGTGTGTGTGAGAGAGAGAGAGCGTGCGTGCGTGCGTGTGTTAATGTGTTTAAGGAGTAATGAAGACATTAATTACCTTCATGTGTTTCCTGAGAGAGCTGGGGTGTGTGTATGACTTGTCGCACACTTTGCAGATGTATGGCTTGTCTGATGTGTGCACATGCATGTGCTTTTTCCTGTCGCTGCTGTTGGCGAAGCGTCTGTCACAGCCATCAAATTCACACTTAAACGGCTTCTCACCTGCAGGATTAAACACACACACACACACACACACACACACACACACACACACACACAGCGTGAATAGCCCGCACAAACAAACTCCCACTGTAACACCACCTGTAAACCCGCAGCTCGGAGATGCAAAGTGTCTGTAACAGAGTAACCTACATTTTCGGGGCGACATGGATACAGCTCCACTACTACACACACAGCTCTGTCAGGCTTTATTTATTCACGAGGCCTGCTCCTTCATGCTACTATCGGCCTGCTCTGTGCGTCTGCCCCTATATAGTAAACACTGAATCAACAGGGCTTTTCTGCACCAAGCCATAGATGAACAAGGGCGAGAATATTAACACAGCCAGAAACCGTTTCATCTAACTGCAGCCTATATATGACGCACAGGGAGCGTGAGAGACCTTAAACAGCCTTTGTGGTGCAGCTAATGCACCTAAACTTTGATAAGTGAGCGGAGTGTCTGTTTATGTCACACGCAACTTCTTAGCCTAAAAGCTACAGGGATGAATGGAGGTTAAGACACAGAGTTGCTGGACAAGAAGCACATTTTCTGCGTTATTGAGCCAACGCTAATTCATGAGTGTTTTTAGAAATAATCCCGCACTAGCAACATTTTGGGAACACGCTAAATGCGGGCCCAAGTTCTCAGATGGTTCTTGTAAACAACAAAAACACTCTTTCTTTAAAGCACTCTGAAACAATGCCTAAGACACCATTTCTACGCAGGATAGACCCGCTTGTTTGAGGTTATTTTACGCACGCCACTGCACGGTGCTGCTGGTGCCTACCTGTATGTGTTCTTTTGTGGATTTTCAAATTTTCCGATCTGGCGAATATTTTCCCACATCCGGGGAACGGGCATGGGAACGGTTTCTCGCCCGTGTGCACACGGATGTGGTTGACGAGTTTGTACTTGGCCTTAAAAGATTTCCCTTCTCTCGGGCAGTCCTCCCAGTAGCAGATGTGGTTGCTCTGCTCGGGCCCGCCGACGTGCTCCATGGACACATGAGTGACCATCTCGTGCATGGTGCTGAAAGTCCTGTCGCAAGTCTTTTTGGGTCTGTTCATCTGGTTTTCGTCTATCCATTTGCAGGATAATTCTTGTTTAATCGGTTGCCTCATGTATCTAAAGAAGGCCCCTGGACCGTGGTGTGTCGGCACATTCATCCCCATGTTCATGTTGATAGGATGGCTGTAGTTGTGGAGCTGAGCCCCGTAGGGGTCCGTCCGAGGGCTGGCGACCGGACGATACGGATCAGGTCTTCCGAAAATGTCCCCGCGTAAGCCAAGATGCATTTGGCTGTTGACTACATGTCCGCTCGGTGAAGTGTGGCTCACCCCCTGGTCGTGAAGTCCTGGAAACAACAGATGTCCGGGGTTATCGGGGATCCCGGGCGGCCCGTGGAGGCTCCCCGCCGAAGCTGCAAAGAGCCCATGCTGGGCGCTCGGCGCTGTTGACTCTCCAACACCCCGGTTCCGGAAGAAAAGGTCCCGTGTTGAATTGAACGCTCCTCCGCCGTACGAGCCCACCTGCCCGCCGTGAGAGTGTCCCAGGGCAGCCGCATATCCAGTGGCTTGCGGGGTGAAAGCTGATGTCTGGCTGGAGGCGATGTCGTGAGCCACCGGGCTGATTTTGAAGGCTGCGGAGTGGGAGGAATCGCTGAAAGGATTCAGTCCCAGACTCGCGTCTCTGTTCCCGATTTCGTGATGCCGTGGTGTCCCGAAACCCCCCACTCCTAACGATGCAAATTGCGGACCGCTATCAAGAAGCATAGTCATGAGCTTGAAGCAAACTTAGGAGACAGGAAGAAAACCGAAAATAAAATTAAGATCCAGTTTAGCGAAGCGCGCAAGCTGCAGACACCGCGCCGAGATTTACCACGTTTTGCGAAAAAATCCTAAAATAGAAAAAACACACCAAGCCAAAACGGGGAAAAATCCTATGCGTAAAGAGTTGGGAGGAAAAAAACTCCCGTTGACTGCGATCCGTGAGAAAGAGGATCAAACTTCCCCCCCTTTCCAGGCGGATGATGTCCTTGGACTGATAAAGTCAATCACTCACTCCCAGAACATAAATGAACTCGGGAGGCAGTGCTACGACAGCCAATCAGCGCTCAGCTACCCATCTGACACGTGACTGCGAAGGAGGGTGTTAATTGGCTAGATTTCTGGTGATTGGCACGGTTTGGTATTGAAGATGGCAGGTCGTCTCAATTGGGTTCATTTGATTGGCTCTTCCAGGCATTATTTTGCAGGTATAGCGGAGCACCCTGGCGCAGATCCCGTTATGCGTTATGTGTAGCGCACGTCTCACGCAGCCTTACGTGATTTACACTCCTCAAGAAACCCCCCAAACAGCTTTATAAGAAACAAAAATAAATAATCGACGCAAGCTACAATATCTACTGCAGCTTTTTAACAGCCAGACTCCGCTCAAACTTTTAGTGGACCGCTTGAGTTAATTCACAGAAACTGTGTTAACGAAGTTATTCTGCGACGTATAATGTACTTGGTTTGTCATATTTGGTGGTTAAAAAACTTTTCAATACACTTTGAAGCCAAGTTTGTATATTTGAAAAAACAGAAACTACTGTCATCTATCTATCTATCTATCTATCTATCTATCTATCTATCTATCTATCTATCTATCTATCTATCTATGTCTTCTACCATTGACTTATCTCTGTTATTTTTCTCTCTATATGACCAGTTTTGCTCTTATTAACCGAAAACTTGAATGTACTTGGCACAGCTCCAAAATCTGCCTTTCTTGAAGCCGCTTGAAAGGGGAGGGGGGAGCATTTTTTTTTTTTTTTTTTTTTTTTGAAAAAGCTCTATAGGGTGTAAGACGGAGGAATAAAAGACAGAAAGAAAGATGGCAGTAATTGTAATATCCTGAGATTTTTTCGCTCAGCCAAAAAATTCGTGCCATTGAGCAACTTTCACAGGGCTGCCGCTGACTCGCTGCAGGACACATAAAATCTGATCAAGTTCAGAGACGCGCTGAGTGCTTCAAGCGGCGCTTTTTAACTCCAAGCCTTTCACATCCTTTCCCCCTCAATCTGTCCCAGGAAGGAGCTCACATTCTTTATTTTAGGGGATCTGGACCAAAAAAAAAAAAAAAGAAAAAGAAAAAAAAATCTTCAAATCAGTCCCTCATTCTGCTTTCGCCCTCATCCCACCGCATTCACTCCTGAACATTTCCTCGAGAAAAGAGTTATAGATTGAAAAGGTGAGTTTTCTAACTTATCCGTCGTCTGTCTGTGTCAGTAACAGGGGGCATGAGGTGGGCCTGTGTGCTGTGGAAGTGTGTAAATCTGCACTTTATTACATTTAGCCTTTGGAGGTTGCATGGGATTTGGTTTTCTTGAAGTGAACATAGCCTGCTCAGTTCTTCGGCCTGTTACTCATATGGTAATTTAATTGTTGGGAGGACTTGCGTACCTCTGTGTGTGTGTGTGTGTGTGAGAGAGAGAGAGAGTATGTGTGTGTTTTTATGGCCGTCGTGCACATTAGTACAACACTTGCGCTTTTTGTACATAACCTCAGCAACTTATCTCGAAGCAAAACGACGAATGAGATTCACTTCATCTATTTTTCCTCCGTAAGCTGCTCTCTCTCTCTCTCTCTCTCTCTCTCTCTCTCTCTCTCTCTCTCTCTCTCTCTCTCCCCTCCCTCTCTCTCTCACACACAGTTTACTCCCCCCATCACTCTCACACACACTCTCACACAGCATGCGCATGCACGAACGCACACACTGTGGAGCACAAGCACACACTCTCTCTCTCTCTCTCTCTCTCTCTCTCTCTCACACACACACACACACACACACACACACACACACACACACACACACAGTTGACAGAGTTTGCCTTTGCAGTTTTGCAGTATGAGATTTATGGCGACCTTTGTGAACTTTCACAAGTGACAAGCAGCCCGTTAAGTTTTCCTGTATTCCCTCCATATTTTATTGGCTTGTTGAAACGCGAGGGCTCCATAACGCCACTTAAGGTTATGTGCCGTGTATTTGCAGCCGTATTATCACGATGAAATAATTAAGTAACATGGTTTAGATGAGTCACAAATGTTTGTGAGCGACAGAACAGCAGCGTAGGCACTGAGCTCTCGCTGGGAAAAAAGCGGAGCTGTCATCAACTAAGGCCTAATGTAAAGCAACTGTTGCTCGAGAGTTAGATTTAAAGCTACTGCAGGTCTCCTCTGGTGTGCAGGCGTTTATTGAATGTTTTATTATTTATTTAATTTTTTTGCAAACGTGGAATTAGACGAGTGGGGGGTTTTAAACACGCATTTTCTGACTGTCTGTCTGTTCCCAGCATCAGAACAGACATAGATGGTCAGGATTGCAAGAATTTTAGCTGATTTTGTGTGAAATTATTATTTTTTTTTAAGTTTTTTTTTCTGTGCGTCTTATGGCCTGAAAGGAGACTGCCTTGGCGGATTAGTAATATATATTTTTTTTACTGGACAATAAAAAAAGGAGGAACTTTAAAAGAGGGGGGAAGGCAGCTTTATAGACCTCTTATAGAGCTGCACTTTTGTTCACCGTTTGTCTCACTCACACCAGCCATTTTCCCCCAAAATACTTTACACCGCTCCTCGAGCATGCCGCCCTCCGCTCAGTGACATTTTCATCTCTTTCTTCCCACTTACATAATTGTTTAATTCTGGTCAATTTTGGACAGTTATATTCTCTGGTTTTGCAATCACACAATATTATAGATTTATTTAATCTTTAGAGAAATTAATTTTTAATTGCATGAAATGATGAGGTGAACATGCATCCAGGCCTGTGTTTAAATGTCCGACACAGTTGAAAAATCGTTAATGATGACTTAAATGTACTGTAGGCGTAATGCAACGTGCTAAATTATAGCGGGATATTCAGCATAATTTGATGATTTAGTTATCTCTGCTGGGATTACCTCATTGGGCGTTGGAATAGCCCATTGGTTATAACATAATCTTCCTCTAACTGAGCATGCGCGTTACCTTAAAATATCACAATATTGTAGTGTGCATACCTCTGTGACAGTAAGCCCATGCTGTTGGAAAAGAGCAGAACATAACCATCAGCCTAAATGGTAAACAACTCACATTTATACATTTATTCTAACTAGACTTGTTGGAGTCAGTAGCTGTAGAGATATTTCAGTGCATAATTTGATAAATGACCTAGATGCATGATAATTGTCTTCTTATATAAACAAATTGGCCTATAGCAGCCCAGTCTTCTGGGTTTTTTCTTGCAGCTCAGTGGAGTAATTTTTTTTTCAGTCCACATTGTCTGGCCTGTAGCCTACACTATGCTTGGCTGGCTCAGGCCGCTGGTGCTATAGACAAGTTTGTGGATTTGAAGTTAACTCAATAGTGACCAGACAAAAGTGAAATCTTCATCTTCCGAAAACAATGGCGGAACCATCGTCCAGCCTTAGCTCCATTTATCAAATACCACTGTATATGAATGCGTTTTCTGTATTTGCGTGTTAAACAGACTGCAAACGGTCAGTGTAACCCACTGACACAGATTTGGTTAAGTGGACATTGTTCTGAATGATCTTGCAGGTTTTTGCTGTGGTTGAATGTGACACATCCCAACTCTCAGACTGCGCCCGTGCCTTCATTTGTTAAGAAACCTGATCGCTGTGATCTGTGTGCTGCATTAGATGCATTCTCCACAACATTTTCACATTCTGCGGATCCCACAAAAGCATGAATTCTCAGGCTCTGCTCTGCATTCACACCATAATCCAGAAGATTTCATACATTCTCAGACTAAAATAAGATGCCATTTTGGTTCACATTTGTTTCAGCGAGAATGCTATTTATGCACCTAACAATTGCATCCACGTTTTTTTTCTCAAAGCTTAGTGTCCCCACGAAACAAATATTTACAAATGTGCTGTATTTTCAAACAAATGTAGCCTCTGTCGAATGCTGATTTAGATTTCTGTGCAAGAATAGCAGCTGATAATGACAAAGGGTTTTTTTTTTTTGTCACAGATGACAAATGACAATTTAATTGTAATTTGGAAATTCACAAAGCAATGCTTGACTGTGCCTCAACGCTATCGGGCATATTTTTGTGCTGCGTATGTGTTTGTTTTATGTTTGTTTGTGTTTTTATGTTGGGAGAAACGCAGTCGCAGAGGTGTTTTGTCATCCTGCTTTTGCCTCCTGAAAATCACCACAGGTTTATGCTTCTTCACAGTAGCCAACAACAATAACTGCACAGATCGCCATCTATATTTCATAGATTATATGGTCAGTTGGGTCTTGAGTGACTGCTACAGTACTTGGTGTTTGCCTTCATATGGCTGATGGAGAGGACTAATTGACTTCTTGCTGTGATTTACTGGAGCATCTGTCTGCAAATGGACTCATCCCAAACCTGTTAATTCATCTAAATTTCATAAAGTCATGGCAAGACTGTGCGCTGCCATTACTCATCAATTATAATGTCTCAGCACACTCCACACTGCAGTTGTTTAAACGTACACACACACACACACACACACACACACACACACACACACACACAGGCTTTCCTTTCCTGTTTGCACTACGTTATATGTCAGTAACTTTGTGTCTGTTTATCACACACAGATTTGGATACTTGATTAAATATTTCTGTGCTCTCTCTTCTCCTCCCTGTATTATTTTTTGCAGTGTAACACCTGCTGATTCTTATGCAGACTGGAATATGGTGTATTATGGATAAACGTGTATATTTATGTGCGAATAGTTTTCCCAAAGGTTGATGTGCACGTTTTGAGAGAATTCTGCTCATCGCCATCCGCGGTTTAAGACATCAAATTTGCTGAATTTCAGTCCAGTCTGCCATATGGTGTCAAAGTGTAGCTCTGGTCGTCTAAGTGGCGTTTGTATCCTGCTTATTTTCATCTCTGCATATCGTCTTTGTCCATCACTCGCTCCACATTTGCTGTGCTGAGGGTGACTTGAGCCTTATGGATGTAAAAGTATTCCCTGACATGAGTGTTTTGATTGTTGGGAGTGATATTTTGCATGCAACAGTCACTAGGATTTTGCCTGGCCTGTCAGGCAACCCACACAGCTGACCGGACTCATAGAGCTGAAGGTTTTGAAGAGACTGCAGATGTCAAAATACCAAAAATGTATTCGAATGTAGATATTTTAACATTTAAAAGTTGTGTTTACGTTCATGTGCAGCTTCCAAATTTAAATTGTTACATTATTGCCATATTTTATCAGATCTAACAAACAATACTGGAAAGATGTAACATGATAAAGTCCTCAGATAAGTAATAAATAACTGAATTGCATATTTGCGTTTTCGCCATTACTCTTAGAATTTAATTGTTCATCGCTATGAAGCTAACCTGACAACTCCAACATTAATACTAATAAAACTAATGGAGTTAAAATTGTTCCTAACTTATTTTACACATTTTAAAGATATAAATTTGCAAATTAAATGCTTACACTCATTTAGCTGATTATGTTGTTATTACCGGACTTCCATCCTGCATTACAGAGAAAAGAATACACATGTAATTTATGGAAAACTGCTTATTAGGCTGGAGTCTAATTAAGTTATGAGCACATTAAGGGCCATTTGAACGTTTGAGCAAATGTAGATGTTATGAGCACTGAAATAATCTTCATGCAAAATATTACAGCATAATCTGCAGTTTATCAAACAGGCCTCACTGTGTGATTGTGTTATTGAGGAGGTGAGCCTCATAGAATCGGCGTGTGGTGTTAAATCATTAAAAGTGCAGTTTTTCTACACAGTCCTCTCTGTTGTTTTGCCCTCCTGTTGCAAATGAGGACCTGGAATCATTTGGGGCGCAGGTCTGTCTGTCCTTTATGCTTCCTGAATGACAGATTGGGAACTTTCGGTTTATATGCCTTCAACCCTGAGTCATTTTCGGAAATGCATCGGGTTAAAGGTTGACAAACATGAGCGTCCATTACAATCATGACGGAATTAGGCCAGTTCGGGGCCTGTCTGCTATTTTGCGGCATTTAATGTCAAGTGGGCCCCTTGCTTTGTCTCTGCAGGTGACGTCAGCATAACAATGTGGAAAAAGGAATTTTTCTTTTTTTCATTTTTTTTTTTTTTTTTTCATAGAGAGTATAAAGTTGAAAATTCAGACAAGCTCCACACTTTCGAAATAAGGAGGATTTTCACCTTAAACCTATAAGCTGCAGTCCGGAGCCCATACGCCACGCCGCGCACATTTAAATAAAAGCAACAGATAAAAGAATTTGGCCACACTGGTGCAGGTAGAGGGAAATGCGCTGATAGAATCAGATCCACGTCAAAGTGCAGGAATACGTGCTGCACGACAGGAGAGAGCAGAGCTCCAAGCTGCTGTCCTCACAGCACCCCAAAGTAAGAAAGTTTCTCTGAGTTTCCCAGGAACAGTGCAGCCTATTCCACTGCTGTTTGTCGCGTTTTATAATTTACATTTTACGTAACCAAATTTTACGTGTGCGCTATAGCCTGCATGACGCATCGTGCGCGCTCTGGGTGATTATTAATTTATTTCATCTTAATGAGAGAGGGTCTATCTATAGAAATGGTTCACATGGGCTCAAAGATAAATTGTACATCATGTTCTACAGTCTTCTGCAAGACATTGCTGGGAAATATCTGTGTGAAATAAGTTTTTCCAATAAGATTATGATGTGAGTCTGTGATATGTTGGTGGCCCGGAGCGTCATGTAGACTAGAACTACTTGTTGCTTTATCAAAGTTTAATTTTTTCTTTGCACACGAGGCCAAACAGTAATTTTGTGCCCTTACAAAAATGTGTGTTTCTAAAAATTAAAGTGTAGCATAAAGATACTGTTACCTCAAAGAGAGCTTTATAACTTGTATATTACATTGAAAACACTGCTTTCAGCGGTGTGATCACACAGGCTTATGATACACACATGCATTATTAACATTTTTAATTATTTCAAATAACCTATTTAATTACTAGAGTCAGTTTGCTGTAACTTTCACTGTTTTCAAATGTGGCACTCCACTCAAAATGCTTGACAGTAATTGGCCCGGACACGCAGTGGCCAGTCTCTCTATTATTCTTGCAGGGCAGGAATGGGACATTTGCTTTGGCAAGATTTCCAGTGAAATAAAAGACGGTAGATGGGCTGTGATTGTCCTGTGTTCCGCTCATGTCTGCATTTAATCACTTGGCTTTTATCAGATGATTAGTATTACACATTAACCTTTCCATTTTTCATATGTGGAGATTTAGAGAAAGGGGTCTTACGAGAAGGCGCCTGAAGTTAAAGAGGCAGCAATATTTGCGAGTATCGCGGCACATTTCAAAGCATTTTCTCTGCGATATTTGAAAACGGAGTCGTGCAGCGAACGCCTGCGTGTCCCTTTTAAAACAAACCCAGCGCCTGTCAATCACAGCGCATTCCAACCAATCCCAAAGCTCCCTTTTTAAAAGCAGGTTTGCCTGCTGTGCTTTTATATTGCACCATGGCCTGTTTCGAAGCATTTTTACTACCACGGTTATTGCCACAAATCAAGAGGGCAAAGTGAACGGCATGGGACTCACACCAACTTTAACGAAATTGAGTCTGGTTCCTACTTCTGCGAAGTTCACGGCCAAGAATTTCACATGCAGATGATATACAAACAAGGGAAATGGAAACTGAATTTCTAGGTGTATCCTGAGTGCTGCATTGGTTTGATTTTGCAAACTCATAGCCAAACTCACAACAAAACATGACAAGCCTTTCGAGGTTTAGTGGCTGCCCTCTCTCTTGCGTCAACCCCGGGGAGAGCAATACTGAACCCAGCGTGGTGCTGCCACCTTTGGCAGGAGAGCACATGGGACACCCCACTGGCAGTTCCTTAAAACTCTGCCCCTCGCACAATTTGCGAGACTACCCCGAGACGAGGTCCAGTGCATATGTTGACCATTCGGTTCCCAATTTTTCAGACTCTGGATACCCCAGCCACCGGTTAGAGCACAGCCCTAGGGGCATTATCATTGGAGCCAATCTTTCTGGAGCCGGCATGCCACCCGTCACTGATCAACTGGCATCAAGAGCTAACCAACATGGCGGGATTGGAAGGTATCGTGACTTTCCTGGCTGCAGGGACAACAGAAGCCATGCCTTTTTCACAAGTTATCAGGAGCAGGCCCATGCCTCCACCGACGCATCTCGAGATTTCGGCAGCCAGATGATGCTGGGTTTACCTGGCGACCTCCTCACCCGGACTCACCCTTATGGCCAGGCTATCAACCCCAAGGGAAACAGCCAGCAACTTGTCACACAGTTCCTGGGTCTGTACAAACCCCTCAACATGGCAATTCAGCGTGGAGGAGGCGACGCTTTCCTCAGGTGCTCCAAACAAACAGTGAAGCACGAGCTGGTGTGCAAGTGGAGTGACGGCCAAGAGGGGGCTGGGAAGCTGCCTTGCTCCAGAGCCTTCGGGACCATGTATGAACTTGTCACCCATGTGACAGTGGAGCACGTCGGAGGACCAGAGCACTCTGAATATGTTTGTCACTGGGAGAACTGTGCGAGGGACAGGAAGCCTTTCAAAGCCAAATACAAGCTGGTGAACCACGTCAGAGTCCACACAGGGGAAAAGCCCTTTCCCTGCCCCTTTCACGGCTGTGAGAAAGTGTTTGCAAGATCAGAAAATCTTAAAATCCACAAGAGGACTCACACAGGTTAGTTAATCGTCATACTGCAACACAAATTGATAATAATAATGATGACGATAATGATGACAATAATAATAATAATATATTTTGATGGGTGAAATTTTAATTAAAATGTGGTCAATATTTTCAGCTTGTCGAACTGTTTTATTTATTTATATATATATTTTTACAGTTTTGCATTCTTTATCTGTGTGAACATTTTTTTTTATTTTTCATTAGTGAAACTGATTATGGAAGTTTGATAATTCTGTCGCGTTATTATCATTATTATTATTATCACTTTTATTGTTATTATTATTTTTATTCATTTAATTAACATTAGATGCTGCTGGTGTTTTTTAGGCCTACATTGTTAGAAAAAAAAGTGTTGTGCAAAGCTTCTCTGGCTGCTTCTCGCCGTCTCTGTTACTGCCCGGGTGTGCAGGAGAGCAGCGTGTACAGGCTCCATGCAGGAGCCACACATGAATAGTAGTAAGCCAGTTACAAACGAGTGTAGTCTGCAGGCCTGGTGGTTTGGGTGCCTCTCCCACTTCATTCAGTGAAATTATTAAATAAATGCCGGGACACCGGAGAGCTGTGACGTAGCCGTTACGCTGCTCTGCCTCCCAGGGACTCATCTCCTGTGCTCAGGAACACAGCACATCACACAGTGCTACAGCAGGAAATATAAAGGTGAGCAGACGGATGACCTCAGTCTGCAAAAGGAGATAATTGTCAGTGTAAACCAAAATGAGTCACATTTCTAAAAAAAGATGCCTTATTTATGGCCTTATCCTCCTTTAATTCCCATCACTTTGATTGGCTGTTACACGTCCCAACGCTGTGAAATTATGTCATAAAATGCATTTCATTTTAAAACGGTGGCTTTCTTTGGGGCTTTCCGCTCCGTGCCCCTGATCTGAGCGCAGATTCTAATATCCTCTATAAAAGGGATTTACTGTGCCGTCATATTTTATTCTTATCCTCACACACTACTACGCTGCAGTATAAACGTGATCTCACGAGTTGCAGTTATATCGAAATGGTGGCATTTAAAATTGGACATACAATTAATGAATGAAGTGGACCCTCAGAAAAAAAGAGGCCGGAGAGGAAAAATATATTTATTAAGCGCCCCCTTTTACTTCTGGTGTTCTACTAATGGAAGGATGGAGAACAGTAGGAGAAAAAGGACGCTTAATGACATTTGATATTACGCAACTGCACATGCGTGGTGTGTTGATAATTAGACATAATTTATGTCAGGATTTTTTTTTTCCACTCAGTCAGAGCCATCCGTTAAGATGAAGAATGATAATTTAAGAGAAACTATTCAACATTTATTTATGAGTCCGGCTCTTCTGATTGTCCGCTGCATCAGTGTGTAGGAACAGTGCGCAGCTGCAGGCAATTTTGAGGTAGAGGATCAATTAGCATTTTGATAGCCATAATTCATTCTGTGCACGGTAATGCCATTTAAACAAATCTTTGCAGTGGCTGTCGCAGGTCCGTGCTGATCTAATGCATGTTTAACTGCAGCCTTGTTGATTTAGAAGACGAGGTGTCTCACTTGTTGCGATCTGGGCTGCACCAAAGTTTCAGCAAGTAGTTTGAACTCTGCAATTTAAGAAGTTGCTGAAAGTTTCTGCACATTAGCAATTTATGCTAGCACAACTTGGCATTTTTAAATATTTATCATCATGCCCGATGTGGCCTGAAAAGCGGCTCTGTGTTTGCAGTGTCACTGACAGCTGAACATCACATAGTCATTTCACAGTGTCGACTGAAGCCTGAATGTGCATTTTTGGTTTCTAGGATCACTTTCAGCACTTTTTCAACATGGCTATAAGCAGCGCATTCATTTAACCTGGGCTGCATCAGTATTAGCATATATGTGCAGGGAGAGCATGCACGGGCCTGTGAAGAATTTTCATAACTCGCCGCCATTTCTCTCTTTGCACGTTTAGGTGAAAAACCTTTTAAATGTGAGTTCGAGGGCTGCAACCGGAGGTTTGCGAACAGCAGCGACAGAAAGAAACATTCTCACGTGCACTCCAGTGACAAACCCTACATGTGCAAGGTCAGGGGCTGCGACAAGTGTTACACCCACCCGAGCTCCCTGCGAAAGCACATGAAGCTGCACTGCAACAAGGCCCACGACGCCAAAAGCGGTGACGCGCGTCCTGGTGATGGGGGTCACATTGCGGAGGCCAGGTCAACCCGAGTCCCGGATGGAGCCCAGATCAGTCCCCCTCATCCCCCCACCTCCACTCAAGATATCCCCCTGTCCCCAGAGAGTCGAGACGACTCGACCCTGAGGTCACGTTTCCATCACACGTTTGACAGCAGTTTGGACTACTCCACGCACAGGTCACAGCCCCTCTTGGACCCTTTGCTGCTCCAGAGAGGCAGCTACAGGTCCCAGCCCTCCCAGTACCCCTGCGGCCAGACAGGTCACACGTTTGCCCAGAGCCCAAGGACTTTCCCCTCTTCTTCTCCCTTTCAGAAAAGTATCGTCAATGGATGGTACACATGCCACAGCAACGTGGACTCTTTCCCACCAAAGCAATGTAACAACATCCCGTCCCTCTGAGTTCCTGTTGGGACTCATGCGAGCGAGTTCAGTTTTTTTTTTTTTTCTTTTTTTTTGAGGGGCCTATTTTTTCATGTTCCATCATAAAACTTGCAGCTGTATCTCTATTACTCTGTATTTTTGTGAATGTTGTATCAAATACTTTGTGACACGTCATGAGTCATCCTATTGAAATCTTGCATAATTGCGAAATGTGGCGAGCTTTATTTGTCGTTGTGAGGCCTGTTTGGTTGAATTTGGCTTGTAGGAACTTTAACAAAGTGTATATGCCGAATTGTTCGCTGTGTTGCATAATTATTAAAGATATCTATCTCAAGTGAGACAAAAAAAAAATGACAAAGGAGTTTATGGAAATCTGCGTGTTGAGTCTCCTGAACTTATAGGCTGTTACTGGAGAGTGAGAGGAAACGTCTTGCTGAATGTAGCCCTAAGTGTAGGGGTCTTTGTTGAATGTAAACTAGGTACTGTAATGTATGTCGGGAAGGTTAAAGCATTATTCATGTCTTTATGTATGTCGCAAGATGAAATAAATATATGAAAGATCTTTTCTCAAGTTACATTTGAGACCTAACAAGCCTGCGTGATGGGCCTGAAGCGTGATTTGTCTGTAATTAAGATACTGCCAGGCTCAGTAGTTTTTTTTTTTTTTTTTTCCTCCCCTTGATTAAGTTTCTCTTTTCTCCCCCTTTTCATTACACATTCGTATTCTTGTTTGTATTGTATGTATATTTCACATTTCTGTGCCAAGTAAGACCAGTGTGAGCATAAACCAGTGTTCGTGATACTATTAAAAACGTTTAATCAGCATACAGTTCAACTGTACATAAGCCTACTGTATAATTAATTATGTATTCTATATTTTATTAAAGTGTCTATATTCTCTTTGATCGGGCGTGTGTGGTTAAACCCAATCAATGCATTTCCATCGCGAACTCAAGCTTTTTGCTCTTTTTTTTTTTTTTTTTTTTTTAAATTTTCTAGTACGCCATATTTAGGTTTGCTGTTTTGTGCAAACTAATGCACCGCCTGGACCATAGGCTGTTCTCACGCACAGATTTTTTCAGGGTTTCCAGTCGTCAGGAACTGACCAGGCCTTTAACACAAAGGTGTAAAACTAGTTTGATTGAGGCAAATCTCCTGTGAGTGAACGGTAACGTGATAAACTAAAATTCACGAAAAATGGCTAAAAGCTCCTGCTCAAACGGCCTTCTGTCAATCTAAGAGCGTTTTCCTTTTCAATCAGATTTTAGTTTTCTGTAATGCGCCATATGCATGCGTGCGATTTTTGGGTTACAGGTGTATTTGCCACGAGGTCACGCGCATTCTGTCTATCAATGAGCACGTCTTCGTGTGCCTTTTGCTTCCGCTTCTGGACACTTTTGCTTATTTTCTGTCCTTATTAATCACTTTTCACTATTGTGCGTCTTTCCTTTCACACACACACACACACACACACACACACACACACACACACACACACAAACCCTAAAGCGTCACCTTGAAGGTCAGCAAGCTGCAAACACAAATATGACCCGTGCAGCCGCAAAATATTGGATTGTGCAAACACTAATAACTAAACAGGCCATTAGTATTCCTGCCATTGTTTTATTCATAGCACAAACGGAAAGCTTTTATTTACCCCATAAAGGCTTTTACATTCAAAGCTTCTCGAGTTCCTCACTTTGAGTCTGAATTAACAGATTTCACTGTTCAGAAATGCCAGTACCACTCAGAGAGGACAGATATGTGCTGTTTTGTTTCATTTGGCTATTGATAAAAGTTAAAAAAGTTGCAAAGAAAAGTTAAAAAAAAAAAAAAAGAGAGAGATGTTAGTTTTGCTCATGTTTGCTTGTTGTTGTTGTTGTTGTTGTTTTGTACCTTCTGGAATGTAAATTTCATCAAACACCTCATTATTTTGGAGAGACGAGCTGAGAAGATGTCTGTTTGAAGCCATGGCAGAGCTTGAATTTAGTTTCACAACTAATCCCGGTGCAGAGTTAAACTCATCTGTAGTGAGTTTTTATTTGACATGCAGCTCAGTTTACACTTTGTGTCCTGTGTCAATAATTACACCCCTCTCTAGAAATATTACCTGCATGAAGAGCAGAGTGATGGGAAGCCAAATGACCAGGCTGAGGTACAGTTAATGGGACTTTAATCGCGTGTAGCTAAAGATGAGTGTCCTTGTCCCACTCAGGAAATACTGCAGTAGCTTGATTATTGTGGAGGTCGAATGGGTCACAATTATGATGAATAAGGCTTCTGCCAGGAGCAAAGCTTTAAACATTTTACCTATACGTGTGGAAGTCAGCATTTTATGCCATTAAACATGTGGATGATGACTGGCATTATATATGCCAATTTACTTTCACACATATCAAACAGAAATCAGGTCAAAAGTGCATTCATTTTACATATCTTTGAAATATTTTCTTACAGAGACCTGACAGCTAACTAGCGGCAACAAGGATGTTCTTTATTCCAGGGAATGGATTTGATGAAGGGGCAGTTGTCTGGATGGCCACAAAAATACATGAGGGTGAACGCTCCAAGACTGCATGAGAATCAACCATATTAACGCGCTTTAGGATCGTTAAGAGTTCAGACGACTTTGATTATGGTGCTGTTGTTTGATTGTTATTTGTGAGACGAAATAAAAGCGGGGTAAACCTACAAGCCGCTCTTATTATTTTTGTTGCAACATCCACTCTTCTGTATTTCTAAAACTGTAAAGGAAAACTGTTTTAATCCTCTGTGAAAACATGCAAAGTAAGCGCCTACGTTTTATGTGCTTACAGTGTAATTGTTCTCGAGATGGTGCAAAGCTGTGATGAACTTGTTTATGCATTCTGCGTGCTGGTTAAAAGTGTATGTTGTGCGTGATGCTCATGGGTATACATGTTTTTAGAAAGTCAGATATTTTTGATGATGCATTTTGCAAATCCCTCTCGAGTATGACCGCAGTTAATTTTAGTTTTTAGCTTTCCATGAGGCATCTTTCTGAAAACCATCCACCAGTTGCAGTATCTGGATTTCAGTTTTGATAAGACAACAACCAGTTTGAACTGCGTAAATCATCCGTCCATCCATCCATTAGCTAATACCCGCTTATCCTTTAGGATGGAGGGGGGGGCTGGAACCACTGCGAGCTGACACTGGACAAGAGGCTGTTGGTTACACCCTGGACAGGTCCTGCTTAAATCCTTTTTTTTTTTTGTCTTCTTTTTTTTTAGTTTTTGCAGATGTGTACCTGCTGCATCAGCTCTGCTCAGGCTGATAATGATAAGAATTTCTGTGGAGCCGAAGGCTTTGTGTTAAGTAGTGTGACGTGGTCGAAGATGGATCCTTTAAAGTGGCTGATATTGGCAAATATTTCAACTGTGAAGAGCCTCTTTCTTCAGGTAAATTGAGGTGAACTGGGCTGGCTGTGATCAGGGTACTTCAATGACGCGATGACTGAAATTTCTGAGATCACGTTCTCTTGTTTTATCAGTCTTATCAATAGCTTGCATCAAAATGCTTTTGGTGCTACTGTAACACCGACGATTTTAAAGAGACATTCTGTATTTCTATCTCAGAGCTCCTCTTCCAAACCCCAACTATTGTATGCTCTGTCACATTCTGCCCTTTTCTCCTCTATTTCTAAAAATAGTAGGTCTCTCCACTGAAAAGGTAATAGAGGTGATCAAACATCATTTTGTGTTCAAAGAGGCTTCTGTATTTGCATCTGGAAAACTGATAATCCGTTTGTTCTGTGGGGACATGCAGAAAGCCAAAAGGCAGCAACCTAAACTGTGAATTTCTGCGACTACAGTATGGGAGCTTTCCATCGTGTGTTCTGACCAAGCCGGGGTAATATTCCATCATCATTGAACCCTGCCACACCCTTCCCCCCAGTAATCACAACTGATTAGACCTCCGCTTCCCAGTTTGCCACTTGTCCGCCGCCATCTTTACTCTCGCGCTCTCTGCCTAGCAACAAGCACAGGCGCCATTTTGGACAGGGTAAACTGGGTATACATAAATTTAATGTAAATAAATCCATTTCACCTTGGGATCCATTGAATTGCTATCTTCGCCCCCTGGGTAGCTGTTATGCCATGCTCGGGTTGAGCCCCAGCTGTGTACCAGGGGGTGGGCTGCTTTGTCACACCGGGTCTTTGGTTTTATGCATCATCATAACCATGCGTGACATCTTGCGTAACTTGCGCTGTGCGGCTCCCATACTTTTCCGAGTACGGTTTCAGCACTCGGCTCGGGCTGTGTCAGCGTTGACTCCGACTGACCAAGTGTGATTTTAATTGGATCTCTGGCTTTTCCCCCCATCCTCCCCGTGTCAAGCCAGTGGTGCTCTTGCTCCCCAACTTGCTTTCTTCTCATCCACCCCTCTGTGCCCCCCCCTTTTTTTTTTTTTTTTTTTTTTTTTTGCCAGGTCCCCTTGTTCCTCCGTCTCATCTATCTCTATCCCTGCAGCTCCTGGCTATCTTCACCCTCTATGGCTCCTTCATGATGGCCCCCTAATCTCTGCCAGTGTGATTCCATGGTAAGTAGATGTCCTCTGCCAGATTCTCCCTCAAACATGCATGGAACTTGACTCATATATCTGCTCTTTCTGTACACTGCCCCTCTGTCCATGGAAAATTGCAACCCCACATGGTAAACTGGATGCAGCTGCACTGCTGCTTTCATTTTTTTTTTTTTTTTTTTTCTCACATTCTCTTTCCAGTTGGAGAATGCTAGCTACCGAGGGGTTTGGCATCAAGGCAACAATGATGCTAACAATGCATAATGAGGACAATTGTAACAATGAAGAAAGATTGATTTTAAAATAAAAGATTTAATAATATGTAATATGGCTGTCAATAAGATTAAACAGAGGAGTGAAATGAATCACTTGTTCCTCTGTGAGAACATTAGTAAGGTAATCTGTTTCATGTGTTAATTTGACAGCCTGACAATTAAGATGCTTTTAAAAAAACAACATCAGAAGCAGGGCTCTTATGTAAGACAATGCAATCATTACAATTAAATGCACGTGTGTTTACAAACCATAAAATGGTGAGTAGGATTGTAGAGTCCCAGCGCTGTGCTCTTATGATTTAACCACTGATCCTTCAGATTTCTTTCTCATCCCCATGCAGTTTTCTGATTTCAGCGGTGCCAGCCCCCTGTGTAGTCCAGCCTGTACCAGGGCTTATTAAACTGGACTCCTATTCACTCTCCCCAACGGTCGCGCCACTGTCAACTTAAGCCCAAGCCCCTCGAACGCTCAGCTCTCCGACTATTGTTGCAGAATTCGCCAAAAACTGAGTATCGCTGAGCAGCCAATATGCAGCGGGATAGAAGGAAAGGCCCCGCCTATCCTCATATCTAATGCATATTTGTCTTTTGATGCATTGCAATTTACCCCTGTGGATGGTTCTTAAAAAGATGTCTTTTTTCCTCATTTTTTTCATTTATTATCCATGCCTTACATAACAGATATTTTGACAGTTTCTGATGAGCCAGTTTTCTGAGATATGATGGAGACTTTAATGGTCTCCTGTGAGCTGGTAAGCTCAGGAGGTAACCGCATGACTGACAATGATTATCTCATGCGATGAATAAACAACAAACGGAAAGCAAAAGTGTTTCGATATGGCCCGCAGTGTTTGTTGTGGCCTGTTGCAATGCAAAAGGAAAATAAATAATATTTTAAAAGTCCACATCTTTCAAAATCCGTAATTCCAAGTTTTTTTGGGAGTCAGAGTAGGTTGTGTGGGGTGAGCAGACCTTTGAAGATCTTTCAACTCCTGCAAGCTCCAGGCCTATGAGATGCAATGCCATCCTTTTAAGGGAATGACCATAACTTTGGTCCCCTTGCTTCTAATCCCTCCTCCAGACCCTTGTCATCAGAGATCAACCAGGCTGAGCCTTAATGTCCTCCACTCGCTGGCAAGGGCAGCTGGTAGCTTTCATGTATGTGAAGAGCCAGATGAATATGCTTAAATCTGCACGTTGGGGCAGGAATTGATGCCTTTATCTTCATCTGTGTTTTTTAACTGTGCTGCAGTATCTTTGAGAAATTATCAGTTACACTTTAGAGCCTCTGCTTAATGATTCACATTGTACAGAATACATTTGAAGCATTTTGTTAGAAAATGTTAAAAAGGCTTTGATCACGAAGCCTAAAGAGCACAATGCCTTAGATTTTACAAAAAACAGTGCAAAGAGACCCTAAGTGCCTGTTGTCTTTGCTGTCTCTCAAAACTATCACATTTCATTAGCAACAGTTCAGTTCTGTTGTGAGATACAGCATTTGAATACTTTTTGTACGATTCCTCAAATCTCTGTCGTTTGAGGTTGAACTTAAAAAAGGGATCACATTGATCGCGGTCCAGGGTGTTTCAAAGCACAGAGTAATCGCAAGTGTTTAATTTTATCTGTTGCAGTATGCATTGCAAGGCGGCTGTGTAATCAAGCCTGTGAACTCGACATCTGAAGGAAGGATTCTGTTTCTGATCACATCCCCATTGAAGTCCATCCATTCGCTGAACATGGATGTGTCGACACACTCGCGCTCGCTCTCCTTGGTATGTGGCCGTCAAATTAATACACGTACTTGACATGATGCTGTGTATAGTTTTCGCCTGATGTCTAGTGGTTGTAGCAGTACAGGGGGCCACATTTTAGAAAGCCCAGAGTGAGGACGCACGGCGATCTCGCTGTTAACCTTCAGCGTTACAAGAGCACCCCAGGGCCTAACTCTACAATGATGGATGTAGGGTGGCGGGGGGTTAGGGGGGCCCACACACAACCCAGGAATTCCCCTTGGGCCTTTTCAATTACAGTTCGACCAAGCTCCACACTGTGATGATATGTTGCTTTAAGGCTGTGACATTAATGGAGGGGACAAATGTGATTTGGTGTGGTGTTGACCCTAAAGTGCATGACAGAAGCGCTCTCATGGTACGCATGAAACAGGAAGAAATGCAAGGCGACCTGTTGTTGCTTTGTTTATTTACAGTCATCAATAAAATAATCCGAACAGACCAAATTTTCTTTTGGGTTCCTGTGAAGTTAAAGAACTATTGATGGAAATAGTTTATCATCAGCCACAGGCTAAAGGGAGCACAAGGAGCATGAGAGAGAGTAATTAGCCACTAGTGCGGCTTTGAGGAGCCCAGGTAACGGATTTAAGAGCGGCAAAGGGAAAGTGGTGGACTGTCCCTTCATCTTTTTCATGATCAATACAGCAGCCTAACCTTGTATTGGACGTATACTATGATATGGTAATGAGATTTCAAATGCGTGGCTGTGTAGGTGTGTGCGAGCACTTGTGCACAGTTAACATCAGAAACAGCTGCAGTGGTTTTGTCCCGGGATCAGCTCTATGGCAGTATCACCGCTGACTGAAACCTGTGAAGTTTGCACTCTTCCACAGATGACTTTCTAAAAGTCACAACTCACTGCATCTATTTTAGTCCGCAGGGAATAATCCTGTGTTCTAGGTATCTGGGAGAGGAAGGGGATCAAAAATCCATCCCACATGCACCACATGAGTGTCTCATATAGCTCCCTCAGGTCCGTTATTAAAGTGGGATATGGCAGTGGTAATCAGCGCTTGTCCTCAGCTCCACTCCAGTATCTGGTACATTATCTGCACTGTTGCTGTTGGGAATGCCATTGTATTCCTTCAGTTATGTAATTGACAGAATTATGCAATTCATCCGTGCAACTGGGGTGTGTCTCAGAAATATTAATCTGCAACAAAAAAGAACATATTCCCTTGGAAATACAGTGCCTTCAGTGTAGCAAACACAACATCCCCACCCTGCTTTGACAGATATCAGGTCAACACCAAAACAAAATCTGGGGTCTGAAAATCGCTTGCGTGTGGAGGAGAAGAGAGAGGAGTTTACTGAAGAACATACGTGTTTGAAATTGTACAATATCTGAAAGTTTTAAGGACACCAGCGTAAAAAGCCTCACACTTATAAACTCTGCGCATCTTGTAATTGACTGGCATTATTACCGACTTGATCAAACACATCATTAACGGCGCTGTGTACGTTAACTTCATTCAGAACGTCTGAGGGGTCATGAATAATGCCGCGAAAAGGAAAGAAGAAAGGGTAAACCTCTCCCTCTCTCCAGCAGCTGCACTGTAAGTACCAAACTCTGCCCTTTTTTTTTTGTCTGCATGCGTTTGAAATGTTGTACATTTACATCCTTTTATCAACACACAAAGTAAAGATACCAGCCAGTTGCATGAAAAAACAGAGCAAACGGATCAGGAGCCAGCGTGGGCTGTTGGTAATCCACACATGTGAACAAGATGCCAGAGGCAACGTGAAGTCACCGACATAATTATCTAAACACGTTTTATTATTCATCTCCGTAATAAAACGGGCTTTTGCTGCTGTTGCACGTTGTAAATGCATCAACCTATAGATCATATCAGATCAGATGCGATCATAGGTACTGATATTAATTGATGCTGCTCTTGTTAGCTGAGTTTAATTTGTGGGCACCCTGACAAAGTATGGAGGCTAATAAATGTCTTTTATTGTCCTCTGAGAAAACCAGATGTTGGGGGTGGAATAGTGGTGTGTGTGTGTGTGTGCGTGTGTGTGTGTGTGTGTGTGTCTCCAAAGTTAAATGAAACCTAGGCCACAGCAGCGTGGAGGACTGATGTCCCCGTGTATTCTAGCTCACAGATCACAGAAGTTATGAAAGACTGCTCTTTGATCATTTCCATTTCCAAAATAATTTGCTTTGAACATTTCAAGTCACTTGTGCTTTTATTTATAAAGCCTATTTAGACAATCAAGGGGTTGAAAATAATTAGGCTCGCGTGCACACGAGTGTGGACATGTATTCCCTTTCAATCAGTTAAAACCAGCTCTGTTAATTAAAGTTCTGAGCCGTTACTCTGCCCAAATAATTTTCTTATTAGCAACTGCCTTCCTTAGATCTGTTGTCAGCAGAGCATATTTTCTTTTGGTTGCTCCTTTCTGGGTTTTTTTTTTTATTTCCTCTCACAGAAATCCCACTGACCCATATAGTTGATCTCATTTTTGAAGCGTATAATATAGATTCCACGTTAAGAGAATGGAGGCTCTATTATTAGTCCCATTTGAGGTGCACAGCCTCCTTCTAGGTGCTGCCGCGTGTTGCTGAATTCCCTGAGTGAAGCATTACCATCTCATTTGGGTAAGGGTGAGATTACCTCATGCAACCGAGCTGTTTCATCACAGAAAATGCAGGGGGAGCCGAGCTGTCGCTGTTGACTGTTTATACGCGCGTCTGCAGGTAGAGGCATTCCAGATACATTTCACAAACATCACACATGACAACTTGTGATGGCACCTTACTGATGTTTCCCTTGAAAGGTCTCTCACTAACAACAACATCCTATTGATCCTCTGCACCATTTTAACAACCTCCTCACACCCTCTCACACATACACACCTGAGTGGGTATGGATTGAAAATGTTAGCAGTTAGCGGCTAGCTTTTGCCAACACGTCCCCCCGTTGTCAATTAGGCCCAGTCATTGTGGGGTCGGCCCTGGAGGAGTCCCGCGCAGGCAGAGCGTGATGGAAATCAGCAGTGTAAATAACGGCTCATCCCTCAGTGCTGAATTAATATGCAATACTTGCATTTTTGTGCTGATTAAAAGGCTGTGGCACGTGATGAGCTATCAAAACAAGAAATAGACTACTCGGATTAAAATTCTGCTTTTAATTGGAGAGATGAAAGGAGCAATTAGTTGCAGTTGAGTTAAGTTCTTTTTTTTTTCTAGTCAGCTTGTCCTCATTTACTAGAAAAAGGGGAAAAAATAATAATGCTTTTTTTTTTTTTTACCATACCTTCTTCAATTTTGGCATTTTTGGCTTGGATGACTTTACTTTGGTGGGTACACTTGTACAATCTATTGTAATTCAATAGAACAGCTCAGCCATGAATTCTACCTTTATTAAGTTTGTCCTGTTGAGCTTCTGCTGACATCGTTGGAAATGTTGGAAACATGAGGAGAGCCAAATACTAGAAACACTTACAGTGTTGCACCACCACTAACTATGACCTTAATGCTAAAACACAGAATTGAATTAACACCTCTGTGACAGTGTGAAAAACAACTGCACATTATGGGCATCAGGCAGCACAGGTGTATTGGATCGCATTAGATTGTACAGGTGTATCTAATAAAGTGGCCACTGAGTGTATTTCTACTTATTGTGTTGATGCTTCTCCATGTGGTTGTGGTGTAAAACGGTGCTGTGGAGGCCAGAGGGTCAAACAATACTGCATTTAGATCTACACATACCATTCAGTTGCCACTTCATTAGGTACATCTAGCTAAAACTGATGCAGTCAATTCATGCATTTAATGAGTAGTTATAACACACTATAATGCAGCTGTAAGCAGATATAAGAACATTTCAATGGTTGATCAATATACAGTATTTGCCAACAATTTAAACTTCTATGATTTTAAATGATCACAACTGTCTTTTACTATAATCATATCTGTGCATATAAGAGCCTCCTATTGTGGGAGCCCATAGGAGGAATGATAAGTACAGCACTTATATCTCCTACAGCCACGTTATGATGTGTTATAACCATTGACCAAATGTTTATATACTATTCATGAAAAGGAGGAAAAATGACCGTAACACCTCTTCAACAAAAACAAAACACTATGAAGTCAGTGAAGGTGTCATTTACTGCAGAGCTGCTGTGTTAGGCTGCATTGGTTTGAACTTTGTGTGACTAATAAACTGACCTCTGAGTGTCTGCTTTGCTCAGTCTATGTTATTCTTTGTAAATAACAAAAAGCACAGGTTCAGTGAGAAGTCCCTCTTTCTTGGGGATCTTGGGAGGACTTGTGCCGTGTTGATGACACCGTATATGAACAGCGTACAATTGGCTAGTGAACAAAAAAAAAAAACCTCCCACTTGTTGGCCTCCATCCCTCTCAGTCAATATATGTGTTGCGTCCATACTCTTTATTCTGTACATTTGTAGCCGTGAGGCACCTGTTTCAGAGAACTGCAGATTCAAGCGTGTGATGTGGCGGCCGTCGGGAGTCTGAGGGGCAAGGCTGCTTTGCAGTGGTAAAGGATACATTTCCTGTTGTGGAAAAGGGGGCGAGATGACCAGTGGTGTCGTTCTGTTATTGCACCGACCTTACTCATCAATCAGAAATCCAAGCTTTGACAGTTGCCAACATTAAAGGGCTCTTGCCAGCGTGTCCTGTGCCAAGAGGCTTCATTCTGCTGAGCATATTAATACACTGTAGGTTACAAGGAGGCTCATCACTGATCATGAAGGGAAGGATAGATACTCCTGAGCCACACCCAGGCATGATTCAAGTCAGTATTCATACTGGAACATACAGTCATCAAAGACAGTGCGTTAGTGGACCACTGAAACGACTGAAGAGGCGTGAGACCTTTCCTTTTTTTTGTCAAGTGAAGAATTGAAGAATTTTATTAAAACAAGACACAAAGAGAAAAACGTAAGACAGCATGAGTTTAATTGAGGGATCCATTCCAGCATTAAATATATAAACAGAATAATAATTTTACTCCAAGTTTACACACACACACACACACACACACACACACACACACACACACACACAGATTATTATTTGAGAAGTAAAGCAGTTCTTATTGTTGGTAGACTTTGTGCACGTTGCTCAAAGGCCTGCAGACGTATTTGCATTCCAGGCTGATTTGGGGATTCAGCTTCAGAAATAAACCTCATGCTAAGAAAAAAGAAAAAAAAATCCAGTAAAATAACCAGGATGTCACAGCTGCCAGTTGCAGGCTGTGTCAAAAAAACCCCAAAAAACTTTTCATCCTGATTCCACTCATCTGCGTTTAGGTGTGTTCAATATGCTTCTCTCCACCCATTTGGGGTTTTGATTCAGGCAAGACGTCTGTTTATCTGAACAAGCAGCAGAACTTCAGCTGAGCCTCTTTTGCATTCAGAATTGTGTCTTGAACGTCTCAAGCAAGTCAAGCTAACAATCAAGCTAACTGCTGTAACTCTCTTTGATCTGCTGCTTTAACCACACATTAATAATCACATTCATTTGAATGGAATTTGCACCAAACATTATAGGTACTTATTTACTTGTAATGAGCCTTTTTGCAGGCTGAGTCGGGTTTTGTCGACATTTTTGATTTTGGAGTCACTTCAAGCATTAAAAGTGTTATTTCACATATACATTTAAAGTGTGCACATCATGTTTATTAGATGTTTTCATTCAGAGAGTCCTACTTTCAGCCGTTACAATGAGCCTGTCTCAGCGTGACGGACCTCGCTGCTTATCAGACGTGAACAAGCAAAATCCGTTCATTCATCTGAAAACATGTGTGCCACAAAACATACAGCACACTGCTGCCTCACAGCCCCAACAGTGACTACTGCTGTTTTGCATGGGGCGCCATCTCTCAAAAATTGAGGTGGAGCCACACAACAAATCCCCAGTTAGACAAAATACGTGCAACATAACATGCGTGTTTCATGATATCAGTAACGAGACATTCTGAGTCGGCACCCGAGCAACGTAGTTTATGCCTTTACCAGCATTTAGAGTATCTTAATTCTTATGCAGAGAGTGTGATTTAGCCCTCTCTGTGTGTACCAGGACATGTTTATGGGCTAATAGGCCTTTGTTAGTAGTACTCTATTTATTTAATACAATTGTAGTGTGAACAGAAGGAATAATAAACAGGCTGACTAAACATACGATTCTTCTTTTGGGCTGAGAAAGCCCTGTGTAAGGACACAAAAGGGGGACGTTTCCACTGCGGAAAGTAAATTCTTTTGAAGTGGAACTAATCATCTGAGGGATGGTTCTCGTTGTCCTAACAACGCTGCTGAATTGGAATGAGCCTTCTTTTTTGTGGAAGATATGTTTTCTCTTTTTCATTCAGAACTGATGATGATAGTAGTTTCACGCCCTGTCCACCCACATTGTCCGTCCAAACTTCTTTGCAGATAAGTCTTTACTTGGAGACGCCGAACACACGGCGGGTGACTCTTGGACTGTGACGTCAGCCTCACTCCTCTGTCTTCCAGCCTTTACGCTTTTTAATACCGTTAGAATGAAAAGGGAATCTCACAGCAAATCCTCTCCAATAACACTTCTTTCTTAGAGTGTGAAAAGATCAAGACTTTTAAACTACGCCTATATCATAATGTACCAGTCACTCTTAAGATAACACTGCTCTAATGTTTCTAGTTTGGTTTGCTTTTAGCAAAATTAAGAGTTAAATATGCACATTGGACATTTTTATGTTAATTAAAAAAAGGAGGCTGTATTTAAACAGTGCTTGGAGTAAACATTTCCCGTCTTTGAATGCTTTAATAGGTTTTCTGAGTGTAGAGATTTGTTAGGATAGGAGGTAAAATAAGTCAAAATATTCTGTAATAAGCGGCTTTAATGCTCTTGTTTCTTTTTTTACATCAGAGTGTCTTGAATGCAGCAGTTAAAGCTTTATTTGCATTTCTCTAGTGTAAAAATCTGAACTGGTGGATCTCCCTCTCTGTATCTCCTCTGCATTTTGAAAAGCTATGCTACTTTAGCTCGCATTAATTACTTGCTTCTTACAAGTGAAGATCTGAATTATTCTGCCTTTTCCTGACATTAGTGGACAGGACGTGGTTTGAAGGTAAAGGACGTTTTATTCTCATCTCAGTGTAATTAACCTCAAACTTAGATTAAATTAAAACACTGACCTTAAAGACCTGTTGACATTTGCATGCTTTGCACAATGTGATCAAGTGGCGTAGGTATAAGTAGCACATTAGCTATTCTTTGTGAAGGTTTAGCCCCTCTTTTATGATACATTATGCCAACTATTCTGCCCCTACATGCCAATATTTGCCAGCTCTGTTAGGGTGTAAAGGTGAATGCAGGAGACTATACTGTTCTTCTTCCTACTAAAGATACTACATCTCATTTACAAACCAAGTAAGAGTTATTAGCTGGAATGATGAGGTCTCTGATTCACCGCGACACCTCCTTTGTGTGCAGCTGAAGGGATGTAACTGTGTGCTCCAGCTCCTGCCCGGGGTCCCCTCATACTCCCTCAGGGAGTTTAGAAAGGTAACTTTGGCCCTCTGACCTCAGACTGAGAGAATTCCAATCTCTTACCGTTACTAAATCTTTATCTTCACACAGGCTGTATAGCTTCACCTCTCTTGAGTTATAAACTGTCTGCCTTTCTGCTAGTCCTATAGTCATCCAGCCGTTTTATTGTCTCAGTGGGGGTACAGAGTTCAGGCAGCAGTCATCCCCAAACAGAGGTGAACTGTTTGGGGAAGCGTCCTGGCTACTGTGCTAACTTATCATTCAGAGCTGTCGAGGCTTTGAAGGAGCACAAAAAACAACAACACAGGGTGGATTCTTCACTGTAAACTAGCTGTAGATTTTAGCGCACAGACAGTTTGTCACACGGATAAATAAAATTGCTCCTCGAGGGATGAATGAACTGAAAAAGGCTCTTGTTGCTCTTGTTGAAACTTTAAAATATTCACCTCTTTATAGCGAATAAATTATTTGAAACACCGTCTTTACGGCGTAAAGATGGCCAATGGAATGGAAATGTTAGCATCGACAATCAATCAAAAGTAAATTAACCATAAATTAAGCTTTAACCATCACTAGATCAGTCCCCAGAACTTATATTTTTGCAGTTTGTGCTTTTTAACTGCTTAATTCAAAGCTTTCCCACTGTGTTTTTCATGCTTCTTATGCAAACTTCTGATGGCTACATAAGTCTGCATTATTCATACTTTCTCTCCCAGATAATTTATTAATTGCGATATAAAGACAAGGACACCCAAAGAATAATAGGTTTCAGATTTATGTTCTAAAATAGTCAAAGAAAAAGGTTTCAAATCAAACAAATTTTCAACCCTCCACAATAGCAGCCTGTTGGCAGCGGAGTCAAGAATGTAGCCAGAGATTTGGCAAACAAATTAGACCCAATATGAGTCTGTGTTGATCACTATAGTGAAGTATTTGTATTACTGAGAGGCAGGTGGCAGCCAAATGAACAAAGTCGTTCTCAGTCAAAAAAACTAATTCAAGCGCAGTACAGACTTGTGCTCAGCAGTCATTAATCTACATGATGTTCAGTTAAAGCAACAGCTTTTCACACACCACTTTAAGTGTATTTAGGCTGCTGATGCGGGATTTGGCAGCAGCGTGTTCACAGTGATGTCACGCAGAGTTGTCTTCCTCAGCTGGAGACAATAACAGCAGGAATTAGCCTTGCCTCTCTCTCTCTCTCTCTCTCTCTCTTTTTTTGAAACGGTGAAAGAAATGTTTGGATGTTGAATCTGTTTTGTCTTGTCACTGTCTGCCTGCTGTACACTGCCTGCTGTCTGCTGAAGCCTCACTAGCTCACACACACTATTACTGACTGGAGCAGGTTAAGGCAGGACACGGCGCATAAGCTCGTGGCACACTTGAATGTAGGCCATTTTTAGTTCTTGTTGGTTAGAAAAAAAATTCAGCCCTTTAGAGGATACAAACTTGGAATCCTCAAAGAACCTAATTTCTTCTTCCCAGCTAGAAATTGCCTCTTTTAAAGCTCAATGAAAGCACACTGTATTCTAAACTTGGATAAAGAGGGCTGTGAGGAGGCAAAATGGTTCGCAATTTCAGTGGTCCAGGAATACTGTACATTTTCTTAACAGAGCGATCGATCAGTTGTGTCGCATTATCCTCGAATCTTCCAAATATCCCTTGGCGTGCTTTGTGATTTTTACATGCCATGCGGTAGCTGGTTGCCATTGTCAGCATGGCAGACTGGGAGCCGAGGAGAGGACGCCAGCGCTGTGCCAGTTGGCTCAAGTAGTGAAAACACAAGGCAGACACAGCACGATTCTAATCTTTATCGTTCCAGACACGAAGGTCACTTTTGTGGCGATTGCAGTTTTCATGCAGCCCATTAGTCACAAGACAGATTCCACACACGACGTATGGATCTATGGAGCCGCATACGATCGGCCGTCACCGCCGCTGCTCTCCGTCACGTGTGTGTTGAAGTGAGTTAAATGCGAGATTTAGCCTGTTTACGCCATTAAAATGTGATTTTTCCTCTGAAATTAAAGGGGAAAGATTGAGGTCAAGTTATTCAGACAGTGTTATGTAACAGTGGGTGAGCCGGAGCTACTCCAGCGATCAGGCAAACAGTTATAGCACATGTTTATTATTAAGAGCTACCATCAGAAGTGATAAATATTTCTCCTGCGTTTTTCCAGAATTTTAAACCAACATCATGCTGTAAGTACAGATAGTAGGAACACCTGCTCACAAGGTGCTCGTCGTGATTTTTTTTTCATTTAACGAGCTGCAGCTATTCCCCTATTCTGTTAAATCCCAAACAAATGCTGCTCTCGTCTCTGCTGTGCTGCATTCGCCTTGGCTTGCAGCAAATAAAAAACGTGTGCACCTTAACTTATTGTATAGCTTTATCAGGTTTCACGCAGCTCTCGAGCCTGTGGATCTATCCTCCTGGTGGTGCTTTGCTTGGTAGACAATAGTCCTGCAAATATCAGGGGCCAAGTCATTATCTTCGGCTCAGCAGGTGTAGACATTATTGGAGTGTTGAACTAATGATATGTAATGAGCTCTCTGTGACACATGTCTAGCCACCCTTACTATCATGGGGCCCATTAATAGATAACAGCATCATAATTAGCTTCGTTGGGAAGCCAAACCTGAGCTTATAAATATATCAAACTATATTTAAGTTGTGTGCACAGTTTCACGTGCTGTGTCTTCCTGCAGTTGCCCAAAAAGTGAATTAATCTTGCTTTTGCTGCCGTTTGGTGTGTTCGTACATCAACGTGGCCCTGATAGTACACACAGTGTTCCCTTTCTAGGTGTGCGCATGCACAATTGTCTGTAACGACTTTTCTTTTGTAAAACAAACACCAAGAAATTTATTCCATGGCGGACAGAGGGGCGAGTCGGTATTTGTTAGTGTTTTCAGTGTACTCGGTAAATTGAAAGCCCAGGACACAAATACATGGCTGTCTTAAAAATTTATATTGGAAATGGTTTTGATGTTGTACCCCACTGCAAACACTTTCAGCCCTCTGCAGGTCTCCTAGCAACAGCAAACAAAGGCAGGACCCATCTCAAGTTTCCCGTGGAGCGGCCAGTCCGGCGTGCCTTTGATCTTGACTGGGAAAATAGCTGAGTGGGCACTACTCACATTTGTCTTTCATTTACTCCAGCCCCCCCCCCTCCCCTCTCCCAAAATGCTCCCTGAAACAGCCAAATCTTCATCTGTCCCCAGCAACCAGCACCCCTCCTGGATAATCGACCATAGCAAGGGAAGTCATTGAAGCACGGCAAAGTTTGGTTGAAACTGGACGTTTTGGGTTCGGAGCAGAGTTGCTACCTTTAGCAGGCTCGATCGTTTGTGGTTCCTCTGTGCGGGGACGTGAGCGTGTGTGCACCGAGATGCTATTTTATCCTTTGTTTCCATTGTCTCAGTGTAGTCCTATGGCTGAATATATCAACCTGTGCCCCAGGGCTTTGAAATAAAAGCCTTAATAAACACAATAAACAGCGCCTCTAACTCTGCCTTTGCAAATGTTTTCAGCTTTATGAACTTGCACCAAAGTGAAAATAGTCCCTTTATTCCATGAAAGTCCCAGTGCCCACAGAAAAGTGAGCTCACAGTGGAGCCGATGTGCAGAGTGACGGGGCTGCCGCAGAGCGCTCGGAGTTTGAATTCTGCATTTAAAAACTAGGATGCACACAGGAAGAGGAGGATTTTGAACTCCCCGTGTTTATTAACGCTTTCGAAGAAAGTCCGGGCAATCAGAATCCAAATAACTCCCCCGTTCTGTTCACGACCAGGCATAGACAGGGCAACGTATCTTAGAGCTATTGAATTTTATCTTACGCCAGTGCTCTGCTCTGCTTTCATCCAAAACAGCTCAGACAGCTCGAGAGATTTAACAAATTGAAGTGTTACACACTGTTTTGGTGTAATTTACTGTAATTGATGTTTCTATCTTGTGCTGAGGCCTTCTAAAGCAATTGCTTGTGTTTGTAGAAAGACATGCAGCCCAGTGGGGTGTATTGACTCAGGCTGTTGACTAATACTGCTCTATTGGCATGTTTTAATGCTCTCCCATTGTTTGACTAACAGACTCCTCTGTAAAGCTAAAAGCACACCTTGCACACTGCTCAAGATGGGGATCAGTTCTATACTTTTTCTACACTGCGGTGAAGAGCTGGAAATAAGCAGATTTTCTTTTGATGGGGACGGGTCAGCGTGTGCTGTCTGATCTGGTTCTGTTTTCCTGCTCATGATCTGATTTGAAGGCACAGCGCTCAGCAAATTCTCAACAATGAATGTTGTTTTTATAAGAAGAGGAAAATATTGTCAAAAGTAGCATTATCTGGTAGACTGTACATATTGATTTGGCACTGAATAACCTCGTTAAGCAGTGATGTGTACAGACAGCACTGGCAGACCCAGTGACTCAATATTTAGCAATAAGAGTAGCCTGGTGTTTCATTATAGGCTGATTCCATTCTCACATCCTTTAAAACAACGTAAAATACTCCATTCTGTACTCCAGTCCAGATGTTTTATCAGCAAAATTTGCTTAAAGTATCAAAAGTAAACTCATTAAGATACTTATTATGCAGACAAAGTGGCCCATGTGAGCATTATGGTTATATTTCATATGAATAGATGGTTCATACTGGTGCAATGATGTGCATTTTAATGTCGAGCTGGTTGAGGTGCAGCTGATATGGAAATATTTTTAAGATCATCAAATCTTGTGCTGTTTGTGTATGAAATCTTGCAAGTACAGTAGTTGAGTAGATGCACTCAGTTTCCTTCCACCGATGCATATTTAATATCTTTTACGTCAAAAATCAGATGAGTAAAGGAAACAATGACAAACAGACGTTTAAAAAGTGTCTGACAGAGACAACAAGTCAAGTTTCCTTCAACAAATACATCAGGACAAATATAAGCAACATAAGATGAATCCTGAGACGTTAGAATATTTTTTAATGGTGAAATATTTTTGACTGAAAGCTCAGACTATTGTTTCCAAGGTCAAGAATGAACCTTGACGCTCAGCATCTTCTCATGATAAACATATCATAATGCGTACAAACAAACATACAGTTCTGTCTCAGAGCTGCTTCGGCTGTGTTGCTCCTAGCTGTACGCTAGCTGACACGTTTCCGCAAACTGTCGGCTGAAATTTAGCAGCTATATCCCACTTCTGTAAAGCTGCATGTAAACATAAACACTGCAGTTAATCAAAATACTGCAAAACATCGTACATGACAGCGTTTTGTTAACTATATTCCGCATGAGCGCTATTTGTGTGCTTTCCAGCACCCTTTGGAGAGAAGAAACCCCATATTTCATCTGTTATGCTGATGCTTGTTTGTGAGGAACACTCGTCCTAGCTGGGTCCTATTTCTGTTTGTCAAAGCTGCAGAAGAGCAGGTTTTTACATTCCTTCATGATCCTTTTATGGAAGTGACTGTGGTTTGGGTTGTTACATGTGAAAAAACTGTGAAAAAACTGGTCCCACCTCTGCCTTCAAGCGCCTCTATCCTCCCCTGCATACGCTCTACACACCGAGAAGCCTTACATTCATTACCTCACAATATCCAATGCTATAGAGTCACATTGCTCAGCAACGTTGTGATCTACTACACAGAAACTGAAGTGCTCAGATAAGCAGACCCTTACCTTTCAAGCAGTCTTGTGACCTGAAAAGGCCAAGAAAGGTTTGCTTTTACCTCTCACCTTCAAGAACTCTTTTCTAACTTAAAGGGTTCTTCTGGGAAGAAAAAACAAACATTTGAAGCACATCTTTTTTTTCTCTCTCTCTCTCTCGCAAAAACCCATCGGAACCCATTTTAGCATATTTATTTATAGCATGTTTCTGATTCAGAATCCTGCGCAAAAAAAAAAGACTGTTATAGCATCAAGTATCATCACATTACCCCTGACAAAAAATAAAGCATGTCTTCATGCTTGTCTGCAGCAAACCCCACACAGAGTTCTACCCCTCTGATAACTGCATGTGCCATCTGACTCTGACAACAATGTTGGGGTGGGGAATGTATTAATATCCTCCTGAGCCCTAAGCATGCACATTTACTGTCACCTTAATTCATCAGGTTACATGCTTACCACAGCTCACTTACAGTGGGCTTCCATGCAGGCCTTAGCTTTAAGAGAACGTTTGTCTTATCTGACCAATTTTGGGCATACAGACCCTTTTTTTACGAAACTAGAACAGGTTTATGACCCTGTAAGTTGAGCTGTGGTGATGTGTGGTGTATTTAAGTAACAAAAATATTCCTTTAAAGAAGGGGGTCCTTGAAATACACTGTGTTAGATGATGCATAGTTACTGTTAAGAGTGCTGCTGTGCATCCTTTGCCTCACTGCTGCCTTTGGGAGCTGCGAGCTTCATCATGATATCCTTATGAATAATGTAGGTCAACAATTACATAAGGACACAGCGCAGGGTCATGTTTTTTGTATATTGCCAAAATTGCATCATGTGAATACAAACATTTTCTGTCGTTGCATCTTAATATTTTGCATTTTCTAAGCAGCGGCACTGAGGGCAAAGCTGCAGAGCAGATTCAGCACAGAATCTATGATTTCACAACCGTCATTAATACATCAGCACACTGTTTTTACTTGTGCTGCCATCAGATTTGCTCTGCGAGGCTGAAAGTGTCATGAACAAGTTCAAGCTTCTCGAGCTCCAGTAGCTCCCAAAGTGGCAGGACCCACACACTCCCACTACTCCTGATTCAATGCTAAATGCTTGGTTTGCGCAAATTAACTTTGACAATTGTTCATCCTTTCCAATATAGTGTAGTTGAATACAATTCAACTACATTTTTTTTAAAAAATCAATCACAATGTCTCTCTGGAAACAATGTCCTCATTACTCTGTGTAATCTAGAACTCACTGTGAAAAGTTTTTATTGGAACTACTTTACATTGATGAGGCAGGGGTGGAGGCACAAAAACTAAACCCAGACAGATTAAACCGACACCATCCCCACTGTTAGATACCTCTAGAAGTATGTCAGTAAATAGGTTTTGTCTTTGCAATTTGGATGAACTGACCCTTTAACTCAAAAGCCGCTCACTGCTGTATAACTTGTATTCACTGTATTTCCCATTAAGATTACTTCTCCTGGGTAGACAGACTTGAATCATTACTTGAGCGTATTAATCTTACTCTGCACTCCCCTGAGTTTCCTTAATGTTTCTGCTCATTTGCACATAATTTGGTCCCAGTCACTCCACCACCAGTTTGCAAAAGAGCACCATTTAATTTCTGTCACAGAGAGATGATGTTACAGTGTGGAGGTGTTCAAGAAGGATTCTTGCTCATTTGACTGGTGCAAACCCACCTACTCTTTCACAATTCATCATGCTATGAGTGGAGACCATTGTAGTGGCAGCGATGAGTTTTGTATCTTGCATTTACCTGTTAAAATGCTCTGACCTTAGACTGAAAGCCTAAGCGCACTCATACATGCTAAATTTAAGTTGAGCATGACATAAACTTGGAAAGAGATTCTCTTCAAACTGTTGGAAGCAAAAAAACTGCATCCATAGATGTACTGAAACTGGCATCAATCAGCATTTTTTACACATGCATTTAGCATATGATCTGTTGGCAGTTCGCTCCTACCAAACTCATTTAGTATGCTGTTTATCAAGGCAGGTTTCTGCATCTCTGGAGTTTTCTGGAATGTAGGCTGCTACACCTACACAAAAACAGCAGTACTATAGATTTTCACACATCACTCAGGTCTGCAATAATTTTAACCTCCGAATATTTTTTTTTATCACCTCCAGAGCACAGCTTCTTCTTGAGTTCGCCCATTTCAAAAAGTGAGTCCGCTCAAATCTCTGGGGACGTAAAGAATGAGTAAAGCCCGCATGTCTATTTAGAGTGATGCAAAGACATGTTACACCATCTCAATCTGTGTCAGCCTATATGCTATGTACACTTGGAAGAAGTCAGTGTCTGTTTGTGCCATATAGATTTATCACCTCTTAAGTTTATGACATTTCTGGAGAGAAAAAAAAAACAATCATGGCACAGACGGAGTGGGGGTGGGGTGGCATTTGTCAGTGCTCTCATTGGGGTTCAAAAGTAGAATGCAAAATGTCTGTCTTTGTCTAATCCAACACATTTTATTTTTGTAACTGAGAAATCTGTTCAGGGACCCCAACATTTTTTCCAACTGTCAGGGTGTCATTTGTCAGAAAAAAAAAGTGAAACTGCATTCCCACCCCCAGTCCTTCTGTATGTTGTGAGGTTATTGCCGTTTCAAACACGCAAGGTGGCGGCGTGTACGAGACGCACACGTGGACGCGGTGACCTGTTACCTCGAACAGTCACCCTTCATGGTCATTTTGCCCTGCAGAGAGCTCTTTGGCCGATCTCCTGACTTCCTCTTTGACACTGTTATGCCCTATAGCCTCATCCTCCATCAGTGAATGATGACTTTTTAAGGAGCCAAAGCCGTCAGACTCCAGAGTATTGTCCCTCATGATTGAGACGTTAACCTTCAGGGCAGCCCTTTGCTCTTTAGTGTCTAATTTTGTCTTCTCTCCCTGCTCTCCCCCCCTCCTGCCTCTTCTTCTCCTTTCCCTTTCCCCCCGGTTTGTCTCCGCCAGCAGCCGGCACAGTGAGGACGTCGAGCCATTAGCGAGTCCCAGCACTGATAATGAAGCCACAGAGGTGGTCTGAGCCAGTGTGGCACAGGAGCTGGAGCACAGGAGGAAGGTAGATTAGGATAATTACCTGGCCACGGGGGGAACGATGAGAAAAATGTCTCACTTCCTGCAGGCCTCGATCGAAGAAGGACCAAGTGCGGTATAATCAGGTGCGACACCTTTTGCTCAGAAAGGAAAGAAAAATTAGTTCAAATCAGCTCTTGCGATCAAAATGTGAACTGATGCATGTCTGGTTTTGTCATCATTGTCGCATCCCATGCGTGTGTGTACTTATTTGTTGTGTTTGCAGCCGTGGTTTAGGTCTCTAGCACATACTGTACGTAAGCCCTAAATATCCACACTCGCGGAGACTTTGAAGAGCCTATGAGGTCAGGTTTTAAATTATGGTCTGCACCCACACCAGGCTTTCTCTCCCCACTCCTGTAAATCCATTTTCCACACAATGCATTTCAAATCAAAGCAGCGTCACCATAACACGCCTTAGGAAACATTAAGCCATAGTGCATTACTTTCATGTATGATAGCATAGCCCCTGTATGCTTTGATGTGCTCACTTTTTTTTAATGCTTTATTAATAATAACACACTGGCTGCGTCTCACACCAGCATCAGCTTCTGGTGCTCCTTTCTCGACTCCAGAACTACATCCCTCACTCCTTCCATGCCTCAGCTCCGTCATCCCTCCCCAGCCCCTGAGCCTTGTCTCGGGATTGGCCTGTTTGTGTTTGGGAGGGGGGGATTAGAGAGAATGACAAGGGCCTCGAGATGAAGAGGGTGACAAAGACCTATCAGAGGGCAGAGAGTACAGAGCGCTGCATCATCATTGGTTGCTGTGGAAATCAGACACGTCTTCATTTCTTCCAGCCATCCTCTCCAAGTGCCCAGCTTTCATTTCCACGCCCGGAGAGGGAAGCAGGGAGAGGAAGAGAGAGAGAGAGAGAGAGAGGAGGAGGAGGGGGTCAGGATTAGAGTTTCTGTTTGCGCATTTAAGTGTGTGTGTGCACATGTGTGTTTGCTTGCCATGTTGTGTGCAGTAAACATCTTAGAGATACAGAAGGATGAGCGTGTAGACACTGATAGCACTCACCTCCTCCAAAGCTGGCCAAAATACAAATGCTGGAGCAGATTTGTAGTCTAGCTGAACATGTTCCCTATGAATGGGAAGCCTGAGTCATAGTCACAAGGGTACAGATTAGAATACAGATGCCTCAGTGATTTCTCCATTATTTCAGCATTATCACAGGATATTTTATGTTAGCGTCGCAGGGAAAGGTGCACCAAAGCACATAATGCCTGATCAGTATTTGCTGATATTTTCTTTCTGACGATTTCAAAGCAACGTGGGCAATTTAGTGGATCACTTAGCAGCTCCATGCATTCATCTGCTGATTTGATTTTCGCTTTTGTGTTTCTTCTTGTTTGTGTTCCTTCCTGATGCTTCTTTCCTCTCTGTTCTGTACTGTTATTGAATCTCGATTTGTGTTGTTGTTGTTAGAATCTCAGCCCACAGCTTCTGCAGCAGTTCTTCAAGTCATTTAAAGGCAATCTGTGGTTCTGGTGTTCTGGAATAAATAAATGTATGAATATACTAATGCAACTCATTTCTGTGTCTTTCAAAATGTGCTACATGAAGCTACATTTCCAAAAGCTCTTCACTGACCTGCGTGTGTTTGATTTGTCACGTGTGCTCTACGAGCATGTATGCGCACTCATAGCAATTATTCAGTGTCATGCAATGTTTTTCCACACAGACTTGACAGCGTTCTGCAGTGGAAGACCTTCCTAAAGTTTTCATATGAAGAACGTGCCTGTTGAGCTTGTTGTGCACCAGACTGTTTGCCTGCTTGTTAGGATGCAGCCAGTTGACTCTGGCTGCATGAACAGCGATATGATGGGAGCAGTGGGGCTGGGCTCCAGCCGACTCTGCTCTCCTCCTCACCCATAATAGATCTGCGTGGTCTGCAAGCCCTCTGGGGGCACCTGGCTCCACTCCCTGCCATCTCTGGCCGAATCGATCGCCGAGGCCATCCCAGCGCGGAGACCGGGGGTCAGCTTCAAAGGCCTCCTGCCCACTTCCTGCCACCTGGTGTTCCGTTTCGGACAAAGGGTACATTTCTTTTCGGCTCCCTCCGCCCTCCATTGCCCTTCTACGAACAGGTTAAGGACATGGAGCCGGTACAGCTCCACCCTGTGATCCCCTTCAGCCTCCTCCCCGGTCACCCACACGGCGGGAAGGTGAGAGATCAGGCTCATCCAGACACCACACAATCACACACCCATTTGATGTGAAAATCTGCTTTTGATTTAATTATGGCCTAAGGACGCATGTCCCTACATAGAAGTGACTTGGTAATTTTGTACATTCTTCATGGACCGGCAGGTGTCGAGTAGACTTAAATCTCTAATCTCGGTTTAAATTTTAAGTATAGTGCATACATAACATTTTCTTTGTTCAGTCACTGACAAAATCACCACATCAACCTGGGGCGGCATTATTCATTTATAGGCTATATTTAATGAGACGTATCATCATACAGCATGAGAGAAAAGTTAAGGTAATAGCTTGTTTATAATGATGCATTAAATTAAGTGAACTTTTTGGCTCTCACTTGAAACATGTTTCATTATTAACTGATCAACAGATTTGCTATGGTATGAATATCTCTATCTCTCTTTCCCTGTTGGTCAAGTAACAAATGGCAGGGCTATCGAACACACATTTTATCTCCATGAGGGCTGTTGGACAATTAGCTCCAAGAATACATATTAATCAATCGAGAATTTTGAATCTGCTTATTAAGCCCAGCCATTTTTTTCCCTCCAATACATTAGCAGATCTCAGTATGTCCGCTACTCTTGTGAACAGGGATGAGAAGGAGATAGAGGGAGAGGAAATAAAGGTCTGATGAGTTTGGCAAAGAGAGGATGGAGGCTGAGACAGATGGCATGAAGTCTGCAGCACTCTGGCGTGGCTCGCCTGGTGCTAAAATCCTCCTCTCTCACATTCCAACAAATCCTACCAGGAGGCTGGGGAGTCTGTCACACCACTCCAAGGATCCACACGGCTCTCTTCACCCGCCCCCCTCCACCCCATCTCCTGCTTCTCCTCTGTCGCCCCGGCCCAACCGAGCCCCTGACCACTCTGTATATCGCATTCCTGCTATTTTATCCTCACATAAATATATATATATACACACACTCACACATTAACATCTATATAGGTGGGCCGTGTGGACCTTTACAGGCCTGGTAAGATAAGAAGCACCGGGGGGTGAAGATATGAAGAAACTCTGTCTGACTGCTCTCATGGAAAAGGAGCCAGGGGGGCTTAATTGAGAGAGGTGGCCTTTCCTCTCGCTCCAGTGTAAAAAATCTTATTCAATAAACACTGGACCAAATCACAAGGGAAAGGCTGTACAATCCATTTATATCAGAGGAAGAAGACATAAGAAGCTTTGTGATTAGTTGCACTACAGCCCACATCAGGCCATGGTCCTCAGCAGAAACACTGCAGCTCAATCTCAATCCAAACACACTGCTCAGACCCATATTTCCATCCTCCCCGTGCGCCCTACAATTCAAAGTGGACAGTAAGTGCAACTGTGATTACACACGCAGCACAAGGCCAACAGCTGGATCACAAACTGAGTTTCTAAAGCGTGCTTCTTTGACCACCTCAGACTGGTTCATCTGGTTCATAAGAACAAGCTAACTTATTTTACACTGCGCTCTCTCCCCACGTCTCCTTCTCGCTGTCTCTCCGCCTGCCTTCTGGTTTTTCTAATGAATGACTTCTGAGATGAGGCGCTGCTGTGAGGAGGTCACAGGGGGCGTCAGAATCACATTACTGTTAATGATAATAAAAAGAACAATCTGTGCTAAATCTCTTGGATGCCTTCTCTTCTCTCCCCATATGGAATGAATGTTTTATCTGCTATTGTTTTGAATGTCTTTACATGTTTTTGAATTGAAGTCGATGCAATTAAAATGCACACTAAATATTGTTTTGTGTTTTCATGCAAGCGTTGCCTATTGACAAAAGGCTGCTCTGATAAAAGGTATACAGTGGTGCACCATCTGGATTACAAAGTACACCACCAAGCACAACATCAGGCTGCCACATCTTAGAAACATGGTGCTGCATGAGAAAATGTATTCCCTACGGTATGATTTTAAGTGCACAGCGAATGCCAAGAAAAAGACTCAAAATGCAAACACAACTTCTGTCATTTGACAAGGGTTATGCAGGAGTCGGGCTTTATTGATGTGACTTCAACTTTTTACTGACAAAAGGTTACAGGAGTTTGCAGCTTTTGGTCCAACTCTATTCAACTTAAATTAAAACAATTAAGTGGAAATCAGTGGAAGCATGCGTTTGACGGATGACAGCTTTCCTCATGTTTGCATGCAGCCTCAATGCAAACCTTAACAGCTCTACATTTCTACAACTAAGTATAACAGCAATGGAAAAACTCATATTGACACAGCTTTTTAAAAAGTTTTGAGATGAAAACGGAAACGTGTTTCAGCAACCGCAAAATAATACAGAATAATACGCCTAGCAGCTCCGGATGAGTTTGAACAAGCGTCATCTTGCCGTTCGGGTTTTCATCACTGGTGCAGGCCGTCATATCAACATCTACTCAACACCGAAGTGTTTGCCGGGGTTGTTGACATGGATCTGACATTCACAAGCAGATCATCAGTGACTTTCCCTCCCACCACTACAGAGCTAGAGTTGCTGGCTGTCCTTCCTTCGTGGCAGGGCAGCGTGGCGTCCCCAGGCTCATTGGCATTGCAGCTGTCACCCACAGGATGGGAAAGTGGCAGGGTCGATGGCTCCACGACATGGCTTCTGGCAGCATCCCTCCCTTCCTGGCCCGGTGAAAGGGCAGGGATGGGGAGCCCAGTCTCTCGGTGCATTGATCGAGGGCCAGCCCTCCATTAGCCACCGTCAGAGCTAAAGGTCAGCTAAGGCCAACGGATGGGTCCTGTGTGCGCATCCTATGGAGTGACTCATTCTCACACCCAGGGAGCAAGTCCTTACCACTTTGGTCTGTGCTGCCCCCTACTCCTGGTGGCCGCATGACGATGGCTACTCCTCTCAGAATAGTGTACCCCTCCCTGGTGGGTTGATGCGGGTGAAACTCACTCGAATATCCCTCTTTTTGTTTGATGTCAGCCACATTATGCATTATTGTTGCTTTTAGAGATATTACGATCTCCTGCCAAATTAAAAGCGCCTTCCTTCTAATTTTCTCCAACAGAAATTGCTTAATAAATGAGCAGGGCCTGATTTGCACTGATGATCACACAGCAACACAATTGTGTCAAATTGCTCAGCCAGAGATGGTGCACCACTTCGTGCTCATCAATGAGTGGCAACTACTGCCTGGTGTGGTTTACATTAATGCAGCCAGGCTGTGAAAAGGGGATAATTGTGGTGCTAAATGCTGCAGAGGCTGACAGGATCCATTTCTTGACTTGTCAAGGGCAGCAGTGATAGAGAGGGCTGTGCCGGGGTCTGTACACACACACAAGCAGATGAGCTTATTTGCACCAACACGCATGCACACATGTGGGCACATGGGCGCGCACACACATAGGCAGACAAAATCAGCCACACTCCACATAGCACATAGAGATGATTGTCTCTTGCCTCTGTCAGGTTGTGCTTTTTTTCTCCAGCCATGGAGACCTCATCCTGGGAAATTGAGCAATTTCTGATTGAAAACAGTGCCGGTAATTAGAGCACTCACTATTTGTAACCACTTGGCATTGCATTAGTATGCAAAGCTGGCAGCCAGCTTATCTTGGGGAAAACGTTTGTTTCCTTAATTGCCCTCTTAGGACAAAAGTGAAGGGGGTGGGTGGGGAGGGAAGAGAGTAAAATGTTAACGTGCTGCAGTAAGAATGGAGACTGGTGTGTTGAGGGGATGTGACTCCCTGAGCACAGGGGTTAAACTCCACTAATAGGCTGCATACAACACACATGGGCACACACACAGGCACAGAGTAACAGTGGAGCACTCATACACCCACATATGGGCACACACTTGCGTTGGCACATGGGCACATGGAGGCACAGACAAAAAAACAACTATGACGAGCGCACACATTCCAGGACACACACAATTAGGCACAATTAACTCCATAGACATACTATACGCTGTAAAAGTAGACAAAAGACACCTATTCACCACTCTAATGTATTGAATGACTCCATCTTTAAATAAAGAATGCACTAAGATGTAAAGCAGGAAATGAGCTCACTCAGATGCTTAAATAAAAACAGTTTCTCAAACGTACAGCACGCGTAGTTTCAGCTGCTGATATCAACCTTGAGACAAAATGATTCATCATCCTTTGCCATCTATTGCATGCAACGCTTTTTACTGCATAGTTAAAAATGTTCCACCTGTAAACAGCTCATTCATTCAGCTCATACTCTTACCGTCACTGCAGGAGGGGAGGCAGAGAGGAGTCTTTTCAAGTTAAATTCTGCATTATTTGGCTGGTCATCTTCTCCTTGTCACATCTGTTCGCACAGGGACGCGCATGGGAATCTTAAGTGAACCCTGATGGCATGAAAACAGAGATAAATCCACTTTGAAATGTTACTTTTAGCAGTAAAAATAGTATTTAGGTTTGCAAAAGATGCAAATTGTTTTGTTTTTTGCACCACTGACTCATGGGGTGTTAGAAGCAGTTGCTGAATTACTCTGATTTCCCCTGATGGTTAAGCAGGAGTATCTATATCTCAGAGGACCAGATAGTGAGACATTCTTCCTTTCACAAAACAAAGAGGAGATGTATAATTAAAGCGCTGTACCACATGTAAAGGCATGAGGCAGATTCACTTTCAATAACCATCTGTGCACATATGAAATCAGCTTTCACATTACAGAACAGAGATATTTTTTGTTTTGCTGTTTTCACAAAACAAATGCGGTTTTAGTCTCAAATCTTGTTCCTTCATGAAAAAGACAAACTTTGGAGTGAAGCTTTATTCCTTCTGAAAGGCCAATAACGCAGCCATGAAGCACGAGGCTTGTATGTCTGCCTGAAGACGATTAACCAGTTCAAACCTTGCTGCTGTGAAAACGTTTGTTTTATGTCTGTTATGTTAAAAAAAAAAAAAAAAGGAAAAGCATATTTAATGAAATATAAGAAAATGTGATGACCCGTTGAAATGCTCTCCTCTTTGAAAAGGTTATCAGCACATGTTGAAACTCCTTTTGCGAAGTCTAATCCGCTTTACTCACAAACAGACACAAAAAGACGCAGAATCAGTTCATATTAAGCAGAATCAAAGTCAGTGAGCGCGGGCTTCCAGGCGATCTTAAGTCTAATAGAAACAGCATTTTTAACACAACAATATCTGGGAGATACAAAATCAAAACCTCTGACTATGACTTGAATACTAATGCTTTACTCGGAGTGGTCTCTTGGACAATTATGTGCCACTGAAGAAGGCGATTTCCTCCAAATCGAGATATGACAATTACAGTTTGGATGAGGTGAAGGTAATTTACATGAATTAGTTTTTCCTCTGTGGAACAATGGGACAAACCAGAAGGCAAAATCACACACGAAGTTATATGACGGATTTTAATGTCAAAACTGAGCATCTGAGTGCACCGTTTTAACCTTTTGGTTATTTACTCTGAATAAACATGTCGCCAGGAGTGATGGAAAAAAACAAAAACAGCCCGGTTTTAATAACATGCAGCAAATTATTATCTAAAGAATTTTTTAAAAAAACTCAAACGAAACAGCTGACAGAAGTGAGGTTGCAAAAGCGATATTATACATGAAAAAAAAAAGTTTTCATTTTGACTTTTCAGCGGAGGCAAAAGCAGCAGCCGCCCGGATGCTACAGGTGGATGAATAATGATGAAACCGCTCCCCAGAGTGCGGGCCCAGGGGCCTTTCATGCACTTTGGTTACTCGTTAAAAATGAAAAAAATAAAAAAAATAAAAATCCGCAACCACTTCCCAAATCAGCTTTATTTCATTCACTTAAACGATAAAAGGGTCATGGTGTTAGAAATAGGCCAATTCCACATTAACTGGTGTCCGATGAAATCAAGTTTCCTCTTTCTTCTCACGGATCAGTTGCGTTCAATGTTTTCAACAAGGCAGCGCAGACGGAAGAGAGTGAATTCAAGTTTTTTGGGGAGAAACAGGTTGATCGCAAAAAAAAACCCAAAAATAAAAGGATGCATTTCAATATCATCCGCAAAGTTTGCTCAAAGAACCTGAGAAAACATCAAAATAAAATCCCCTCAAGAGAAGAGGGACAGGTGACCGCCAGCTGCACGCACCCTCCTCCGCGTGAGTTAGACGAATGGCGTCAGGATGACTGATGGACAGATAAAACACTTTCTGGGGACGTTTTAATTAGCCACAGCTAATAAACCGGCCGTTAAAACCATCGGTCTTAATTGGGACAAATACTGGAATTAATAAGAAATATGCGCAAATGTTTATATTTACACCTCCAAATGCAGCGCGCGCTCACGTGCACACGCGGCGGGTGGGCTTGGAGACTGTGTGTGTGTGTGTGTGTGTGTGTGTGTGTGTGTGGTGGAAGGTATTTGCCACATTCCCTGATGAATTTCATGTCAGTCAAATCAGTCGTTCTGGCGTCCGTAAATTATTTTTGACTCTCGGGCTGAAAGGTCTCCGTCGCTGTCTGCGGTTCGGTAGTTTATTAAACAAATTCCAGGCTTCATCTGATGACTTTAATGGGACGTTTTTCTCCTCCTTTTAAACTATAATCAAGGCTGCGACTGAACCAACCTGAACCAACACACTGATGAATGCTGAGATACTTGAAAAGGAGCCCCCCCCCCTCCCCTCCTCGCTTTAGATCATCTCCGGCTGAAGGTTTGAGAGTAGAAGACTTCCTCAAAGTTGTGAGGGCCAAACTGGCTTTAGGAGAGCTGAATCAGTGTCCGTGTGTACACACCATGTCCAACAAAGCAGGGGCTAATCCACCTAATTTACACAATGCACAGGCCTTGTTTACATGGGATATACCCACAGAGGGCCTCTGTCTCGTCCTCCCTGAATTTCAGACCGGACAGAGGTGCGCTTTTTTCCCTCTCTCGCCAAAGTGAATGAGTGTCGTTACAATCTGCAACAAAACCAAAGCAGATCATGTGGCCCTGCACAGAGAGTATGCTTTCATGCAAAAAGAGCAGCATCTTTCACGTATTGCTTATTTCCACCTGTTCACAGCAAGCTGTAAGACGCTGCTTCCTGCAAGATGAAATCTATTCAGGCGTTTACAGGATGGCAGAAAAGTTGGAAAAGTTTGATCTGCAAAAATGTGCAATGAACTCACAACATTTATCAGACTGTACAACGAATTCATTTATTTACTCACAGCGCCAATAAGGCTGCACAGTAACGAATATCATAGGCATAGTCACCAAGTTAGTGTTCAGGCCTTTGTACCAAATCAAATTAATGGACGCTGCTCTTAATACAGCACCTGAACGCATCACACAGACGATCGGAAGCAGAATTAACCTTAAAGATCACTTTTATGTGGCTGTTAAGGTACACTTGTTGTTCTTATGCACAGAGTCTGGACAAGGCGACATTATGAGTCAAAATTAATTGAATTAATTTGTTCCAGGACTTAAAATAGAGCAACAATCATAATTAAAGTCTAACATTTACAGCCTACAGTCCAGTTTGTGCTGTTTGCGAGGTAATTCCTGCTGGAAAATGTTTTTGTCCTCTGACTTTTTTCTGTCCCTCTCATTTCCAAAATAGCCCCGAACTGCTGTCAATCAGAGTAGCCCGCAATTATTCTGCGTGTTTCTACGCATCTTTTCCCTGATTTTACAAATATATGATACAGACTGCATGCATCTCTTCATTTCACACACTGCGCGCGATTCTACAATTTTTAATGAAATCTATTTGCTAGAAAATAAACATCAAATAGTGAAGCAACCTGCTATTAAAAAAAAAAAAAAGAAATACACATTCAACATAGATGTTTCACATTCAGATTCCTTTCCGTTTGCACTGAACGCATCCCCAAACGTCTGAGCTTTCTAATGAATGTAAATGTGTGTTTAAAAAGAGCTTCTAAATTAATTTTTTTCTACTTTCCGTTTTGTAGACCTCATCTTCACACAGCCTTTTCAACAGGCTGTGCGTTTAACGCCGACTGGAGCATTGTCTTATTTTATGTCTTTTCAGCTCAATCACCTATTGACTATTTAGGCAATAAATTAAGAGTCCTGGCTGCTGCGACGATTTTTAAATTGCTTTCATTACGGTCCTATTTCCTGTTCATTCGTCTCAGAGCTCTTTGTGTCTCCTCCGTCTGTAGGTGTGTTTCACTGTTTCCGTAATTGCATTTTTTTCAGCAGGGGTTGGTAATTACTTTGGCACAGCCAGGTAAATTCCGGCGCTAAATTGAAATATTCTGCTTTAATCCTCCCTAAATCCCAATTGTCAGGACACGGAGATGCGAGCAGCAGAGGAGTCATGTGGAGCTCCGGTTGCTTCTTCAGGTGAGCGTCGCGTCGCAGGGGGGCGGAGGATCTCCTCTCGCCGTCATAAGCATAAAACAAGATTACTAGATCTTTATCACCGAGCTTCCACCCCCCCCTCGCAGCACAACAGCTTCACAATCTGAGATTCAAAAAGGGGATGTTGCATAATGAGCAGGAAAACGAATTCCAAGCTGTTTGGGGAGGATATTATTTACAAATATATCAGAAATAAACTTGCTTGAATATTTATCAGGAGTTTCATTCCTTGCACCAAATAGCAGGTGTGTTGAAAGCATCCTGGGATGCATCAGTAACACCGTGCTTGATATCTTTGCTTTGCATGCTATTAGAGCAAGAACAGGCTCAGTAACAGTCATTAGAAATCGTTTTCTTATTATAACCAAAACATGACTGATCGCAGCTAAAATCTAGATTGCAGGTTTTCAAGCCCCTCGCAGGAGTGAGAAGTTTGTACATCCTGCCTGTCATGGTGCTGCCTGAATTTACCTTCCCCATATCTTTAATTTGTAGTCACCAGGAATAAAAGGCTGAGTCTCAGCTCTGGCAGCTCCCATGTCAGTCTTTGCAGGAGTGGGTGACAGAGAACAGCAGAGGCAGATAGCATGCTAAAATCGCATCACTAGAGACCCCACATCAAAGTAGACCAAACCTCATATTGAGTGAACTTTTAAGCCAGAAAGACTGTGTGACATCAGAGCACCTAAAATGTGACTGTCATGTTTTTCAAACTTCGCTGAACACAGGCTCAAAGACTTGAGAAGCATTCAGTGGCAAGCACTGTTCAAACGCACACACTAAGATTAGCAGTCTTTGTCTTACAGGAGCTTCAAAGGCCAATTAGATTGAGAGATGGGTGTGACGAATTTGTCAAAAATAAGATGATAGATATCACTTTGGCAGTGAAGCAAACATGGCTGGGGATTTCACTCAAGCACAGTCATTGACAAGGCACTGTCAGAAAATGTGTCATCTTCAGCAGACCTGCCAGTTGACAAGGATGCAGCTTGGGATTGAGACTGATCAATTCCCAAACTGCCAGCGAGGCATGGCTCTGATAGCAGCACTTTATTTTGTGAAGTAAAAAAAAAAAAAAAAAAAAAAACCCAACTACTGTTCTCTTAGATATATTGTCAACTTTTTATTTGCATCACAGGCCTGCGCCATCCCATGACACAGAACTAAGTGCAGCAAATTTCAGATTTAACAAAAAACAGAAAAAGTGTCATGTTTATCTGCGGTTTTTGAAACTTTAACAGCAGAGTTCTGACCTCTCCACACTTCTGTTTGCACTGTCGTCACGGATGTGGCCTGCAGTGCACATGTCTGGTTTCGCTGTTTAACGTACGCCAATTCAACACGTCTAATACTTGAGCTCGTCTTCGGCCACTATTTCGAAAGTGAAATCCGATACTCAAAGCGCTTTCCTCTTCAAAGTAGTTTCCTGTTGTGCTTTGTGACCACAATAGTGTCAATCTCATACTTTCAAAGCCTCATCTCTGTGTCAGCTTTGAGTAGCTGTCTATACATGTCTCCGAATAGAGTCGAGGCTTTGATGGCCGGTCTGAAAACAGTTGGGAGCATTATGGCAAAATCTAAAGAGGAAAAACTATTTCTATTGATTTGGCTGCACATGAAATTTGACCCGAGATTTGTGAAATTGCTTTCAGAAGCCAAAAATGTGTTTGATGGTGACACGGAAACATCAGTCAGGAAGCTGGAGAAGCACTGTGGGAGCTATAGGGAGGAAATTCCCAATCAGCTGTAAATGACACAACCACAACTCCTGAAAGTCTGCAGTATACCTTGATTGCAAAGGGTGGTCTCTAAATTCAGAGATAGCAACACTCAGTTCTGGCTCAAAGTGCATATTAAGCAGGACGAGCAGCAAGTAGCGTCATGTTTGTAATCAGCATACTGATTTGCCGAGTAATCAAGTAGAATATTTATTGACCGTTTTGATAATCGAAAAAAAAATACCAAACATCTGCAGCTGCCAGCGTGCTCATATTTGAGTTCTTTCTGCTCCTTTTGGTTTGTATGATTTGAAGTCAGGCATCTTTAGGTCAAACAAAACAAGCAACTTGTCGATCATGCGTTGCTTATACAAGCTTGAACTGGGCAGTTTTCAAAAACCTGATATTTCATGGACTAAACAAGCAATTAATGAGGAGAGATCAATAGATGAAATTTAAAAAAAAAGTCGATAATTGCGGCCTGGCCCTCAGTAGTGATGCATTATACTGTATTTCTGTTTGATACGAATGCCTTTGGATTACATTTCTCCCACCATGAATCATGCGCTCTTTGTCAGAGATGTGAGGTTTGGGGTCATGTCGGAATAAAAAAGCTCTTAGCGTTGTCCTAAACAATGGCCATTTGGGAAGCTGCATTTGAAGCCATGCCAAGTGATTGGGAAAAATCAAATGACAATAATCAGATGAAAAGAGAGGCAATCTCAATAAACTTTGTCATTCAACTATTCAAGGTTCAATCATATCAGAGGTGTTTTGCATAACTATGAGACCCTGGTTCTAATCCTCAAAGGGTTTCGGGGCTACTTGGCTTTGCACTGTAGTCATTCAAGGTCTCAACCCGGTAGGAAATATGGGCTGCCATAGCAACACAAAGATGGCCTCTAAAGGCTTAGCATAATTCTTCCCTAATAGAAAAATAACAGCGGCAAATCCCGTCCTTAGTGAACTGGCTTATTTGACAGAGGCAGACTCCCACCTGTGAAGCACATAGTCACCACACCAATGCGCTAAGACTACGATAAGATGAAAAAGAGCCCATCTCTGGATGGGGATGGGCGGCCTAAGCTCAAGCCAAATTCTTTCTCTTCTGTGAAGCTGAAAACAGCCCACAGTGTGTCTCTGGCTATAGCTTTAGGTTTTTGAAGCTGGACAATATGAGCTGCCAAATGAATCATACTCTCTATATAGTACTTAACTTTGAAGTGCTTAAGCCATACTCTGAGAAAAACTTTTGGCAGGAGGAGATGGTTTATATGGGATCACATCTCAGCCAGTGAATTGTTTTTGCCTCCTCGCTCTCATTTTAACGTTCACGGGATGTTCCGGTGGTAGCGGTTTGGCATCAGGATGCTCCAAACCTGCCTAGTAACTGTCCTCTCCCTTCTGATTGTGATCACAAAATATGTGATCCCCCTCCCTTTACCCCTCCTCCCACTTTGTTGCCAGGTACCACAGAGATGGATTCTTGTCACTGTGTGAGTTGCATCAGGATGATGAGCACCGGGGAGAGAATAAATTACCAGCACACTTTAGAGTGGGAGGCATGTAAGTATCAGCCGCTACAGCAGTGCATTGCTCTCTGCTTATGGAATCACTAATGAGGAGCGATACCCGGCGATGTTGCAGCCACGGTGATCGAGCTAAAATCAAAGGCTTTATGAAATCATTACTGTCAAAGCTAGCTCTGAAAATCAAATGATTGCCCAACGAGGATTTCTGTAAGAGGTGTATGGCGCTGATTTGTCACACGCAAAGGCTAAGATAGAGAGGCAGAGTGAGGGAGCTGCGGTCGAGAGACGCGATGCTTCCTCTGCTGTGCACCTGAGTCAGCCATTTTTAGCTCGACTGGATTTCTGTTTATTCACGACATTCAACAGCTAGAGCCTCATTGTCGCCGCGTCTTCCTGTCAGCGTCCTACTGTAGGTGCCAGCCACTTGTCTTATTCAGCTACGTTTAAAGGGTATTTCAGCCCGCCGAGATGAGCCCTGCTTCCTCATTCCTGACTGCGTATAATCTCATCATTGTCAGCAGTGTTTTTCTGTTTCATGGCGTTCGAGAGCATGTAGTCAAGATGACAGAGCAGAACTGAAAGGAAGATTATCATTGTATCATCATGTCCTTTCAGCTCAGGGCAGAGGAACATGCCTATTGCTTGCAGTTACCTAACAACTTAATCAATATTGAAAATCACCATAAGATAAAAGGATTCATAGCTTATTATCTTAATTTCATTGAGTATAAATCCTCCCTATCTAGTGCTTGTGGTTCTGATAGCCATAAGGGCGATCTATTAGTACTCTAAAGGGACTTTTTTTTTTTTTTTTTTGTCATGCAAATTCACCAGCTTTCCTTTCTTATCAATTCATCTTTTTGCTGTTGGGCAAATATGCAAAATTCCTATATTAATATTCTATTCCTCCCATTATATTAAGACTTATTCAATATATTGTCATTAAAAACAATATCTTTTTCTTTGCCTTTTACACCTCGAAATTCTGCATTCGCTACCTTTGAAACCACCAATACCTTTGAAACCACCAATGAAAACCTCTTCACTGGATCCTCTACATTCCTGCGGCTTGCCTATATAATGGAGTGATTCGCAGCGCCGTCTTCGCATTAAATGGGCAATGACATTCATTATGTCCATATGTGGGACTGAATGTATTTTATAGTTCAGCCTCAGTGGCTACTGCAGAATACATTAATTAAATCACTGTATGGACTACTGTCCAACAAGAGGCCAGACTCTCCTCCCTGAAGGGAATCCCACTGAATGCCGGCCCATAAGCCTCCTGTTTCAGTCTTACGCCGAGGCACCTTTCTACATCAAAGCTCGCACAGCACCATGTCTCAAAGATTCACATCTCCAGGAAAGAATGGCCTCTGCTGAGATGTGGACACCTCTGGCCTCATTTAACGTGCATGGTCTCCTCCCCCCTCTCCAGGCCTGAATCCGAGGATGGAGTGGCTATCTGACGAGATCACACAGAGAGGTGCGGGAACTTAAAGGCAAAGAGTTAGTGTGCATCCTACCAAGAGTCTCAAAAGAGTTCTATTAAAACACGTTCAATATGCCGGTCAGGGCTTTCAAAGTGCTGCACACCCTCTAGCCCCGGCAAACTCAAAGGGCATCAGTGCACATTCAGTAAGGGGAATCTGGCCCCCATTAATTTAATGAGTCCAGGGTATTAGTATGCCATAGCCAGCTGTGAAGTCTCCCTTTTTTCATCTCTGGTGCAGTTTTAAGGAAAGATCCACCAACTTGGGAGTGACAAAGGAGAGCAGGGAACGAGGTGCGCTCATCTAATCTGAGATCAATTTCTGGCTGTCAGTCCTCAGAGGGCAATTTCCAGTGGTTAAGATGTCTTTGTGCTAGCTGGAAATCCAGATAAAGAATGCAGAGTGGCGCTTTTACTGTCACCAGGAGAACTTTGCTGTCTCCTTATCATGATTACATCCTCAGAAAACAGACATGAAACTTGTAAAAAACAATGGGCAGGGGATTGGCGCATGGAGACATATTTGCATAACATATTTGGAGACATGCTGTGGTCATTATAGCACTGCAAGTCTTTTTTTTTTTTTCATTCAAATCTTGTCTACAGTCACTTCACAGTTAATTAGCTTGGTAAACAGCGACGTTGCTTTCTAAAGCTCTAAGACCTGACTTACAGAAGAACACAGAGCCCGTCGCTACACAAGGAACTGACATGCAACTGACAGTCACCTGTAAGAGATTACAGAGACAGTGGAGTTTGCCAGGGCCTGTCAACCAGTAAGTAGCAGCTGCTGGAGCTAATTAAAGGCATAGTAACATGGTAACATAGCCCGGCTCAGGGCCACATCAAACACTCCTCTTCATGCCAGTCTGGAGTCTCATCTCTGGGATGCTGAGGCCCTCTGTGACCTGCGCTGGGAGCCTGCTGGGCCCTAGACCTGACCCGAGAGCTGCGAGGTGAATCAGAATGGGTCAGCACCACTGTGGGGTGCACCTGGCCTGGCCTTACCTGCGTCTGTATCTGCATACCAAAACGTGGCCATGCGGCTGTGTGGGTGTGGCTGCGTGGACTCTGACCTGCACAACAAAGCAAAAGAGAGAGCCAGGGTGAGAGGTCAGGAGGAGAGAGGAGGCTTAGGGAAAACACACGTAGGACGCATTGGCTAAACAGGATCAGAGGGACTCATATGGCTCGGCTGAGGTAGAACCAGATGCCCTCAGAAGTCCTGATGAAACACAAGCTCAATGTAAACACGCCGCCTGAATGGATTGTGCTTAAGTTATGCGTAATTTAGCGATAAGCTTCAATTAAATGTCACTAAAAACTGTGTTTATCTGGTGATCTGTAGATAAAAAAAAAAACAACTTAAATTTGCCCAGTTACAAATGAAAAAGCTCTTTCAGATTGCCATCTCTCAAAATAACACCGAGCTCAATCGTAATGAGCGCTCTCGCTGAACAAAAGTACCTGAAACCCACTGAGGAAAGGTTGTTCCAGCCAATATTTATAGACATGTGATAAAAGGAAAAAGATAAAAGAACAGATAGTTGACTCTCACCGGTCCGTCTGTTTCTTCTCTGAATCTGTATGTCAGTTGTAGAGCCTGTGTGTAACTAACCGCAGAAACATATCCAAACAAATCTCCAATGAAACCTTTGCTCAAATACAGCCGCAGCACCAAATCTGTGGAAATAGTTTTATCTCATTATCGAAAATATTTTTGACCCAACTCAAATTCCTCCCTCAATACTGAGTGAATCCTGAATGCTTCTGTGTAAATACACTACAGTTTGTCAGCCGAATATTGCACCAGCTCCATCACTGTTTCTCATTTAAATGTTCATCACTCTCTGAACCAAATGTTTTCTGTTTACTTTCTCTGCAGTCAACTTTGATTCGTAACGGCGTGCTGGGGTTGATGAGCAGTATCACATAGGTGGCAGCTGCAGTGCTGATTCAACATCAAATCTAAAAGGAATGTGGCAGAAGGCAGTGGGCGTTGTCTAAGTCCAGTGATCTGGCCCTGTTAGGTGGAAGGCTCCGGGCGCCGTGTCGTGGCTCTTGGGGCCGGCCCTGCTGGCGTCTCTAGGAAGACATCTGCAGTACGGCACCACGGCGCGTCTCCCCGGGGAGCCACGCTGCGGCGCTCGGGCCACCTGAAGCAGGTCTCCGTCTCCACCTGCCACACTGAGCGCAGACACAACGTCACGCAGGGTTGCCTGTACGCAGACCTGTCTACAGGCGTGTCACTGTCAGCCGAGACAGACGCCAATTTGCCACCGTTCACCGGGGAGGTGAGCACAGCTGATGTATGCAGAGGACATGTTCCAAACTGCACCATCAAAATGAGGATTTTTTTTCTCTTGTCTGCTGACACTTCACAATAGCAGTGAAAAATTCAATCCGGCCTATGTTGGATATTTTGTGTGCCTGCCGAGTCGTAGGCCCGAACAAAATGAGAAAGCCCTTGACTGGATTTCGGGGGCCTAATATTATTCTGCCACCCTGGGCAGCCCAGGTTCTCTTGTTGTGTAAAATAGAGTGACGGCAACTTTCCGCTTCACGTCTTTATGGCTTCATGCTCAGACTGTGAGGGTCTGAGTGCTGTGTTCTTTCAGCAGTCGTCCTGTGGTCTCAATCTCTTTACACGTTTCACTGCCAGGCTCCTCTCTACCAGGCCTCCCCAAACTGAGTAATCAGCAGATGTCTTTATAGAGCAGCCCACTGCCACGTGCACACCCTGCATTCTTTGCCAGTTTCATTTGGCAATATATAATTTTTTTCTTTCAGATTATTATTATTCTTTCAAGCCCAGCAGCCATGTTGATTTGGTTCTTAATGTGGCCTGGGGTTGCAAATACCGCTCCACTCAGCACTTTGAATTCATATGCCTGAGTGATACATCCCAAGTGTACTTACAGTAGGTTAGTCCACTCTATTATTCCAGAGACCTGCTGATTTAAACAAACTGACATAAAGAAATTCAACGGAATCCTCTGACCTCCACAAAGACAAAGTCAAACCAGCTGAGCAGGTTTTAGGGATCACATCCCAGGACAGTTTCAGTAATAAAATACTATACGCTCACCTGGACTGCTTCACACACACAAAAACCGCTGCAGAAAACCAAATTATGTTGAACTCTCTGTCAGCAAACATGTTGCAGAATAATGAGCAGGAGGTATGTGTGCTTCAGAGAAACAGCTCGCACATTCGCTCCAGTGCTTCACTTCAGCAAGGATGTTTGATTTGGTTGATCTTTGAACATCCTCTTCACATCACTGTACTTAAGACATGTTATTCAAAACATACAAAGATGATAATACACTAAACTTATAAAAAAAAAAAAAAAATACCCAGTACTGCAATGCCTTATTCTAACTATGACGAAATCGACATCATAGCCGCACACACAGGTGGTAAATGGACTGCATTTATGTCGCACTTTTCTATTCACACTGACCGCATGAGACGGGACATTAGTGCAAAGTATCATTTTGAGGCACTTTACTTGAGTATTTTCATTTTATGCTTTTTTATATTGTCGTTTTTCCTTCACTAAATCTGTCCGATAGCTGCTAGTTTCTCGTCAGATTACCGTACGGTGAGTTTATCCAATGATGCAAAGTTGAGGATTAAACTGAGGCTGCAACTATTGTCATTATTGATTAATCTGCTGATCATTTCTCAATCAATCAATTATTGGCTCACGAAATGCCAAAAAAAAAAAAAAAAAAAAAAAAACAGCCATCACGACTTCCAAGAGCTTGAAGTGAGGTCCCTAAATTGCTTGTTTCATCTGACTAATAGTCCAAAACCAAAGTATAATTAATTTGCACTCGCATGTGATGAAAAACAACAGCAAACTGGAGGAAGGGTTTTTGTGTTGGAAAAATGTCTGACAGGATTAATCAATTATCAGAATAGCTGCCAATTAATTTTCATTCTCGGCTAATCGTTACAGGTCTAGTTTAACTATCTGGCAGTATATAAAGTAGGTAAACTTGTACAGCTATGCCGTTTAAATGCTGCTTAGGAGTAAGAATCTGGTAGTGATGGTAATACTTGTGTACTTTTATTCAAGTAAAGGATCCGAATACCTTGTCTACCACTGTCCATATGTAACTCAGAAACGGTCTGCAAAACTAACTTTTCTGGCCTGAACATGGCAACATCCATCCATCCGTTATGGGCATGTGGCAGCATGCATTTACAGACCCATGAGCACCACCTGGGCACCATCAGGGCACCAACATGCCAGCGTTCCTTGTCTGTCACCAGTATTGCTGCAGAAGGTGGCAGACTTGTTAAGGGTTGGGTACTCGAGAATTGAGCTGTCAAAATTAGCGACATTTCTGGTTTGTTTAAAAGGCAAAATGGGTCACGCGCCGAGGCAACAGCTAAGACCCACGAGGGCTGCCATAATGCTCGTCGCTGAGGAGTCATTCATTACTGTATGCTATCACATCAAGAAAATATTTTCAGATTTTTTTCTCATTACCATCTGAAATGACCTGGCAGTTATGAGAACTAATTATTTCACCTAATTGTGTCATAATAAGTCGCATGATAGTGTTGATACTTCTGTCACTTACTCCTTAATGTCTACCCTGACCTTTGATAGCGATCCTGTTAATGACAACTCCATGAACTCACTTTTTATTAATTGGCGATTGTGCTGGTGTAATGACATGGAGATAGGGAGGTGTATGTGTGTGTGTGTGTGTTTGTGTGTGTGTGTGCGCCTCATAAGTGGTGATGTTAGACTTGTGCACTTGGCAAGCATTTTTTTTTTTTTCGCTCCATTTGGTGACAGATTGGGTTTAAACAACATTATATCTTCACAGTTGTGACTCACAAGCCTCAGCGTTACAAAGTCAGGGTGAGGTTTAGCACTTCAGATGAGGATGAAGGAGGACCAGGTCGCCTCGCTTCGTCTTTTAGTTTATCACTTTCTGCCAGGCCTAATCTGCGACTCAGTGAAACAAGCCTTCAACACTGTCTTACTGTTGTCAATCAATCCGCTCTTCCCCAGCAAAACCCATTCTCTATCCACCTATGATCTAGCCACTGCAAATGTAGCGTCTGGTGATGATATTGGCCGATACTGAGACGAGAAACCACGTCCTTGCTTAAGACTCTTTCTTGAAATGTCTGAAATCCTTTAAAAACACAAATAAAGGTAACCTGACGACATTTGCAAAAGTTGTGACATACAGTAAATTCAACAACGCAGGCGACCAGTGTTTACGTGCCTGATTTACTAGAAAAGACAGCAGCTCTCCATTGACTGTAGCCCGTTGCACCATGGGGTGCTAAGCATTGCTGAACGCTCCTTAGCTACCATGCTAACAACAGCGCTGCAGTTTTTCGACATGACTTTGAATTTTTACACTGAGGTCATGACAGGGTGCGTCTCCTCTGAGCCCCAGGTAGGAGGGCATGCAGGGGGGGGTCTTTTAATATCGATGCTCAGGGCTTGCAAAGCTCCTCCGACGTTAATGTTGCATTAACTCTCTGAGCCGGTATACCTTACTGTCGGCCCTGCCCCTCCTCATCAGCCATGTTTGTTTTTGCTGGTGTTGTGCTATCAAAGGCTAACTGCTTTACAGCACCTCCTGGTGCTCCTCAGGAGGAAACTTTTCCTTTTGAAATAAAGAATTCAGCCTACAGATTTTAAAGTAATAGCAGCAGTCTGTTTCACCATGTGTGAATCTTTTATTATTCTGTTCTTTCGTCAGCGAACAAAATGATGTTAACTTGCACCGATGTTGCTGAAGGGATCCAGGATCTGTTGTTACAGAGTTGTTTGTCTAAAGATCGACTTCACACGCTCCACAGATAACTGCCTGCTCGCTACTGTTTGCCCTTTAACTTTTTTTTTTTTTTGGCTAAATCCATCTGTATGGCAGATGAAGCATTAACTGTGTCATGTCTTTTTTTAAGCAGTGAGTGTGGTGTACTTGTTGTCCAAGAACGATACCCTTGAATGTGGCCTTATGCTCTAAAGCTTTGCTTACGTTCTGCTTTGGCGCACTTGTTCTGTCCTGAGCTGCCTGTCCTTCAAATCCAGGGCTTAGTATGAGGTGGGGCACAGAGGAGGGATAAGGGCTGTCACTGCTGCTGCTGGGGTGCCCACGCCAGCAGTGCACAGAAACTAATAAAGACGCACACTGGTAGGACCCCGCCGACCAAGCAATGAGATGTCACCATAAACAAGCTGCAGGACGTTGGCAGTCAACTTCCTGGTTATATAATGCTGACCCATTTTTACTGAAAGGAAGATTGTAGGTCCCACTCAAGTGCACTGCACTAAGCTAAATTCTCAAGTGTTGTTTGTTATTTCTGAATTTTCACCAACATTAGTTTCCCTTTGTGTCACATTCTCCCCTGCTTTTACATTTAGGCTCAATTTGATCACTTTCCAGTCGAGAAGGCAGACGTCGTAGCATCGATGCTAGCTGCAATCGTGTGTTTTTCAAAACATAAGCCCTGCTAAAGGTTACTAAACCTCCCAACTTTGTCAGTTGCGCTTGCTGTTTCAAACTTGCATGTCAGAGTCCTTCACATAAGCATCAGCTTCCATGTGCACAGGTCACATATCATGTATGTCATCTTTGCAAATGTTGAGTGACATGCAGCAGATAGTGCCAGAACAAAAAGTGACGCATGGCAGCGCAGACAAGTGTCGTGATGTGATGTGTCACGATGGCGAGACAGGTAACGCCATAGATAACCAAAATATACATCAGCAGTCAAAATTGAGTCCTGATAGACAACAAAATGACTCAAATGTAGCCCAGATATGACAGATCTGAATGAGAACGTTATAAGGCGCAGAAAAGCACCGCAAAGTGTCAATCCATCAATATTCAAGCAAAAAATGAAGGTTAAAATGACGCACAGTTAAATTCTAACAATCTCTAAACAGCTAAAGTATTTATTTACTTTACGAAATATATATCATTTTCGTTAATTTAACTCCAAAATATCATATTTCAGATTGCCTGAATTATACGTATGTCAAAGAAAAAAAGCCTGAAGACCAAACAGCAGGAAGAAAACTCATGGAACTAAAATATTAAGGGTGCTTTAATTTGACGGTGTGAAATTGGAGTGCCTTTGAAGAACATCCACAAAAACCCACTCCCTATTTATTTCTCGTCAATGGTGTGACTCTGACATGTCCCTTTTGTACACTGGAATTATGGTCGGGCTCATTTGAGGTACATTTAAAGAAATATGTGACCAGAACCTTCAGGTGAATCAATTTAACTCAACAAAATGAAAGCGGCCCTCTGTGATATAAGCAGGCCTCCCACTTCTTTCAATGCATAGTGCGTTCACACTACTCTCAGTCATCATCATCAGCATCAGCATCGTCATCATCATCATCATCTGCGTCCCATTTTCTATGTATTCTGATTATTCACAGATCATTCAGACTATGTATTGCAAAATAAAACAAAAAAAAAAAAAGCTCATGCATTTTCTCACTCCCTTTTTTCCGAAGGGACCGACAGTGGACAGATATTTATTTTGAAACTTTAAAAATGACCGTATTTCTTTAATAACGACAGCATCTAAATGAGACCACAGCTTCTTAAAATGAGGGGTCAAATGTTGTCCGATGTTGAACTTTTTAATTTTCGAAATAAGCAGGAATCCATAGCCGTTGATGGTATAATATATGTGGAATTAAAGTAAGACACATTCAAATTAATTTAATATATTACAGTAATTCAATACAATTGTAGGGCACTTCATTTTGATTTGATTTAATTTTAGCTTTTGTCAAAAATGAGCTCGAAAATTCATCGCACAATGAAAAAAACATTTATTCAATACATACATGTAGATTAAAAATGCAAGATTAGTTCAAGATAAAAGAAATGATTAAAACAAGGATATTTCCACTGTTTTCCTTCTCATTTAAAAAAATAAAATTAAAATGTAAAATTAGCATATTGATAAGATAAGAAGCAGAGATCATTAAAATAAATATTGTAAAAACTATGGCTGAATTTAAATAAAATGGTATAGACTGACTCAGGAAAAGTGTCTTGGAATTAAAAAACTGGATTTTCCGACATTTTCACAAAGCGTGCATAAACTTTGTTTTGACCTAAAATACTTTTTAGTGAAGAGAGACAGTTTGTAAATGCACGTTATAGTTTTTATCCTTATTCCAGCAGATGGAAAAAAAAGAAAGTTGTGCGAGCATTGTTAAAGTTTTCCAGCTTGTGTCAGACAAATGGCAGCTGAAAGAACAATCGGGAAGTGATTATGCATACTTTGTGTTCGTTTAGCTGTTTGCTGAAGAAGCCATCTGTTTGTAAGTTTCTTTGTTATTCTTTCTAATTGTTTTTACATTTGCAAAACTTCATGCGCAGCATCAAACGACAATGAAATTCATTAGCTCTCTGTTTCAAGGTGGTATCTAACTGGCAGAAGATTCTTTTATTCCAAGTCTTTTTATTTCTTCAAGGGACATTGTCTAGAATGGGAGGCTCTCATCATAATCTAATAATATGCAATGATAAATAAGAACCAGAGTTTTTGATCAAAAACTGAGTCAAATCAGATGTTTCTCTTAGATTGAAATGTGAAACTTCTCTCAGTTTGCAGAATGAAAGGCCACCATCTGTTTCTTGTATGTTCCTGTAGAGAGGACATTAAACTGTCAGCAGAGTCCCTCCTACTTATCAGGAAACTTACACATCAACACAACACAAATCTTCAATTCTTAGGGCTCTTTTGTTTGTATTTACATCAGTAGGTCAACCGTGTTGAAAGAGCCAACGATAAACATTTGCTTATTAATGAAAAGTGCTTGTTTCAGTCATTTCATTGATGCTAACTGCTGTAATGCCCCTGTGAAATTTTATTTTCGGGCGAAATGTGGTGGCAATATTGATGCAAAAAGCAGTGGTTTAAACAGATAAAATACTTATTTTAATTTCCATTACATTTAAGTCTTTTTCTTTCTTTTCTTCTTTCTTTCTGTCAGAAGAAAGTGTCAAAGAAAACTTTGAAACATTATGGAGCATGCTGTAAAACCCCCCCAAATATATTCACCTCCATAATCTGCACTTTAAAATCTGAGATCAGTGGAGAAAGTATACTGGGAGAGAAACTTATCAGTCTTATCTATCTCTCACATGATTTCCCAAAGTTAACGCATAGGGAGAAAAAAAGGGGAGAAAAAATGTGAAGGCTTTCCTTGTGTCATACTATGAAGGCTTTCAACTGCAAAGACTCAAACAGACTTTCATATGAAGCTGTCACATTTTACTCATCTCATAAGTCACAATTCTGGCTGAAAATATTTACATAGTCACTCATTCTGATACCGAAATCTGCTGAAGTGTGCGCTGTTACTTCCTCCATTTTCTCTCAGTCGTTTAAATTGTAAACAATCTTATGCAAAGAAAATGAAACCCCACGTTTTGAAAGTCAGTCTGAAGCTGTGATGTCAGGAGACCTCAGAGATAATGACTCCTTTGTATAACGCAGCACAAACTGTATATCTGAGACAAAATGTCCTGGAGGAGGCACGCCGGACATTTAGCCGCTCCAACAAACTGGACGAAGATGAAAAACTCTGCAAATTTCATGTGCAGTGCGCGTTGGTGCAGTGAAATGAGCATGCTGCTTTCAAACAGCATTCAAAGAGTATCAGCTCCATCTTCTTCCTCCTCTGTTAGCTTAGCAACAGCGGCCATTTTGTCTGCATTTGCATTGGTCTAAATGTCTGTCTCAGGTCATGCCGCATTTATTTGAAACCCTTCCCGGATGAAAACGCCAATTTCGAGACATTTTGCAAGGGCGAGATCTCTTAATTTCTGCCTTTAAGTACGACATGTGGTGGAATATGTGACTTATATCACGCATGTGCTGTGCATGTTCAGAGCAGTAATGCTTTCATTTCCTGCTCAGAATTTACCAGGTAGCGTTTAGAATTAACCACAGCGCTGTCACAAACATGCACATGCATAGAAGACGCATTTGTGTGCATGCATGCAGTACGGGTACACACCACACGCACACATGCACACACACACACACACACACACACACACACCACACACACACATAAAATAGGATGAGCTGATCCCTTCCTTAGAGTCTGCGTCAACCACCCGCTGCTCCCACCGCCACACTACGTAGACAACCAACCACAGGATGTATATACCCAGCTGTCCAGAGGTCACCTTGGCTTGTTTACTTGACTGCAGTGGATGCACAGTGGCAGAGTGGACCACCACCATCCACAACACCACCATGTGTTCAGCTCTCAGCTCTTACTGGATCCTTAGTCATGCTGTATGGGTAAGTAGCACAATCTGTACTTTTTACCCAAGTCGGCTGCACCATAGAGAAAAAGTGTGACGGACAGACCTGCTCTCTCTTATGTCTTTCAACTCTTTGAAAATCTGTAATGTACACACACATCATCAATTAGTTATGGTTCTACCAATTAGCGTCTTCCTTTTCAACTTTGCCAGAATAATTCACTGGAAATCAATCCATTTTTAATCGAGTGTTTCACAGTAGTCGTTGACTACCAGGAGACTCCTGTAAAACTCTTTCCTCCCACCCACACGTTTCTGAGTCTGAGACAGAAATGACCACACTGTAAATGATGGAGATGGTCAATTTCATGCACGAGATCTTCTTGCATGTTTATGAAAATGTGCAAAGAGCACGAAAATAAATGCAGTTCTAACGACTAAAGCAGTGTAAACTGTCCCTTCATTTCAGAGGTTTATGGTTTATGCCACCGTGTCAGGCCGAGCCACCAATCCTGAACGCAATGACACGCTTATACGTTCCAGGTACCAACTCAGCTACTGTATGTTGTCGCAGACAACCCTGCACACACACGCCCACACAGACACTCACCTCTGCACTGCTGAAACACACCACTATGGAAACACTGGAGCATCGTCTGATTCTGGTAAGGTCCAAAATGTCCACGTTATTGGCACAGAGGGGTAAAAAGACTGTCTGGGAGTGAGGCCCAGAGACTGGGCTTTCTGTGTTTCCAGAGAGCTGCCCTGACCACCCTGGTAAATATAAGAGAGCAAATCCCTTTCAGGTTGAGAGTATGACACGGGACTGCCACATAAATCAGTGCAGGCCCAGCCCGGCACAGGCTGGGAACGCCATGGGAGTGGTAGGCGGCTCTACGGTGAGGTTTTTGGGGAAGGATTATGGATTGAGACGTACAGCTGGGAGGCTAAAGTTACACTTTTCATTACCACTTCGAGGGGGTCTTGGCTGCCTGGAAGCCAGTCAGATTTGTGAAGACCTCTTTCTCCCCCTGGAATGGTTGTAATTCTGCAGGCGCATTCTTCACCTGAGGACAATTGTTTTTGATATGGCAAAAACAATTTGGCAAAACGCGATGGGAAATACTGTTTTTTTTCTTTTTTCTTTCTTTTTTTTTTGCCAACGGAAGAATGAAAAAATAAAGAAAAAGGAGAGGGCATTGTGAAAAGTCCTCATTCACCAAAAGACCAGAGTAAAGAGAGAGCAGTATGCCCCCTTCTGGCTCTTTTCTTCTCTCCCTCTTTTCTTCTCCTTTTTTCCCTGGCGTCTGGAGATGTGAAGAAATGTCTTTTGATCAGCTCTGACAGAGCCTGGGCCATGTGAAGAGGGTGGCTAGTGGGACTCTGCCAATCCATGCAAGGCAAAAATGTTCCTAATAAGAGAGTAATAAGCTAACGAGTGCTGGGTGTCTGTCTGATCCACATTCTGGGTACTGTTTGTGCCAGCACACCCAGTGCCTTCTGACGTGTACCCGACTCTCATCAGTCTTTGGACTGTTTGCCAGGTCACTGCGTTTCACCTGGCCTGTCCCATATGCTCTCACCAATGGTGCAATAGTCTGCAATTTAAAAACCTTGTGGGCAAACAAAATTGAAAGTGGGCAACTATGTCTATTTCTGATTTTACACACATCGCAGGAACCTCAATGATCAGAATATACAGTATGTTTTACGTTTGCTTTGCTGAAAACACATAGGGGCGGAAAAATAAAGAGCAGCGTTGGTTTTTAGCGAAGCAAATTTGTTTCACCTTGGCCACACAACATCAACTTGGGCTATTTCCACAACTGACTGCTTCCATTGTATGGGTGGGTTTGAAGTGGTCACATATCAAAGGGCTCTGTCTCTGCAGGGTGGATTCTCTGGTACTCTGTACAGCACAACAAGGAGATAGTTACCTCTCACAGCTTCTCACTGCAGCATCCCAGCCCAAATAAACACATCACCTCCACTGCAGGGGGAGGAGGACAACAGCACAGCTGCCAACCCCCTCTCTTTTTTCCTCCCCAGCAGCAGCACCAGCCAAGTCCACAGTGCTGCGGGGCATCCCAGGCATGAACAGGTGCTCTGTTGGTGGAGCTGGGCCTGGTTTTAGGCCTGTCTCTGGGCCTGTGCTAAGTGCTGGATGTGTGAGGGTTGGTGTGGACTGACTGGCCAGACTTTAATGGTGTGTTGGTGAGTCCTGGGCTCAGCGCTGGTAATTATGGTGGGGAGAAGGCGATTAGGCAGTGCTGAGCAGCCCAGCGAGGGGGACGGGCCCACGCCCAGCAGGGAGGGGAGTCCTGCCACGGGAGGGACCAATCAAGTGTAAAGCGGAGCGCAGACCCTGGGCCTTGGTTCAGTGGGAAAAGGCTTGGCCACTGGTTCAGAGCGCCGCAACTTTCACGGATTAGTAGAGACACTATTCTGAAGACTGAAAGGGGGAACACAGCACGGAGGCAGCATCAATGCATGCGTGCACGCACACAAACACACAGTCCCACAGTCTCTCTCGCCTTCTTTTTCTCTCTCTCTCACACACAAAACCCACCAACAGCTGGGTGGAGGGCTACAGCCATTGCCATATTACCATAGCAACGGCATATCTCACATTTGAGCCCAAATGAAGACACTTTGGGCTGCAGCCGGGATATTTATTCTTTCAGTTAATGGGAGTATTTTAATAGTTTCTCTCCATGCTTGTAGAACGCTTCCCCCTGACTGAGTTAATGAGCTGCAATTGGAGGTGCTTGGTGCATCAGACAAGCATCTTGTCATTTTGCAAATTACAGGATATCTACACTGTGAATTTAACTTGTGTATTTATGTGGCAAAGGGGCCCCCATATCTGCTGCGAAGACTTTCAAATTTCAGTTAATCTTCATTGCTTTCTTAGGTCCACTGTGGAATTTAATGCAAACAAATGGATCACAACTGAGAGAAGCAGCACTTTCAAGTAAAGTGACTGCAGTTTGCTCAAATTAAACAATTTCCGCTGTTCAGCGCCTTTAGCACGTCCAACAACTTTGAAGAATAAGCTTGTGCCGCGCTCCTCGTGCATTTGATCCTTTCATTCATTTGGTTTTAAATGTAATTCTTGAAAAGCAGATAAAGAACTGGACGGCTGTTAAGTAATGGGCTCGGGTGCTGTGTGGAAAAAGGGCCTCCGTCGTAATGAAGTGACTGAAAGTGAAAAATGACTGAAAGACGAGTTTTAAGAAGCCTTTTTTTTATTGTGAAAAGTTTAAATCGATTCAGATGCGCCACTTTCGAAGAACATGCACTTATCTAGGAACTTTTTTATAACGCTGTTTACACAGCGAACAAATTAAATAGACCATTTCAAACCACTCTGTTGACAGTATAATAAAATGAAATTACACCAGCGTACTGTATGCTGGTTTTTTTTAGTTGGTTACGCCGTTAAAACACAAAGTGTAACTATCACAGCAAACATCTGGCCTCAGCTGCTGTTGCTGAAGGATACATTGGAGGCTTTCATCAAGCATGACAGCGTCTTCAGTTTTCTTCGTATGCTTATTTTCAGGGACTGTTTTCTGCTGCTCAGTTTTGTCCTCATTTTGGAAAGAGAGTAAACACGTAAACGGTGACGCTGATTTGTTTCTAGATGGGTTTGGAGTATGAGAGCTCCAGTCCTTTTCTATTCTGTTTAATGGCGTCTCTTCCCCAGACAGGCTGTGTGTGTGTGTGTGTGTGTGTGTGTGTGTGTGTGTGTGTGTGTGTGATTTAGCATTCTTTGAGATGAGGAGAGTACGCCTGTATCCAGGGGCCTCCCCCCACCCCCCCATCCCGTGCTTGCTTTGGGTACTATCATCCTGCAAAGCTTTCTCTCTCTCTCTGACACACACTCACACACACACACACACACACACTTCCTGTCTCTCTCTTGGTTTCTCTCTCTCTCTCTCTCTCTCTCTTTCTCTCTCTCCCTCTCTCCCCCTCTCTCTCTCTGTGCATTGCTCATCATGCTTCGACTTTGAAGTCACAGCTTTCTCTTTCCCTTTTTTTGTCTCTGTGTGGCTTTGATGCACTAACATTCTGTGCATAGTTCCTCTAATGCCTGGATCCTTGTGCCTCATTCTTCCTCCTCTGCCAGTGTAGCAACGGTGAGTCTCTTGCCTTTGAAACGACGTCCATAAATTACAACTTGTCAAGTGTCATTTTCCTTGTTTACAGCCATTTTGGGCTCCCACTCCCCCATGTTCCTCTCTTGTGTTTCACATTTAATTGCACCAATAATGTTGGTGGGGCTCACCAGCTCTGCACATGCAGCTCGTTGCCGCTAAGGGGGTGCGGAAACTATTAAAATATTTTCCAGGCTTTACGAGTTTTATGTGTGTAATTTGTGTGGATATATCCCACTGTGTTACCACCAACTAGGAGAACAGAATGAGATTGTGCTGTGGCCTGTGTTACAATAGTGAGAGGGAGTCAGGAAGAGACGGAGGGAATGGGCTGGAGGGTAAGGGGGGGAGTTGGAGAAAAAGACAGGGAGAAAAAGAGAAAGAGAAGGAGAGTTGAGCCTGTACAGGAAATCTGCACTAAGTGTTGCTAAAGAGCTCATGTTTTTCCTCCCCTGCACAAACAGCCTAATTTATTGCATGTCTGCTGAAGTCAACAGCCCTTTATAACCCCACAATAATTTCCCATATGTTCCATATATCACCACAGAGAGAGGGCGGAGGAGAGAGGGAGAGCGGAGAGGAAAAAAAAAAAAGACTGAGGCAGCAAATATGTTCAAGACCCTACTGTACACACACACACACACACACACGCACACACAGGGGATCTGGCCAGTTGCAGCAGGGACACTACCCTCATCTCAATCTGACCCGCATTGGTATGTGCGGATGTATGTGCTATTCCCTGCACACCCCTACACCTGTGGGTGGGCCATGAAATATTAAACACTCTTGTTCATGTTGTTTACTTTCATCATTAAGGGAGAGTCCTTGATAATAGAAAACTTCTCTCCTCTGGATCGGCAGCAGGGAGTACCTCGTAAGGGTCTGGCACAACCTCCACTTCTCCAGCAGGACCAGTTTGTTCTTGTCAAAAACCCCTGTGCCACGATGAGGCTGACGAGGTGTAGGAGTTCTAAAATAAGAGGGATTTGATTTAGCAGCCTTCCAAATCTTCTTAGTTTCCGTGCTTGGAATGAATGAGGATGGTAGAGTTAACTTGTGCTCTGTTGATAGGCTATGAGTAATGAGTAATAATGTTTATGTGTGACTGAGTGTGTGTGTGTGTGCCTGAGCAATTGCACGCCTTAATATAAGCGGTATATTTATGCACATAAGTGTGCACGTGTGTTATTTTTTTCATTTTGCTTCATTGAATATCTTTTTGTTTTGATGAATACATAAACGGGCAACACCTTTGAAAGCAGAGGGAGATTTTTAAATGTATTAGTGTTCAGTATTTGTCAGTACCTTCTCCCTTGAAGCCACATTTTATATTATTCCAGCTGTGTTTTACTGCGATCATTTATTATGTTTATGTACCCCCCTCCAATATGGGTGCCCTCAGAAGGAGTTATAGCCGTTGAGAGATACATTAATAAACCTAAAACTGCTTACAACTACGTGTTTATACACAGCTAAAAATGATAAAAGTAGAGGTTAAAGCAAAGTGTTACAGATAAATGCATGATTTAAATGCAGGGTAGTCCAAGACTTCTTTGTGATGAATAATAGCAAGTAAAATAACAAGAATTTAACAGAAAACATGCATGAACATGTCTAAATTTTCCTCCTTTTGGCTATTTCAGTAATTGTTCCATGTGATGTATTATATCTGTACACACAGTCACTTTGATGAGACACTGGTTTAAGGTTTGTGTGTTTTGTGTCAACTCATGTTGCTGTTAGTGTCTTCTGTGCAGCCATGACATCGTATGCATGTGAACTTCACTCACACCACAGAACTGAAGAAACAGGCAGCCCCCTGTTGGTCTGGTTGATACAGCCAGGGATGGGATGAGATTCCGGAGGTGGGGGCCAGTTGGAGGCGGTGGTGGTGGCAGCGGTGGGGAGGTGCTGGGGTGCCAGAGAGCTGATCGATCCCCAGCTGCAGGTGGCCGAGCTGGAGAACAGCACTGAGCGCTCTGAAACCTGTCCTGACTACCAAGCAAACTGCATACACACCAACAAAACAGCACATATGGAGGTACGATACACTCCAGCAATCATCGGATCAGACAGACGTACCGACTCGAGAAAATAGATTAAAGAATGAGTCTTGTTTGATTCAATAGTTCATTATGATACTGAATGATTCATAATTTGATGACTTCACACATGACAACAGAGAGGGAACAGAGAGAGAAACAGCTGTGAGCAACAGTTCAGAAAGTAGTCGTGCACAAAATGAAACAAAAGGATTTCTGAAATTTCGTTGACAATAATCTTCAGATTGCTACGACAGTCCTTATGAATTCATTAAACGATGCTCTTTGGCTTAGCCTGTGATTCATGATGTATAATAAAGCTCTATTCTATTTGTCATTGTGTAATTGAAAGCTCAGAAAATGCCCCTCTTTCCACAGTAGATGAACATTGTGTTTGGAGATTTGAAGTTTCCCTTTTAGAGGCCAAACTACAGCACCCTCATACATAAGAAACACTGTGCTTGATTATATGGTACATATACGAACACCAAACCAGTTGAAGCTATTTCTCTCCATGTAACCACAAACGAGTGAATCATCAAGTTATACGGTGAGAGCAGCCCCATCCCCTGCAACTCCTTATTCATAAAGAAATAGGTTAAGCCTTGATGTTTAAATCACAGGCAGAGTGTAAATCTCCTAAAATCCTTTCATGCTTGTTAAGACAAAAGGTTCTTGTTTGGGAACATGTCTTTAAGATCATAGTATACAGTGGCAGACGCTACGTTTGAATCAATAGAAGGTGCAGTGGTGAAAGAGACAGATGCAAAGCTGAAGACGGAACAGAAGAGAAAGAGTCAGACAGGAAGAGTATTTCACTTTAAAGTTTGTCTACCCTGGGAGCTTTGGCAGCTCTGCAGACATACAAGTTAGCTTAAAATGAGAGAATGATTTAGTGTTTGGGTCCCTGGGGATGGAAACTGTCTGGACACAGTGTGCACTCAATAGCAGATCAATATCTCTACAATATCAACCAGACCCAACCTGGCTCCCTCCTCCCACTATCCGAAGCACAAACAACATGAAATGAAATTTTATTTGATGTTGCTCTGTGGGCAAATGATTGAAGGTTGCCTTAGGCTAAAGAAGATTTGGTAGGAAAAGAAAACTTAAGTACGTCACCGGTGCTTAATGACTTTTTGTACTTACAGGTACTGCAGTGAAAAGCACAGATGTGTTTATCACAAGCGTTGCCGTATCTTAATTCCAGCCTACTGCTGTTCAGCCTCAACATAATATATTACCTTGTTATTGTAGGCCTGTGCGCTCAGGGCCAGGAGGCAAAGCAGAGTTTTACTGCCTCTCCAAAATCGAACAAACAGGCTTTTTTTTTGCCCTTTCCTACTGACACACAAGGAAATTGCTATCCCTGACATGCAGCAGTAAGAACTGATATTTAAACAATGATGAATCCAGTATGATACAGCTAAGGCTACAAGTCTGGCTTTTGACTGCTTATACTGCAGAATAGAAGGAATAGAAAATTGGATCCTGCTTGAATGACCACTAACTGTAAAGTTTATGAAGCCATATCCTCAGAAATGTGTATCAGTATCCTCCAAATACTGTGTGAAGATTAAGCAAAGATATGTAGCAGTGGCTTAAAATGATTCACAGGCTGCAACTGCCACTTGCCAGATAAGAGGTTTCCTTCTGTTTAACTTATCCCTGGGATAGACTCCTGTAACGTACAACAAACAAAGACACAGAAAAAGACGGAAATCATGTCGTTGATTAGAGGAAATGAGTGAAATGTCAAGGACTTCTCTTCATTACCAGAGAGGCCTTCTCAAAACTGTTCCCGGTGAATGAGCGCCTGTGAATAGACTGCAGCATTCACTCACTATCCTATGCAAACAAGTTGTCCAAGAACCACATTGTTTCAAAAGACCTTGTGACACACAAAAAAGCAGGCAATGTCTTGGACACACATGCTATCCCAGACTCTTTCACACCCGGGCTAAACGTTTAGCCACCCGGGCTAATTAACTGCTGTGAAAGAACGTGCATCAAAGGGAGGCGGAATCTGGAGTCTCTATGACCAACCCTCAGGTCCAGAGGTCACCCCTCTCCAAGACAGAAGTTAGGACGAGCTGGCCCTGGACCTCTGGACGCTAACCCTTAACCCCTGCTGGAGCATATCAAAGCTCCGGCAGCAGAGGGTTGCACAGACGTCCCCCAACAATAACAGGAGGACATCAAAGAGCTGGTTGGAAAAAGACGAGAGGAAAAAAAAATAAAAGCGAGCCAATATCAAATTCCCTCTTATTCTGCAGATATTCCAAAAGATGAATATAATTAATCTCTCCAAGTTGTCATGGGTCTAAAGGGCCCTTGCTGTGCTGCAGCCTCCTTGGGGCACTTGAGGAGAATTATGTGATTAAACAGACCTGTGAATTCTGGACACAGGCAGAGAGAAGAAAGCTTCAGTCCTCTTCATAATGCCCCTAATGAAGTGGCTGGTGGCTCCGTCATCCCTGGCTGGGCCTTGTGCAGCCTGTTCACAATCTGTCTAATGACAGAGCGGGGGCTGCCGAGCGCACCAGTGCTTCCCAATGAGCCACAAAGGGAGATCACAGGCTCCATTGTGGCTAGGCACAGGAGCTTAGCACTCATCAGGCCCAATAAACCTGTCTCTAGTCAGGGAAGGACACACCCCTCCGCCGCCAGCCAAGAGCCCCACACAGCACACTCCCTGAGTCGCTCACTCTGTCATTATGACATCAGGGTGACACGGCCTTATCACCCACTGAAATACAACTTACACTCTCGCTCACTACTGTTTATATTGACATGGTGACACAGGAATAACAAGCCTTTTTTCTCTCTTGGCCACTGCCGTTGTGTGTACTGTAGTGCGGATAATGTATGGGTATGTATCTGCATACACTGGGTGTCTACTTGCCCGCCCTTTCGCCTCCATTTTAAACAGGGCCGCTCCTCTTGGCCTGTGCTGCCTCCCGGAGCTCCTGCCAAACGTATGCAAATGAGCATGTCCACAATAGTGCCCACAGCTGCACGCAGTCGGCCAAAGACAGAGGACAAGGCGGCCGCCCCTTTCATCCGTAACCCCTGATCCCCTCTCAGTGACACGTCATGTTCACCCCAACACTGGTCCCCGCCAAAGAACCATGTCGCCTCCCAGCCCAGATACCCACTCCCGACAGCTTTGCTCTATACACACAGATGAGCCTTTGGCCTGGGTCTCAGGAGCGTTGGACAGAGTGTCCAGAATCTGCTCAGACATTCTGCGTCCCGATTCACATACCTCCACCCTGTCGATGGCTCTCCAACCTTTGTTAGGCCAAAGTGAAAAAGGAAATGTGAGGAAAAGTAAACAACTTGTGTCTTTTTGTTTCCCTCCACGCTTTTTCAACGGCCTTTCGTCTGTGGTCATTATTTGGGCTAAAATTACTGTGCCGAGCGGACGAGGACAGAGGGAGGGAGGGGGGGAGGAGGAGGAGGAGGGTTATCCAAAAAGAGTGGGGGTAAAGAACCTGATTGCTTTAATCTCAGTGCTCGCGGCGCACCCCTTTTCATAAAGCTCTTTGGCCGTGTGATTCAGACCCAGGCCCCAGTGTTCTGCGCCCCACTATTGTTCTCACATGAAAATCAATTCCCTTGAAGACCCTCCTTAATCCCGTTTTTGGCGTCAACAATGGCCACTTGTGCACGGCCTGATAGACTAAGAGCTGGGATGATGCGGCTGTCTGCTCTGATTCCAGCCCATTCAGGTAATGGCGGCCCGCATCACTTTGTAGTGCCAAGTGCAGGACTCGACAGGAAGACGTTTGCGATCATAATTTCCTGCAGAGCAGAGGCCCAGGCACCCTACACACCCACAAGACTTTTAATTAGGACAGACAACCACAGAGATTAGAGATCAGCCTGTAACAATGACTGTCCCTTTGAACGGGCCTCAGCCTCTGTCGCTACTGAGCCCATATGGAGAGCATAGTGCCATGATCACGCTAATAACGATCACCTCAGCAATAGCACACAGCAGTGGGCTCCACGCTGGACCACATGTTCTGCAGATCTGGACATCTCTCTGTATGCAAATGTGAATAATGGAAAACATAATGATGTTGGCAGTCAGACTCAATCTGACTCAACGAAACATTCGTCTGGGTGTAGTAAAGTAAAGTTTAAAAGCAAATCAATTGGTTTAGTTTTTTATCTGGATTTTCAAAGGAGGATCAAAGCGCCTGCTGAGGTGTCTTCAGGACAGCCCAGAGTGGTTTCCTGCAGGAGTCTGTTCATAATTCAGTTTTTGGTTTCAGGTAGATTTTCAGCTGCTCAGCCGTCTGTTTGTGTCTTGAAGACAAAAACAGTCGTGTCTTGGCCTGTCAGGTGCCGGCTTTCGACAAGTTCTGATGTCCGCTGATCTTTTCATTGGCTTCACACATCAAAACAGTGCAGTTTCCGTGATTGCTGGACTCCAGATATAAGCTTTGATGCAGCCTTCCTCCAACTCTCCAAAGACCAACAGGAAAGGCAGCTGAGAGCAGCATCACAGCAACAATCCCCCTTAATTACAGTCAGAGCTATATCTAAAAATCCTGATGAGGGATACAAAGGCCTAAGTCTACAGAAGAGATTTCATTACTCGTTCCTCTCCTTACCTTTTCTGTGTTTGGCAAAGAAAGGGAACAAAGGAGGAACCCTACTGATTGAAAACTAGCAGAACAGTGAAACAACAGGACACAACTGATCGCTCATGCATGGCTGGGATTAGGATAAAAGTAGAAAGAGCATGGAGAAGAAAGCACACAACAAAAGGAACAGGGGACTGACAAACTTTTTTTTCTTTTTCTTTTGTGGTGAAAAGGATGGAATGAAAGGTCTGGTCATATGAAAAGATAGAGAGAGAACGATTACCAAACAGAGGCGGTCCTTTTTTAGCCTCTGTACGCCTCCACTCTGGTTCCTTTTAACCAGCTACATGAAAGATGAAGCCCAGGTCTCTGGTGACCAATATGAGACAAACATAACAGATAAAAATGAATTGTTTATCAGGATATTAGTATTAATTCATTCATTATTTGTATAAAGGCAAGTCGGTTACGTGCCAGCCATCTTCAATGTGAATTTCTAAGAGCACAAGAATGGAACATTGTGATTCCCATTGACCAACTGGCTTGTGAAAGTTGTTCATTACACACTAACTAACAAGACAGCACTCCTTTCAGCCCCTGCCTTCACTAAGTGGAGATCATCCAACAATACTTTGAGTGCCTCCCCTGCCTTTGGCCTCAGTTCAGATTCTATTCTATTCTTTATTTATCTCCCTCAACAAAACAGGAGGGGAAGGCAAGTGATTAGAATTTCTGTCTTTGACTTCTCCTCATTTAAGGGGGTATTTGTGAATGTGGGGAGGTGATGGCTACGCCTCTATTTCGGCCGGCTCGTTTTAAGTGGCGCACCACTCATCCTCCCTCAGTTTGGACCAAGGGTGAGTTGGGGGGGGGCATAGTTAACTTGTCTGGAGGTGAATGAGGTCACGGTGTGAGCGTGAAGAGGAGCACAGGCTTCCTAGAGAGGGGATGAAGAATTTACAGCTATTGTGTGGACAAAAGCAAAGACTTAGCTCACAGCTAAGCACCTCGCAGTGTTTGTGTTTCATTCAGTGAAATGTTTGCGTCCAAAATAATTGGGTTAAAACGTGCCATACCGTACACAGACTGAATCAGACACCTCTCCCTTTTTATCTGCTCGCATCCGACATGATTTAAAAGCATCATTTTAGTTTTTTCAGAGATAACAAGGTGGGTAACCCCTGTGTTTGGCTTGCATTGGCTGGACCTCCTCGCTGTTCGTAGTCCCACAGACTCCACTGCTGTGTGTGTAAAAATAATAATAACTACACATTTTTGTCCAGTTTTCTCTGCCAAATGCTTTTTTTCCTTTTTTCTGACCTTATTGAAACCCAAAATGAAGAAAAGTATTGCAGTGCTAACCCTTCCCAGTGTCACAAACTGGACTTGCACATTTAATGAAGGTGACAAAACAGAGAAATAACCATAAAACACTGTTATTACACCAAATAAAGAAATATTTTATGTTTTATATGTTACATGACTGCCTGAAAATATATATACTCATTTTGTTTGCCTAAAAGTCTTAACAGAAAAAGAAGAAAACTCAAACTCAAATAACAGAAATCCAAACAGACTTATTCGGGAATTGAGAGCGGTAGTGCTCCTCAGAAGTTCTGTCAGTACAAATCATATATATATACAGAGGAAAATGTTGTATTTAATCATGTTTTACAGCTGGACCTCAAACAGAGGGAATGCGTCATGTTCTGTAGCAGATTTCTGAAACATGTCACAAGTTCAAAATCAGGTTTATAAGCAATTCTTATAAACGTAGGAAATGTCAAGTATGTTTTCTGAGCCGTGGCAGAGGGTCCGGGGTGTCCGGGAACCCGAGCAGAAGGATAGGGTTAAAATAAAATATTCAATACCACAGTTAAATCAAGAGAGTGTAACTGCAGTGAGAGAAGCGCTGTGTTAAAATGGACGTGGCATGGATTAGGGTTATTGATAAAGCGAGTGTGGGTCCTGCATTTGGGTTCAATCATAACCTCCAGAACGTTGAATTGTGTTCAGAGAGCAGTGCACAGCAACTGTCCTTCTTTTGTAAATGTATTGATTAAATTTTCAGCCGATTGATCAAGATAATGGCAAAAAATAAGAACACAAGGCCTGAGCTAAAAATGACAAGAACTGTCCATTAATTTTCTACGTATCTCTTGTGAGCATTGATGGATGCAGAATGAGCCAACAATAGCAGAGAACTAAAACTCAGTTTGATAGATATTGTGTGCAGCAGCGCACCAGCGAGTCTCTGGAGCGCATAGAAATCCCAGAAATACAGTTTGGCATGAATAAGAGAGATGAGTTTTTAAGTGGCTGCTTGGAGACAATAGTCTGTCTCACCGGCCAGCTGTGCATGCTCCAGCATAATATACACACAGCAGTATGAAGGCTGTGAAACTACAGGCTCACACTCGAGACATTTATAAACATGGAAACGTTAAATTGTGCTAAACACACATTTTGTCCAGCGGTTCTGTTCGTCTTCTGCAGATGTAAAATGAACAATTTGATTAGACAAAATAACGAATCCAGTTTTTTCCTTCACATTTTGTTCTTTTTTTTTTTTTTTTTTGGTATTATTTGCAAGAACCCTGACTCCAAAAAGTTGGGATGCTGTGTAAAACATGAATAAAACTGAATGTTATCAGTTCTTAACCCTTTTGGATAAACAGTACAAAGACATAAGATTGAATGTTTGACCCCATCAGCTTCATTGATTTTTGTAAGTATCTGCTTATTCTGAATTTGATGCAGCAACACATTTCAAACAAGTGTGAGAAAGACTGGCAAAGATGTGGAATGCTCCAAAAACACCTGTTTGGATCATTCCACAGGTAAACTGGTTCATTGGTAACAGGTGAAAGTATCATGATTGGTATGAAAGGGGCATCCTGGAAAGGCTCAGATGTTCAGAGGCAAGGATGGAGCGAGATTCACCACTTTGTGAACACATGATTTGATAAAGAAGCAGTTTGTTTGTGAAAGATTGCATTTAGCTTTTATTTGTTTCACACAGCATCCCAACTTTTTTGGAATTGGGGATGTAATAAAGAAGTAGACAGCCTCCACTAAAGAATTATTTATCGCACTATTAAGTATTAAGGCAGTAATCATCGCCAATGGGACCAGGACAGAAGTACACAGCACCTCAGGTCTCTTACAGCTGGAGGGAAACTGTAGAATTAAATCACACTTAAGCGCATGCTCAAGAGTCGCTGCCTTCTTGGAGCAAATACACCAAACTAGAACCCACAGTAAGCCCCTGCCATGCATCAATCAGCAGAAACTACCTGCGTACACACACACACGCACAGACATATGCACATGCAGACAGACACAAACAACACTCGAAACACTCAAGACATTCAGTCCACAGAGCAGACATTGCTATATGTTAGTCATATGTTTGCCCCCATGCTCCTTTCTCTTTTGAGGAAGTTCTTGCTTTTATCCTGAAATATAAACCACGCCTGCCATCAAAGCAGCTTTTTGGAAAACAATAGTGTCTGTCCTGGAAAGCAGGGGGTCCATGGGGATTTTTCTGTGCCACCCCCGATTCTCTCGCATCTTGTAGATGGCTCCTCTAATCGCCATGACTGGCTGACCTTTAGGCCAGTCCCCTTCTGGGATTTACAGCTTTCACTGGCTTGACCTTTGCCACCCAACACTCCTACAGACTCTCCCGTCACTTGAATCCAGCCCCAAAGCCGGACGAGAGCTACCGCTGGCCGATGTGTAGGCTGCTACTGCTACCTCAGCACGTCAATACCTCTCTAGGTGGTATAGTCGGTGCTTCATTAACCCCCACCTCCGACCACCCCCTCTACCCCCTACCTCCATAAATAAAGTTTCCCCTTTGGCCTGGAGCAAGGTAGACCTGCCTAAAGCTCGGCCTAATGACGTGTGCCATGGTAGAGGAGACTAAATGCCACCACCACATGTGGGGATGATTACAGGAAGTGGTGCAGAGTTGCAGGGGACCTCAGGACTTTGGGGGTGGGTGTGGGGGACTCAGTTGGGGTACTAGGCAGTGAAATTCCCAAAGGCCATTGTATGGAGCAACTCAGCAAAAGCCCCATCCTGGCCAGGTCACGCAAATTTAGGACCCAATGAAATTTAGGTCTGACAGGGGGGTCGTGCTCTCTTAATCTTTAATTAAACAGCCCCCACACTTTGCCTCAGCGGATTTAAAACAAAACAAAAAAAGCAGTGGTCTTCTCTTACCGGTGAGTGAATGCATAAGTGGGGCAACACTGCAATTTTGGGGCTTTTGAGTTAAACCCGCCGGGCTCAGTCTCAGGTCGAACTTCTTAGTCCACAACCCTACTCAGCATAACACTCCCCTCTCGGAAACACAGTAGCTAAAGTAATACAGCATTTCCTCTTTGGGGGGCAGTTAATCACCTCTGAGCAAATGTGTGTGCTGGAGCGTGAAGGCACCATCTCTCGCACACTTCACAATGAACCTTGTTTTACTCCGCTGCTCCACCCTGCCACACTGGCCAACGCGGCCAAAGCAGAGACTGCTTTTCTGTGATTGCCTGCGATCACGAGAGGGAAAAAAGGATGAGATTATGGCAAAATTATAAGACTAACAGGTTTACCTTTTGCTCAACAAACAGTTTCAACAATCTTTGTCAGCTTTCTATTTATAGATTTGCCAGATTGAAGATCACTCTTCACACTGCTCAGCCTGTAAGACTTCAAAGGTCACAAGTTATTATTTATTGCCTTGTTTGACTGTGGCTAATGAAATCCCCAGTGCCTTAATAGAGCAAGTTGGTAACCTCCTACCCAATGAAGTGGTCTTTTCTCTCTTTTCTCACAGACAAACAAAAACAAAACAACAAAGAGAGGCGGTACATAAAAGAGCCTTGGTCAGATGGGTCACATGCTGTCCATTGAGTCTCGGGTCCATCAAGACCATTCAGCAGGCTCTATAAAACCGGCAGGCTGCTTAAATACCTGACAGTAAGAAAAGAAACAAAAACAAAGAGAAAGAGGGGGAACAACAGATAAAATAAATAAGACAGCCCCTGTGACTGATGTGTATAGATGGTGCCGGAGAGTCACTGACAATTCAAGAAATGTGGCTGTGGCCACAAAAGGCGGCTGGAAAATACTGAAGGAGCTTGCTGGGCACATTTTTTAGGCCTTTCCCACTTGGACCCCCTTTTGAGTCTTTGTCTGTGCTCTGGGTCCATGAGAAAAGTCAATCACAGACACTTGGCTGTAGATTCTTGGTTTTCCTTTCCTTCCAGTTCCCCTGTATTAAGCCAAAGCCAAGCTACACTATGTTTGGGTAACTAATTAAAGATCAGGATCTGTATTCCCGTGAAACAACAATTAAAGGAAATAGTAGGAATACAGTGCTTTTCCTGTCATAGCCTGATTAAGATGTTACTCATATTTTAGCCTGAAAATATGGCAACATCAAAAGATGAGTGGAGAAGAAAGATAAATATTGGGCAGTGATTAAAATCCATATTTATGCAGCCCAATTTTCCTTGCGAGGGAATTCAATGTGTTGGTTAGCTGGCTCCATTTGATCTGTGCTGAGAAAAGAGATGTCTGAACCTCGGGGGCCTGTGATCCCAGGCTAATGCATGGGCAAAAACAGTCAATTATATTGTAAATTATGGGGAGAGAGGCGTCAAAATGTTTGAGCGGCTCCATTTTTTTCCATTTTTTTTATATATAGATTTGAAAAGTCCGCGGAACGCACACACAAAAAGATGTGAAAATAAACAGGTTGGATCAGTGAGCATTTGGAGAATCACATTTATCAGCAGTGACGCTTAATTATAGCGAGGTAATCACACAGTTTGTGCAGTTAGTGCAGCTCTGCTCAGGCAGACAAACAAGGGAAAAAATGACATGACCTTAAAATACCTCTTAAACCTCACACAGCACACAACAGTGACATAGGAATTCTGTCAGAGACTACAAAGAATGAAAGTTTACATCAATGCCTCTACAATATACTTCTATGCCTGTGTCTCTCTTTCTGTCACAAAGAATAGGCTAAACAGTAAGATGTTGTTTAGATCTTTTATTTCCCGATTTCAGTCAAGTAATCCACCGTAGCACCGAGCGCCCCCCCCCGACACCCCCCTCCTCTAACAGAGCCCCAGAAGAATTCAAGCTCCTCCACAACTCTGAGCAAAGATTTCACAGCCTGCAAAACAACAATAGTAGCAAAGTTTACTCTTTATTTGAATGGGAAGTGTTTTCATGTTCCAGCCACGGAATAAGTGTATAATTTCCCCAATGCCCCATTTTCCTTCAGTGTTTGCTATAAATCAGAGTGTATGTGCCCTTGGGCTGTGTGGAGAGCATTTACACTGAGTGTCAGGCTGAAATCCAGCTCAGCCCATGTCTCTAACCTCATGTTCATTCTGACCCCTGCAGATATCCTGTAAATCTCAAATATTAACTCCATGTTATAAACAAGTCTGCAGGCCTTTATGCATGTTGGATCTGCATAGTCTGACCCTCTAATCCAGACTGAGGCATCCTTTCCACAGCAGTATCATTTCTCTACAGTGACAGGCATAAACCACAAGACTTCATTAAAACTGTAATGTTGGATGAGATATTTTATCTTTCATGTTGATTGAGAGACGTTTGGTTGAAGTAGTAAAATTTTATTCAGCATTTATTTAGACATTTAATCTCGTTGAGATTCATTCTCAAGAGAGATCTAGTCAAGAGCACTGCAGCAACACAACACAAAATTACTGACATCACATTCAATTCAGAGACAAAACACAACACAAATCATGAATGATTAATCAATCAATCTCAGCGGTTATTGATGGGCATTGTACATTAAATAGTGTGCTGCAGTCTGTAACGGATGTGGTCAGTGTCAGTAACATAAAGCATCAAAAGCACATCTCAGATGTTCCAGACAGCCACGCCTGGTTCAGATTGTAATGCAAAATGATGCCTTTCAGAAGGCAAACAAACAAAATATAATGAAGCAAAACAAACCACGAGACACAACACAGCATGCTGAAAAGATAAGCTGCACAGGGCCTACCTATTTTGTCCAGATTAGCCATTTAAGACAAACAATGATGCGTTCATACCTTCATTGAGCTATTTTGATTCCCTCATCCTGGTGTGCGTTCCAAAATTGAAATTTCACTTTGTCACCGTGACCAGTGGGCAAAAACTAAATACCAGTTAATTCTCTGCTTGAAATAGCATAGACATGAGTAATCATCTGTCATAATCTTGGCAATGTTTTTCAGTAATGGAACAGATATTATGTTATTTCTTGCATGATGAGATGTGGTCGGCTCCCTCTTTGATCTCGTGCACGTACCAGGAAGAAGCAGATTAAAAGGTTCATGAAATCAAAATAAATCTTGAATTGGTTTTTAGTGGGTCGCTTAAATTAAAAAAAAAATAATAAATTGCTTTATGCAAAAACATCAGGGGCTCATGCACACAGTGTCAATACAGCCAGCTGTCTCATACTCATAGGTATAACCTGGTATATTTCTCATGTCCTCATTTGAAATGCAGTGCCAGCCAGCCGGGTGCAGTTTTATTAAGGGATCACGTGTAACCTGAAAATCCACACTTTTAGGTTATGCTTTTACATGTGCTCAGAGATCACAGTCTATAAAATAATAAGCATGTCTTTGGTCATATTGCTGTGTGGTCAGAGGAAAGATGAGGGCTCCTTTTAGTGCAAGGCTGAAGTCAGGGGGGTGGCTATTTGAAGTGAGCACAGAGAGCTTGGTTTGATTGGATAAATCTAGGGCTTCACAGAGGAGCTGCCCCTGGTACAGGAGGGGGAGAGTAGATATATTTTTTTCCTGTGGCATTTTTCCCCATACAAGAAAAAAAGATGGGCACTGGAGCTAGGCTGGAACGTGATCATAGGCCAGCACCAGACCAGAGAGCTCCCCATTAAGGTTTTGGGTTATAAACAGCATCTGTTTCAAATAGGGCTAAGACTAGAGGAGCACTCGCTCCCTCTTTCCCTCTGCCTGTACCACAGATCTGGCACAAACTATCAAGTCTCTCTTCTCTCCCCTTGCTTCTCCCATATCGTCTCATTGCGTCTCTATTCTCCTTCCTCTTTAGAGTTTTATACGCCTCCTGCTCATTATGGCCATAAAAGAAAAGGATTTATTTAGTGCAAAAAAAAAAAAAAAACGCTCAGAACAGCATAGGCGTGCATAGTAGCTCGTGTTTGGTGCCATTCCATTCCCGGGCCGTGCTGTCTGCAGCTTACAGAACTACAGAAGTGACAACAGAAACCACAAAATCACCAGTTTTCTTAACTGGTTTCAGTAACCTTGTCCTTATTATCCCTGTAAGGACAAAATGAGAAGGAGAATGGTATTTCAAGCAGAGATGGAAATGACATGTGGCCTAGAGAGGAAAAACCTCTTCACAGGTTCTTTTTAAATCATCAGTAAATAGCCTGATATTACAGTGTAAGCAGCTTTTCAATTGTCTTAAACTGAACTCAGTCTGCCAGCTGAGGCTGCCTCTCTGGAAGGACTCTCAAAGAGGCTGCGTGCCGCCCTCTGCTGGACAAGATGTAAAATGGTGTTTGTCACTGATGAGCGGATTGCTCTGGTCACTCAGAAGAGTGACTCACAGTTTTTGGATAATTTATATTTGATTGATGGATTGATTTATATTAAATTCAAATGTGAATCATTTTAAAAACAAGTCGATGTGCAGCAGATAAAAGAAAAGCACCGTATGTCGTATCCACCCTGAGACATTATAAAACTCAGGACAGGCTCAAGTGGTTCCTGCTCAGTGTCAACAGGAAGTGTGTTATATTTACACCAAAACCCCACTAATCCCGTCTCTGTGGACTGGTATCATTAGGGAGTAGCATGAGAGTGTCTTGGCAAGTTGCTTCTTCAATGACAGCTATTAGGGGGATGGATATTGTTTTTATCCAACACCAATGGACATTCGCTGCTTTTCTTCACTCCAGAAAAAAAGTATGGACATTCGCAGTCACTGAAAAAAGAGGAAAAGATAGACACTTCATTTACATCCGCTGTGCTTTTGTTGGTAAGTGATAAGGTGGCTGATTTTCAAGTTGAAAGGCTGGAGAGAGGGTGGAGGTAGGTCTTTGTTCCCAGCTTGCTGAGTGTGTGTGCAGAGCTCTAAGCTGCACCTATTTGAACACTATGTATTAAAGTTTACAGCAGCTTGAGGCCCCAGGAGTGAGAGAGAGAAGAGAGAGAGGTGGAACACAGAGAGAGAGAGAGAAATAAAGAGTTTCCAGAAAAAAAAGTCACTGCTTTGTCTTCTTAGAAATGACATGACACAAAGCTGCTGCTTTGTTCCTTGCCTTTTACTGTGACAGCTGAGCTGTGATAAGAAATTCGTATGAGGGAGTACGTATGTACACTCAGCCACTCTCTTTCTGACACCCATGTCAAAATAAGTCCTTGCAAAACACACTTTTACCCCCTCAGTTTCCTTCAAAACCGCTAAAGGAGTGAAAAATGAAGGCATGTCAAACGGACCACTCCATGATTTTAAGGACTTTCTGACAAGACAGGTCTACTACAGTGCAATAGATTGGCCATGATGCTTGGCAGGAAAGGTTGGGTGAGGACCGGCTTACACTATCACTGGACACTGTCTGGGATGAGAATGGTCAACAGATGGTCACCTGGATTAATAGAGTCAATTAATTCATCCCATTATGTAATTAAGGATGGAGTCTGATGAGCGGAGAAGGCCAGGCTTGGCTTCCTAAGTTGGTAAGCATCATCTCATTGTGAAGCTGATTTATCTCCTAAAAAAAGCAAAGCGGCACCAGTTATCTATCAAACAGCACTGCAACGTGGAAAACAATTGTCCAAAACGTGACACAAGCTGGGAGAGGCCATGCTGCCTTTTCAGATGTTAAATGCAAACTTTATTTTTCCTGCCTCCGGCGAGATGCTATTGAAGCAGGGTTTTGTTGTTTGTTGTTAGGAATGACAAACGAAACTACTAAAATAGACCCTCTGCTAGGCTTTTATCTGATGCTACACTTTAGTCAATGCATTACTAGATGTTAAGAACAAAGTCGGATTAATCCTAATCACACCTGCGTCTTTGCAGTGACCCCAGTTGATCCACTAGAGGGAGCTCCAGCGTAACAGCAGCAGCTCCTGCTCCACTCTCTGATCTGCTCCCCTGCATACATTGACTTGATGTGAGGTGCCCAGTGGATCTGAGGTGAAAACAGTGTTTTGAGGGCACAGCTGATGAAATGTTGGGTCACAGTGAGAAAGGGGTGACATGAAAGTGTTGATGTCTTGCTGTTCACGTCCTGCCTTCCTTCCCTGAGATCTGTCAGCACATCCATTACATCTGGATTCAGACAGAATTAAGTAATCTTCATTATGTGGCTTCCTGTGTTATTGCAGTTGCTTTTTCAAGTGTGTGCAAGTCTGGCTGTGAGTTTCCATTTGCTTTATTGTATAATAAATGTTGTATTTACTCACCTGGAAAGGATTTATGATGAGTATCAGCATTGAAATACCAGTGTAATATAAAAGCGTGAATGACTTCCTGTCAGGATGAATACATTTGATCTTAAGCTGTCACCACGTAGCTCATGTTTCAATTATAAACTCTACTTCTACTCTGATGAAAGCTCCCCAACATGTGTTCTGAAATGAAGGATGAAAGCAACAGATGAAGACAACGTTCATGCTGATAACAAAAGCTTATCTGCTGCAGCTTTATGTCACTTAGCAGTTAATTTCAAGCAGAGCAAAATGTTTTAGAAGCATAAACATGCACTGCCAAAGTGACACATGTACTTGGTTTGGAACGTAATCCTGCAGTTTATATGAGGTTATCAACAAAAGTGACATTGCGTTAATTTGGCTAAAGGGGCAAAGACACAGAATAGCAGGAAACCTCTCAAATAGAGACTTTGGCGAGACATTTCCCAGTGGGGAGCACGGTCAGTGGGGGGTATGTCCGGCTGAAGGCCTCCTGTCAGCTTAGGGGTCACACACACACACAGACACACACACACAGATACAAGCATTTTGTAATCTCAGCTACTCCTATTAATTACCACTGTGTAATCTCCCAGGGTTTTCACACATATCAAGAGCTGGCCCTGTGCTCATTTAATTTAATGTAGGTTAGTAAGAAAGGATAAGAGGCAGGACAGTTAAGCTGATCTCTCTGTGTCCCCCCTTCCTCAGCATCCCATTGAAAACCCAGCCCAGCCAGAAAAGAGGATGCTGTCTAAGACATGAGTAATCTTGGTGCAAACTCTTAGTCTAGCCTGTTTGCAAACTGTTTAATGTCTAAGAACAATGTTGTGTCTGAATCTCCGCGGACCTCCCTTTATTTTTGCCCCAAAAGACGGCCATTTGGGGCCTGGTGGATTAGACGGCTGGTTTATGTGTCTGTGGAGCCTCGAGGTCTGAGTGATGGAAGGAAATAGCTTGGACCTCAGTGTGGCCAGTAGGGTGTGTCTCACTGCCCTTTCCTGGATTGCATTTGCTACATCAAAGAGCCTTACTTTCTTTGTGCTTATCCCAGAGCAAAGCTATCCAGTGTGGAGTTTAGTTCTCACTGGGGAGCATGGGAAAATGAGGTTAGTGCTGCACACTTTAGAGGTTAGAAGGGGTGGAAGAGCAGAGACGACAGGATGGAGAGGAGAGGGGAGACAAGGTGCCATGAGGAGACACCAAATTTACACACTGTATTTTTAGCTTACAGTGTTCAAAGCCAGTCTGCGTGGTGCTGTAATTAAACATTTCAAACTTCACTTGGCACTTAACATTCCTCAAATAGAAGCTTAACTGCAGCGTGAAAGCTTTTATCCAACCTAAGTAGAACAGTTGAAAGACAAACCTGTCTTCCTGTTTGTTTTGATCCTGGTGAGATGTGACAGCTGTGTGGTGCGAGCAGAGACGTGTCTTTCACATATCGGCACCGCTGCGATCCTGTGTCTTACTCTGCAAATATAATGTGCACAAGGTGAGATCAGACACCTTATATTTCATCTTAAGTTTAACAACTTATATTCGGTTTAAGCTGTTTTCCTGCATTGTATATCTTAACGGTAAAACACACAATTTTGCACTTTTTCTTTAAATTCACTAAGATCTCCTTTTGCTTGCATTGTAAAAGGGGTTTCAACATGAATCAGTTGCTTGTTCTTTGCAGCAGGTGGCAGCATTGCACATAAAATGAAGCCACAGAAAGAGGAACAAGAATGAGTATCATGTCACAGAGGCCATAATTAATTCCTTCTATGTCCTTGATGTATTTTTGTCCACAGTATCTTTATTGTCTTCAGATGACAAATTCCACAAGGTCTTTTTTTAGCCGCCGCAAAAATTTCAATGCCCACAAAACAGTGACAGAATGCAAGTGAACATGTTTTGACACGAGTCTCATGGGACTGTTTCAGCGTGTACCTCTGTACCCTTATCATCTCACTGAGCTGATATCTCTCTGAACAATGACTACAAATAGACAAGCTGAAACAGTCATGTAAAATATATTAGATAAATATAGAAATCTGAAATATTTTGAAAGCAGAAGTGCAGATGTGTGTGTGTGTGTGTATGTGTGTGTGTGTGTGTGTGTGTGTGTGTGTGTGTGTAATCATTGTTGGTGTGTGTTAGTCTGTTGTCCTGTCTCTCATTATCTTCCCATGTGAACTGAACAGAGTGGTATAGTTGATGCTTAAACCTTCAGCATGGAGCCCTAAACACTTGTAGTACTAAAGTGTCTTTACTTGCTCTTGTGTCTTATCACGCAGACTGGTTATTGACTCTTCTGTGTGAAATGGATCAGCCTGATAGGCCGTAACTCTGCGGGGAACATTTCCACTTGTCAGGGTGAACCTCTGGAGCCACTTTGTGAGTGCACTAATACAGGCTGTGGCTGGCTGTCTGTGGACGCCTAATGCACCAAAAACGGAAATAGGGGCCAGGCAAAATCAGGAAGTTGGTGCAAAAATGAGATGATGTGATGTTGCTGAGGAGGAGGAGGAGGAGGAGGAGGAGGAGGAGGAGGAGGAGGAGGACTGCCGCACTGAGCCAGTGGAGGAAGTATGAAGCTGTTAAGGGAAACATGACCCCAGGGCATTTTTCCCACTGCATGCAAAGACCTGTGTAAAGTGAGATTAGCTGGACCACAGGGGGCATTAACGCTAGAGTCTCTGGCGTCAGAAGTTGATTGACCAGAGGTAAGCTTAAAGAATATCACAAGAAAAGACAAGAGAAGTGTGGACAGTCAGGTATAGCACAACTAAACAGACACGGATCATCTGAGAAAAACCTCTGAGTGGCTTCCTGTTTCCTCTGGGTTCATGCTGAATATGAATAAAATGAGTCAGCAAGTGAAAGGCTTGATTCTCATAGAAATTCTCAGAGTCTTGCGCTTACAAAGGTTACAGCAACTAATCTCAACTTGGCTGACACTAATCTATTAGCGCTGCCAGAAATGACTCCTAAGAAACAGACAGATAACTGCTGCCTCCTGATGGATGTTTTGAGCTCCATTGCAGATCATAACTCGTTGAATCCACACTAATGTGCACGCACAGTATGCATGCTCAGACACCTGCACACGCACGGCTTGTTCCTGGATGTAAGGACAGTATGGATTCAGCCTGTCTACCATGTGAGGTTAATTACACAAAGCAAGGGTTTCAGCATCTCCTGCATGCGCACTATCCTCATTTCTCCTGTGTCACTCTTCATTTTGTCCTGGGGGAAGATGAGAAGTGGTATCAAACACATCGCCCCTCTGTAGCCACCCACCCACCCACGTTGACCAGTCAGAGGATCGTACTGCACTACTTTAAAAAACACATTTTCCCACACAGTCCTTACAAGACTCTGAACTCATTTCTTCTGTAACAAACTCATTTAAAAAAATTTCACTCCTGCTGTTGTCTTTCACTTTCACTGTCCCATTTTAACCCACTGCCCCAAACTTAGCCCACTTCCTTTTCTTCCTGATCTATTATGCATACACATCTGCCGTTAAACTTGGATTGTTATGAGTGTTTCATCTGGACATGGCATGATTTATAACCCCACCCTCCTCACACCCACACCCTCACAGGTATTCCTGATTACTCCAAATGACCAACCTCATTTACAAGGTGTAGACTGCTCACAGAGGCTTTCAGTTTTATAAAAGAGATCTATATCCGCAGCCTGACTTCCAACGCTGTCAGCCTCCACAGACCCGGCATGCTGTGATTACATAACCAGAATCTGAATATGGGAGAGAAGACAGGAAGGAGCAGACATACTGTACTGATAATAATTATCTAGCACTCTATCCCGGCACTGAAACAGCCTCTGATCATACTGCCTGTACAACAGATCAGACACACAAACTTCAAATTCAGATTTCGTGAGATTCTTTGAAAGGTGAATAGATATCTCTTTTGAGGGTGACACCAATATTAAAATAGTCGCTGCCAGCGTAAGGTAGCACATCTGCAGCATTTGCAATGACTTTTTTAATAACGGCTAATCTAATGATTATCATTCTGTGATGTGAGTGCACTATTAGTTCATAATTAATGTAATTAATAAAACAATGGGTAGACGAGTCAAACTAAAGCACAGAGATAAGTCTTCATTTGTGAGAATCACAAAAAATGACCTCAGTGTCAATTAAAATGCACACAGCTGTACTTGTAGCTCTACAAAGTTGAAACATGACCTTGACATCTAAGACAAAGGTGTACCTTGTTGAATCATACATACGTTATCAAGCCCAGCTATTTGTATTTTAAAAGCTCAAAAAAAAAGGAGGGACTCTATTGATTTCCTGGCCCGTGTTTTCTCATTTCTGTGAGGAGCAGCGGTGCATTTTTGTTTACTTTCTATTGATTGATGACAATAACTTTCCCATCTAGCTAAGCCACCTGCCATCTGGCTGAGGTAAAAAAAAAAAATGAGCTTGTGATGCTGTTGTGGGAGAGAATTTCTCTTTGTTTTTTGTTAAAATGCCAAATGTTTGTACTGTGTGAACAAATGTGAATACAAGCCACTTAGACTAAGTTCTTTCCATGCTCCAGAGCTGAAAGAGGATAAACTTCACGCCTTTAGACTTTTACACGGGGCAGAGTTTATGACACATTTGCTCCTTAAGGAGTCGTGTTTGTAGGCCTCAATGTGTCTGACTGTGATGTTGTGTCCTGGGGCCGGTGAGGTTGAGGTTAAGTGCTGTCAGAGGTCAGGTTAGGGTTAAGGCCATGGGTGACATGACTGGACTTGTAAATCACAGGAAGGAAGCAATGAGACAGAAAGAAAGTGAATACCAATCTGTGAGGAAGGAAGTCAAGCATTTTATGCCCCCTCTGCTAAGTGTAAAAGTCTGTGACTAAAGGCTTATCGGTGCTCCAACAGCTCAGTGGGCCAGATGGAGGGAGCGAAGAGAACGGCTGCCCTCTGATGTGTCAGCGAGGAGCGACAACACTGACACGGACCCCCGGTATGTCCCCTGTGGAACTGAAAAGGCCTTTAAGTCAGCTCCAGTGCCAATAATCTCCATCCATAAAGCTGCATCTACAGTAGGATACTTGGACGGAGGCTTGCTTCTTGTTTAAAGTCACCAAGTGGGAATCACGTCTTGAACATCTAGATATTGTATAACGGCAATTTGTAAATTCAGTACAGATACAATGCTTGAGGAAACACAACTGCAGATTGGAAATAGAATCGAATGAATGCATGCTAGAAACATGAGCAATCTGAATTTTCAAGGCTATACATGGTGACTATTACTGATACTGGGTGCGTGTCTACACTGTTCTACCTCTTATCCAGTGGCCTGAAAAGTGGTTGCCGTCCATGTTTAACTGTTAAATTTTGCATGTGTTTGAGCATGCACTTACACATGTTTGCGGATGAATATTTGTGTAGCTGCCACTCTGCTGACACGGTCAACCGTAACCACTGGCAACCTCGTTCTAAATAAAATCGTTGCTCTGTACAAGAGTAAAACAGACAAAAACATAAAGGAAAAAAGACTGCACCGTTACACTGTCACAAGTTTGTAATATTCAGTAACAACACATTATATTGCATTTATCAATTTTGTTTAAATGAGCAAAGGAACCATTTTTTTTCCCACTTAGTAAATGTTGTCCAACATGTGGAAAAAACGGGCAATTCTTCAAAAAACAGACGGCATAAAGCATCCAGTGACAAAAACATCAGAGCACTGATAAAAAAAAATGCAGTTACAGAGAGAAAGAGCTTCCACAACTTGTCACAGAACATTTGAGCCGTTATTAGATATTAGCACAACGCAGAAGAGAGTGAAAAAAGAGGTTTCAGGTCATCCACATGATGTCATTTCTGTCTGTGGCATGGGCCGGTTTTAACAGTGACTAATCTGTAGAGGGCAGAGGTGCAACTTTCAGGATGATACTTTCTTGCCACAGTTCTGCAAATAGTGTCTTTGTGCCTGTCTGGCTCTTTGGCTGTCAGAACATTTTCTGTCTGACCATGCCCAAGCTTCAGTCTCCCACCCTCCCCTCCATCCCTCCATCCTCTGTGCCGCCTCATCCTCCCACAGGATCAGCCTCCTTCTCAGTGTCTCCCACGGTGGCTCCTCAGCTCCTGTGCATGTTGTCCTGGGTGACATGAATTAATGATAACAGCAGAGGCTTCACAGACCAGGCTCATCCATTACATAACCCAGGCAGGTCTGCTGCAGATCCGCACAGTTTTTGACACTTAATGCACAGTACTGTACTGCACCTTCCACAGCTGACCCTTTTTACCCCCCCCTTTCTCATCCCCTCTGTCGTTGCTGCTGCACACAACATATGGTGCAGTGGGTATGCAGCCATATGGCAAGTGTCACAAGAATTTATCCATAACCTGTGCAGTGGAAGTTATATTTTTGAACACAAAACTTGGCTAGTAGAGCACTGCAGCATAGGAAGGGGTAACCTGAATTGAGAGTAGACTTTAGCCACGTTTTCCCACATCAACTTTCCCTGAAAGTAATAATCAAAACTTCCATAATTATTCGCAAAGACAGAGATATACTATTCTGCAGTTATAGAGAGGGAGGCTCAATTTTGCTACCAATTAGAGGGGTGGCAATCTGGAGCTCATCTCTCCAGTGCCATTAGGCAGCAGAGGGCTGTTGTGTGTGATCATTAATAGAAATTCATCTGCCTCAACACCCCAGGGAGGCTTGAATGCCATGGGTCTCCTCTGCACCTGGATGCAGCCCATTAGGTATTTTCTGCAAAGCCACACACAGGAGATGGTAACTAGACACTCAGCTCTTTTGTTAGAAAGCCCTTTAACAGACCAAGTGATCTGGCAAATTCTTGGTAATATCCACCCTCGGATGTGTTTTCAGAGGTGTTCGCCAATGCAGGAGACTGAATTTTCAACATGAGATGAGAGCAGAGGCTTCAGAACTTTGCTCACACTCAATAATAAAATTATCATTTTAAGTTCTCACAGTGTACTTAATAAGATGCCTGACATAATAGATAGATAGATAGATAGATAGATAGATAGATAGATAGATAGATAGATGTTTCTGTGTTGAATGTGACTTATAGCAGCCTTTGCTGAGGTGCTTGGTGTAACAGTTCAAATTAAGCTTTGTTTCAAGGCTGTTAGTTAAGCATCATCAGAGGTTTCCCAATAAGTACTGTTTCCTTTCATCCCGCTCGGACATTCTGCACAACAACCTCATGAAATATTGAGTAACTCCTTGCAGAATAACAAAGACTGCAACAAAAAAAAGACGGGCACCATGCAGCCTGTCTTTGTTTTGTTGCACTCTTTCTTTGTTCCTCACAGGTTGGACAAAGTTGGTGCACTGATATGGAACAAAATCAGTGCTCTGCAACATTGGGGATTTAAAAACGTGCAGTCGATGTACCAATACACTCCCATACGCATAAGATTAACGAAAAGTATGCTAATTGGTTGCCTCACTGAAGATCCTTCAGGAAACTGTGCCGTCTGCCAGGAAAAAAGAGTATCAACATGCGCTCTAGAATTTTAGATTTTCCTTCAGTGTTCAGACTGTTTAAACTTCTCATCTCAGTGCAGGATTTTTATGTGCCATTACACGAGAGCGAGCACTGGACTTAAATGTCTTAAATTGGACCGAGCTGTGAATTTCACAAAAAAAGCAACAAGCAGTGTTGGCACTACAGTGCTTTATTGTTTCAAACATTTCTCTGCCTGCTGCCTTGGTTTCTTTGTTTGCAAGAATGTCAATTTCTTACTGACTCCCTCCTCTCTCCGTCTTTCTTCTTTCTTGATGTAGTCTTACGTTTTTTTCCCTCTGGCTTCATCACTCCCTCTCTCTCTCTCTCCATCCCTCTCTTTCTGCCCCTTATCCTGCTTCACGGTTAAAAAGTGCCATTAAGCTGTGGAAAACCTGTGATAGGCCATTAACAATGGATTAGCTCTAACAATTCCATTTCCTCTCTCCCTGTGTGTAGTTATCACACAGTAAAATGCTCCAAACCTCTAATTATAGGCTGTTTGAATCATTGTCTCAGGACAAAAGGCTGGGCTGAATCAACTGAATTCAATTTACACAGCTCAAAAGGTGTGTGCCAATTACAATTGTATACTCAAGTTCCTGTACCACATATTGTATATTGCTAAAGTATTTACAGCACCCGCCTTAATTGAGTAAAAATGCCAAGTGGAACGCAAGTAGGTGCTGACACAATATTTGATTTCTTGTTTTTTGTTCTTTCTTTTTTATGATAATCCTTCTCGGCTTACAGTTTACAGTTTTACAGTGTGAGCTGGGTGATTTAAATCCAGAATGCACAGCCCTTAATGTACACACACACACACACACACACACACACATACATGTACAATAATGTGAAAAAACAACAAAAAAATCACCTTCATCACTTCTGACCTCTCCAATGATGGCAAGTTTGCATGGCTGTTTGAAAAGTAGGGAAAGCATGAAGAAACACTGTGGCTGTAATGGAAGTGTCATAAATAGTTCATAGCAGTGTTCCTGCAGGCAGCAGCATACCTTGCAGCCTCTGAATTGCTGCTTGGCTTTACAGTGGGAACTCCTCCAGAATTACATAATGCACCAGAAGTGTGTTTTGTTTGCCAATATGCTGGCACACATTGTGAGCGGTGCTCGCATTACATGGAATTAGTACACTCTCTCTCTGTCGCTCTCTGCACACAATGCAGAGATGCACAATTCATATATGAACATATGTATATAGAGAGGGGTTACCTTACAAATGGTCTCATTGCTTGTATTATTGCCTGTTTAAGCTGTAAAGGATATTTTCTTGGAGCAATAAGAGCTGCCCATACTGATCGGTCCTTCTATCAAAAGTACGAAATCTCATGTGTCTGTGTATGTTTGTGTGTGAGACAGTAAAAGGAAGTTGTCTGGACGTGTCTATAAAATAAATCCAGATTTGTGCAATAGATATTTGTATGTGATCCGAGCCAAAGTGCCCACTTCACTGCAAATTTCATCTCTCTGCATACTGGGAAGTCATTATAGAATCTAAGCTGATTATGCTGTAGACAACAAACCTGAACTGTAGCAGGGAGCTCAAATGGAGACTGAGCAGGAACACTAGTGAGCATGTAACTCTAAATCCCCTGTCTAAATATTTCCATTAAACAAGCGCTTATTTAGAAATCACTTGGGGAGGTGCCTTTGAATGTTTGCCTGAATGCTTATTGTAGAGTTGAATCACAACTGAGTGTGAAAGAAGTTAATTGAAAAGGAGAGGGTTGTTGGGAAATAGGCTGCATTGCCTCTGTCACAACTCACTGCTCCCCCCTCTTGTTGTTGCTGCCAACAGTGAATGGCCATAAACAGGCATTGAGTAGCTGCTGAGATGCTGGAAAGGAGGAGAGTAATATGAAACCGGTGCAGTCAAGGCAAATCGAATTTGATTTAAAGTGACCAATAACCAAGCTGTACTTTTGCAGTCTTCTTCAAACTGTGACTTCCAGTGTGCCTTAGGAGTGGCTGTGATGACAGTCAGAACCTTGACATCTGCAGCGATGATGATCCACGGATCAACCTTTTTGTGTTTGGGAGAGAGGAGTTTCAGTATCTCTTGTTCACAATTGTGTCTAGAGGGAGGCAGCTGTTTCAAAAGAAGCTGAAATTAAAGCTCACAGTTTACCAGTTGATCCATGTTCCAACCTTCGCCTGTGATCAAAAGTTGTGACCAAAAAAATACAAGTCACCAAAATAAGTCTCCTTTGTAAGGAAGCTATAGGCTCATTCTGGGGGACATGAGAAGGAGCTCAGATATCCAAAAGAAGCTTTGAGTTTATTGGAAGGTCCTTGACAGTGAAAGTTGAGGTTGTTAAGGCATCTGACTGGGATGCCTTCTGGATACTGCCCTGTGGAGGTATTCTTGGCATGTCCAACTGGGAGGAGGTCCTGGGGCCAACCCAGAACATGTTAGAGGGATTATATATTTCCCGTCTGGTCTGGGAATTCCTTGGGATCCTTCAGGAATCACTTGAAGTGACTAGACAGGAAGACATGTGGGCTACTTGGCTTTATTTTTCTGCCACCTCATCCAAGATACAAATTAGTGTCATAAAACTGATGAATAGACAGATGGACAGTAATCTATCAGAAAATATTAAAAGTCAGCACATCCAAATGAAAGATAACCTAATGGAGATCGCAAGATCAAATCTTAAGCATGTAAACACTTTGATCCTGATTGCGACGGCTGTGTCCAAACACCTTGGAAACTGAGGTATTGGGTAAAGCTAACTCAAAACAACAATGGCTAAACTGTGATCAATGCAACTGGACCTGTGGCTGACCAAGCATGAACAAAACAATATCCAATCAACAGTAGTTATATGAAGCAAAACAAGCAATAACTACATTTGTTCTCCGGCTTTACATCCAATTTCAAAAGGTGAAGGTTGTCACATACAGCTGCAGAGGCCAGAAACTCAAGAACACTGATAAATGAAAAAAAAAGTTAAAAAGAAATTGACCATTTCCATGTCAGCATTTTTCCCCGAAACACTCCGGTCATTGATTTCCACATTAAGCAGACCTTTACACTAACATTGTTCCCAGACGCTGCTCAGAGAACTTATTGATTGTGGTGGACAGCCAGACACCACAGATGCATCCTCAATCACCAATAGCAAAATTAAACATGTCCTTACGATAGCTGGGTATCTAATTCTCATCTGAGTTTGGAGGAGGAATGAGCATTACTGAGCAGAGAAACAAAGAGAGAAACAGATAAGAGCAGCAGATAGACCCTCTGGCCTCACATTGCTAGATAATGAGGTGAACTACTCCTGTATGCAGATAGAGTACAGTGGTAATTCTGTGCAAAACAATGAATTGGTCCAAAATGGTGTGAAGTGCCTAATTTTAAGATGCTGTAAAATTGTTGACAAGAATTGCGATGCTTGGGATTTTAGTCATTTTCAGAGTTCCTAAAGAATCTGGTTATTATCCTCCAGAAACCTCATGAATGAAGGCAAGTATATTCCTCTGGGACTGAAATTCACTTAGTACTGTCTGTCATCCTTTACATTGACAGTCAATGTTTAATTTTCTCCATGTAGGGTTATTGGATTTAAATCAAAGGTGCCCATGTTGACTGTATACCTTGATATTAATCAATGTCCTGTACTATGTACTTAGCAGGATGGCTGATATGCTTTGCTTAATGTGAGATGGGTGTGTATTGATTAAGATGAACCACTCCAAACACAGGTAGATCAAGAAAAACATGTACAGTAGTACATCAGAGTCATACGCTACACATAGTGTAAGACGCATCCTCATTGTATTATCAACATAGACACCCATCAGACATACACATTATTCTCAAGATACAGTATCTTAAGACTGAAAAAAAGAAATGTGAGGAGTCAACTGCAGTCTCCATGACAGCGAGATCCGAAAGTGGGCGTTTAACTATTCACCAGGGACCGGCCCCCGCAGTGTGACCCTGATCAGTGGAATCAGAGGAGCTAAGCTACTCGCCTCCGTTGCCTTGGACCTGAAGCCAGGCTCTGGGATGCCTGCTCCTCTGCTCCAGGCTACAGCCTTCTCAAAGGCATATTAAGACTTGGGTTGCTTTATTAAGGAACACAGTGAACACACAATTATAGCCTCATGCATGGTGTTTGGTGTGGAATGCAGAAGCCGGTGGGCAGAATGTGTGGGATTGGATCTGCATACTGTACTTGGCTTTCTGTGCGCGAGCATGATGTGGTTGAAATGGCTCGACATATAAAATATGCATTTGTTTATAAGTAGGTCACGAAATGAGGGAAGATTTGACAGGCTTGCGGATGTATTTACTGTATGCATGTACTACGTGGGTGTGTGTGTGTGAATGTATGCATCTATATAGTTGTCTGCCTCCTTATCTTTTTAATTTTGCACAGTCAAGACACTGATTTTGGAGCTTGCTAGGACAAAATGGTTAAAAAAAACTGCTTTGGGTGAGTGGACATCAGATTGTGCATGTATGCATCTATATCGGTTTTATCATCTGAATGTTGTTTTCTGCAGCAACATGTCCAAATGTGTTTATTTGTTGATTGCTTCTATAATGGATATTTTTGCATGCATGCATGCAGGGATCACTGTGGCTGTAAATCACAGTCATCTCGATTGGAAAAAGTGACGGAGTACGCTGGATGGATTGCGTGGTGGGCGGGTTGTTCTACCGAAGTGCGGTGATCGACAGGGGTGCGTTTCGGCCCCCTGTTGAGCGCAGCAGGGGTGTGTGTAAAGGTGAAGTTCTGGGTCTCAGGGCCCACAATGCAGACCACCCGGGGAGGGTAATCACCATGAGGCCTGCAACAGTCAGCACAGCAGTGGCCCCTCGTCACAAAGACACTCCTCTCCAGAGACATGGCTGCGCCTTTGTGCTCCCCCACACTCTGAGTGTGTCCCACTCCGGGGGGCTTGAGAGGCACCACAGGGTGCCCATTAAACCATTAGGAGTGGAGGACAGCCCTGACAGCCTGATACACAAATACGCGCACACACACTCACATACAAATGCACACAAGCATTCGAAACCTACACATGTACTGTAAGTACACAAATGCCCCGAGATGACAAAAGCCAAGTATTGTTCACTTAACATCGCTGTCAGCCATTTAGAGCTTGAATGGCAGAACAATCTGTCATTTTTGTTTGCTCACTCACTTGCTGGATAATCACTCATTGACTCATTCACTCAGTTACTGACTGATTCACTGACTCACCCGTGCACTGTTCAAGTTCAGCAGTTTATTGCCATGTCACCTAAGTTGACTGAGCTTTGTCTTTGTGCAACTCACACATGAATCCAGCACAGGATTCAATCTGTGCTACCGTGCAATACCGATGAAATAGACTGTAAAATTTTAAACAGACTGTACAAGAATATTGACTGTTAATACTTAGTTAAATGTCGATTTTAAGTGCCTGATGACTTTGTAGGTGCTGTCTCTGCACTGAGAAGTTCTGCATTTCATGCTCCTGCCTAATGGGAGCAGTCCTGAGTAGAGACGTCTCCAGTTGTGCTTTTTGCCTTCCTCGTTATTCTCTGAAATGTGAAGTCATAAACGATAAATACAGTAGCAAACTGTGATGTTTGGTAATTATAGGTACCCGTAGTTTGATCTGACGACATCGTCTCTTAACTGAGAAAACAGCTTTCTGGGTAGTGAGACATGAATATCAATGTTGATAACTTGTTTCCTGTTAAACCAGAAGCTCAGGATACAATGACTCAGTGATGCATTAACATTTGCGACTGCAGTGTGTGGAGACATCTAACAGGAACAACAGCATTCAACTGTGAACTAAAGTCAAGAAATAGGTTTAAATATATGTGGGCTTTATTGTGTAGAAGAACTGAATGTATCACCTGCAGGGTTAGTTGTCCTAATGGCCACAAGAGAAATGGATACTGTACCAACCAACATGTCTGTAGTCATTAGAGGATTACGTTATTTTTCCACAGGCACTCAAATAACAACCTTTACTTAGAGCAAGAAGGAACCTTGGGGGGTTGAAATGACCAATTAAAAATGGTGAGTGCTTGGGTAAATTCATCAGCACAGTGCTCCAGGGTGGCTGTAACACACCGGCCCTGTAGTCACGGTGTTTATTTGGCAGAGCAGGATTCTGGCATCATGTTCTGAGATAGTAAAAGGTAGGTTGCCATTAATGAGAGAGGGGGTGGGTGGTGGTGTACGTACATCAGTTCCAAATCTTCAGTAGAATCGATTAAAACTGTCGAGGAAAAAAGGCATTGCAGTTCAAACTAGGCTTCGGTGCTTGGAATTGGGCTCTGTGATGTCTGCAAGCCCTGACACCCTTGACATGTTTGCCCTGTGGCTTATTCTCTAATTTGTCTTTGTAGCAAGCTTCAGGTTTTTTTCACAGCCTTTTGAAATTCATAGTTCAGACGTTTGTATTGCACATTGCACGCTGTTCTTAGCAGCCTCATGTTTCTTTCCACAAAGCAATCTGGCTTCATGCATCAACTAAGGCTTGTTGTTGCCAAAAACAGAATTTTTGTTAGAACGGGTACACTTTCTGAGCACTGGAAGGAAAATATTACAGTATCATTGTCGATATTATCAATGTCCTCTTCATCAGCTGTAAAAACCGTCCAATCTGTGCTGTCTTTCAGCATGTCAGTGGAGCTGTTTGTGTTTCTCAACACACTTGACAGGAGGCTCACTCACTCACTGTGCTCATAAAGTCAATACATGAAGGCAAGCAAATATTCTACTACATGTGTAGTGCTGTATGTGTTGACATGAAATGCTTGTTGAAATAAAAGCACATGTATTAGAAGTACAGCTTCCCTGCGATCACCTGACTGTCTAACATACTGTGGTGTAGCTTGAGAGCATCAGCAATCTAACATCGTAGGCTACTCTGCTTCTACCATTCCCCCTCATCATCAGTTTCACCAAATATCAGATGCTTTGTGTAAATTACATTAAATGATGTCTTCCCCTGAATGCCATTTGTATTAATAAACAGCGGACATTAAGACATAATTTTATTCTTGCCTCCACGGATGGAACACAGATGGAAGGTTGTTTTGCTTAAACAGGGTAATATTAATCTCATCCATGTAATAATATTATTGTATTAAAGGCATTTATGTTGTGAATCAGAATGAGCAGTGTAAGAAGAATGAGAATGGGAAATCCAGAACAAATTATATGTACCTATTATTTTGATGATGAAACCATTGGTTTCACCAACAGCTCAATTTTAGTCCATTAGAAAGGAAATATGGTGCACATTGGCTCTTTCTCTTCTGCTCTATTATATGAATGACAACCATAGATGTCAGCATAATGGGTAGGTACAGGACAGGAGACACAGCTGCTTACATGTATAAATACATGTATTAGATTTTTCAACCGGCTCAATGTGGGCTTTAGCTGTGGAAAACAACAGACATACAACAACAGATCTTGTTCATAGGCATTTTAATAATCATTCAATCCAAAATTACAAACAATTAGCCAATCATCGGTGCCATTTTACTATTGTTTTGTTTTTTTAAAGCATTTTTGCTACCTTAAAAGGCGGAAATTAGAACCGGAAGTGAACTGCCGCAAATTCGTCCGTTGCTACGCAGTCAAGCAATCAAGACGCACCTTGTTAAAAGGGTAAAATTTCACTTTGCTGAACCCCTCAAGAAACGTTTTATCGAATTGTCTGAGTGAAGGACTCTTTCAGGATTATGCCATCAAAAACGCAAGAATGTTTGTTTAACGACTCTTCAAGTTTTTCAAAGTAAAACGCTTTATTTTGCCGATGCGTGAATTAGCACACTGGAAGTAGCTAGCTAACGGCTATACTGACTGGATTTAAAAGTTGCCAGATTAACTTTTCAAGAGAAAGCAAATGATGAGTCAGAAGGATTTGAACATTTCCGACAGATTTTAGAAGGACTGGATGTGTGCCTGAGCAGACATCACTATGCACGGTTAAAGTTAGCTAGCTAGCTAGCTAAGTTTTCCTTGAGGAGCTGCTGTGGAGGAAAACTTCCAATATCACCAACGGAAAAGACACAGTGGGATTTATCAAGGATGACCGTGAACTGAGGCCATTGTTACCACAACCTGCACCTCATGATAACCAGATTCGGACATGGACTTCACCCTCATGTAGACCTACAGTTAACAGTAAGTGAAAGTTTTGTTGTTGTTGTTGTTGTTGTTGTTGTTGTTGTTGTGTTTTGTTGGCCGCCGTGCCATCAGCTCAGTGTGCTGTGATCTCAGTAGCTGCTGAGTTATCCGGCCTGTTGCTTCGGTCACACTGTTGAATTACTTGTTTTTATGAATTGAGTCTGGTTTCAGGCGGATGAAATGCTCTGTGAGTCTTTATAACAGGACTGTTGTTTTGTTAGCATTATATTAAGGCTATGATGGCTGCCATTCCATCATTAAACCTGCCTGTGACTGTATGTATGTCTTGAAGATTAATAAAATTAGTCTGAGGTTGGATTGGGTACTTTGATTGGAAAGCCAGAGTTCTGGCATTAAAAGTAAACATGGCCTGATTTATTGCCATTCAGCATTTAGTCACTATGTTTGTTTCATTGCCAAGAACAGTGGCATGGTCCTGCGTTGTTTAGCCAGCAGGTTGCAGTATTTGTGACATTTTGGCTTTGAATATGACTGAGAGTGAGGCTTATTTTTTGCACTGACACGACTCTTCCTCTGGTAAATTAATATTATGATGCACAAATTGCCGGTGTATGTCTGTTGCAGATTGCATAAGCCTTTGACAAAGCTATGTTAGGGACCTCAGTACTTTGGATTACATGTGAATGTAAGACGTATGGGGTGGTAAATATTAAATTCCACAACAATCCATTCGTTTCAGTCATGTTTATGAGGCCTGTCAAGGGTAAAAATGCAGAAAACATGAGAAAGAAAGGGCGAGAGGCTGCGTCTGTAATTAAACTTTTATGGCTTTAAGTTTCAGAAGCCTTTCTCTGCATTTTTCAACGTCACCTCGTCTGTTGTCTTTATGAGCTTCCATGCATTTTTCTTTCAACTTTTTAGTCAATTATCTGTATTGATTTTCACCTCTGAGTAGCGCTGACCATCATGAAGAAGAAGGAAACATTAGAGCTGGGTCATCCCGCAGAAACTGTCAGTTGTAGAATTAACCACAAAACGGGTAAGAAAAAGTGGCAAAGCGGCTGTGTTGAAGGCATGAATTATGAAAGATGCTGCTGGGCTCAAATGCTGAGGTGAAGTGGAATGGCCACTTACATCAGCATGCATTTAGTCTGTCAGGACCACGGCTAGACTTAAAATCTAACTCTCGCTCATACAGCAGTATTAAGATGGTACTTCTCTCTCTCTCTCTCCAACATTTCTATTCTCTTTTTTCTTTAGTCAGACACACTCTTGCATTCATTAACGTACACACATTTGCATGGATGTCGGCGCGTACATAGACATCCAGTAGACGCTAAGAAGTGACAACACGGCTCTTTAGTCTTTGGTTTCTTATAAAGATCCCTGCTGTGACTACCAGGTTTGTGAGCATCAGGCAGACAGCCGTATGACAGCACAGTTAAAAGAACTGCGTTATGAAACAACTGACATACTATGCTAGCTGCAGGGATACTGTGTGCTTGTGCTTAGATACAATTTTTTTTTTTTTAAGATGGTCAGTATCAGGCTGAAATGATGATGTTCTACTAGAGATGCACCGCATGCACTTTAAAGCACACTGCATGAGGGTGATACATGGCAGGTTTTGTGATATGACATGTGCTCTCAGATGATACATCTGCGTCAGAGTAATGCAATTCATTAAAAAAAAAAATGCACTGTAATCCATTTTTATCACCAAGACTCGCTCAGTATATCACTGGGGTAATTGAAGAGAACTGTATGTTTGAATTTTCTGTGAAAGTATCGAGAAATACATGTGCTGTTGTGAGAAAATTAGGAATAGATGTTCACACAGTGTTTGAAGATGAATGATTTTCATTGAAGGATTGTGCCAAAGCCGCTGAGAAAAACTGTAAAAGCTGGCCAAGCTGGATAAGGCATTTAAATACACAAGCCTTTAGTTGATTGAGTCACAATCACTGTTGTACAGATGTTTTATTGTGCCTTAGTTGAGTGTTTTCATATCAGTGAATGGATTATGCTGTGTTCTGTCAGTCGCCTGACACCCACAGGAAAATCAGGAACTAATCGCTCAAAACGTGCTGCCATATGCATATTACTATTACATCAATGTCCTCTTATTGTGGCCTTTAAATGGCAGCAAAACCGAATAACTGAAGAATTCCAGCACCAAAAAAAAAAAAAAACGCTATAAGTTGTCCCATTTATGAAATTGGTGTTATCAGTTAGAGTGGCTGTGACCTTTTTCAAATGGCAGATTGCTTGTTTTGTAACAAATCTGTGCAGATGCTAACAGCCATGCACGATGACATCATATGTTGGCCACTCTTGTGTTGTTGTGTATTTACTGCAGGAACATCTGTTGGCTAATAAGCATTTGTGTGCGTGCATCTGTGATGGTGTGTGTGTTCAGATATGTGACGGGTGTGGCTCATAATATCGCTTTAGTTTCAGCTGCCCACAGTATATGAGTCATTACCCAATTGTGCATCACCTTGTGTCACACAGGCTTTGAGTGTGTGACTCCGGTAACTTACATGTCTCTGTATAAAGTGGTCTTCCTTTTTAATGAAAAATATTACCTGATTGTTTGTGCTGAATAGACATTCACAAAAACTGTTACTGTAGGTGACTTAATACCAAAGGACCGCTGCTCATTCAGTTCAGCTGAAAGCCAAAACATCTAACATAAGACACATTATCCATTCAAACAAGTCATTTTTAAATAGATATAAAACAACAAAAGGGCCTGTTGAAATGCTGAGGGATAATCACAAACCTGTGGTGAAAAATAATCATCTCTGTGGCACAAACGGGAAAACACGAGTATGAATCAATACTTTTGAACATATTCTCTCAGCTGGTGTTGTAGATGGTGTAAAAAAAATCTTGCTATGGGCAATTACAGAGCGTGATTTATAGCGGTGAGCAAAATGCATAGCACTCTATAGAAATGATGAATTGCATGCTGTATCCTTGGGAGTGAATCAATACATCCAGTTCATATATTGGTGTCATAGTGCACTATACATATTCAGTGCAAGTGAATAAGTTTTGCATATACCAATTCTTTTCATACGGCATATTTTGTATACAAGTCTATTGGACTGCTGATTGGTAAAGTGTAGTTCAGCATAGCCTAGCAGCAGCCTGGGGCCTGTGGTGAGTTTTTCAGCTTAATTTGACTGGCCTCCTCCATCTCTGTCATCGGAGGGCTGTTTTTGGACCTGGCTACCACATTATTAATAACGCTGATACATTCTCATTTGGCCCGCCGGGGAAATGAATTATTCTAATGGCTATAATTCCACTGTCGCCCCGACTCCCCCTGCTTAGCATGTGGGGCAAGATGGATGAGATGTGTGATTGAGTGGAACAGTGACATGGATGCAGCGATTAAACGTTCTTAAGCTGAGCTGTGAGCATGACCGGAGGGTCCGTATGTGCCGAGCGGGAAAATACTCTCATCGGAGATTCATTCAAGCGGGCGCACTGTGAGAGACATTGCGTATGGGGTGGGGGAAGCTGTTCAATGAGTAATCATGTCGTGATGTAATGAATATTAATTAGCTGATATTGACAGGGTCCCCTCTGGCCAAACAGTAGGTCAACCGTTCGCTCATCTGTGGGAGGTCAGGCGAGCCAGTGCTGTCTAAACACGAAGAAAACTGTTTGCTTATCACGATGACTGCTCCATTTCCACTATCACACTCTCCAATTGGTTCAGTTCGGTCTCTCTCTCTCTCTCTCTCTCTCTCTCTCTCTCTCTCTCTCTCATGAAAATGAAAATGACATGAATGGTAATTACTGGATAACAGAAAGTCTGTAATGCGTGTTTGCAACTCTGACGGGTTTGGTTGAGCGAGGTCCTATCTGTGCGCTTTTTGTGACATAATAACAGCTTGTGACAGTTTTTCTTAGCACGGATAAATTATAGACCTACGTAAATGATCATAACAATAGGATAATAAACGGCTGACAAAGTGCTGGGAGACAGCACAGACGCTGCTTGCTACCTCCAAAAAATGTAAGATTTGAGATGTACCTGTGTGTTGTCAAAGTTTATATACAAGAGTACAAGAATGTGCTGACATTGCAGTTCACCTTTATTGATAGCCTACATCCAGCAAACCCCCCAACGAGCCCACCAAATGAGCAAATATCCGCATTGTCAAATATTCGAGTCAAGCTGTATCTTCCTCTATACTGCTCTCTTTTTCTGTCTCGCTCCCGCTCTCTTGCTCTCTCTCCACTGTTTGTCAAGCCAAGGTTTTGGTCTGCGATAACTCTGTTGTTCTTCTACACCCAACGTTGACGAATGTGCTCCCCGTGATTATAATAAAATCCTGCAACCACTTGGCATGGTTTGATTTGGTACAGAGCTCTAATTGGATACAGTGCCATCATGCTGGACTCTAATTATGGTTTCCATAACAACTGCACAAAAAAAGGTTTCTTCTGGAGAGTCGTGACAGATTTGAGGAAAAAAATATCAAGAGCAAAGTATGGTATGCTTTCATCTGTTTTTGTCCTGCTCTCTTTCTGGGGGAGTTGTATGATGTGGCAGAATGGCAAAGAAATCTTCTACTTCTTCAATATGTTTTGACAAATATACAGCAATTAGAGCATTAGTCCTCCCCAAAATCCTGCTTCTTAGAAGAATTTGAAACCCAAACGGAAAGGGACAAACTAAATATCTGACCTCTTGCCACAACCTGAGGGACGTCCAGTGAAACGCTACCACATGAAACACTGGTTATTCTGTGTCGTGTGCAGATTAGCTTGTTGTTTGATTGTCATATTTGAGTTACAGTGCCCTATTTATTATTGTTTGTGATTGTACGCGTAGATGTTTTCCTGTATATTTCATATCTCATGCTGCCTAGCTATTATTAGACTCGTCTCACCCAGGGTGAGAGCACAGGTCTGTGAAGTTATTCAAGTTCAGCATCGTGGGTTCACTGATCCTCTGGTTATTGTTTTCAGCTGCCTTCTCCGCTTGTCTCCTTTTCTTAACTTTTGGATAACACCATGCACAAAGACACACATGTGCACGCATGGACATGCACAGACACATGCACTGGACCTAATTATACATGAACACACATTCACTTCATATTCACACTCATTCATTTTCGGGGCAACAGCAGAAACCTGCCACTGCGAGCAAACCTTAGAACACAGCAGAAGCAGCTCTTGGCACTGTGTATGTGTGGGTGTGCACATGCCTGTGTGTTTGTGTTTTTTTTTTTTTTTTTTTTGACAAAAATCTGCTTGGTTAAATATAGTTTCAGAATACTTTGAGTGTTTTTAAGGTCATGTGCTTTTTGTGAAACCTTAATTAGCTCAAGGAATAAAACCGATGATTTATGATCCAGAATGATCAGAGACAGGACCAGACAAATAAAACAGCACATCATTTATAACTGCTCATTTAAGTCGTTTCCAAGTTCCCTTTGGTGATAAGAGCAAATGGTGTTTTGTGCTTTTTTTTAATCCACACATGTATGAGTCTGTATTGTTTCAGCTCATTTCATTTAGGTTGCTCGAGATCAAACTCGGTATTCCTTGTTCATGTCGTAAATCCAGTAGCAGAGTTCTAAGTCTCTTCTTGAAGACAGCTGATGTCATGGGGCTTTGTTCTGTGTATTCTGGTGGTGAAGATGCTGCCACATAAAAGGCTAAAAGCCTGCTAAAGCCAGTCATGGCTCCCCATGGAGCAGTCTGGTTGTCTATCCGTGTGTGCGTGTGTTTGTGCACTGTGTGTGGATAGGAGAATGATGACGGGAATGATATGACACATGTAGGCGAGGGACAGTGCCTGTGTGTTCTTGGAAACCTGCGTTGCTCCATCTGCTGCTGTTAGGCAACCAGCTGCCTGCCTCCCATCGGCCCAGCAACACCAGCCACAACTACTCTGAAACCATGGTAACCGGTTCCAGTCTGTGGGGTGCCCAGAATGACTGACCCCCCTCCTCTTCCTCCTTCCGTTCTTTTCATCCTCTTTTTGTAAATAATGTAAAAGGTCTTTTATTTCTCAGATGAATCATGAACTCGTCTTGCTCCTCTTGTTTAAGATCTGCTTCTCAGATGTTGCAAAGACTATGCAGTGTTTACATGAAGCGTATGCACTGTCAGTACAGTGTGGCACTGGGAATGAACATGCACTAACCAAGCGAACCCACTTTACACACCCACACATCACAGTGCTCCGTTTACTCACCTGCTTGCTCATTTGCAGACTCATAAATTCCAGCCATGCACACACAGACACATTAACTTTGACCCAAACTGTCATCCCCAGCCTGAAGTAAGCACAATTAGAGAGGATCCCTTCCATTCAGTGAGAGCCACTCTCCTTTGCGCGTCTCATGTTGTGAGATTGATTATCAGCACTCAGACATTCAGGGAACCCCACCCGCGACCACCATCAATCCTCATCACCACCAGAGCCTTTACATTCCCCATAATCAACGGGGATCCAAACCAAACATGCACACTCACAACATCAGAAAATGCTGAGAGCAGATGCACAAAATTCATTAACTTCATTGCAATTTGTGTTGTAAAATGTAAATATCTATATCACTACATGTATAGCTGTAAGAAAAATGAATATAACATAAACATGTGTTTCGCAAAGTGGTGAACTTCACCCAATCCTCACTTGGGAACAACTACGCCTTTCAAGGATGCTTTTCATGATACAATCACCTGTTTTTGAGTTTGACAGCTTTCTTTTGATGCTCCTGTCCTGTCTTGTTTGAAACATGTTGCTGACATCAAGTTCAGGATAAACAAATCAACAAGGCTGATAATTTTATGGAAAAAAAGTTAAAAAAAAAAGTATTGAGACTGGAAATTGTTGAAAAATCATGGTTAATGGAGGCATACAAACCATTACCATTATATACTGAAAACAATATCGCATTATCACCCAGGTCATCTTTTGTAAATTGCATTGGTAAATTGGAAATGAGAGATATAGATGGTCATGGTGCAGCACCTGACAGACACAGTGAGGGAGGGCTATTGTTAACTGTTTCTCTAGCTTCCTCTACAGCTGTATCTTTTGTATGGTCAATTTCTGATATGTAGTCTCTGGCACCTGCAACCCAACAGTGATTAAAAGAGACAGCTGATGCTGCTTTTGCAGCTCGGTATGAATGCTTTTCATAAGCTGTAATTAACGAGCTCCTGGTCTCATTATAAATAAAAGAACTGTTTTAAGTTACAGATATTGTTTGAGAATAGGTTTTTATTATTAAAGGGATAGCGGGTGCTTAGCCATTATAATCCAGAAAAACATGCTACAAATGCTTCTGCTGATCAAGTCAGCATTGCTGACATGAACATGATTAAGCTGCATTTAATAAGATGTGCTTAAAAACAAGAGCAAAGCGATTGTGGCAACCTCTTTGACAGGTTAATCATCATTTGTTCATTTCCAGCGACTGCCGAGCCTTGTGGCAATATGTTAATTATACGTAAACCCTGTTAGCATGCAATGAGTTATGATGACAAATGCAACAGCACATTGCTCATGCACTCTTCTTTTCACACCACAGCAAGACAAGTGAAGACGTGGTATATATACAGTTTGCACACCACCACACACTACCACCAACAGCCACTGTTAATATACTGCTGATTTGCTGAGCACATTTGTATGTGTTGTTGCTCGATGCTTTTGTGAGTTTTGGCAGCAAAAAAATATATAAATGAGGGAAAAATCAGCCTGCTGTCATAACACTTCGGTGATGATTAACAGGAATTGAACCTGCTCTGCATTATCGCAGGAGATCAGGATACCTCTTGTCAAACAGACCTACTGAGAATGGTATCACAGAGCTCAGCTATAGACCATGAATTGGTAGCATCAAATGTTGTGATTTTATTGACAGTAAGCTTTGGCTATTTTTAGCATTGCAGCAATTGTAGTTTGGCCATTTCACCAGAAGCCAGATACATAAAATGTCTGTGTAGATGCAGAACTGGAACTGTGTGTAAGCACAAAAACAGAAGTTTGCATATGCATTATTTCAGTCAGATTGATAAAGCCATGCTATATGCCTGATTCTATTTCAGAAATCTTTATGATTTCCAGTTGCACCGCACACCATAAATGGATGTCCCTAATCACCCATTTCCATATCAGCCTGCTCCACAGCCAGAGAGACAAAGTGCAATTTACCAACTGTGTAGCATTGACAAGGTTCTCCAAAAGTGCCAGAAAAGCAGCCATTACGCACAGTTGTGCCTATGTGTAGCGTCCATACTACTAAATTATCCCGTGCACCCGTAAACCATCATTGATAATACAATCATCATGATCAAATGTCAGGCAGACAATCAATGATCGTGACTACCTAAAGAAACAATGTTTCATATTTAGATTCCCTCTCTCACCTTATATTTCATCTCCTCCTCACCATTTCACCCACTTCTGGCTCAAGAAAGCTGTGTATGCCTGCGTATGTGAGGCGCACACATTTTCGTCTTTTATAAATACCACTTCATATATGGCTGTGGTTGGCTTTGCTAAGCAGGGCTATAGCAGCACAGCGTTCTCCTGCTGCGAGGCAGTGGTGAAAATGCATTTCATGGCTTGGCTTGGCACAGCACAGCTAAAGCAAACTGGGCCCATGGAAAAAGCCGTTCACATAGGGCAGAAATATCTGATGACACTTAAGTCAGTGATGTCAGAGGCATTTTTTTTCCAACAGCTGCCAATGGCAAAACATGCTGTTACTTCACTGATTGGGGCGTAGCCAGAATTGCAATATGCTTAAAATTTTAAACCCACAGCACGCACTGCAGCCAGATCTTTCTGCCATATGTTACTCAATGTCGAACTGCTTACTTTAACACATCAAGAGGAGAAAAAGAAACTTCATCAACTTGGCAGAGCAGCCTAATTAAATCAGATCTGTGCAAGGGGACAAATATTATGTCATCACTCAAACATAAGCGGGATCTGCTACTGTATAAAACCATGGCATGGATTAAAGCTTTAACATAATATATACTTGTATAAACTGCATTTCTTACTGTATATGCTATGTTTGTGTGTGTTAGTGTGTTCTGTATTTGTCCTATAGAGTCATGTCTTGAAGGGGTTTTGCTAAATGTCATATCACTGGCGATGCTGGACAGTCTTGTATTTCTGCGTGGGCCTGTATTTGCAAATCTTTGTGCACAAACGTACATATGTGTTGCTGGTTAACAGTGGGCGGCGGAGATGCCTCCTTCTGGCCAGCTCACCCAGTGAGACTGGCAGACAGCACTGCCTCTTTGTGAAACATGCTAAACTCTCTGCTTCCCAACGTAAACACTCAATGACATTATGCTAACACCAGATCAGATAATTCACCAAGCACATTTTTTTCTCTCTCCATATCTTGCATATGAAGTGGTAACTAGAATGACTTCATCTGTGTCTTTTCACACCGTCATCATTGTGCTATTCAGATGAATGTGTCTGAGGTGCCCAGGTGACACAGGCACTAATGTCTCACCTCTGCACAGACCCCTGATCTGGTCCCCTGTAGTGGTACTGGAGTTTGATTAAACATTCTAACAAACACAACTGGGTGTGTTTGAGTTTTTCTTATAATAAACAATGGTTGTTCTTCAGTAACCTCTGAATTATGTTTCATAAGACGCTTCCTTTTTACAAGAAACAAGTGCTGAAAAACGCCCTGATGTGAATTTTTGAGTAAGTTCGACTGCAAAGCACAGTAGACAGAAGTCGTTAAATGGCATACAGAGTGGAATTGGTTGTTCCCCTGACATGAGATGAATTATTAACAATGACAGTCCTCCTCATCGTGATAGTGGCAAGAGAGAGTGAAGCGATTATGTGACTTTCATTGAATACTGATACCTTATGCACAGCAGGTTTATAGGTCTCTTTAGGCTGCTGGCTCCAGCTCCACTTAGAAAGCTGATAGTCAGTTGGCCGAGATATTGACATCCTGGTTCGTTTGAGCTCAGAAGCCGAGCTGCTAATGGGGATTTAAGCCACAGATTTCCAAGCATGTGCATTATTCGTCCTAACCACAAGTCCCACTATTGACAACAGGCATCAACACCAAATTATCAGAAAGAGGAAGGGGAAGGTGTACTTGATAAAAACAATTTCCACAACATTATGCTACTTGTGTGAAGCACACAAAGAGACAACAGTCACTCCGAGATGGAGGCTAAAGATATGACACACAAGCACAAAGCACAAGAAAGCTTCAGCCGGAGGGAGAGAGAAGGGGATTGTGCACAGGAGATGAGACCAGGAGATAGCAGAACAGAGAGCCTTTGGAGAAACTGAGTGAGAGTGTTGTAATGGTGTGGAAGAGGAGGGGAGACAGTGTGGTGTTGTGTGATTGAGGGGGAGAGAAAGAAATAGAGATGAGAGAGGGTAAGAGATCTGAAAGGAAGCTCGCAGTTTGGCGTGTAAAGACGGACACACATTATAATTGTCTGATGAAAATGATAATCCAGGCGAGTTGGACTGAGTCCGTTCCAGTCAGGGCTAGTTGCTGTTGACAGTTGAGGAATAAAGCCGCACACTGTGTGAGATGCCGTTCTTTGCATCCTGATCCAGTCAATCCCTGTCATTACAATGAATATAATTTCATTTGGGATTTTTATGACTAGAATCAGGACAGATGAACAAAAATTGTCAGGACATGGTGAGCATGTGCAAAATTGTGTTTTTATTGTCGTTATTTCCAGCAGTTTAAATGCAACCTAAAAATAGCACATGGTGTGTTGATGGTGGACAAAATAACTGTAGCTTTTTAACACGGTGAGAACATTTCCTTAGCTCTGTCATTTTTCAAGGCAAAACATAGAATAAACCGTAATGAGAACTGCTGCCTTATTCAAATGAGAAAACAAGCATCGCCTTGCCCTCCCCTATAATAATCGTACATGTAACAAGACGCTGATTTGCATTTTCTCTTATTTAACATTCATTTATGTGTTGAAAACTCTCATTTGGTCAACATTTGGATGGAAACATACTGTACTACCAGTCCAGGGAATAAGATGGCACAGATACAGTACATTTTTTTCAGCTCGAGCAGACTACACAGTGACCCGCTACATCAAAACATTCCGTTATTGCAAGCAGTCAACCTGTGATCTAATAGAGAGGTTCCCTGTAGGGAGCTCGATATTTTGCCCTATTTTTCTGTTCTGTTCATTTCATAATCTATGCCTTCTCCCTTCACCCTCTTGTGTTTCGTCTGACTCACAGATCTTAAAACCTTTCCTTTATCTTCTGTTCACTCACTGCATTCTCCCATCACGTTAAATGTCAAGGCCATTCATATGTGTGGGGGTTTTACTCAGATGTGTATGTGGAAGAGGAAATAGCCTTCACAAACTGTCATGTTTTCAGAGCAGAGCAAATTTCTTTCCTCATTATCAGATCAGTAAATCACGCCATCCCACCAATACGAGGGAATATTGATTCGTTCCCGGACCTCGGCTCGTGGCAGTCAATCCAGCAGGATATTAAAGCTGCTCTTGTTGTTATGACAGCGACAGACATCATAGACTACATCTTTTACACATTCTGTTTTAGTCTTGCTGTTTACCAATGATACATATTCAATGCAATATCAAAACATTATGACACACATTTCATCATGTGATCTCAGTCGCTGATTTTATCAGTGATTCGAAAGATCTCCACTCTCACATCTGTCGGCTCACTTCTGCACATATTTTCTGGTTAGGCGGGCAGCGATGTGAGTTCTCATTAATGTTCCCTCAGGCTCTCTTGTTTCTTGTATCCCTGCAAGTATACTCTACTGTATGTACTACCTCTTTATTTTTTGGGAGGGGTGCAGGCGTGAATGATGCAGGATTCAAGGAGTGGAAGCAAAATATTTTCCACGCAGCCGTTTACCAATTGCTGTCTACTGTACTGTAGCAGGGCAGGGAAAGAATTTATGCTGCACAGGCTTCATAAATATTGAATGTGGCCCTTACCTGCCTGCCTGCCTCTCACTGCCTACCTTATTGCTTGACTGCTTGCTAGCAGAGGTGAGTGCTGGTTGTCTAGCTCGTTCAGTTCCTGTTACATAATGCCCTACCTCATCCACTGCAGTGAGGCAAGAGTTGGGATTCCCTCCTGCACATGGAAATGAGCAGTGGGGAGAAGGGAGGAGTGAGAGGAGGGAGGAACGCAGGGAGAACACCATGCAGCACAAAGAGAAAAATGGGTGGTTATTAACAAGTAAGAGTGCGGACAGGCAGAGTGGGAGGAGAATGCTTGCTGAAAGGCATTTGGGCTGCAGATGACAGATACGATGCTAACAAAAACAAGAATGACCAGAAAGGAGTAAGATCAGATTCTTCTCTTTGTGGTGGAAACGTGATATCTGTTGTTTACCATTTGAGTGGCTGATTATGGTAAACAGAAACGGATGATTCACAGTGCTGGAGATGAGGGAAATGAGTAACACACCAAGTGTTTCCTGCAGACCTGAGGGAACGACTTGGCTTTGCAGGACTGAGATTTGAATAAGCTGAGGTTTAAAGTACTGAAGCAAATCCAGTTGGAACAGGTAAAGAAATAGCGAAACAAAAACATGGAAGCAATATTGAAATGTATTAGTTGCATAATGCACCCTGCTGGTCCTTTGGATCCATCTCTTGAATGAATCTAATTTCAAACAGTTTTTCAGGTAGGAAAATTAATTGGTTTTGTCCCTGCCTGTAAGAATTAATGACATTTATTTATATAGCAATGTGGTCGAAAGGTGTTGGATGCTGCAGAGATAATACACAATGATAACTGAGAGCAGGGCAGAGAGGCATGGTTGGTGGGTCTGACACAAGATCTGCTCATAGTATCGAATGAAAAAATTACTTATTATCCAGCTCACACAGACCTCTTCAAAACATGACTCAGAAGGTGCTATGATAAATGAAATGGTACCCTATTTTGAGAAAGAAAAAAAAACACAACTATGTAACATCTCTCTTTTGGTTGGTGTGGAGGAGAGTGGCTGAAAAGACAGGAGAGTGAGGCTGTGACCTCAGACAGTGGTTGCTATTTGAACCTACGATATCAAAGTAGATGAAATGTTTCTGATCCTATTCTCTTACCTCAGACTCACAGCCAGTCCCAAACTCAGTGTACCAATGAATGTTTGTTTTCTCCAGGAAAGATGAATTTGCAAAACAGAATCAGGAAAAGCAGAAATGAACGAGAAAAAAGCAGCTGATCCAAGATAATTATCCTGTGGCACCAAGTGACAGAAAGAAAAACTGTCATCAAGAAATACTAAATAAAAGCAGCACAACTCACATTTATTGGTCAGTTTTGTTTCATTTCTCATTCCCATGAAAAACTAGCCATTCGTAGATAACATTAATATCACGCCAAGACATTTTAGGGGAGCTACAGTGTTAACTGGTTGCTCAAAAAATTGAATCTAACATCTCTCACAGCAAACATCAGGCTTCGGTGTCAGTCTCAGATACAAAGAGGAAGAGCTTCTTTCCAGATAACATTTTCCACTGACATTTAATAATCCTTCAGGGAGAAATGCATCATTAATGAACCAAAGATATAAACTCTCTCCAGACTTTTAACTCAATAGACCAGAATACAATACAGCCACAGGGAAATATTGTAATTTAATCTAATTTTGTTTGTTTTTTGCAAATTAACTCCTGGCATTTACTAATTGCATATTGATTATCTACAATAGTGGGGAGTACACCTGCAAAATTGTTGTTTTGCTATGGTACAGCACATCTGGCATGCGTTCTCCTGTTGCAACATGCTTCCTGTTATTCAATAAAGTTCAATTCATTTCATTACAAATGTATTAATCCATGAAAGCAATTTGGTCTTGGACACAAGTCAGAACAGACAGGAAACAGACATGCACACAGACATTAACAGGCAAAAGGGCTGTTTGGGACAATGTTGATTTCTTGGTGCAATTGAATTGAATTTAGCCTTATTATTATTATTATTATTATTATTAGTCATAGAAAAAATGAATTTAAAACTAAATGAATAAGGAAACAGTTCACAGTGGCAGTTCGGAATTGAATTATTTCATGTGCCAAGCTCCAGATAGAGCACGTCATTGTTCACCAGGCGTATCACTTCTGGAATAAATGATGCTCTGCAGTGGGTGGTAGAGCACTGGAGGTGGTCTAGGCAGTGCCTGAGAGGCTGCATCTGGAACTGGAGGCAAAAGACTTTGCTACTTTCCCTCATGATGTCATGGGGCTTTGTCTTAACCTGCTGTTCACAGAATGAGGCTAGGCTTCAGAGGGGTACTCCCGGGTGTTCATTATGGTTTCAAAATGATTTCTGTTTTTGACAATGAGGGATGGGAACCAGCGAATGAAGGAGAAACACCGTACACTCTCAGTGAAGTAACTGTAGGAAGGTTTGTTGGATGGATTTTGGACTCTGAATGAATTCACTTTTCGGAGGAAGTATTGACATTGATGTGCTTTTTGATTATGGCTTTTGTTTGCTCAAACTTTAAAGTGTTATCAATTGAGATATTTATACTGATCCACAACATCCACCTCCTTGCCGGGTCTGTCCTAGAGGCTTCCCCCTGAAATCAATAACCAACTTTTTAGTCTTGATGATGTTCAACTCCAACAGAGCATTGTCAGCGAATTTGATGTGGTGGTGGTTGGGGTGGATGCTCTTTCAGTCATTAGTACAGAGAATGAACAGGAAGAGGGATAGGACACACCCTTGTGATGAGCCCGTGCTGGTCTACAGTGTTTGATAAAGTGCCATTAGTAAGGACTCTCTGAGCTCTATCTGTTAAAAAATGCATAACCCATAAATTTAGACCTCGTTCTAGATTGAACCGAGTGACCAGTTTCTTGGTGAGGATGACAGGCTGAAGGGTGTTAAAAGAGGGGTGTTAAAAGCAGAAAGAAAATAGGAGCCTGGCAAAGGCTCTGCTCCTTTAGGACCCTCGTGACCAAGAGCAGTGGGCTTGCGGTTCTTGTGGGAGCAAACCTTTTCTTTTTTGAGGATGGGGATGATTATTGAGATTTTCCATGGCAGCAGGACCACACCTTGGTCTAGCAAGGAGGACCCTGCTGAGCTGCTCAGCACAGTGTTTGAGGGTCCTTCCACAGATACCATTAGGTCCAGCAGTATTTTTGCTTGTGGTGGCTTGAGGAGGTTCAGCATATCCTGTTCTTGGAGGGTGAGTGTTAGTGTGAGTGGTACAAGGCTGTGTTTGACCTCCGCCATGTTGAATGCAAGGTCAGGCCTGTCAAAGTGGGTGTTATTTTGGAATATGGTGATCTGCTTAGTATGAATTACAAAATCAACACAGGATGGAATGTATTTTGATATTGTGGGCGCTTGCTCATCTGGGCTAGTGCTTGAATCCAAGATCAGCTCTCATGTGGTGCAGTCAAAACAACCCTGCAAGGCCTCAATGCTTGATGGAGTCCATGTTTTGACTGTCCTCATCTTTCTCTCTGCTCACTTCACCACAGGGAAGTGGGCTTGGGCAAGTAGGATGATGTTCATGATCCGCCAATCCAAGTGGAGGGAGGCAAAGTGACCTATAGGCTCCAGGAACAGGTCCATAACACCTATCTAGGGTTTTATGCATGCGTGTGTTACAGGTCTCAGATTGGTGGTAGCCTTTAATTGATTTGTCCGTGATTAAAGTCGGCATGGATGAATCTGTGAGCTTCTGGTGAGATGGTATCCAGTGTGTGTAATATGTTGGCTAACAGATCAGTGGTTTTGTCAACATTTGCACATAAATGGATGTAACCAAGTCTGTCGAATAGCTGGGGGAATTCATAAGGCAAATGAAAGGTGAGTGGGTCATTTTTTCTTTTCTTTTGGATTGAACAAATGTCTCCAATTATCACAGTGGGCAGTGGGGTTCACCTTTTGGCAAGTTTTAGTTTGTGTCTCAGAAAATCACCGATTCATCAGTGATCTGCATACTGTGATACTGCATCCATGGACTCACACTCAGGTCAGGCAGCCCCAGGTGTGTCTACACAGGTATGTTTGAAGTGCATGTGTCAGCAGAGACGCCTCTATGAGAATCATATATTTATTCTGTAGAGCTTACGTTAAGTCTTATTTATCTTATTTATGGTACTCAACAGACAATATCAGCATGTCAGCAGCTTGAAAAAACAAACATGTAAAGCTAAATATTAAGGTTACTGTAGCACCAAGAGAACTTGTTGAGAGTTTACAGCTGGTGACCTTTTTTTTTTTTTTTTGGGGTGGGGGTGGGGGTGGGGGTGGGGGGACTGATAATAAAAACTGTAATTAGAACAGCTGCCATACACAACAGAGAAAACATTTCCTTCTTACATTATCTATAATTCATATCCAAAGCTGCTTCCATGTTATTAACTGTGGATTATTCATTAAGGTAATGGGTTGTTCTCTTTGTCTGGATTATAATAGTTAATCTGTCTCTCCTGACTGAGACTAGGATATGTGATCACCCATTGGTTGGTGAAAACCCTTTCAGGCTTCCATGGTGCTGCATCAACCAATTATCTTTCTCCATTCAGTCTAATTACTCCCTGTTTATTTATGTAATCTTTGACACGATGGCTCTTGTGCGAAACTGTCACTGCATATAAGATCCCAGATAAAACAGCCAGCAGGTCCAGATGCACAGCAGACCTATGACATATGACAGGTGTGCGAATTAATATGTCATTAAAGGATTTTGCAGAAGTTGCTCAAACCAGACAAAGGGCTTTTAATAATGGATTTTACGTCAGTTTGTGTGTAATTTGTTATACTCTGTGGTCTGCATCTGTTATCTAATACACAAGCAAAGTTGTGCTCTAACTAAAAGCTTAAACGGTGATGCAGTTGCCCTGTCTAGCCAGAGGTCCTTGGATGTCCAGATGGTGTCAAGCAAAAAAATCGGCAACTTGATTTCCCGTCTTGAGAAGTGATACCTTACTGGGGGAGTGCTATTACAAGTCTTTGAAATGTTATACAGACATTCGTGGTCTTCAAAGGATGTATTCCACTAACTTTGGTGATTTCCTCCAGCGCCACCAGTAGGTCAAAATTAAAATTTTATCTGTTCACTTTTTACAGACAGTCATGTCCCCCTCACTCTGGTGACCCGATGACTTTTTATGTTGTGCCATCATCAAGTCAAAATTTTATTTTGTTCGATACTTGTTACCGAATCTCAAGTGAAGACATTGTCACACACAGATGTGTACGTGTAGCTGATTAAGCACGTCCGTATGACGGTGCCATATTGTAAGGCTACTATTCAGGGCTGACAAAGCTGATGTCTATGGGTCTCATGCCTCAGTGAGTCATGTGAATAATTTGTGAATTGTCTGTCTAAAATTGGGGAATTATGTTTGAAAAGGGCGACAATTTACATGCTTTTCATCTGACGTGAATGTAAATACCATCAAATTAAGGCTTAATGTCAGCACGTGAACCAGTCATTGTTTCATTTCAAATTCAGTGTGATGTGCTAGAGCACAGAGCCAACTTAACAAAAAGCTCTGTCACGAATGCTGTGTATTTCCTTTCTGTCTTTTTCTCAGTAATCACAAGTGAGTCGAGCTCCCATCTCTGACAAATACTCCACATTAACTACAACAATAGCCTGAAGAATAAGCAGGAGGCGACACCCCAGCTGTACCGCTCCTCTAATAGGGGAAGCAGTCATGTTTTGTGCTATTTGTGGTGGATGTTATCAATGTGCATTCTCTGGGCAGTGTGTCTTATCCATCTTTTCTGCCTGTCCCTGGTGCTCTGATGTGCTGGTAGTGCTGATAAGCAGAGGTGCGAGACACTCTCTGCTCAGGCTAATCTGTTGAGAATGAAGCTACTGCCTTTCCTGTGCCAACCAGGGGCATATGGGGAGGATGATGGAAGAGAGGTTGTTAGTGGGACAAATAGCTGCAGACTCTATTTGGACTCTCGGCTCTCAGAGGGCACGGGGGTGTTGAGGGACTGAGAGGCCAGGCACTGTCAAGGTTAGCAGTGGTGCATTTCATTCAATTTCATCAGTTTCTCGACCTAACAGTTTTTCTTCTTTGAGCTGAAGGCCTGCAGAATGTTCGTCGGCTGTGTTTTTGACTGCTGTCACCTGATAAGCTTATTTTTTTGGGTTTGTTTTGTTTTCCATGTGAAAGCCCTGGCATATATGCCAGCTCTGTGCGCTGTTTTTACACAATAACTAAAAGTGTCACTCATTTCTGCTGTTTTCTCCCCAGGAGGGATATGCTCAACTTTGTTTCGAAACGCTAGCTGGCTGGGTGACTTTATTTATCTCACTGTTATGCCTGAACCATCTTATCTCTTTCTCCTCCATCATATTTTCTTTGTCCACGCGCCTGCCTGTTTACTCTTGTTATGTCTTCAGGGTTTAGAGTCATATAGCTCGGCATTATCTGTTAGCGTCCATTTCCCCCCCCATGTTTGTTTTTGGTATAGTCCATTTTCAGGGATTGTGGCCTGTGAAAAATGACAAAAAGAAAATTCAAATAGACCAATGCTTGACAACACTTCATGTACCCCTTTCATTTGCAAATAACATATCAGTGTATGGAGTAAATGATTCCTAAATTGTCCACAACAAACAGATAAAGAAGGAGATTGAGAAAGAGCAGAGGAGACAAAGTAAATGAGAGCTGCAGCTGCCCCTCGTGGGAGGTTTCTGCGTCAGCCAGTCAATTAAATTCAGTTGTCTTTGTCTTCTTCCGAAGGTTGTAAAAAGCATCAATATTTCTGGGAAGCTGCACTTAACTCAGTTTGCTGTACATTCAATTGTGCGCAAAATGCGAGGAGCAAATCCTTCCATCTTGTTTCATAATTAGAGTCATTTCATGCGTTGACTTCTTGACTGGCAGGTGGAAAATTGTTTTCTGTTAAACACACCCCTTGTGACAATACTGTAAGAAAAGGATAATAAAAGGCAACTGGACGCATCCATAATATCAAAATTATAATTAGGATGAACCCCTAATCTCAGCGGAATATGAAAAAATATAACAATTTAGTTTACAGCTTTGATTGTTTGATACATATCCTCCACCTGTTTCTGACTTTATCTGTGTTAATAGATTATTTAATGCTTCACTTACTGTAACTTAATATTTTATTGCTGATTTGTAAAGCATTCATGAATAATTTAATAGCCATTAATGCAGTCAATACTAGCAATTGTAGAGTGGCACCAAAGGATCATGCTGTGAGCCTTGCTGATCAATTTTCCATAAAAGCAATTAATAGAAACATTCATGTCATGTCTATCCATGTGAAGAACGTCGCGCTGAACATTACAAAAAAGTAACAGTGTAATTGTGAAGAGGATGACAAAGACAGAGAGACAGAAAGGGAGACTGGGTGAGAGGGAGGAACGAAGCCACTCAGCCTGTACTGGCAGTGATAAAGGGTAATGAGTTATAGCATTCACAGGTACACAGTGCTCACATATATCACAGCTCCATCAGCTCTGGCTGATTCGTGACAGATTATTGCACACTGATCTCACTCAAGATCTCAAATCCTTGCACACTGTGGTGTGGCAATAGCTTTGCTTGACGTGTGTATATGTGTATGTGCGTGAGATATATATACCCCCAGGATTTGCGTTTATGCTCTTTTCAGGGGCTCCACGAAGACTCATTAGTCTGGTCAAGTGAAGGGCAGAATACATAACTGAACCAGAGAGTGAAAGAGCGAGAGAGAGACAGGGAAAGAGAGAGAGAGAAGAGGGGAAAAGAGAAGTAGATACCATGGAGTGAAAGTGGCTGCTTCTCACATCACCATCTCCGAACAAGGCAGGCAGCCTCCGTTAATGAATTGAACTGCCCCATGCTAATGAATGGAGTCTAGAGATAGGCAATAGGAAATGAAGGGAGTAGGGGGATGTCAAACTACATGAACGATGAAGTAGCTCATATCAGGGCCTATATTACAGAGGCCTATTAGTTCTCCTGTCTCTGCTGGCAATGGGCGTAATGAGGCAGGCTCCAAAGACCAAATTGATGCCTACTCTATCTCGTACTCCAAGGATGGAGGGCAAGCTTATTTTAGAGTTGTACGATAGGCTGTAGTAACCAGCGAAAGTCTCTTTGGCTCTTGTACTGCTGTACAATGACACGACTCAGACTTGTATCTTTAGATCAGTCCGACAATCTTTTAAGTTCATTCTATAGCATCTGAGTTTGTTTGCTGTTTGTCAGTCACAAAAACTGTCCACCCATTGTCCATCTCAATACAGTGCAAATCCGTCTGTGACATGTCTCATTTTCTACAACAATGGTAAAAAATTTATATTTAAAAGTTAATATTTACTATGAAATAGTGGTCACAAAGAGTTTTAATGGTATGTGTTATTAATTGTTCACTATATCATTTAATATTGTTAAATGTATTATTATTTTATATAATGTGTGTATACATAATTATATTAATATCAGCATGAGGAATGTTATTATATTACATTGTGTATGTAATATGCCTCATGCTCAGTCCTAAAATCTTGAAACACACTATGCATGGATAAGATTGCACATATTAACATACAGTATTCCAATGGTTATTGTATGGAGACGATGAGGTTGTTCTTTCAGTCTTTCAGCTTCACAGTTTGGGAAAGGGTGGTCAGTTGTTCATTCATTTTTAAAGATTTTTAAACAGCATACAGGAGCTAGTTTACATGTCACAGCTTTGTAGCAAGTTCATACTGAGGAACTCTGGATGTCTGTCAGGAAGATTTCCTCGATTTTCAGTAGACCAGAAACATGCATTATTTGAAAATCGAAGGTAATGTGCCATTAACTGATACATTCTATTAAATACCTTTTTATTCATGTATTAATTGAGAAAACTTTCCGTCGTCTTCTTGTAGTATTTGCAGTCAATTGGACTTTTCTTGCATTGCTTTGCGTTGCGACACATTTTGACACCCTTCACCCTTATCATTCCTGATATGCACTGTGGGCAACAATCAGAGCAGAGTGATCATGGACAAAACCCCTCATTAAAGAAAGTGCTTCTTCTGGAGATGACAGGGACAGTGAGGGAGAGGGCTGACCTTATTAGCAAAGCCTGGTAGGTTAACACAGTGTCATGCCATCATTCAGATCTTTCTTCCACTGCTTGCCTTAGCAGCAAGTGCCTTGCCAGGTAATTACTACCTTGTGTCGCGTCCTCTCTGCACACATGAAGACCTTATAGCACTGCAGTGTTCTGATTTTACCCATCAAATGGAACTTTTTTTCCTTTTTGTACTAGCCTAATTATGTAAAGACTTGTTTGATCATGCACAGCCTGCAGCTCCCTTCACTAAGATGGAACTCTGAGGCAGATGGGTCTGAATGTGTGATCTCGTGCAGTGGCCCAAACATGATTTATCTTTTGGGAAGACGAGATTTACTAACTTTTACTAAAACCAATCTCAACATCAACCCTAAGGAAAAAAGTAAAAGTGATCTTGCTTACTTAGTAACCTTACTGAGCCAAGGGAGCACACATACAGGCACAAAAAAATCAACAACAGTGGAACAATTTCCAGGTATTTCAGGTTTAGCCTCTCAAATTTAAAAGAAATATTGATTTATCAGATAGAATGAGCCCTAACCACCTCAACTCTGAGGCAATTAACGGCATATCCCACCTCTATGTGATGCGTTGGTGTCCACTGATTGGAAAAATGCTGGGTGTGAGTGTGAGTGTTCAGGAGTTCCTCAAGGGAGAAAGCTTTTCAAGCTGCTATGCAGCATAGACGGTTCCCAGTTCTACACCACCAATCATTATAGATAGTGCCAACTAAAATCTAATTCCCACAGTCCGATCTTCTCTGTAATTGCAAAGGCTGGTGGGTGGAATACATAGATTGTGTTGAGTACATAAATAAGACAGGCAAAGAAGAAAGTCTGACACATTTTAAAAGTAAATCTTAATATAAACATTTTATTCAGTGCATTTTTGTGTATACAACAAACAATAAACAACTGGAAGTTATCAGGCAGCCACAATGTCTGCCTGTAAATGTTGTTTTATCAGATTTAGCCTGGTAGTTTGGAACACATGATCCAACATGGGTTAATACACATAGCCTACATCATGCAGCTCTAGACCAGAATTTCCCTGCCTTCTCCCATGCAACAGATAGGTTCACCTAATACAACCTCCGGAGGAAACCAAGAAAAGAAAGCCTCCCAGAAGCATGTACCAGAAAGAAGTTATGTAGCTGAAGGGAAGAGTACCTAGCCCATAAAAAGGGTCCTTTTTGTACATAATTGTGTTTGTACATGCCCTGTGCAAGAAAGGGAGGATGTTCATTTTTGTTTTTTGTTTTTTTTCTTTTTTTTTCACTTTTACAAATATGACGTGTCCTATAAAATGTTAAGCCACCTAAAAGTCCACAGTATTCTTTTTTTAAATATAGAAAATATTGTCACCACAATAAGTTACTCAAACACATAACAAGCATCCTGGGAAGGGGCTTGCACCATATTTCTATGGTGAACTGTATCAGTCAATATAAGTTGACAAAAAAGGATGGCGCGGTGGGGGAGGGGTCAAAGGATGACACAAGCACAGAGAGAGGAAACCGATCACGAGGACAAGAGACGGAGACATTGTGACACAGTGGTAACAGAAGGGAATGGGGACACAGACTAGTCGTTTCATACATCGGCCATCGGGCATATCAGCAAGAAGCACAACATAAAGCACGCTGCCAACTTCTGTGTTTAAAATCACTTCCTTTGTCCATTGTTCCTTTTTCTCACAAAATCTTTGCTTTCTTTCGTCAAAAATGTACAATAAAAAAAAAAATTCCAGCTTTGCCTTTATATACTGGCTTGGTTTTCAGCGGCTTAAAGGGACACTCTTTCGTTCTGTCTTTGGTTTGCTGGAACCTTTTTCAATGACGAGACAGCAACAAAAAAATACAAATACTGAACAATGGCAAGGGAAGAGAACAAGAGGGGACAAAATCAAAATGAGTTATCAAATAAACAGCTCTCAGCTAATTCAGAAAATTAGCAAAAAAAAACAAAAACAAAAAAAAAACCAAGGTGCAGCTGTGGCATTTCTGAAAGGAAACAAAAACTGCAAGAGAGCCACACTGTCCCTTATATTTCAGGTCAGCTGAACATAGGCTTCGTTTTCCCATGCTAGAGAGCTCAGTCTCTGAGCGTGTGCACTAGGACGCAGGAGAGCTACCGTCTGGCTGGCCACAGTCCCAGCAGCACTAGGCTGCGCCACACCAGGGAGTTTATAGGCTTTGTATTCACAGAAGCATGGATAGACAGAGATCAGGGCTTGTACTGTACCACTGCAGCCTTGTAGACCAGCACCATTACTGGCTGCCCTGAACGCCTACACGCCTACCTCCCTGTCCCTGTCTGACAGATGCACGAGTGCTTTGTGTCTACATGACCTAAGAAAAGTTATTGTCCACAGGAAATTAAGAAAAATAAAATTAGATATAGATGAGCTAACTGGTATATGATCATCGCAAAAAGAGAGCGATCAAGGTAATAGATAAATCTCAAGCCCAAAATAAAATTTTTAATTTGTTTACCAGTATGGTTTTATGTGTTGTTAAGTGTCTTACTATTGATGCTGTTTTGATGATGACTGACCAGGATGGAAGCTAACTGTTTTTTTTTATTGATGATGTCTGGGGGTTTGTGTGTGGTTTGTTGTCGTAGCTAGTCCTGAACCGCTGATCGGTGAGAGAAGTCTGCTTGGATTCACGCTCTGCTGGAGGTAAGGTTTCGTGGTTCGGCCCCAGGCCTGGGTTCGGCTACCGGGCTACGTCGACTCGTTCTGGCTCACGGCTTTGCCTCCGTTGAGCACAGCCGAGGCACTCCGACTCTTGGTGGGTGTGCCGCTGCCGGAGCGGGAGAACTCTGTCAAGTCATGGAGGGATGGCTCTCTGTACATTGCCACTATGCAAACACAAAGTAAGGGAGAATCAGACAAAGTGACATTTTGTAGACATTAAACAAGCAAGAACAGCAAACAAGAACTGTGATTTATAGTATACAGATTGAGGCTGAACAATATGCAAAAAAAATACATTGTGATACTGTGAGTGTGATATGAGTCACAATTCTAGTGGGACAGTGAATATTTGCATTTCATTCTCGCTGAAAAAAAAATATAGAGATTATGATGATGTGATTTTTGCTGCACCAAATAGGCATGTTCTCTTACATCTGGAGAGTATGCTTTGTAGGCCTGGGCATATCTACAGCACCGTAATGCTTCATTTATAGCGATATGTTGTGGCACATTTTACAGCTCTTTTGATTTGGATATTGCACTTGGCCATATTGTGATTTAATTAAGTTCAATTAATTGTTCAGCCCTACCACGGATAGCTCTAAAATATTAAGTGAAACTTTTGGTTAATAGAGTAGGTCCTGTGATGCTATAGCATGAGATCTTACTTATGGTTCCCAGGAAACTGCTGAATAAGAAGATCACAGGAGACCAGGTTGGTGCTGTATTTAAAAAAAAAAAAAAAAAGTCCTATATCCACAGCATGGCATTATAAATTCAGGAGTTCCTAGTGCTTTAGCTTTGCTGTGTATGCAGCATTGGCCCAATCTGCATCTCAGCAGCCTCTTTTCAGAAGAAATATCAGTAATCTGAGGTTCACAGTCTTTGGTTTCAGGATGTTGTCAACATCCTTCTGCCTAGAATGCTGTTTGATGTTCATTCCTCAGGGAGTCTGTGGCTGAAACAGCAAACCCAGTCCTTCAGACACTTCACTTAGCAAAGCATTTTTTGTTACAGCAGCAATCCAGAGACCATCCTTATACACATCAATCAATGGCAGGGTTTCAGAGGGAAAATGCTGATGATTGGTTCCAGTCTTGTTGGTGACAGAATTGTGTGATTATAATGGTGGACGACTGACCCTTGTGATTACTGTATCACCTCAAGACCACTGCTGCTATTCATTTCTAAACATTAATCCCCAATAACAACCATCCATCTTGTCATTTTTCACGTTCCTCCACACAAATCTCCCCGTCCTTCTGCGACAGACGCCACTTAACCGACTACACGCTTTCTCGATAAAGGCAGCTCTCTGTGTCTTGCATCAAGACTTTCAGGAAGAATTGTAAGAGGATTTTCCTGTTTGGGTTTGAATGACGTGAGCTGAACTTGCTTCATCCAGAGGAAGACAGAATGAGAGGCTGTGGGCTGAGACTCACAGACTGGAACCAGAAGAGTAGTGAGTAATGGCTAGAAGAGATGCCATTGCCAATGCAGAGACAGCTTCTTAATTGGTGCCCTGTAACACCACTGACTCTGAATCTTTATGAGCTGCTGGAACAAATTCTCTTTTATTTCGCTTCCTCTCGCTCTTTCCCTTGCAAAGCTCTTTCCAAACCACTTGCTATATCTGGAATTTAAATTATGTAAAAGATTTAGTAAATATTGTGCGTATCTGGATAATTTAAATTTTGCACAAATAAAGGAGGATGTCTTTCCTCCCTCAGTACTACAACAAAGGTTTTTATTCAATTTATTTTTCTCATTTTGCCTTTGGTGTTGGACTTCAAAAATACTATATTTCTTCTTATAGATGAAATACAAAAAGGCAGCTGAGGGCAGTGGTTTTTGGAATCTGTAGGAATTACTGTCTTACCCAGCCTACATCTATCCTTGTTATTCTCTTTTTCTCTCTCTCAGTATTCTTCTCTCAGCATAAAGCAAGGCAATCATTCTCTGGCTGTCGCTTTTAAGTGTGTTTGAGACCCCCTGGATGGCACGTTAAATTAAAGTGAAAAGCCATTATAGGGATCTCAGAGGGCAGACATAGATTCTTAATAAGATCCTGGCTGGAAGAGCTCCACCAAAGATGCATCACATTGGCAAACAGAAAAAAAAATGAAGAATTTAACTCCAAACAGGCTCTGCAGAAACTGCTGGATATCTGAATGAAACCCCCACATTACTAATACAGTTCACACACAAATCATTTACACATCTCCAACCTTTCTTATCTACTTTTGTGAATAGGATATACAACGCCCTTCAAAAGTTTGGAATCATCTGCCACAAAAGCTCGATCCAGTACAGTCAGATGGCTCAGAGGACTACTCAATATTTTTGAATGGTCTTTCACGTTTTTAGGTCGGAGAAAGTCCTCTTCACAAATAGATGTTATATTGTATGACGGATTGGCGAAAAAAGCACTTGTACATGGTTCAACCACACTGACAACTGAACCAGCAGAAAGGGACATAAACACCTCTGAGCCACTGTTAAATAAGATTATAAGAGATCACCACTCATTGGTTAGAGAAATCAGAAGCTTAGCATCAAATCTTTCAGCGTCGAGTGCACAATAATGCCAATAATCAGCTGGAATCAACAGGCGTGTTTCTGCTTTAGTGACTCTGCCTTAATTTAGCCTTAGTTGCACCAAGGCTAAATGATGTGATACTGTACTGATGACTGAAGGTATTCTGACCTCACTGGACCCTTAATTATATTTTCTAGTGGATGTTATCTTAGACTGCATTATATTGAAAGGTGTTTCTAATATTATGTCCACCCCATTTACATACACGAGGAGGGTAAAATATCAATAGTAGCAAAGTAGAATTCACACTTTTGTGACAATGTCAACAAAAACTGAACATTTAGAAGTTTTTGTAGTTAGAGCTGTGATGATTTTCTAACAGAATGCTGTATCTGCTTCTTCATAAATGGTTAGACTGGATTTATACTTAATTATCTTTTCACCCAGTTACTGTAGACCCCAGTAATAACTTGACTGCACTAGCAGTCATGTTAATTTGCATGCACACAGAAGAATGTTGTGAAACTATAAAAAGAGCCATATGTGACAGATACAAACCGTGAAACTGCTCAGCAATCAACAATGTAAAGAAACTGCCCTCTTTGCACCATTGTTTGAAGTTTTTGCGCTTCAAGGCTTTTATTTCTTACTGATAGAGGAGAAAAAGTGCACTTCTTTTATCCTGCTGAAGTGAAAGCAGACTCTCTCTGTCTCCTCTCTGTTGACAGGTAAATCTGCGTCTTGTTGAAGATGAAAGGACTGTGGCCTTTTCAACAGAGAGAACCATTTCTCCCTCTCTCCCTATTTCCTCGGCTCTCCACAGCCACACTACCACACACATAGCCTGCATGGGTGGGGTTCTCTGTGTCCTGGGTGCTACTATTCAAAGCATTTAAACATATTGTTCCTGCTGCTTCTGGTTCACAGACAATGGCTCAGCCTCCTTCTGCAGCAGTGTGTGACCAGTCAGAGGAAGCTGCTAAATAGGTCTGTGCCAGCATCTCTAAGGAGAACGCTAAATGGCAGAGGGTCATCTAGAAAGCAGCTCATTTAGAGTGTAGTAGAAGAATATCCACACGGCCTGAAAGTATATAGCGAAATGAGGTTTAATTATAGAAAAGCTAGTGGTTGTCTGGAGAGGTGAAAGGTGAAAAACAAACCCTTTACCAACAGCGACATGGCCGAATAACCACGAAACTTTCTCAATAGATTATGTAGTTACAGCAACTTTATGATGCCAAGCATTGCAGTTAAGCTGCCAGCATACCTCAGAAACCCCCTGACCCCACACCCTAACATCCCACTGGGGGGTTGTGTTTCCAAAGCCAACAATATGACATTCACACCCACTTCATACCTTGAAGGCCGACTGCTGTTACTCCCATATTTACACAATATGGCATCTCCCTCATTTCTATGATGGCCAGCTTTTCACTCCGCCTTCGAGTGTACCCACTGGGAACAATTCTAAATCTTTTGTTTTCTGATGCAGTTGGACTACACAATGTATGAACTGTTTCTGTTCAAGCATATCCTGACCCTCAGTGTTGAACAGTAAATTGTGAAAAAGGATCTGTGCAGGTTTACCTTTTAGAGGTTTGGGAAGGAAGTGGGCTGCTGGCTTGTTCTTCTTGACATGGTTCCCCTTCATGATTTCTCCCTCCTTGTTCAGACCGAGGTACCAGCCCCTGCCCGACTGCTGCTGCCGGTATATCATGGAGGAGTATGTCACATAATAGTTCTCGAACACCGACTCCTTGAACTTGCACTCTGGCGTAAAGTGTTCCTGTGGGGGAAAATGAGACGCAGATACAGTGTGTGGTAGTTGTTGGACAGTAATTCACATGGTCTCAAGAGTCTTTGACATCCTGGTATGAACAGAAGCAGCTGAAATGCAATAGTTCATTACATGAGAGTGCAACTTAATAACGGTACACTGCGCTGCACGTCCACCACACACTTGAGCACGAAAAGAGGGAAGAAGCTATCTCAAGGCTCAAGCCCCTGCTTTAAAATTTTTTGTCTCTTGAGAATCTTTTAAATCTATTCGTACCATTTACTGTAGTGAATAATGTAGTACTTTATAGCATAGATAACAGTGCTATGACAGATACAGAGGAGCATTAATAAAACATACAGGCAAGATGAAGAGTATATTCTCATTTTGCTCCGAGCTGTTAATTATGCATGGACAGTTCATTATCTTTCAGAGTATTGTCCACTGTATTTATGATTATGTTGGATGTAACAATTTATGACTGCCATCGGACTTATTATACTACGTATTTAACTACTGACCTTTTAAATTACAAGAAAAAAGGATGGAAATGCTTTCACCGTGTGGCTTTAATAGGTTTATAGACAATTTGTGTGCACTTGGGTAGTGCATGCAGGGTGTGTGTGTTCACCACCTGTTCTTCCTTATTTCTTTCACTGATGAACTGTCAGTGGGGAAACCCCTTAGAGGCATGATTTGGCCATTAATGCTACAACAGTGTGGCTGAGGTTTATGTTCTCCAAGGCAAGATTCTGCCTGTGCTGGCAGAAGTGTACATATATGTGTTTGTATTAGGATTGGCCATTTCAAGCAGAAGTAGTATTTGATATTCACTGGGAAGACCACACACACACACACACACACACACACACACACACACACACACACCACAGTACCGTCTTGCCCTAGTTGGGAGAGCACTGGTTTCTTTGGACTGGTTTAGTCTGACTTGTAGCTAGTCACTAGCCAAGCAGTCTGGTAGCATGTGCTTTATGGCAGCTGCAATAACATGCAGATATTCTTAATTGTCACACACACACACACACACACACACACACACACACACACACACACACACACACACACACACACACGACGGAGATCAACTTCTCACAGCTCCCAGTGAACTGCATCACCCACACAGGTTGAAAACAGGGAAGAATATATACTTTTAAGACAAGATGATAGTCACATAAACGATTTGGTTTCATTTAATTTAATGACTGTTCGAAAACTCGAAAATCAAAACCCATCCCTAGTGTGTGTGAGTGTGTGTTTGTGCAATTTCTAGAGCTGCTTGAGCAAACAGAGTTTAATCAGTTAGAAGGCAATTTCCCCTGAGAGAGATTTGAGGAACAGTGCGTGAGGGAAAGGCAACTAAAGACAAGTGAAGCTAGTCAACAGTGAATCGCTCTTGCCATGCTTTAATATTTTCTTCTTGGGACGCTTTGTCTACATGTGAAAATACATACAATATAGGCAAACACCACCATGACACACAGTTGAAGCAGCAACGGGTCGAACTCCCAATGGGTATTACAAAGTGAGCTTTCCTATGAAGAGAAGGATGGATGCGTCTTTCAGACTGAAGTCGGTATACCCAGGATCAGTCCCAGTTAAAGAAAAACATTACTGTGCTGGGTGTCGATGGTGAGAGTGATGATGTGTCCCCGGGGCCAAAGACCCACTGTGAGATCATGACAAACAACATGTCAGTACCAGACAGGGAGTCATCTATAACAGCCTCTCTGTTTTTCATTTTTTAATTTTTCCTCTTTATAGTTCAGCAGCGTCACTGTTCGTGTGCTGCGCTAACTGGACTTCAAAAGACTGAATGAGGTTCATGTCTGTTGATCTGATTTGCTCTGCTATTGTAGCTTTTGTGGACTATGCAGCTAAAACATACAAAAGCACTAAACGCAAATACTAAAACGTAAAGGCAGTGAACTGCAAAGGGCCAGAAAATGTTCACTTGTCGAACTTGTTAAGAGCAATCTGGTATAATATCATACTGTATTGTGTCTTTTGTCGCACTCAGCCACAGAGACACAAAACCCAGACCCTCCTACAGTAACTGACAACCACACTCATTCATCATCCCCTCTAACTGATCTAGCCTTCACAGACCGCATTAGATGAAAATCTCTGTCAGAAACAAAGTTGAAGTCACAGGAAGCTTATGACGTGTCATCTCAATGTGATACATCCTGTTGGCACAGTCCTGGTCCTCAGTTAAGCTGCTGCATGACAGGGGTACCAAACACTCCATTTGAATAAATGTTAAACCCACCAGGAGGGCTGCAGAACCAGCTGGGAGCTGACAGTGCCACGCTTCAGCGAGAAATTACTCTCCGGTTCTTACTTCGGACAAGAGAGTTTAAACCGTAGAAATACAAAGAAGTGAGGGACGAGTCAAGTAAACTGACAACATGCACTCTTCACCTCCATTTATGCACATAGATAAAGGTTCCATACAAATACATACTCTGACACACTTCATTTATGATGCTGTTAAATCACTGCTTCAATACAGGTGTGTGCAGGTGTGAGGTTTTTTGACCATGTTTTTGAAATGCTAAATTTCAACAAATATGGACTGAAACAGAATACTTAGTTTGCTAAAAGATAAAAAAACAACAACAAAAAAAAAAAACATGTTGTGAATTGGAAAAATGATTTCTTCTTTGTCTTCCATCTTTTTTCAATAATCTTTGACCTTTGCACTTTACAACTGTCTGAAGTTAGACTGCTGGGATCAGACACAATGTTGCACAGTTACTACTGGAAACTTATATTAAAAATACAGTAGTATAATACTGATACTGATAATATGAGTGCAGCCTAACCTTTATCTGCCACTGTGCAGAAGTATTAGGTTTAAACAGAATGAACAGACATGCCCCCCAAAAGCTACAGTTTTCAAATGTTGATTTGATTGATTTCAATGACGGGTCAAAGCTTCAGCACTATTCAGTACAGCCCTACAGCATATGTTCGATCCACCAGCAGATTATTAAGCGAAAGCCTACACAGAACAGTGAACTATAATAATTTGTTTTACCGCCTACATCAACAATACATATGAAACATTGAGCATATGAGGAAACGTGAAGAAATTAAAAAACAACGTCAGCTCTAGTTTGACTCAGACCAGTATCTGCAGTGTACTTGGTTTTCAGTAGTCGAGGTTCTGAGCTGATGCCATAGAAATCAATATCTGGTCGAGGCCAGGTCTGCACTTAGGTTTGCCTTTGATCTCAGCCTTGGTCCTCGACGAGATGGGGGTCTACAGTCAATTGCTTGTGTGTCTTAGCTGTGTCTAAAAACAACACTTGCATGCACAAATGTTCATTGAAAGAGTTAACGTACTGGTTGCTGCAATTGTTCCTTCTGTCCATACTAGGCTGCAAAGAAATCCCTTCCTAAAGTGCTTCTAGTGTAAGGGACGGATGACAACATCCACAGTCCTTAGTCTTCACAAAATGCATTCCTAAATTCAGCTAAAGCTAATATGCGGTGGCAACAGTCAAATCAAGTGGCTACAGTTACAATATTACAATATTATTGTATTCTGCTTTTATTTACATTTTACACAGCGTCCCATTTTTAAAAATTAGGGTTATATATAAGATACTGGAAAATCCAATAAGCTGCCATCAAATCCTAAAAAGACATAAATTTCATTATCAGTTATGAACTTATGGTTTTTCCTCTATCAACACTGGCAAACATTTTTCTAAAAATTAATCCAACACTGTCCAACACTGGTTTACTGTGATGTTTAATGATCATTTCAGCCTCATTTCAGGATCAGTCAGAGCTTAAGATATGTAGTCTTTGTTTATGTAGAGTAGGTGTAGGACCTACTACGAGGTTATGCTGAATGAGTCCGTTACTGAAAGATTTCGGCTGTTTTACTGCTAGATTTTGGAGGGGATGCAAGACATTTGCACGACAGACACCAGTTTGCGCAGCTTCTTCCTCTCCAAAGCGTTAACAGCTCCAGAGTAGTTTGAGCACCGACCCAGCGTTTTTGATCAGTGTATTCAGTTTGTTTGCACCACCAGCTCTGTTTCTTCTCTCCCAGCAGATTGTAGCAATATTGCACTCACAACAACAGAGTGGAACAAGATTTGCAACGTTTTTGCTCAGATTAAAGGAAGTGATCTTCCTTAGAAGATAAAATACATCCTTTCAGTGCAGTCTGTTGTCAAGGTACATTTCTAAGATGCTTGTGCTCCTCAATTTATGGCATTATTGAAAGAAAGTTTATTGAATGTCGAGATTTTTGTGAGTTCTTCAGTGGTAAGCTGTTGTATAGCAGCAATCATCAAGTATTTGACTGCTAATCTTACACCACACTTTATTTGTGCAAATATAATGAACACACAGACTACAAAGTATGAGCAGGAACAAGGAGTGTAAGCAGTAATTTCACGTTGCTGATGTGCAGTGCTTTACTTCTCTGGCCACACAATGAACTTGGATTGAGGCTTTTGCCTAGACTGTTAAAGGTATGTTGGATTTTCTCCCTTCTATCTTCTCTCCTTAATTATGTGTCAGATATTTCACCTTCCATGGCTTTCTTAATCCTTCTTGTTAATTTTTTGACTGTTCGCCACCCTCAGTAGCTCACTGTCTTCTGTCTTCTTTGCCGTCTTTCTCTGATAAACAGCAGCAGTCTTAGAAAGGCTTGGCAGCACCCATCTCAGTTATGCACGAGCAGCAATTGAAAGCTAAACAACGGGCTGCTCAGCTCTTGAGCCAGGAGTTCTGTTCTACCTCTAATAATGAGCTTATGTGGATTTGGCTGGTTACACTCGCCCTGGAGAAGAATAAGAGTCTATTGATAAACAGACGTATACAGATCGAGGCGCATTTAGAGCCAAGATGGAGGAGAGGCTGCTGGCTGGGACTGCTGTGTTGGAGTGGGTCTATGGACAACAGGCTCGCTCAGACTGACACAAGGAGGGGCCAAAATGGCAGGGGATCCCCATTTCTATTCTAACAGGACTGTGATAGACAGAAACATTCAGATTCTTTTGAATAGGCTCCAGTAGCGTCTCCTTCAGTCAATAGCATATCTATTGTTCACTGAAACCAATCTCCCAGTGAAAAAATCTCACATCACTTTAATCATGACTCCAGTGCCAGATGGAGCGAGGGGAAATCACTTTAGAAATAAAAAGCAGGACACTATCTGCATAGAAATAAAACCCGTCATGCCATCTCCCCCGCCCCCCCATGTCTCTACGGCGGTTTGGCTAAATGCGCTTTTAATGATCCCATTGTACTACATGGACGTGATATATGCAACTATGACAAGATCTTGTCCAAATGATGCACAGCTGGCAACCTCACTTACACAATGTCCAGGCAATGTCCGTACATAGTGCTGTTAGGAGCATTAGATGAGCTGCATACATATGCCTGGTGTACCAGTTGGTCAGCTGTTCCTTTCCCTCTCGCTTATTTTTATTTATTTTTTATTTTTTGCTGTGAGAACTTTAGTACATATCTCCACATTTCATAGGAGTGGAACAAGTGAAAGCTGTAGGGTCTTTAATTCATCTTCTAATTTTTTTTAGCCTAATATTGTTGTTGTTGTCTTCATATGCAGGGTGCCTTACATACACTTTTTTTCAAATCCCAGTCTCCACAAAAATATGCTAACAATTAACAGAGCATCAGGATTTATCTTTTATGGACCACAGCTTTCGATTGAGCTTTGTTAGAAGATTTCCAGCCTTCCTTCTCATCATCCCTGCTCTCTTTTTCATTTTTATAGTACAGTATAGGATAGTAGTGCATTCTAGAGTAATTTGAGTGCAGTGTAGTGCAGTGTTTGCATGAGTAACATCTTTACTTAAAGTGTCTCACCTCCCAGTAATATCCGTTCTCGCATGTTTTATGCCCAAATTCATTTACACTTGTCTTTCTAAATTACGTGAATTTTATTTCAAGGGCAGGGAGAGGCAGAGAACAGTCTTATTTTTTACAGCGAGGGGGAATCCCAGCTTAAGTTGTGGCAGTATTGCATGAGTTCTTTATGATACGAAGGAGACATTTAAAGGCTCATTCAAGCGTCGAGCGTAACGATCTGAGGGTTGTTTTGCTGCCGATTTTTAAAATCCATGAATGTGAAAACACACGGACGCACATGCACAGGCAACCATTAACCCCTCTGGGAAACCTCTTCTACTCTATCATACAATTACACAAATCAGCAGTGGTAAGGGTAACTTTGAAATGAATATTCCATTAGCAAGGCAGTCATGTCAAGAAAACACGATCAATTACGATGCACTCTCAAACAGCTTTCTGTTGGCTTTGGGGGAGTAATTACAGCCGAATGGTGTTTTCCTGATTCAGTCAGCAGGAGGAGAAATAACAGCATAATGGATCTGATCTCCTCTGTAAAGATATTGGCCGGATTTTTCACAAGACAAGCCAAGCCAAGTCAATGCTGTGTACTGCCCCGTGTGTATTCAGCTGCCATATCAAAACTAAGATGACACCAATTATGCCAATGAAATCAGGGCTGAGTGCTGGTCTGGGTTCTTTTCAGCCACATCAATGCTTGTGAGACTCACAAATGTGAATGCTATGGTTAGGCAGTGAAGACAAATCTTTCTAAATCCGTCTTTTCAATGTCCCAGTCTTTTCAGTAGAGTGGAGGTGGATTAAAAAGCACCTTTTTCTTTAGCTAAAGATAAAGTACACTCAACGCATTCATTTGTTTGGGAATAAATTGGAGAGCTTTAAGCTAGTGGTAAAGACCCTTGCAAATACGAAACACAAATAGATACACCCACACAGGGTACACGTTCAAGCCACTAGCACACACACACACACACACACACACACACACACACACACACACACACACACACACAACACAAACTAGTTAATGACACAGCTCAGTGGAGTGAAACCTTATAGCAGTGGTTATTTACCAAAGGCATTGCGCTTGCTAAATGGTTGAAAAGCCATGGGTGTGAGCCAAGTACATATCTAACAGGAGTGTACTAAAATACAAACATGATAATGTCCAAGCACAATGATACAGACTTCTTTGCAGTTTTCTGTCTCTAGTTTCATCATGTTTATCCTACATACATACAGGTATGATTTTATTGTCATATGCTGAAGAATAAAATATGCTCTTACACAACCTCTGCATCCCTTATACAAGGTTTCAGTGACTCTCCTGAAGTAAAAATTTACACCTAAATGTAGAGCAAAAATGGGAGGAAAATACTTGAGAGTGAAGATGTAATGCTGGAGTCACATTCATCTAGCAGCCTTTTTTTTCTCACCTCGTCACTCTTTTGTCTTCTCCTGTGCCATTGTTCGCACATACATTTAGCTGGCACTTAATGCACACGCAGAGTGCCTTTATAAATGAGTGAGAATGTGATGGGTTTCATGTGCAGCGCAGGAACACTTTCACAAGATGCATGACCATCAGAAGTCTGGCCCAGCGATTTAGGGGGGAAAAAAGAGCCTGTAAACCTCAATGCTAACCTGATAAATATCTCCGCCCCAAGAGCCCTGAACTCTCCATTCTACACATACTCACACAGAGCAGTCTAGACGAGACTCAACTGGAGCCTCAGTGACTCACACTAATTCAAATATGACCCACCAGGAAATTAATAACACCACTTCAAAGGCACCTCGTGAGATATGTGGACTCCACTTAGCCCAGGATCTAAAAATATACCCACACATCTGTAAACATATGAAGAAAGCTTAAATGTGTTTTTTTTTTTTTTTTGTCGGATGCAGTGGAAATATCCGTTGCATTGCTACAGATATAAACAAGGGTATTGTGTTGGTAACCGTATGTTTTCACAGATTATTTTAGCTTGTGTTAACACTTTTTCTTGTGTAGAACAGAGGATGCTTCTGCCGTTCTGGTGCAGAACTTGCTTCAGTATTTTTTGCAAAACTAGAGGGGCAAACAGGAAAAGAGCAGATAGTAAAGTACATATTAATTGGTTCTTCCTCTCCCACACATTGACGCTGACAGATGAATATATTTTCACTGGTGCATTCTGCCTCACCCACACATGTGCACTCTTTTTCTCACTACTGATTTCTCTCACTTTCTTTTTCTTTGTATATGCTCTTATACATACAGAAGACGCATTTATGTACAAACGAATGCAAATGCACCAGATCCATATGTGAGGCAATTTGGTCTGCTCTTGAAAAGCCACTCAGATGAATGCTATCAAGTGAAATATATAACATCAGATAAAATCCAAACACACATATAAATCTATAATTTAGTACGCATTAGAATTTGCGTCAAAAATGTAAATTCACTATGGATGTAAAACATATGAATCTTATATATTCTATTACATTCAGTCACGTCTCCATTCATGCATGCACATATGCACACACACATATAGAATAATGGGAGGCATCCAGATCCCAGCAGCAGTACTTAATCCCCCCACCCAGAATTACGTCATCTGTTGTCTCTCCACTGTTGATTGGGATTCTCCCTCCAATGCTGCCATGCTATTGGCTGGTTTAACGCGTGGCTCCAAGGCAGCACTTTACCATAGCAGCAATTCCAGCCAGGCAGGCACTATTAGGCAGCCAGCTACACGTTCAATTCAATTCCCCCTCTAATTTAGCTGAAACAGAAAGCCCTACAACCCATCCCCCAACTGCTTTCTTCCAATTTAACACACCAACAAGATGTACTGTATTTCACATGAAAGCTGGTTTTTAAACAGCATGTGCTATACACAGCTGCAGCATTCTGCAGCTTTTATGCTGTGAAGCATTTGATGGAAATTTAACACATTTATATATAAAAAAAACACAAAAATAGAATTAAATGCAAATTCAGTGCTTTCAAGAAGCAAACACAGTTTTTTCCTTGTTTAGATTTTATTGACTGTGGTTCTGGTTCAGGTTCTGCTTACTAATTTTAGTTCTTTTTGAATCCTGGTTCTTTATGTGAAATCCACCTTTATTTTTTTGCTGATCTTCCTCAAATGCATAAGCAGCAATGAAGTGAAATTTGTCTACACTGCATATATAGCATCTTTCTAGAATAGATTTCGGAAAGTGCTTCAAAATCTGAGATCAATGCAAAAAAGAGGAAATAAGAGAGACACAGTACAAGAATGTAAAACTAAACAAGGCAATCTAAACTGGTCCACTGTGAGGTGCTTTTTAATGTTTTCTGCGTTGTCATCAGATCTTAAGTCTCATCGTGGCAAAACTAGAACTTTAAAAGCGTAGACTCCAAAGTTTTAAGCCTGGAGCAAGTTGAAATAAACTACAGTCAGAACGTTCCATTTAGACCATTTAGTGATACAGTGCTGTAATAGCTCATTAATGTAGATGGGTGTCTGACCAAAAGAAAGCTCTAAATGTGATCATATGGACCTTGAACTAGATTCTGCATTTGATAAGGACACAGTTTACAGAAATCAAGACAGGTATTAGATTAGACTTTTTTTGAGGACCTGATCAGGAGCTTTGTAGCTGCGCTCTGGATCATTAAATGTGTGAATATTCTCCATCTCCCCTTGAGATACAATGAGCCAAAAGGGATGCACAGTATAATTTGATATCATCTGTATAGCAACGATAAGATGTATACTTAAGCTATGTATTATCTGCTTAAGGAGAAGCATATCAAAGGCAAACAAAACAGGATCAAGGACAGAACCTAGGGGCACACCACAACACAGAGTTGCACAAGAGAATAAACTAAAAGCAGCAACTGTAAAAACTATCAGAGAGGTAGGATGAGAAGCACTTAGGTCTCCCAAGAGGTAACCAAGCATTGCCACAGTCTCTCGATTTAGGGTACTTTGATCAACACAAACATAAACATATGCTTAATTACTGAGAGCTAAGCTCATATCATTAAAATCACTCACGGCGAGCTGTGGACTGCTGGGGAGCCATGTTAAATACAGCGCTGAATGTGTGTGTGCTGTGCAAAGGGGTTGAAGGAGTGTGTTTTATTTCAGTTATTCCTGTATATTCCCATCAGGCATGGTTAGCTACGGCAACCCCCGTGGATATGTTGTCAAACAAATGCTCATTAAAATGTAATTATAGGCAGACCACACAATCACTCGCCACACTCACTACAGTGATTATGTTGTCATTCTGGTCTTATTACATTGAATGAGATCTCACTGTTTAATAAATAACTGCTAACTATGATGTAATCTGTTAAAATCATTGTATTTCTAAGGAGAACAGCTTCATTTATGCGTCACTGTCAGTGGTGCATACCTCAGCTGATTGGCTACCAGCCTTCTGGTACGATCCATTCATATTTATACAGGTGTACAGGTTGGCTTTTACATCCTGACAGTTCTCACTATCCTCACTAACCTTTTGATATTGTTGTCTTTGCTGAGATTTAATGTTCATGTTTGTGTTGTGTTATTTCGTGAAGTGGTCCTTTCAGCAGTGTCCTAACTGTACACCCATTCGCAAGTATCTCTGACTGAACTAACGCTTGGTGAAAGATATCACACTAACCCTGATTATAATGCGTTTGTGTTGTACAAGAGTGAAATTAGGGGAGAAGCCAGTTTTCCTTCATCACATTACTGCAACAGATAATAAAGTAATAGATAATTTGTCAGTGGCAGCAGCAGAATGAAAAGCTACAAGATCATTAGGTTTTCTTTTCTCTTTCTATGCTTATTTCTATCAATCAGCATTGTGTCTGCCTACTGAGACCTTTACCATCGAGAACAATCTTTACTAATTTGACTATGAGGATTGTTTAACAGTGAATGTGTGTGTCTGCATGCCCTCTGGGTGCACATCCAACCAGCTTGTCAGTCTTCTCATTGACGCCTGCCGCACAGTGAGATGGTGGCATTTGGGAGGAAGACTAACAGGGACATTGTTCGGCCTGTAACTGAATTATTCATAACATTGCACATTTAATCAAAGATGAAGAGCCAGCTGCCACGATTGGATATGTCACTGCTCCGCCTGCTTACACAATCCTTGAACTTTTTATTGACACTGAATTATATCAGATGATGATGCTGGTCTTTCATCAGGCTTACGTCTTGACTCCACCGAGCACAGCTGCATCGCGTTCCAGCTGCGACACGGTTTCGTTCCGTTCTCAGCACGGCTTCAGACACCACCGCTGTATTTTTCCTGCTCGATTTTGTTGACTTGCTCAGATTTTGTTGATTCCCTCCTTGTACCATGGGTAGGGTAGGCTACATAGTTAAATTGTTTCTTTTTCAATCTGTTTCAATGCGACAAGCATGTTTTATTTTCAAATTTGACTGGATGCTCTTTGCCCTTCCTGTGTCTGACTTCCTGCCTTGCTCGGTCTGCTCTGCGCAGCTTGACGCAGCTTCCATCAAAAATAGACTAACACGTACATACATAACACCTTTTCGAGTATCTGTCTTCTCTCTCACGTTTTTTTTCTTTTTTTTTAAGCCTTTCTTGACATTGCTCATGTCACCATAGTAACGCAGATGTCTGCCAGAGACCTAATATTGTCTCTGTATGCAGCTGAACTAAGAGGTCAGCCACTGGGATAGACACACACATGCAACACTCCAACACTCAGACATACATGAAGTGACTTACTGATGTGTACAGGTAGCCCTCACTGTTCATAGCCAGATAGAGTTTGGTCTGCACCCCCTGGATGGCCACCACTCGCAGCCCCACTGGAATAAGGTTAAACATGGCTAGAAAGAGACAGACAACAGAAACAAAGGGTAAACAAAGTGCACACTTCCATCTTCCTTTAATACACTCATATTAAAAATAAGAATAATAGTGAATAAAACATATCATGCAGCTGTGTATTCCTTTTATTGTATTTGATACCTGAGAGATGTATAGCTTTTGAGAAACGCTTTAACAGTGTTCAGTGCAGGGTAGCTTGTGGTAACAAAGTAGATAAATACATTAACATACATAGTGCTTGAGTGTTTTGGTAAGACAGAAACTTAGGAGTTGACGGAGACAACACGTTGTTTAACTCTGTCCAACTGTGACAGCACAAGTCAGAAAGTGGACAAACGTTACTGAGAGAAACCCAGTTTTTAAACCAAGCCTGAAGCACAATGAGCTCCACCAGGTTAACTATGCAGCATTCACTATAAGGGGTTAAAACAGTTATTTGTGTTCCCTCCCTCTGTCTGGATGGAAGAGTGAGTTGTCAAAACCACACCACAAATAGAGGTACGACATAAGCTCAGGGACTCAACCACTCTCTCCCGAGGCTGTTTCATAAAGCAAATGAACAAAATCAGAAACTAGAGACAGAAAAAGAGACAGCAGCTTCCAATGCTGCATATTCATAAACATGAACTGAAATCATAGGCTGTGTAAAGTTAAGCCTAAGTACTGCAAACACAATATGTAAAATTCTTTGAGCTGGAAAGAAATCAAATATGAAAACACATTGTGTAGCCAAATGTAAATCTACTACGACAGTGCTGCTCTCTCCATCCTGTCCATCATCTCCAGCATTACATATGAGTGCGGGAAGAAAAAAAAAAAAAACACTTGCACACCTCTGCGCACAGACGTTATGCTCATGCTGAAACACACATAAACCTGCCTGTGATTGGCGGGCTGAGTCGTGAGGCCGAGAGAGCCAGCGGCAGCCCAGCTGGTCAATGAGGTACACCTCTGCCTAATTAATGTCGGCCTGCGCTGTATACAAGTGTGTCTGCGAGTGTTTCGTAAGATGCTGGCAGGGAACCCATGGGCTGAACAGAGAAAAGCACATGAACATCCACCTGAAAGTCTGTAGTCGTGCTTCTATCTCAAAAAAAAAAAAAAAACTTCTCGCCTTTTGTTCTGACTATTGTTGGACATACTCCCAAACAGTGATGCCATCATCGGTACTGTGGATTTTTGTTTAACCCTTTTGATAGTACCAAATACAATAAATACTGTCCACAGGAGAATCATAACAGTGATCTCCAGCTCCCCTCTTAATTGTTAAGACTGTACATTGGCGTATTAGGACACACACTTCTGGGGTTAGACACGTGACAGGAGAAATTGAACTTCTCATTCTCTCATCAGTGCAGCTGTGAGTCAGACTGTGCCCTTACTATAGGTCCTTTTGTCAGCCACTTAGTAGATCCCTATCTGCAGAATCCTTTGAGTGCACTGTAGAGGCTTTTTGATGGCCTATTTCATTTGCCCTTATTGCTTTAACACTACAGGCTTCCTTCTCTGCGGGCTTTCATGTAAACAACAGCCATAGGAATGCATAATGTATTTACTTTGTGCAGTAAACGGGCATTGCCAGCATATTCTTGGTCGATTGGAAAGGCACTGAAGTCCCAGAAACACTCCTTCCGTGGTTCACTGTCTTCCCTTTCTCTCGGCCTCTCTGTCTGTCTTTTTTTTTTTTTTTTTAAATCTCTCTCTGTCTACCTCTGTTTTTTTTTTTTTCTTCAAATGCCACATGCAATGTTGTTCGCAACATACTCTCCTGTCTGTTCTCATGTCCTCAATGACATGCTTTAAAATTAATAGTGAGTATATCAACATAACAAATACCATGAATTTGGACAGATAGAGATCCTATGAGTCTATTTGCCAGCCCTTTAAAAGTGACTGATACATTGGATAGTGACTTGATAAGAATCTGTATTTCAGCTGTCACAAATACATAATGCGTTCTAGTCTAGTCTAGTATGAGACTCAATAGTAACTGACTTCTCCTTAGTGACACTGATGCTGTGTTTTGCATGGTGGAGGGTCCTCTTTGCTTAAATTCTCAATTACAATCTCAGGTACAGTATGGTTGAGTTATTTTGTTAGCCACCTCACACTACAATTGCACCACTTTCCAAAAACGGTTAGCAACAGTCCTGTAATGGTACAGCAATCAGAAGACAGCTCCCTCGGGAAAGTTGCACCACTCCCTATCTTGAGGCTTTCAATACGACTAATTGGTGTGTCTTTGGTGATGTCTCGTTAGGCAGCTATGTTCTATACAGCAGATGCTGCCAGTAAAATGTATAACTCATAGGACAGGGGTTCTCAAATTTATTACTTAAAGGTCCACATCGTATTTTCCAGGATGTTTGGCGATAAGAAATTAACATTTAATCAATTTATTAATGTCACATCTGTTATTACTGAGCCTGCACGAAATGTATTTGTGGCCCAGATTCTTACAGCTACAATTAAATTGTGTCCCAGAGAAAACAAGACAAATTGTGGATCTGTGATTTAGGAGCTGATAGCAAATTTTCGTAAACATTAATGTGTGAACCCGGCAGCAACAACGCACACCACTCTCTCCAGCAATTAGAGTCACCATGGCAACAATGCCAACGATGGGGAAATAAGACACGTTGAAACCACAGTCATCTGGAGATGGGATCACTGTGAATGATCTCCAGCTACACTGCAGATTCAGCCTTACAAACAATTTATTGATCAGTAGAAAATTTATTTCCTTCCCTCCCTCAACTACTTTTCTCCAAGAGCCAGAATTTTTCTAAGTAGATATGGTGTGGACTGGGCTTACCACATAGAAAATGACATTTATTTAGGCCTAATCAGCCTATTATTGTTTAATATTTTCACTTTCTTGCACAATTAATGTCATTTTTATGAGCCTATGTCACCGTGAATAGACGGGAAATCCTTAATAAATAGATTCTTCACTAGAAAGGCCTGCACCAAGGAGGCAGTCAGTGCTCAGTATAAACCTACTGATGAATGAGTCCTTATCACAACAAAAGAAAAATTCTTTGGGATCCCAGGACGCAAACGAAAATACTCAGTTCAGGACTCCAGGGAATGGCCGGCCTGGGAACAGAGTGGTTTGATGGTGGGTCCACAGAGTAGCAAGGATGAAGTCGGAGAATAATATGATTGTGTAGAGTGGGTGAACTATCACTTCCATACTCTTTGGCTCTTTGCCAGGGGTTGGCAAGCTAATCAACAATCACTCTCAGGACAGACTGCACCTCCTCACTTTTGAATAGTGTTAGATGCGCACATTTTCTGAAGTCATCAATACTCTGCAGGCTGGATGTGGCCACGGCCCACCAGTTGATGATATAGGCAGGGTCCAGATCGACTTGCTAACCAGAGGCGCTCCGTCACGCTGTTTGTAAGAAATCAATGATGGATCTGCTTGCCAGATTTGTATGGAATGAAACCATGACAAAATAGAATATGCAAGTATGAGTGGCACCTGCATCATCGCCTCTCAACCCTAACATACACTATAATTATTTCATTGTAACACAACCTTTCCTAGTGAGCAGGATTGAGGAAAGAACATGTAATTCTTTTGTTTAGGTAGTTTTTATTAATTCTAACAAATGTCTGTTTGGAGCATTATTCAATACCACAGTGTGGAGGCTCAACACTTCGTTGGCAGAAATTCATATTAACAGGTTACAGATGGCACGATCAGCAAACTTTCTTCACAACTCTTGTTCAGATTGATCCATCTTGGCTTTGCTGTGTACAGAGCTAGAGGGGATGTTAGGTGTTGCCGTCGAGATTCACAGACTTATTCAGGTGTAACTTTTGGATTTATATAAATACATTATGTAATCTTTCTAGATTTGATGATTGTGATTTCTTCCCCTCCTGAAACATCTTGCTCCGTGAGCCGTTCTTGTCTTTATAACTGCACCATTCTCGCACTGCGTTTCTTACAGTTTTTCTTCCCGTCGTGCTCCCACCATTGGCGCACATACACACATCTGCAGTCCACTTCATTTCAAAAGGATTACCAGCCAGTGCCCTGATGGAGATTTTCAAGAGGGGAAACTCAATTACTTCCTGGCTCCTAGAAACACCTGAGCCCACTGAAGAGGCTGACAGGGCCACCACCCACTCACAGACCTTTCCTGGTGCCGAGAGGCCGGTGGAATAAGAAGGGCGGGGAGGCCTGAGGGACAGTTTTCATGATTGCTTGCAGACTTGTCTCCATATCCTCATAGTCATGACCAATTCAGTGCGACAATAAACCTGAAGGTTACCAGCAATCGCAAGTCATATTGTAAAGATTTATCCTATCCGTTGCTCATCCTGGGAGCAGCAGGCCGGCAATTCGAGCAGCCTAAATATGACAGCATGACAGAGCGTTGTTTTGACAACATTACATAGCTGCTTACCGTTCACCTGCAGTGGCTCTTTAGCTCAGGTAAACTGAATTACTAAGAAATATGTAAGGCTTACTTAAAAGTAATCTAAGAATCTTGTTTTCGTTTACACCTTTGCATTGATTGCATTTGTGAGTATAGTGCTGATGACGGAAGGATGGGGCTGTTTTTTCACTACTGTATGTCGTGGGAGCTCAAAACGGACAATTGGACATTTAGCTGTTCATTAGCAAGAGACATGATGACTTCTATTAGGATTTAAGTAAGAACAGAAATGTGTTCATTATTCAGGAAAGTACATTAATAATGTTTTGGCCAAGTTTTCAACATTGACTCCTTCTGTCATTAAGCAATTAAATTGGCATACTTATGGTGTGAATTAATCATCTGACAATTTGCCAATTTCTTTGCCTAATTCTGGGATGCACAGTATCTCCAATGTTGCTGACAATAAATTGGAAAATTGGACATTTTAACAAATCCGTACAATCTGAACCTTTGAGTCTATTTAAAAGGCAGGGGTTGAAAGAAAATAGACTGCATTTTTGAACACTGAAACAGGACCCTCACTCTATCAAAGAAAAGGGTTTAGGGTTGCCTTACAGTGCTGTCTTTTTTTCTTTGGATGCCCAGTGGGTTTCCTTCATTGTGATGCAATGCAAGAAAATGGTTTACACTGTATCAAATGGGAGAGAATTCACTGGGATTTGTGAAACTTGGATTTGTTTTTTCTGACATGGTTTGCCTTCCTAATGTAACACATCAAACTTCTGTATGACCACAGCCAGACGGCCAAGTCCGTCTCCTCAGCAAGCTACAGTAGCAAAGACCAAAGTCATGTGTGTGTGTTTGTGTGTATGCACATTTCAGTAGGTCCTCTCCCACCATCACAAGACACCAGTAGCTCCAAGAGGACTGCGCTCTCCGTCACCATGGAGACAAGCGCACCCAGCGCCTAACAACGCTATTTTTGGAGCAGAGCAAAGAGCTTCACTCTTTCTCCTTTTCCTGTTCAGCAGCACTCTTTAATTTTCTCTTCAAAAACTATTTCGGTGCCGGTGCAGGCCAGCTGTTATGTAAGTCAACAGAGAAGTGAGTCCATGCAGACATGATGGGCGTGCCTTGTAATAATGCGTGTGTGTGTGCGTGTGCGTGCGTGTGTGTTAGGTGTGATTTCATTATCTCCGTTTCTACTCCTGCATGTAGTTCGCTCTGTGTCGTATTTAACTCTGTCATTTTATTAAAGGAACAAATTCCACGCAAATTACAAGGTGTCCTGCTCAGACAACTTCCCACTTGCACCAAGCTGCTATTTATATGTAAGATCCACACGGCATCACCACCAAGGGAGTAACTGAATACAGAGGTACTAATTCAGACGCTCCGGATGTGTTTACATCCACTCAGTGGTGGGATTACACAGCAAGTATTACATCGAAGCGGCTTCAGTGTGCCATGCAGATCTTTTCCTCAGTAATATTGTTTTGGTGTCGGGGGAAGTGGATTTCACAAAGGTGGATTTCACAAAGGTGGATTTCACTAACTGCTGTACGGCTGTAATGTTTTAAAAGCATGTAGCGATCACTGAGGCCGGGCAGCTGATCAGATTTTATTTTCAGATATGACTGTGGCAACGATTATGCAAACAAGATCATCGAGATAAAGCAATTAGCGTGCCTCATTTCGTTTGAGCAATAATGCTCTCGTTTTGTCTCATGCTAGAAATCCAGCGCACCTCTTTCCTTTACAGAGATCAAGTGAGCTGTCACCTGTGAAAAACCCAGTCACGCCAACCACCGCTTGAAAAAGGCATTATGATACACCTCATATGTTGAATGAGTCTTTGTGTGATTATTAGTGTAAGATTTTGTTTGTTTGCTTTTTCACTTGAATTATATTTAAAGTTTAAAGCTCACAGAAATCCACCAGTTTTTTAAAGCTTCCAAAGTCAACGAAAATGGTAACTGTGTCTGTGTTGACCAAAATAATCATACTTATGATTTTTGCCATAATCAAGCAGCCCCAGTGCTCACTGCAACGTATAATTATAAGGTTGCATATTTCTGCTCTATTGTTTCCAGACAAGTGGCTGTGCTGTTACTCTTCCATTGATCTCCTCTTTAATTTGTCTATTGGAAAACAAAGAGCTGGTGGGTGTAATGGTGGTGATAGGGATGCATCAATACATAGTATAAGACAAAACTGGCTCTCAGCACAGAGGCAGTGTGTAGGAGAGTAAAAAGCCATCCGTGTTCAGGCTGCCATAGGACGACTTTGATTAGATCAAATTAAACAGCCGCTGCAGCGCTTAAATGCACTGACAAAGAAATATTTAGTGTTTTTCTCTGTACTATGATACTGAATAATGTTAATCCATCGATCCATTATCTATAATTGCCTATCCTTTGCAGGGTCACGTGGGGGGGGGGGGGGGGGGGGGCTGGAGCCAATCCCAGCTGACAACAGTTTGAATGCTGCTCAAAACTAAAATTCAGATGAATTAAGAAAAGCAAAGCTTCAGTTTGCCTCTTTAACTCATTTGAGGAACATGAATTAAATTTGCCATCAAAGTTGCCATTACATTAGATGGTTAAATTGGATAGTATGTAGTTAATGCAGTCCTGCCTGTTGCACATAGAATAGACAGGAGCAAAGTAAAAGGTTCCCCACATCCAACAGCATAGCATGGCAGTGTGTGTATGATAAATGAGGGGAACAAAATATTGTAATGAAACTTACTGTAACCATTGTCCTCCTCCTTCGTTCCATCAATGGTTCCATCTGCCTGCAGCTGCAGGTGGAAACCTTGTCGACTGTACAGCTTCGTCACAATCCCCTTCAGCTGGGGCTCTGTGGAAGCAGAGGGGGCACAGAGACAGGAAGACGCAAGAATGAAACCACAGACTGTAGAGAAACATGAATGCAGCAACGTGATGTCACCCGTATCCTTCTAAAGGGACATTTTGAAGCTCCACTTTACTGCTCGCCGCCATTTTGGAAGTTGCTGGAGCCACAAAATCCAATTTAGTGAAAGGGTAGTGGATCCGAGGTTAAAAAGGAACAATTACAACAGCTGGCTGAGTAGCCTGTCACTCAAGTAAACATGAGCTAATTTCACCACCAAAAACATGTCAGAGGCATCAAATTCCACTATTGAGATCTGGCCTTGTGGAAAAGAGCCTTTTTCAAGGGAGTCCTGTGTCCTGTGGAGCCATAACCTGGCAGCCATTAGAGAAGCCACAGTTTAAGATACTTTCACAGTGGCTTGACCACTCAGTCATGGCGATTTCGACTTTAGGAAACGAAAGGACCGATAAAGGCTTGCTGATATTCTACGTGCAAACTTCCACTGATCTTGTGGCCACTTTACAATGGCCATTTTACTTTAATTGTCCGGAGGGTATATAAACAAAAAAAGCAAGATGTCTGATTAAATCAGACAAGTTAAAGGACATCTTTGTTTTCTAGAACTGTAAGATCAGCCACAGGAATTGATGTTAATAGTATTTAAATGGCAAAGTCATAAGAACTACAGTGTGATCAATGTTGCTGTGTCCAGAATCCATGAAAACTGACAGTCTCTCTGTCATCTCTCTGCAGTGGAACAGAGGTGCTTAAACAGGCAGCCCCTATGGCTCGACAGTAGAGAAAGAAGACCACAGATGGACAACAGCAAATGGTATCAATTTAAAAACTGGCTTTAGGGAGTGTGTGGTGGCTCAGTGGTCTAAGACGGTGGAGGACATTTCCTGCATGTCACCCCCTGTTTCTTTCTCCGCGCTTTCCATCATTCTCTGCTGCATGTGAACTATCCAATAGAGGTAGAATGTCAGAAGAATAATCGTTTTAAAAACCTGCCTTGGTCCACAGAAAATCATGATAACTCGTTCAGGATATGTGCAGTTAAAAAAAAAATCTAAACTTTGGTTAATCCTGTGATATTTGAGCATATGGCATATTTAAATTTATGTGTAAAATATAGCACTTGTGATTAATAAAATGCTCCAACATTTCAGCATATTTTTGACATAGTGGAGCTGTGTTTCTCAGATATCTGCTAACAGAGTTAAAATAACGACAAAATGGAATTTAGAGCACTGAAAATAGTAACAGTTTTACCAGTGAAATGGGTAAAAGCAACATTATTTTGAGTGGTAACCTGTAAAACGAGCCTCAGTTTGTCTGAAAGACAATAGTTTTAAGGGGTAGGTCGTTTACTTTTGAAGTGGCTGGGCAGCCTGTCTGTGTTCCATCAGTGTTATGTCTGATAAGCGCTAAGTGCTCTCCATACCCTGGTTACTGTCCCTAGTGGAGTGTCCTTTACTGTGGTTTACCACACCTTTCATCTATCCTTTCATCTCACTTACCTTTCAGAACTGCCATGTCTAGCCTTACTAAGGTTACTTTTGCTGCAGAGAAGGTTTTTTTCAGTCTGTCCACCAGGAATGTCGCAGCAATTTTGTTCTAAAACTTTGTACGCTTCATTATCAAGCAATGAAGCGTACAAAGGTGCATATTTTCATGCTAACCGTAGCTTGAAAATATGCACCTGACCTACAGTTGGATGATTTTTGCATACAGACATACACTGAGAGATGTACACATGCCAGCATGGACTGTAAACAGAGAGGAACACGATCATCTGCAAAGCACATTACCAGACAACACGCCAAACTACACACACAATCCACACTGTTTTCCCAAAGCACACCAGTCGGTTGTGTTTGGTGAGTGTCTAAGTCATACACAGACAACGCCTTGCTGTTGGCACTCAATGCTTCCTCCACAGGATAGGAATGGAAACTGGAAGCGAGAGGGCTGCAAAAACTGTAGTTGCATAAACATGCACCACAACATCCAGGTGCATCAAATAGAGAGTTATAAAACTGCTTGAAAATGAATGAAAGGCTTCGATAGAAATCACAGAGCTGACTGCAGTCGTCACGTCCACGCACATCAGGAAACTGGACACAGCTGACGAAAGGTGAGCTTTGGGCCTGAGTAAGACGTGATAAGATCAGATATGCAGCTGTGGTCACTTCAGCACTGGATTTGTAAGAGAGTGGCTGCTTAAGGCTACAGGGACCCTCTTCTGTCACAGCAATAAACCAAGAGCCTGAAGAACCACCCTGGACCTTGGCTCACGTGTCTGGGGATACAGTAACACAAGCACTTATAATAATTATTCTATTTTAAGTTTCTGACAGGTAACACTTTTTTTCTTCTTACCTAACAAATATTTTTTCAGTTGGATACTTTTCCAAAACTTGTCTGACAGAAAAAGGGAAATATTTTTGAGCTATTATGAGATCTGCTTAAAATTCTAAATGAAAGTTCGGAGCTGCTTATTTCAATCTCCATCAACTTGTCTCTCTCTTATTTGAGATTAATGTTGAAATTATATTTAAATTACAGTCTCTCCAAGTGCACCATTAATAGTATTAATCCATTTTAGAGACTGATAATACAGAAACGAGCTGTGATTAACTGATTATGCAATTTCATTTGAAAAGTGAATAATAACTTGTGCGTGACAGCGAAGGCTTTTGTGGTTTCCAAAGTTGATTAATAAACACCTTTGTCTATCTTGTCCAGTGTGGACTGAATAAGTAGACGATTAAGAATGAAGTATCAGTTTAATAGATCACTCAGAGCAGCCGGAGATGCCAAAGGTGACCTCTCTGTGGACCGACTTCATAAGGGAGCCCCCTCACTCTCCCACCAGCTTTGCCAGAGTCATTAATCATTTGAATCTTACAATGAAGTTGTATTCAGTACAGTCCATCCTGTTTAGGTGATATTTGAATATAATTGCAGCCTACAATAGATGAAGAGTTAGTGATCATGAGGACAATAGCCTGATGAAATTGCACAACAGACCTGGTCGTCTCCTTCGCCTCTTCTTGGAGCCAAAGAGTTTGACCCGGGAGAAAACGTTTAGTCGACTGGGTTTTTCACAGCTTCCTTTGGTTTTACTGGGGCTGCTAACGCAGCGGCAGGCATTGGTCTTCTCCCGCTCCCTCGCCTGCCTTTTTTGCCTTATGAGGGAGCTGGCAATCGCTGCAGCCATGGCCAGTTTGGCAGCGCTCTGGAAAAAACTTCCAGCGAAGCGTGAAAATAATCACCACCTTTGAATCCAGAAAACTGGATTCCGAAGGGAAACGTCCAGGATCAGCGGCAACAATATGAGGCAACTACGAGTCGTTAAATAATGAAATAAGTGGACTATGAAGAATGGACAATAAAATAGTCCCAGTAGTGCGGTAAAGCCGGTTAGATAATGTCCAAATGAATCATTTTGTCATGAATGTGGCCGTTATTCGAAAATTGTCCGTTGTATCCCCGAGGAAAAAAAGTGAAACTTAACAAAAAACAAAAACCACACGTTCCACCGTGAAGCTGCGCAAAGACTTTGGCCACAGCACGTTGCATTTTCCTCCAACTGCTTCATTTTGTCGGCATCACAACAAATACGCACAAAGCCAGCTTCTGTGAGAGGTTTCGCATCATCCCACTAAACTACATGGCCGCGCACATGGTAGGCAGAGAGTCGTGAATGAACCTCACTGCGCAGCGAGAGGATGCAAACACCTGTTTGCAGACGCCGGAGAGTGTTCTCTGATTTCCCTGATCCCTCTCTGAAGCTGCTGCTGTGAGAAAGAGACTTACACCGCGCTGCAGAAAAAACAACCCAGAGGATGTGAACGAAACGTTACGACGATCCCTTTTGTTTTTCTCCCTTTTGCTGAAGCGAGGCAACGCGAGGTACAAACAGGAGGCGCCTCGGTCTGGATGCAGGATCCGAGCTCAGCGCACAGCACAGGCTCAGCTGAGCTGCCGGGAGCATCCCACCGACGACCTGGACAATGAGCAGTGGGGAGGAGGCAGGGGACAGGGAGTCTAACACAAACCCAGTGTGCACAGAAAATCTCCACATAGGCCGTCATGTGAGACAATTCACATTACATGTAAGAGAAAGGGGCGTATGTGGCGTGGGGGGCGGGGAGGTGGCAAAGAGGAGACCCACAAAAGAGAGAGAAGGAGGGAATACCGCATGTTTGAGATATTTTATGAGGCAGGACTGGGCAGAAAGACACCGGGGGGGGGGGGGGGGGGGTGTTAAGAACTGCTGATGCAGCTGGATCTGGACGGATTTTATAAAATAAATCCCATGTTTCAAACTTGGCTGAGGACGAGCGTCCAGACGCACAGCACGGGAATTTTATGCCGTAAAAAAGGACGATTAAGTCACCATAAAAACTCCAAATATTATTTATCATCTATGTATCGCCTCGGCGTGCAGATGACTGAGGGACAAAACAGCAGGTAGCCGTCAACACACGTCAGCAGTGATGTTAATGCGGGATGAATGTAGCGGGGTAAGCAGTGATTTTGTGGGATGTAATCAGACCTGCGTCAAACCGATGAACCTCCAGCATCACAACCTCCCATTTAATTAATATTAACTTGCAATTCACTACGCCATTCCACCTTTAAGACGTCTATCTTCATGTAACTTTTAGAACAGGCCTCTACCGGTAAATTATGAATTTACACTATGAAAATGCCCCCTGAAAAGAGCGCTGTAGAGCCCGGGCCAAAGGTTATGATCTGACACTGATGCCTGTCATTCGCACCTCAGCCTGCAGAGCCTCAGCTCTGCCCGCTTTGCTCAGTCGTGGATCGAGCACAGCCAACAGCCTTAATCAATGGTGCCATCTACAGTCCCCCAACCCAAACTGTAGCAGTCGTTTTATTTATGTCCTCTGATTTATACTAGACGCCTGTAACACACCTCAAGATGATGTGTTTTGCGCTGAGTAAATAGGAGGCGTCGCATATTAAAGTCTGGACGCAGCAGTACAGCAAATACAGTAAATAACTCTAAAACTGGACATTGAGCCACAGTGAAAGAATAAACCTCCAGCACGTGTTTTGAATGAACAGAATAGCTTTTAAGAAGAAGCAAACCCTTCAGCACCACGGACAGCTCCAAGACCCTCAGCTGCTGCAGACTGCCAAGAGAATCACCAACGGAATAAAACTAAACTCCACGTCTGGAATAAGCAAAACCCGGTTTACTTTAGATCACTTGCGAAGTTTTGTTTCAATAAAACGTTATTTAGAGTTAAAGAAGGGTGGAAAAAGGCTAAACGAGAGCAGCCTAAACTCAAAAACAGGAACATCAGCCTACCTGAAACCGATTTTCTCAAGGGAAAAGTCATGATTGTCTCTAGCGAAGCCAAAGCAGACACTTGGAGACGTGCAGTCCTCGGGCGCTGAAGTGACGGCGAGTAGTGTACAATCAGCAAAGTTCAGACCATTGTCAGACAACTGTCAGAGGCGTAGTGGAAGAGAAAGCATCGAGGCGTGGCCATCAGCAGGAAGATCATTACAGGACATTAGCGACATGCCATTATGACTCCTAAAATGCTCATTAAACATTCATTTCGAGGTCTTGTTGATCCGGCAAACGCGGGCGTGTGTCCGCTGTATTGCTGCGCTCGGCGGGGCCAGATTGAAGAGAAGTGATCGAAAATGAATCCTCAGATTGGACTTCCTTCTTGGGGCAGAGAAGACTTTGCTCTCATGTTACAAAAACTGATGTAAAATGATCCGATAATGCGTTGACTAAACCGGTTATACGGGCCTGTCTACTTTCGACTTGAAAAATATCGACGTCCAATCAACGGAGAGAACATGCATTAAGCAGAGTGTTTTTTCTCTATTCTGTGAAACTGGAAGCAGTTTTTTAAAAAAGCATCCATCTGAGATCAGACACGACATGAGATTATTTATCACTGCTTAAATCAGTAATGTATGCAGTGTGGTCTTATAAAGCTCTATTCCGTATTAGTCCAATTATGTAAAACATGTAAGTAAATATAAAGTATGGTGTTTGACTCTTAATAGATGTGAGTGCAGAACTAAAAGCAGATTCAGTGATGCTTTGTGTTTAATGATGGATTAAATGAGCTGTGACATACAGAAGATAACTTCTGAGGGTCAGTGCGCTTTGGTGCCCGCTGACTGTGCTCGGCTCTGAACACTAGATGGAGCAAGTGGACTGACTATCAGGAGCAGCGCCGTCTCCCTAAAGGGAAAATACACCTAAAACATCCATGCTGAAGTCCAATGAATGATTTAATCACTATATTAAGAGCTGGTTAATTCACATTAGCTTATTCATATTAATTTGTGCTTTGACAAATATCACAAATGCAATCTAGTTTAATGTAGAGCTTGTGAATTAGAATCCATTATGTACTATCTATAGAATAGTCTCAGCATTTCGTCTCTGAATGCATTTAGAAACAACTGCACGGCCTCTTTCTCTGCTTTTCAAGTGCCACTCCAACTTAAAATTCACAGACTAAAACTGAGCTGTCCAATTTTGTACAAGCAGCACACACAGAAAATGTTAAAAGGTGTTTAAACGGCATTTTTATGCACTACTTCATATTTACAAATCTCTATCTCCACCAGAGTGAAACAGCAAATCAATTAGGTCATGACTGTAATAGAATAAATATTTCATACAGAGATTGAGCGGTAATGGAAGATGCTGACCAGTCAGCCATGAAGAAGCGGGCTTCCAATATATGGATTTACAAGGGATGTGGCTGAAATCATATAAAGCATAAGGCACTGGAGCAATAAAAGCATCCGTTTTCCTTCTCAGTGCCTTTGATGCTGTCCATAGACGGCCCTGTGTAATGGAATACAGGATGTCTAACCTCTAACCTCACACGGTCTAAGAAAAGATGGTCACCAAAGTTGTTCAAGGTTGAATGGGCCTTTGTTCAGTCATTATCTGGAGAACAGCTGCCACCTTAAAATGCAGTTGAGATTATATCTTTAGCGGCAGTCTTTATTGTCACAAAGCTTTCCTCAAACCAAGGGAAATAAAGATCTAACCTCAAGTAACACACAGTAAAACATTTTCATCAGAGAGGAAGCAGTCTAAGAATGAACAGTGATCACCTCAACGTGGTTACTGAAACAGCTGGTTCATTTAAGAATGGTGTCATGTGGTAAAGCTATTGTAATCAGCACTGTACAGTCTTTTTTTACACACTGAAGTGATTTAGATGAGAAATCATTTCTTTTTCTGCCAGCTTCCCTAACAGAAAAAAACCTCTCAAACTCAGTTTCAGTGGAGACGGTGGACTTATCTGTTGAATGAGATTTAGCTCTGTCACGTTCATAACATCAATAAAAAGTTTGTCCAGTTAAATTTTGTGCTATTTTTAAATGCTAGCATCAAATATATACAAACTATGTGCTACTCCCAACTAGTCTTACATTGAACATCAGTAAAATAATTTGTACTGCTTTACATTGACTCCCATAGTCTGTGACCGTATCTTAGACGTCTTTGCTTGTATGAGTGAGAAGAGTGAGGCAAAAATGACTACAACCACACTTTTTAGAGAAGGCGCCCAGTATTACTGCGCGTCACATGTGCCACGTGTAATAGTGTAAGAGCTCAGGCACAGTGGTTTCTTAATGCAGCACCATGTAAAATGTGACTTACAGCAGCACTGCAATAGTCGAGGGTGTCGCTATACAGCGCGCATACTGTGGCCCTACCCTCTGATTTACACTGCAGCGTACAGTATCCCTGCCTGGTACTGTCCGATACCTCTAATTCTGCCATGAGCAAACACAGACAGACAAATCTCAGCACCACCAGAAGCAGATCCCAGGTTTTGCTTCAGTCCTCCCACTGCTGATAAACCTGAGCCGTCATTCAGGCAGACAGCGCGGCCCTTCAGGAGGATGGCTGGCTTTATCACTGACAGTTAGGAGGGCAGAGAGAGGTGACGGGAGCCGGGCTGCATTGTACAGCAGTGACACTAATCAAACACCTAAGATGATGCTAAAGGAAGTGCAAATGTGTGTAGGCCTGATAATGTCCATCCTGCTGTTAGTGCTCAGCCAAGCCATGATGGAGAAGGAAAAATACAAAATAGCACACAATGGCACAAGTGGATCGCGTGAGATGAGTGAAGGAGGCAGTCATACTTTAGATAGATGAGACAGCGTTAAAACAATGAAGAAGTACACATCACACATTGGTTTTATCCTAATTTCGTCACTTTCATTTGTATTTAGAAGTCTGTGAGGAAAATATAGCTCTACTCCTCTTTTGTCTTTGTCTCTCTGCGAGACAAAAGTGGACTTAAGCTATGTTTGACTCATTTGAAGTGTACCAGAGGCTCAGCACTGCTCATTTGCAAATGAAAGTCAGTCACTGATGAACTACGCTGTCAGAAAATCAAACCTCACAGACGAGAGATAACACAGCAGCTTCTGGTTTTATTCAAATGCGAAAAATGTTCCTGTCTCAACAAATACAGACACGAGCTCTTCTCTGTAACCTACACCGGAAGACACTGTAAGTAATACAAGCAAGAAAGTCACAAGGTCATCCATACACACAGATGAACTGCCTCTGTGTGTGCCTGTGCGTGCTTTGGTTGCTTGTGTAGCAATGTGCCACGGGTACATTAATTACTGTAGTGCCCCAGAATGCCAGTCTACTGTGGCCTCCCGGGGGCACCTTCACTGTACCACACTCACTCACACACACACACACACACACACACACACACACACACACAAATACACACACACACACAATGAGAAAAAATAACAGAATAGCTAAAAGCATACAGGTCTGTCAGCTTCCATCATTCAGCAGTCATAGTGTGCATAATGTGTACAATTAAGTCCAAATCTACAACATGCGTGCTAAATAATTTTGTCTCACAATATCCTAAATTTGAATGAATTTATAATCGGCTCAAGATTAGATTTAGATTTGAAACACTCACGACTTTTCTGCTAAAAGATGTGTTTAAGAGCTGTGCAGAGCTGCGAAACTGCTGTCATAGTAAAGGCTCAGGTAGCATTTACTGCTCCTCACACAGTTAACTGTTCGAACATAGTCCCCTAAAAAGCACCTGCTCCACACCTCCACACGGACACAAAAGGTCCCAGCACCCTGCTGCTCTTGCCTTCTCTGGCCACTAGAGAGCAGAACTCCAGAGTGAAAGCAAATGAGCCCGTGTGCTGCCAAGGTTGAGCACTCTGTTGACCTTTGTATTATTAAATATAACCAAACAATTAAAGCTGTCTTTTCTTATTAATAACCCGAGGCTATCATGATAACACCCAGGGTTTAATGAATTTTAAAATTCATAGAGAAAAGTGGCCTCCAAGGGCAAACACTAAATAAATGGGGAGGTTAACCTTGCTGGGGGTGCGTAATAGAGGGCAAAGATGCATACTAGGATTGTACCCCTGATTATATCCTGATATTTCACGTTCAACTAAATTAATATCTTCCCATATCGGTGGAAACTGCAGTAGCAGGAGTTTTAGTTCAAACTGTTGGTGCAGAGGGGATAGAGTGAAATATTATCAGGGGAAAAAATGATCTCTGATAAGCTCAAAAGGTTTCTGCTCCAACCCGTTCAGCCCTTTGGCAGCGTTCTGATGGCTGTCTGCTCGCTGTGCGTGCGATGGTACAGTAAATCCACTACAACAGCAGCTTGCAGCATGCTAGGCCACCAGTGCCATAGAGATACCACGCGTTACCATGGAGACTGCACACACGTAAGAGGGTGTGTGTGTGTGAAAGATGGAGAGAGAGCGAATGTGCGCTGAGGATGGGGGTTGGATATTACAGAGCGAGAAGCCATCAGTCACTTAAGGGCCCGGTAGAGGAGGGGGGAAAGAATATACAGTCACGCCTGGCCGGCAGACTCATGGCGGTGATTGTGTGATCTATCCCGCCCCGCCGGAACCAGAGGGCTGTGTTCAGGACATGAAAGCAAGGAGTCAGTAGACTGAAACTGGACAACATGAGTCCCATTATTTCTCCCAGCAGGTAAAGCAGGATGATCTCCACCTCAGGGACAAACAAGCTGAGGGTAGAGAAAGAGCCCACATCTCCATCACGGGAGCGAAGCATCACTGAGGAGCAGTATGCCACAATGTTTTATACGCTGGAAGTCTTAGATGTGTTTATTATGGATCCTCAGCAGTGATTTATTATCGGTGTTTCATCCTGTGTCTAAAGTGTCATTTATTAACAGCGTAAGTTTTCCTTTAGTCGCAGAGAAAATAACATAAAACACATATATTTTTAAACATCAGTAAGAGGACGTCTGAGCTGTGCGCCAGACTGCTCCTCATTAAAACACCACCAGTTCTATCTCCATCACACTTTAAAACCCTAAAACTAATTAGGAGCGGACTGAATGCCTGGCGTTTGTCGTCTGACCGCTCACCTTTTGTATAACAACTGGCTTCAAAGTCTTCGTCTACTGATCAGCACTGCCATATTTTCTCTCACGCCGAGCGAATAGCTGCGGATATTTTTGTTGTCCCAGTGAAAGGAACACAATTCTATTTTGTACATCAATAAACGCTAAATATGGCAGTGAAACATAGAACTCGAACACTTTCAGGACTTGGGCAGCTGCCAGTTTCTTTGTACCTGTTTGGCTGATAACGATACAAATAGACATGAGGTGCACCGCTGAATCATTTTCTTCCATTAGATGTTTATTTGAAATCGGGACCTTTGCAGCCATAAAGATTATTATCATCATCTCAGAAAGTGACGTTTAAATTAATTGATTCATGTGTTCCTCAACCCGTTTAAAAATGTATGACGTACACATTTATCTGTTATTTAATTATGTAAATATGACATTTCACCACAATGGCCACTATTGTGATTGTAATTGGCCACTGAGGACATTACAAATACGAGGACAGAATGAGAGTATATTGGCTCATCCTCGTGCTTTTCACTGGCTTTTTACTGTTTTATTTGTGGTAGAAAAAAAAAAGCGATTCTCCATTTTTAATGAGCACTGATGAGACATTCAACTCAGGGGGCCTTTATAGTGCGAGTTCATGAAAATGAAGCGATACAGGTTGAGCCAGATACGTCCTGGCTGAATTAATTAAATAACAGAACATGAAAGACTTTTGTCAAAATTGATTGTTTTTATATGTTCCTCTGCAGCCTGTACTTTCAATTACAAAATGGCAATTCACATTTAGGTGTTTGGGAGCAGATCATATTCGCTGTTCCTGGCAGGCACTTGGTTTACCTTTAACAAAAATCGCAGAGTGAAACAAAGCAAATACACAAGTTTGACTCTACAAGCTGTCACTTCTTTATTTACCTCCATATGAAGTACCTGCTTTGGTTGGGAAGCATACTGTGGGCTTTCACGTGCTGTGGCCTCTTCTCTCTGTATTTTCTGTCTGTCTGTATTTTCATGTACGTGTCTTTATGAGTGCGTGTGTGCGTAAGGCTGTAATGACGGGGCGAAATCTCAATCAGAGGCACCAAACGGGGTGTGAAATGGCCAGAGTTCAGACGGCAGCCTGCACAGAATGACTAATGCTGTACCAGCGATGTGCTCTCGTTACCTCGACACATACAGGAGTGTGAAGGACCGTCCACACAGGCTCCCTAATCCTCTCGTCCTCTAACCAGCTGACCCTTATGTCTCCTCAGACTTCAAAGATGGGGATGGTTGGTAATACTTTCCTAAAAAGCTGCAGGCCCCCAGACCTTAAAGACCTTGAAACCGATTCTCTCTGTTAAAAACAAAGTTTGGCACGTCCGCTTTGTCCGTATGAAAAAGAGGCAGGTCTGTGAAACATCAATGAGAAGACGTCAGCAGGCGACGCTTTTGTTTGAGCCGCGATTGAAAATTGAAATGTAATATCTCCGTGTGTATGTGGATGCCTGTCTGTGCAATGTGTTTGGATGCGTCTACCGATTGCATGACCCCGCAGTTCTCAGGCCCCCTGTGGGATTGTGGGTGAATTGTAACCAATGTTGTTGTAAGCCGGAGGAAGGTGGCTACAAAGCCCCTGTGACTGATTGCTGTGTGGGGAGTTCTAGACGGTGTAAATACTTTAAACAGCAGCAGGTCTTACCGAACTAAAGCCACATTGTAAGGTTGATTCAATAAACAGGTCTCAGTTCAGATTATATGGAACGGTTTAGCAGAATGAAAGGCGCAAGACCGACTTCAAAACAACAACCAGGCTTACAATAATGGAACACAGCATACTGCAGACAATCAGCTCGAAGCACATGATGCCTGCTTCGACGTTAGCTACAGCACCCATTCTCTGACGCCACATGACTTTTCCGTCGGCCAGCTGAGGCAGAGCCAGTGGAAGATGAGATCATACAGCAAGATGTACACACACAGGCTTCTACTTATAGATAATTCAACAAGCTCACGTACATACATGCATGATAGACACACGCATGCATGCACACCCAGGCAGCCAGCCAGCCACATCTAATAGCAGTCTAAATGCCTGTTATCAAAACATCATCCAGTATCTATCATAGCCAGCATCACAACAGGAGGTAGCCGGAGGAGGAAATCAAGTGCAGGAGATGCTCCCTCGCCAAAATGGATGACAGAACAGTCACATGTGTGAATCATAGATGGTGAGTCAATGGAAGCCCTTTGGCATTATCCATCACGGTGGGAAAGCGACAGAGAGACGGCATTTAGGAGTTGAAAGACCATAAATAACAAAATCACTTTTATTCTCTTTCAAGTTATCCCTCCTCCATTAACCAGAACACACCCAGGAAATGGGCTCTCGTCACAGTAAAGAGGGACATCTGCTATCAAAGAGAAATCAAGGAAGTGTGCTGCAGCCAAAATAAAGCAGCTCAGACTTTCTCAAAGTTTGTATTCATAACTCCATGCTAATTATACCCCGTCTAGCAAGAGCAGTCTTAGTCCCAGAATACAGTAAGTGATGTTGTCCTACATATCCCTTCCAGTATGACACATCAAGGAAGGGAATGGAGTGAGATTAAAAGGCATCATCTCAGACACCAGCTGGCTTAAACTGTCTACTTGCTGATGGAGACACAAAGGAAAGCTCTGAGACTGGCACGAGAGCACAAGGTCACGCTCGCTTCTTTTTTAAGAGTTTAGAACTTAGGACACTTACGTGATGGACGTTTCATAACGAGGACGATGAAAGCGCAAGAAATGCAATTCTGGAAACTAAAATTAAGCTAACGTGGTGTCCTGATTTAGAAATGGCAAGTAAACGAAGTCTTAACAGAGATGAAAACACTTCTCTCTCGGTGAGAAGACACACTGACTCCTGTCTCGGTGTTTGTCGGCTCTTTCATCCCAGCATTTGTAACAGACTCAGATCTTTCCCATTAACCAGATCTCTGACCTCAGAATAACCCCATCACATCCTCTTGTCTGGCCTCAAGAATATCTGTGAACATTATGCAACGAGGTCAAATGTGCAGTGCAGAGAAATGGGTGTGAACATTAATGAAGCTCATTTTAATTCGTCCGCACACACTCTGGATTTCCCCTGCCGCTGATGCATTTCCTCACATGGAGAAGAGCGGTTCCTCACACAGGAAGTGATGAATTGTCCTATATGGCTTCTACATCTCTGCCACTACACTTGAAGCTAAAGTGATTATGCATATGTGCAAAATTCTCAAAATGCGCGTAAACATGCCAGCGTAATTGCATGGTTCAGATTGGCATGGATTATGTGAGCGTACTTAAAAGCCTGACGTGTTAGGTGGAACAGATTGACTAAGCTGGAAATGACACGACAGGAGACATGACTCAACTTATGGGAGTGGGTGGGTAAATAGGTCATGTTGCCTTCCCAGTGCAGCGTTATCCCACTTTTCACTTTCAGTCCCTGGGCTTGTTAGTGAAGTCAGCACACAGAGAAATCAATGGAAACGTAATGACAATGGATGGTGGTGGACCAGTGTTTGGAATATAACAGGTGGGAGGAGCTGCGCACAGCTGATAGAGAAGCCTACAGAGGAATAAAGAAGTAGGCCGAAACTCAGCAGTAAAGCAGTGACGGCTCTCTGCGGTCTGTCGTGGGCAATTAATATGACATGCAACACTATTACAGAGGAGCGCTGGACTTCATCATTCAGATCATTCAGTCATAATGACGTCTTACACAATGTTATCTAATCCCTGTGCATACATTACATCACGCTATGAACGTAACACCAGCCTCGATAACTCCACCGGTGACCACCATACTGTGTCACATAACAGTGTTTTCAACTTATATAAAACTACTAAAAATGAAACTTTTTAATCATAAAACTAAACATAACTCCTTGCTTCTCTGTTGTGGGCAGCCCCTTCCTCTGTTTCTGAAAGGCTTCATCGATATCAACACATTCAAAGACGGTTTGACAGTCGCACCGGCGTTAGATCTTTGCTCTGCTATGGCTGCTGAATCATTGTCATCCTGTCCTTAAATTCAGCGGTATACAGCCTTAAATTTGTGGCCTTTCAACGTGTAAACAAGTGTCACGAGCCAAGAAAAAAATGCTGATAAAGAAAATGACAAAAAAAATTGTCTGAGCAGGCAAACATGATGTCACGCGCACACATTTTTGCCTATTAAGGACCGCAGCACTCGTGTTCAGCTGAAACTTTATTTTGAAACAAAACGCTGCAGTGGAGCCAGTTAAGTGAACATTATACCTTTTTGCTGTGATAATGCAGCTGAAAACAGAGATTGTTTTGAACAGTTTGCTTTCATGCTGCATTCAAGTGCAGGTGAGATGCTGTGACATTTGATAGCCAAGAGTCGGCTGCCGGGCAGTATCGCATTCATTAATTAGAGTATGTTGTTGGAAATCAAACCAGGTGTATAAACGTGCCAAATTTAGATCAGAAGAGAGAGTTGGAGCCAAGACAACGAAATTCTGTCCACAGCAGGAACAAAGATAAGTAACCTAACAAGAAATGAGTTTAACCCCCACAGCTGGATGGTAAACCTACAGTATTACCAGAAGTAATGGTTAACGATGCTGCAGCTGTGCAGCTTGGTAAATGTTTTGCAAAAACAAACACATTCTATTATAAATTAGCTTTATTTGTATTACAGAATAGGGTGATAAAATAGACTTATGTTTAAGGTATCCACCTCCAACTGTGGCCAGCTGATTCCTCAAATCAGACTGTTCTCAAAAGCAGCGCAGCATCTCATATCCATTCCTCTCTTTGATTTGGGCCACGAACAGTTAAATAGGAATGAACCGTGTGCAATATTCATGCATTCTTCAATCCTGCTGTCTTTATGAACCCATCAAAAAGGATGAAGAGGGATCCAAAAAATCCAAAGCCAGCACAGCAGACTCCTCGCTGCACTGCATGCTGTGTGTGTGTATGCATGTGTGTGTGTGTTGTGCAGCCCTGGTGAGAGAAGGGATCTGGGGGATTTTGAGGTAGTTCTACCTTTATCTCTGCAACAATTTACTTCCTGGCTCACAAGTCCCACCTGTATATAGGCTGAACAGAAGATTGCTTTGTGCACATACTGTATGAAATGTCCTGTATGTATCCACATGTGTGTGCTTGTATTGCGGCCTTTTATGTGGACTCCCTTCTGCATAGGACTGTTTGAAGGTCAAGATTAAAACCAGTTCCAATCTTAATGATAGGACATATAGTTGAGGAGTAGGGAATGCATTATGATGATTTACACCATGCGTGTGTGTGTGTGTGTGTGTGTGTGTGTGTGTGTGTGTGTGTGTGTGTGGAGCTTTGTATGCACAACCTCACGTGTCTCAGTCTGCATAAAACCATATGGTTTGATGAAACCATAGATGTCTCTCAAACCTACTCCTGCAGCATCCGCCTCACCCCTTGTCAGTCTTTATGCTCAGTACCTTCTAAGCAGTCATATTTTCTGCCTGAATCTTTCGTCAGACTCTTCATTAAGCAGCCCACCATGTGTACACTTATCTCCACCCAACCATTAGAGTCCACAAGATCTGCATTCCAGGTCCTGTCTGTCTACAGTAGCAGAGTCCAGACCAAATGGCTTCTCTTACCCACAAATTATTCAGTTTTTAGACTGAATCTGGTGGATACAATCCTTACAATTACTCGCTAAATTCAGCATAACTAGATGTAAATAAACTAAAAGCAAAAACATGTGCTATATCAAGCACAAAAACAGTCAAATGTGGCAGTAATTTTAGAGCTGATAGTGAACAGAGATTGGATGAATTTATCACTTTGTGTCTAACTGAGGTGTGTGTTCTCTGAATGGCCAATAGGGGAACAGTAACAGCCACAACAACCCCTGCGGCGTGCAGTAAGTCAGAGGTCATGCTTTGACATGACTGAATGATTGCACTGAGACCTCTGCTACCGATTGAAGGATCAGTGTAAATGACTGCCGCTCGTATCATATTACTGGGGCTAACTTCCCCAAGCAGCACAGCTGCTGTGGTATTTTGTGTCTGAAGCTCTGCCGGTTTACAAAAGTAGCCGCCACAAACATGCACTTGTATTCAAAAAGTTGTAACAAGTTTCTCTCAGTACTGCCGGTTTTATCCACTCCTGAACGTCCAGGCATGACCTCTGATAAGCACCGTCATCCATGGTCCACGAGTGTGTTTGTGATTGAGGAGATAACATGTATTATTAACCAATGGTTTGGCAGTCGGAATGCACAGATTAGAGATGGGAGGCTGCGTGACACCGGCCTGTAGTGATGATGGTTCACGTGTGATCATCAGTACTGCTGAAGGACTGCCTCCCTGTCTGCCTGATTGCTACCCATTACATCATACTGAACATGCCTCTGCGGCCTGTGACATCCTACTCACACACACCAGCAGATCAGAGCCAAGAGCCGTTCTTGGTGTTTTCACCGTTATATTGAAAGTGACTCCTTTTCATACAACATGCAAGTAACATGTTGCCTTTTTGTATTCACATTTTTTTTCAAAATTTTGTCTTAAATTTTTGTGTTTCTTTTCTTCTGTGTGTGTGTGTGTGTGTGTGTGTGTGTGTGTGTGTGTGTGAGAGAGAGAGAGAGAGAGACAGCTGTCAATATGCGCCGACAGGGCCTGATGAGATGTGCGATGTCTAATTATCTCTCCAGCCAGAGGATTAGCGAGCTAACACTAATGGCTGCCATAAGGCCGTAGGTCCCGGAGAACACACACACTCTGACACAAAGCTTAAAAATGCAAATGAGACAGACAAGTGCAACCAGATAATTCTCCTAATACAAAGCGGATGAATGTGATGCGTTTTTTAGGACTTAAAATTAACCGTCTGATGTGGTTTTGAGAATAAAAAATAAAGGACTCTTGACGGGTCAATGGTCAGAGCAGAAGGCACGGGGGCTTTTGAGAGGACATCTGGCTGAGTTGCCAGTGGGGTTGAGCAATGCATGGTTGGCTGTGTACTGGTACAATAGTGTGTAGTCTGCCTTCCTTGCTGCAGCTGTGTGTACGTATGAGAGCGTGCACGCTGCCGTGCCTCACCGGTACCTGACAGCTGAGGTTCAGCGCAGCCGCACACACGCAACACCTCTCTGTTTTTCATTCAGTCCGGTGCACAGGCCTGTCCCGCTTGGTCACTCGTGTGTGCAATGTAAAATTAGATTTGGGTCTAAGATAATGACTCGCAGGCCTCATGTTTACCACATACTGATGCGAGATGCCAAGTTGAGGGTGTGTGTCTGCACATGAGCCCTACACTCTGCTGGAGCTCGTTGGAGATAACAGGCACCTCATACATGTTGTCATGGAGCCTGCCTTGTCCATTTCCAATGTGTGATTTCCATGAGTCAGTGTTGGTATGTTTGCTGAGAGGAAGGTGCGCGTTGCTCTCACTCATGTGATCTACATTTCTGTAAGCTGTGAACTTGTGATGTTTGAGAAACCATGTGTGTTTAGTCTCACACAGGTTTTCTGTAAGGGGCCTTTAATTCCCTGACCTACCTGACCCTTTAAGAAGGAGTGCACCTCCCCTTCAAAATGTCTTTGTGCGTCTCCTTTCTGCTGTAATGGAAGGACATGTTTACTTATTTTTCAACTCCACTATTAGTATGTATGCTTTGATTATGTCTCGTGAGAGGATGCATTTTATTAATATTGATGATGACTGATGCCATCTGGGTTACAGTGGCAGTAATTCCAGTCATCCTCCCTGATTGGCCACAGACAGCTGGTTACAGGGCGTAAGAGGTTATGGAGGACAGTAAACTGGTCGGTCTGTTTTTTTTTTTTTCTCCAGGAGAATGGAGGAGGGCCAGTGTTTTTTGTACTCTAAAGGTTTTACCCACTAATTGTCTGCAGAGGACCCTACATGATAAACCTAATGAAATTGTTTTTGTGTCTCTGTTTCGTGGCCTGCATGCTGTTCCATCCTTCCCACTCACACTGCCAACCATCATCAAGTACAACACAGGCCAATTGAATTACTTTACACCAGGGCTCATTTGACAAACACCTGCAGAGGGTAATGGAGGAGCGCTGTACACCTTAGTGAATGGTAATGCATGCTGGAGGGAGCTGATGAAGGGGAGAGGACTGCCAACTGGGAGAGCAAGAGGGAGCACTGTTTGACAGTTGAAGAATTACCATTTCATTAACAGTGTGCATTATTTATGTCTAACCCAACTATTGTCCCGGCACATACATTTACAATGACCTTGAGCGATCATAGCTCTACATTTAAGAGTTTTCATTAAATATTAGATCTCCTTTTTGATATATAGCTTTTCTGACATACATGTCATTTTATTTAAAATAAAACTTGGATCAGTGAGAGTAGTTAGTGAGAGGTCTGAGCTTTTCAACTGTACCACATACATGCACACACCCATATTACTATAGACTGGGCTTCTTGTATTGTCACTCAGATGTGCAAAACTGTGCTGTAGTAATATTAAGCAACAGATCAGGGGTGAAACATAACTGTAAGCACAAGTGCAGAATACAGCCAGTGTAAACAGCCATTATAATCATAATGATTAAATTTACAATTTGGATGCTTAAGCTGTTTTTTTTTTTCTTTTCTTTTCTTTTCTGAAGTTAGGGAGGAGATTGCACAGTACACAGATCACTGAGTAGGCATTAAATCGGCTAAGGCAACTGTTGAATACCCTGGACACTTTCCAGACATTTAACCACCACTGAGAAGAAAGTAAACAAACACTCTGTCTCTAGTGCAGCAGGCAAAAATACAACTAAGAAAGGGAGACGGGGGAAGAAGACAGAAACTCTTTCTGGCTGGCACAGCGTTTAACAAGAGTGCTGATTCTATTCTTGATTAAAGATTGTTGAATGTAAGCTGAACAACTTTTCTCCAGCGTCTGCCAATATCAATACAGAGTATATCCTCTGTACGTGGGGGAAAGCACGACTTGTCTGGTTTTTAATCTGGGTTTTTATCAGGTTCCCTGGAAAAGCCGAGCCTTCTCTGGGGCTGACATGATGGGAGAAATTGGGTGTCTGTATGAATCCCAGCCAACATCAGCCCTGGCTGGCAGGCTGGCACATTACTCGGTGCCCCCTGAGACGAAACATGCAAGCACCCCCCAACTGTCTGTATGTGTCAGAGCCAAACTGGCCTACTCCCTCGGCCTCGGCTAATGTGGTGCTTAGGCAGATCTGGTGTCCCCTGTACAGGATTTGGAAATCTGGGGAACGAGAGGTCTGACATCTTTAGCGTCAGGGTGCCACAATTGAGCATTTTTGATCAATTTAATGAGTTCAATTACCATTTTGCAAATAATAGCCCTGAGATTGCAGTGTGATCTGGTTAATTACTGGCGCTCAGGTTGGTGTTCATTGGTGGAACAATTTTTTTAATAAAGTGAAGTCTAATTGTGTTTTTGTATTTTTTAAAAACTAAAAACAATAAGCTTAACATACTCCAGTAGAGCAGTGGTTTCCAACTAGTCTATGTTCTGGATCCACAGTCATTAAATTTCTCCTGCACGTATTTTCTGTGTTTTCTCACAGGAGTCTTTGCAATGGAGAGAATAAAACAAGATTCAGTGTTTGTCCACTGTTAAGATATTATATCCTCTAAACATTTTCTCTATCCCAATAAATTACACTATTTCGTGTGTATCTGTAATCTCTAGCCAGGCAGCTGTCAGGAACCACTTAGCCGCTGTCCCATTAACGTGGTGCCGACTCAGCAGTTTGCCTCATTGCCCCAATTAAATAGCTTAACGCTTGTTTACTCTGGGAAAAACTTACACACTGCTTGTGTCACAGTTACTATAACCCGACTACTCCGCTGATGGTTGCTGTTTAGCTCAGATTTAGAGCCGGCGTGTAGTTAAACGGGAATTGTACTGAGTGAAACAATAATACTGCATATCCATTAGTGACATAAGCTGGGATTTTAGAGTCAAGCTGTGTGAAGGTTTGTCATATCTGTGTCAGGCAGTGGGAGTGATGGGGACTATCTGTGTGCAGAGTGAAGCTGATAATGTGGACATGGAGGATAACGACACAGGTTGCATTTGGTTATGTGGCATTTAAAACAGAATATCACTGCTGTGCATCTTTTTAGCCTTTTTTATGCAGTAAATTGTTATTATTTCAAAGTCCATTAAGATGAGACAAATGTTGGAATTGCCAAAAGTTAGCCCCAACGCATGCGATGGAAAAGCACTGCACATAATACGGCCTCATTCAGCCCATGTGGACTGTTGAGATGAAACTTCCCATTGGTCGACAGCTGCATTCTGCTTCCTACCAGTCTCCATTTTCAAGGATGAACAAGCAGGTGACTTAACTGACAAGCTATATGCTAATAATGCAAATGTTTTTAAAAGGTTGTGATAAAGGAGAGAATTTGCTGCATTTACTACACTCATCAGGAGCCCTGTGTACTTTAGGCCCGCCTTCAGGAGTCTGATTGGTTTCAAGGATTTTGTTTAAAAGGCATGCAGTGGCTGGCACGGTGCACATTCATAATATTCATTCATAACAAACAGTCCTACAAAAACAGTAATAGTGGCGGCTGTTTGCTCCTTTTCTTTCATCCCATGTGGCTGTTGCTGAGTCTGCCATGAGGAGAGGACGCGGCATGTGGAGGCGAATAAGAGAGAAGTGCTAATTAAATAGACAATGATGGAATGTAATAGGCCTGGCAACTTTACTCTGCTTCACTTCTCTGCTGCTCCCCAGAGTAGTTTCTCATTAACTTTGTCATACACACCCACTCCTGCTGTTTGTTTATGCCTTTGGTTGAAGCCCCAGAGAAGCCAGAGACGAACACTGTGTCAGCATTTCTGCCAAAATCTGACGAAAAAAGTATGTGAAAACTACAGTATGTGCTTGTGTTTGCATGGTACGCATGACGTTAAGTGCATGTAGATGCGGACAGTTTTGTGCTTACTGTTACAGATGAAAATACATGCGAGGGTGGTGATTTTATCAATGAAACACACTCCTTTTCTATTTCACATCCTATAATGGTCACATTCTGCTTTAGAAAGGCTGAAATACAACTTTCAGTTTAAACTAGGCTAATAAAACACTACTCCTGCACACGTGGATTAGTTGACATAGATATTATCCAATCACGTTATTAATTTTCTCTCTTTTTATTATCAGTTGTTGAAAGGAATTATTATTATAAGCTTATTCACTGTCCATCTGTGTAAGAGTCAATGCACACATTAAAATGAGGCAACCAGGGAGGTCTGGGAAGCGCAACGGAACGAAGTGCTGATGTGACATTGACACTCTCCTGCCAGTCTACTCTCTCCAGGCACCAAATCACATTATCATAAACATTATTTATTCATGCAAAATCTATTTATATATTGACTGAGACAAACAGACTTGTTGCTTTCATGCAGAAAGAAAGACTCCGAAGGAAAGAAAGAAAATTAAACAAGCTGTTAGTGGAGCACGAGTGCATCCTGAGGCGGCATGTTTGTCTCTTGTCAACATTGCAGTGGTGTGCAGGACTCGGCGCCACGCTGCAATGGGATACTCGGTTATGAGGTGCGACGCCGGACCCCTGAAATGTAATTGCGACGTGTCGAGTTTGTGGTGAATCACCGGCATGCATTTTACATTGGGTGTGGGAAATAGATGGGACCACTACTCATTTCTCTCTGCGCCTCTGCTCACATTTTCTCAGCTGAGTGGGCAGCAGATGAGTTATTTTGTCAATAAGGCTGAAATGGATTAGATAGTGGCCTGAATGTTCAGCAACACAGGTACTAGACTTCATTCTGCCTGTAAGAGACATATCACATTACTGATTTCTTTACATTGCCTTAGATGGTTCACCAGTGACAGTGATGACCCCAGGCTGATGTCGCTTTTTAAACAAAGCTTTATATCGGCCCGGTTAGACTTTGAACCACTGTTCCTTACTGTTAAGAAGCAGATATCGAATCATCCTTGAATGCAGACAGTCCCTGCTCACAACTGCATTACCATCCAAAAACATGAACTTCATAAAGTGATAGCAGCGAATGTTCATTATGATGCAAGCCTCAAATAACTGCAAGCTATTGTGAAATGAGCAGAAACCAAAAGCTGTCTAGAGGGCTGGAAGCAACCTATTGTAAGCTTTATCTAAAGGCCAGCAGTAATGTGAAATACGTGGGATTTTTAGACAAAAGCTGAAATGTGCAAGACCACTGGTGTGATCTTTTAAAGGACAAGTTCAAAATGTTCAAGTCTGTCTTCAAACAACCGTCAGCTGTCTGAACATTTACACAGGTTTTGCTGGTTGTGAGGATTCCTCCTGTTAATCGTGGACACTAACAGGTCCATCCAAACGTGCTGTGCTGATGTGGGGACAAAGATCCAAAGCTTCAGTTCTAGTGTGAAATTAACCCTTTTGTCTTACAGTGTTTCCCATACATTGATTTATTTGTAGTGGCCCTCCACAATATCAACATTTTCCGCCACATATTGATTTTCTTTATTTTTTTTCCATTTAAAAGGGTTAAAATCTTATGTCATAATAGAGCTGTGTGCAGCACATTGATTCACTCTCTCTCTTTCAAACACATTGACAGCGGACCCGTCTGTGAATGGCCCCTCCTCTCTGTTCACACTCTGAATGAAAACATAATCGTGGCAGATTGTTGTTGGCTTTTCCCCACAGAGTAGACGGATGACCGAATTCCTGAATAGAATAAATCCAGAGGTCACGAATGGTTAGTATCATGAACAGCTCTGCACAAATTTGTCCAAAACTGATGCATTTAAGTTAACTCTGATAAGTTCATTTCCAACCTGTTTAGTATCTGTGGGATTCTTTACAGTACGCTGACTGTGAAAATATGAATGTGTGTGAGGCCTATAGCACAAGAGTGTGTCTGCGTGAGAGGGAAAGAGCTCGAACAAGAGATGAGGATACTTGTTAGAGAGATAAATGCTGGAGGTGGTTCATAGCTTCTGATAGTTTTCTAATATGAGCGTTGTAATTTAAAGTCAGCTGATGTGAGGCAAAGTGCCTCTTGTGTCAGTCATGGCCAGCACAGTCAGTGCAGGAGAAGTGGACATATTTCTAATTAACAGTGAGGATTCAATTCAAATTTGCGGCTATAAATCACTGCCTCATTAAATGAGAAAAAAAAAAAAAACATTCCTTGAGTTTATCTCCCTCGAATGAAAACATGTGCATACTGCTCACACCTTCTACGTCTGTGTTTACATCTCTATATGGATATCCATCTGTCTGTGTGCATAGTTTGCATAGCCTGGAACTAAACACAAAGTCTTGCAGTCGACTGAATTATGGATGGGATATTTACACAGATCGGTCCCCTCGGGCACCATCTTTTATTTTGCTGTGGAGAAACAGAACAGAGCCAAACAGAGAAACAGAGGCAGAGGACACAAGAGAGGAGAATTGAGCCAAAGAGACAGAGAACAAACTGCCTGATTGACAGCAGGCAGCACACACAGGCCTGATGATGGAGGAAGCAAGTCAAGTGCTCTCAGTGTTTTTATGCTACCTACGTTTCTACAGAGATAAACCCATAAGCACAGGGAGGGGGGTACTTTCAAGTGCGAATGGATGCATTATTCTGTTGTGTAAAAAATGTGGTAAATTAGACAGATAAACATATGATTTCCTACTTAAGTATCCGGACATGGCAGCTTGCCTTCACCACAGTTGGAAGTTTAGAGGAGCTGCTAAACATAAGTGGCTGTAGCAAATTAATGGCACAGAAAGTAACGTAAAATAGCATATTTCTTTATTTAAATAGTCCAAAACCAACAGAAAATTGGCTCTTTGGAATAAAGGGAAAAAGCATCCCGTAGTTTGAGTGTGTCTGCATGTTATCTGTACATCCCCAGGCACATTTATGCAGAGTTTACACTGGGTTTTAGCTGCCTGGTGACTTTTTGTCTGAAAATCTGTCTTCTTATTTGCTGAAATAGAATCTTGGTGTCTTGTGCACACAGAGCAGCAGCTAACCTACATTGGACTTGTAGTGGTAAGGAGATAATAGCAAACGTTGCCCAGGTGGTGATACGGAGGACAGACAGTGTGGATATCTGCAGTATCTGAAACATGACGCATCATCAACAACATGCAGACTAAAACACCAAAGTGGCAATCAGCCCGTGCATGCTAATCCTGTGTTTTGTTGCAGGTTTTAAATATCCTCAATCATATGGATAATATAGTTTATTGTGGTACAACAGTATTCCCACATAAGTCAGATTTAACTATAGAAAATGTTGTTCATTCTAAATATTAATATATGCATGCACGTATCCGGGCAGCCCCCCCCCTCAACTGAAGATGCAATCCCTCATCCTGCACATGGATGAACCGATGGCTGATCTGAACTCATCCTCTGGGGTGCCACAGTCCAAGCCCCTGTGCTGCTGATGTGTTGCTCTGTCAAGCATGTCTCCAGGGACTTGTGAAACCAATATCTCAGTCTCTGTATCAGCCACCTGAGTGTAGCGCTGGGATATGCATCAGAAGAATTAGATTAGAGGAAATGATACTGCAGACTCCATCAAAGCCTTGTGAGATCATACCTTAATGACACACTCGAGCATCTCAACTGCACAAACCTCAGTACAATGTTCAAAACACTGCCTTGGTCTGTGCTGCAACACACCCTGACTGACAAACTCTATTTAACGCGTGGTGTTCAGGAATCTTGAATCCATGAAAATCCATAAAAATCATTAATAAGTGCAACACAAAGCAGCTGGAAGGTTGTTGCCATGGTAACAATGTGACAAGGCTGACTTTTCAGCTCAGATCTCGCAAACACATCCAACCGTCTTGTTTTTCTTTATCAAATTAAACACCACTTTTTCCAGCAAAGGTAAAGCGAATTCATCAAACTGTACTATCTGTCAGAGCGTTTTGCGTGTTTATGCGTCATTGATACCTTCTGGCAGGATCACTGGCAGCTGCGTGTTTCTGTGCGTCTGCATAGCCTGCTCCACACATGGTTTAACACAGTCTCCATCCGCATCATGCATCAACGTTAATGACGTCCTCATGAACAGCTTACGTAACAGCTGTAGTCTCCCCTCCTTCCTTTGTAAATTCAGTCACGTCCAACTGGAGCTGCAGCCAAACTGAATAATACATCTGTACTTTTCGAGCCAGACCTCCGCTAGTACTCCGCTTCTTTATCTCCCTCTTTTTCTCAAGGATAAGTGCATGTGCTGGAGTCCTTCAGCCGTTACACAGACACCCATCAACAGGTTAACTGATATCTAAGTGTGGAAATAGTACACCAGGCATGGCCCTCTTTGAGATACAACAGAAGGCAGAAGAGCAGCACATTGCAGGAAACAACAGTGAGATCATTCATGTCTTACCTATCAGGAAGTCTGCAAAGGAAAGCAGTTTCTACAATCTTAGCACTCTATTGAGGGATACATGATAAATGAGGCAGTCAGGGAGCTTGAGTGCCAAACAGTGCAGGGTATAGTAGCATGCTTGGAGCGCTTTTAACTTTTACTTTACTGCATGTGCTAACTGTACAAAGGCTGATAACATATACAGTATGCAGGCATGCTGCTGCAAGCACTAAGGAAGGAAACGGAATAGAGGAAAAGGTGAATAAGGTTGCAGAAGGGGAGGTAGTAATGTTCCGGAGGGAGGGAGGGAAGGAAGGAAGGATGGAAGGAAGGACGGGAGGAAGGAAGGAAGGAGGAGGCGGCAGTGAGGGGTTAGGCTGCAGCCACCAAGACCACAGAGCCACAGGCAGAAGCGTAGGAAGCACAGGGAACAAGAGGGAGGGGGGCTTGCTGACTTGCAGTCTGTAGCTGAGCAGATCACTATTTAATCATGAATATGAAACATTTCAATCTCACACAGTCTTCAGGACAGGAAGATAAGAGTTTCACCTTATTTGTCCTATGAGGCCGGTTGAAGTGGAAGCGCATGCTGAAATTGCCTAGTCATTGAACTCATTAGGGCAGCAGCTGCCTCCATCTATAACCCCGTTTTCTTTTTGCACTTTGTTTTGGTCTGTGCATGAGCCTCAGGGTGGCAATGACCGAGTTAATGGTTTGGGGAAGGGAGGGGTGGGCAGGAGCTACAGATGCTATGCTCCTCAGTCCAACATAAGAGGGTATGCAGGCAGACGTACGCACGCACACACACGCACACACACGCACACACACGCACACAGACACACACTTGTACAAACACACCACACTGGACAAGAGCACACAGGGGCCCTGGGAGAGATGCCCTCCTACAGGTTCTCTGCAAGCAAACATGCCCTAAGCATTCAGCCTTATACTATGCTCAAACACACACAAGCACTCACACTTTAGCGCACACACACACACACACACGTTCGTGCACGGACACACACACACACACATGCTAGAAAGGGGCAGAAACACACCAGATGCTCTCTAAAAATGGGACAGGAATGAAAGAGAACTTAGTTTGGAGGGGCGGAGAACTATCAGTTCACACAGAATATGAGAGAGAGGGGAAAACAAGACGGCAGTGGGCAGGGGATACGAGGAGCATCAGCAAATCAAAACAAGGAGGGGGTGCGAACAAACCTTCGGGCTCTGCGCTCTCTTTGTGGACGGCTTGCTTCAGGGGGCAGCAGAAGATTTCGTGACACTTAGCACGAAAGGGGGACCCTTTACTCCTTATATCCGCAGAGTGGATGGAGTCCTGCCGTAACATAATGTACTCCTGGGTACCTGGGGCAGCGTCATCCTGGACTGCGGTGGTGCCATAACAGAATGAACTGGGGTTAGAAAGCTCACCACACAAATAAAACAAAAGAACACAATAACAACAGCAAAAACACAAGGCAGAAACACAGGCAAATAAAAAGCCATCACAACGTTAGCAACAGCAATAGCTTTAAATAACAGTACTATAGTGACAGAGAGAGAGGAGAGAGGGACAGAAGAGGATAAGAGAGAAACAGGATTAGATCAAGAACATCAAGCTCACAGAACAACTCAAATTAAAGACAACCAACAACAGTGGGGCCTCTGTTAAATATATCCTTGGTCTCTGAAAAGGAAAAGTGATAACATAACAGAAAAAAAAGGTAAAAGGAAGAACAGTTCAATGTTCAAAACCAGTGTTATGGCAGGCTTTTAGCAGGCACACAACCATGAGCTGCTGCACTTGAATGAGGTGATTGTAGGGGCTGGTAAAGGAGTAAGAGGTTGTGGGTTTGCAAGCCAAGCGTGCAGTCTGCTACCGTATATACCCAGTGAGCGTCACTGAAACTGAGGTCAGGTGGTGGGTGATTATGCCCCCCCCCCCCCATTCACCGCCTATTCACCCCATTTTACCGTATGAGTAGGCAAGCAGATGCAAAGGCATGCAGGGGCCCCCGGGTCACACTGAAGTGGCAGGCTTTGCTTTCATGAAGTCATGCTTTGCTGTTCGGGACATTCAGGAGAGCTTCTGTAACACCACTCTGCGTAGGAATCAGAGGAATCCTGCGAAAAGCCCCGCGTTTCTGTCTGTGTGTGTCGGATCTATTGCATCTGTCCTCTTCTGGGCACAGTCCCTGCTTGGCTTCGATCATTGACCTATTTTCTCAGTGTTGATGGATTAGCTACAAGCGAATCAGCCCAAATAAATTGTATCTTCTTTTCCTAATGGATTTGAGTGCCATGGCTCTCTCTGACACATTTACTACTTAATGAAAATGACCATAGAGAAGGCTATTAAGCACTCGCCACCAAAGACCCAGCATAATGCTTAATCCCCCCTCCATGTATGACATGTTTGACCAACATAATTATATTTAACTAAGCTCATCAGAAAAAATGGCACCATGAATAGTGTTAAAAATCTGCACATGTAACTCATGACCCATTTTCGTACAGGAAGTTGTTCTTGATGACCTGATATCCACACGTCTCATACTGTGATATTATCACAGTCTTGGACTGCGTGTAAACCTCAGCCAGCTTTACTCAGAAAGCTGAAACATGAATGGATTACAGTACTGCCTCAGTTTCTACTCCCAGTAAAAATACACTAAACACCTAAATATAAACTTTATGTAGACAGACTCCCACACACCGTTTTCCATGTGTTTTATTTTCACACAGAATGTACGCACTCACACGTTTTTCTCCCTTTGTGTCTCAAACACAAACGCATAGGAAATAAAAACAAGACTACATGCATAAGAGGCAAATGGATCAAATTAATACTGTTTCAAATAGCCCTTAAGACTATCAGTGTATTGAAAAAAAACTGTGGTGAACAGGGCACAGTGCTTAAAAGCAAACATGACTTCAGTTCATGAGAGAATGTAAAGTGAAGCTTTATGCACCGCCTGTAGTCATAGTTTTGTCAATGAATCCTGAAACTATGTGACTGTGCTGCTCTGTTGAGTAATAATCAGACCTGTGTGGGTGCGATGTTACCAGCAGCAAACCACAGTACATTTCTGCTCTGCATTCATGAACCCTACACGCTCACTGTTACTGGAGCCAAAACCGTATACTGCTGCCGTAGGTTTACTTTCATTCATAAAAGCCTTTCACACACATAAACATGAAGTGCATTACTTTTCAGTCAACTGCTCTCCATTTGAGTCCACTGTGCCAAATTGGTTTTAATGGGAGTAAAGCGGCACAATCAACAGGCGGACGCAGCGTGCCAAAACGGCTGTATGAGAAATAAATTGGTTAAAGAGGGGAGAGTGACAGCCAATTGAACAAACTAAGGTCCTAATCCTAAACTTTAGGATTTAAAGCATTTTACTGGAAGCAGTCTGCTTACCCAAATGTACCCATGCTGTAACAAAACAGGGGGGCGCCTTGCCTTGACGTACATATTAACTGTTGGAGAGTTGAACTTGCCTCTCAAAGCCGAGTCATTCTATTCTGGTCTGGCAGAGCGGTGGATAAATCAGTTTCAGAGAGGTGCTCATTGATAAAGATGTCAAGTAGGCCAGACAAAAGATGACTGGCAGTGTCTCTCCATCAGAAACAAAATAAACTCCTCTGACCTGTTATTGATCCTTGCATGCTGATTGATTCTCAAGCTGGAACCGACCGAAGCAAACACATTTATTTATTTATTTATTTATTTATTTATAATTTATTTCTTATTTATTGTGTTTATATGGAGATGTATTATGCATGTGTGTATGTTTTTTATGTGTGTGTGTGTGTAGACTTTTATATACTGTTTAAGTGTGTATATATGTGCACATATATGTATGGATATGGATATGTGTACAGTATGTGTACATGTATGTGAATATTAATCCACCTTTTGTCCTATATTGCCCTCTTAGATGTTACAGTAACACTCGAGTTACAATGGAAAACCTTTTCTTCTCTTTCATTTTCTTCTTCCTTGCCTTGAATGGGAAATCTATCTTTCTGAGCTGCACATGTCTTTCAGAAACATCCCTTTAGCTGAGCCCATAAACTGGGCCACAAGTGCTGAAGACAGATCTAAAAATGAATGTTTGCATGCCAGCAAGAGCAGGTCCACTCTCCAGTAGGCCAGCCATTGCCTGACACAAGCCTCCCTGGTGTGTTTACCGCATAAAACACACACACACACACACACACACACACACACACACACACACACACACACACACACACACACACACACACACACACTTTGGTTTTCATCACTTTCAGGGACATTATAAAGACTTACATTCTTTTCCTGGAGACTTACTCCAACCATAACCACTACTTACCTAACCCTAACCTAACCCTAAGTCTTAACTCTATCATTTACTAATTTACATTTTGGTGATTTGCATTTTGTCCCAAGTACAGCGAGTCCCCACAATGTGATTTATGTCCCCACAACATGAGTCAAACATGAGGACACACACACAAACAGACGCGCACACACAGGCAGCAGATAATCAGGGTTCCACAGCCAGTGCAGTTAATCACTACACGCCTTTCCTCCTGTGGGACTTATCAGTATCTCAGCGCCTCCTTCAGGGTCCTGGATAAGCTGCTACACTGACACCTCTGCACCAGCAAAAGGTCCTGCAAACCCCACAAATACAGTACTATCCAGTATCGCAGCCCCCTGCCAAGAAAACCACAGCGCTACTGAAACTTTAACGGTGCTTTGGAATGATGGGGAGAAGGTCTAAGTTTCCTTCCAGGAATATGTCCCCATTCTCTGCTCCTGAGGCCTGCTTCTGCTACTATACTTGATTTAAAAGAAATCAAGCTAAACTAAGACAATCTGCCCTCTTACAATGCCTTTGAACTGCACACAGAGATAGGAAACAACATTAGTGAGTAGAAAAAAGTAAAAAAAAAGTTAAGTCTCCCGATCGGTTTCCTTTCTCGTCAGACAAACTACAAACAATGAAGGGTTTGTTTTATCTGCACCAGACGGGTATTAACGTGTGCTGTGCACACTTCCACAGGTTAACTAGCAAGGGGTCGAACTTCAGGCTGCTCACTGGCACAAACATTAAAGCACTCTGCAGTTGTTTTCTCTCCGTCATCCTCGCAATCCTGTCTGCTCATGTTTAATTATTCCTCTCTGCACTCATAGCTGAGGTAGAAAATGTGTGCGTGAAAGACGGAGGGACTAGACTCTCGAGAACTTCAACAAATGTCTAATTCCAGACGGCGTTTATTAATGAGCCCGCTAACTGCTGGCTCATCCGAGGTAATAAACCTGAGTGACGGTGGGGCTGAGAGGACGAACGGAGGAGGGGGTGGGCACCATCTTTTACAGCCTGTCTCCTTCATCCTTGCCCCTGTCTTGATGAAGAGCGCATATTGAGATTGAAGGATGCGTGATGAATGACACAGCAGGGCCTGGGACCTCGCTCTCTATCAGACCAGCCACTCAGAGTGAGCTGTCAACCAGGTTCATGATAGTCAGTGATCTACAGGCACCAGTACTGCCACGCTGGACCTTCAGCAAGCTGCAATAGATGTCCTTGCCCCTTTGACAGGAATAAATCTCATAGTATGGAGAAATGGGTACAAATAGAAGGAGGGGGTGAGATGTATCTTGCTCCGGTTAGTTGCTCATCTATTTAAGGCCCCTTATGAGTGACATGTTCAGGTATTATGGCAACAGTATGTTAGATTTGTAGGCTGACTTTACCGGAGTATGACGGGAGTGATGTGCAGTGACTGCTTTGCTCACGTTTATGCATGGATGGTCTATAGGACAGAAGAGTAGGCTTATTAATGTGACAAAGCATCATCAGTGCCATCCAGGTTCACCAGTGCCACCTGCCCTATGTTCAAATGGGGTTCAAGGACGTGTGTAATCAACTTAAAGTACCGGCAGGTCCCGAGAAATCAACTCCACTTCCAAATATGAGGTGCAGTCTGCACAATTTACTCAAGTCATGGCTTACATCCATCAAGAAGGTGGGACACATTCATCGTGACTTGACGAATAGCACACTCACGAAATTAGAATCAGAATTAAGCACAGAAACAGGTCTGTAGCCTGAGGTTTGTGTTTCCAAAATAGCCACATGGCCTCAATGTGGTTTTACAAGGAGCAGAATCTAGCACATTGTCTTCTGGGATGCCTTCGGTTCAGTGTGGCTCCATCTCAAGAAAGAATCGTTTTATTTTGGTCCGTAAGTCACCTTGCAGGCAGCGGAGAAAGTGAGTCGAGTTGAACTTGAGGTTTTCTTTGAAGCGCAGAATGAGCTTGCATTTTTTTATCCATGCTGTTTCATCCCTCTGAGCTCATTGTTTGTCATTCGCTCTCTCTCGCTCTCTCTCTCTCTCTCTCTCTCTCTCTCTCTTGCTTTGCTTCTTTCTTCATCTTTGTTCTTTTCCCTTTTTTGTTATAAACAGCGGCTGTATATTGTGACACAATAAGCTCGGGACAAATGTTGTAGCCTTTTGTAATCAACACATTAATCGCTACATAACTAGAGTGATGACAAATTAAAATAAACATGAAACAGCAAAGAAGAAATCAGCAGCCTCAATTCTAGGTTTCACTGTCTCCATGAAGACTCTGAGTAAAAGCTTCGGTCCATTGTTATCTTTCATAATGGCTGTTTAACTGCATGACCCTGTGTAACATAGTGCCATTCAAATGTCGCAAAATGTATGTCTTTAAGAAAATGTGTGCATGCTCCATTGGTAATATATCAAAACATCTGACTAATCCCATTAGTGTAAGGAAGGTATGATGCACGAAAGAGCACAGGGAAACAATTTCCACTAATGCTGGTAATTACTCAAATGCACTACATTATGGTCATGGCTCTAGCCATGCTCTCTACGCAAAGGCAAGTCGTTTACGCCAGTACACCGTGTGGAAAGAAGATATGAATCTGCCTCAGAGGCCAGTCTGACATTTTATTCTATTCATTCATCTAGAGAAAAAGCATGTGGAGTGGATGCATCTCCCTCTCTTCTCCAACCCATTGGTATCATGACATTGTGAACCACACACACAAGGGGAGCGCCACTGAACCAAGGCGGAATTATAGGCACAGTACATGCAGGCATAAGGAGCTGACCTTTGAAGCACCTGCAGGCTGTATGCTGAGGGGAAATTGTGGTCATGAAGCACAGAGCCATATTGAGCAGAATCACTATTACTCAGACAGACTGTTACACTATATGCCCCATCATCAGAGGTTCGGTTCTCTGGCTCTGTGCTTGTGAGTAAGTGTGTCTGTGTGGTGTGTTAAGAGAAGAGAGGGGTGAGCAGGTGAGGGAGAGCAAGTGTAATACTACTGCCTGCCAATACTGCATGTTGTCGAGATGAATGTGATGAAACTGTCTGTGAAAGCCAGATGATTGACACATACAGCTCTCACATGAAAAAGTATTGATCCAGCATGAAAGAGGGGCCTTGCAGAGAGTCCATTTTACCTCATTCTGACAGCTTCCTTAGCCTCAGGGTTAGTAGTCTGTGCACACACTCACGCCACTCCTACATGATGAGCCAGAGATATATGTTGTATGCCGTCTGTTTGTAAGCATGTTTGTGTGTGGTGTTGGTGGTGAGTGAGTGGGTGGGTGGGTAAAACACCAAAGGAAAATAACTCCTCATAAAATTTCCTGTTTTCTGATGGAATAACGGAATTGGCTCCCAGTGTAGTCTGTGTTTTCATGAAGTGAGGCTCGAGGGCCACTCTGAGTTGTGAGAGGGGGTCAACAACGCTGCATGGCCACTCAAAATGGTTTTCATACTGTCATATCCAGGACCACATCTAGAATCAATAGTCAGTTAACACCTTCAGTGGGCCAAGTCCTCTCACACTGTACAGGAACAGCAGAAAGTGATGTGATCTCAGTGGTTTGTGACCACTTTGGCCCGTGAGCTGTTAAAAAGCAGCACTTTGAACAGCGTAGCACAGATTGCATCGATACACCTTACAAACACTTATCGTGTGACCCCATTGAAACATCCCAGCCGGTTGGGAATCACCACGGCAGAACACCACGTCAAATCTGCCATGAAGTTGGCAGCATTCAGAACAGTGTCACACAGACTGACTCCTGAACACGCATTTCTCAACAACTATCCTCATTTCACCTTTTCGCCTTGGAAACTATGTTTTGTACCCAATAGTTTTATAATGGAGCTTTAAATCCCCGGGATGCATCAGTTGGCTTGAAAATATGCCAAGCTGGGAGAGATCAATATGAAGAGACTCTCTGGGTCCAAAGTCGCTCACTCACTCTGCGTCTCTGCCGCACACACACAAACATTTCCTGGGTTTTCTAGCATGCCGCTTTGGAGTGACAGTTGGTGCAGTATGGCACACACAAATATGGAGACACAAAGAAGTGCATCAACAGTGAAAAGCACAACTAATTTCTGGCATATTATCGAGTCAAACTTAATGCCACACTAGGAGACAGCTATTTTCATTGTCGATCAATGTGTTGATGATTTTCTCGATCAATCAATTACTTGTTTGGTCTATAAAATGTCAGGAAATGGACAAAAATGTCCCAAAGCCCAAGATGATGTTTTGTCCACAACCCAAAGATATTCACTTTACTGTTATGGAGAAAATATTCACATTTAAAAGTCTGATTTCAGAGAATTCTTGCCTTTTTTTTCTTGGAAAATTACTCAGTCCAATGAGCAGCACACACAGAAATACAAATGACATAATAACATATTGTCATGCACACAACCTCCATCCCTATCACGCATTTAAATGTTTCACTGCTATCGTGTCAACAGACAGGGATCAAACACACACTCCCACTAAGGCGGATTAATGCTAAGGATCCCTTTCACGGCAATTAACAGCCAACGAGAGCAAATGAGATTGTAAAACATAACCTGCTGCCTGCTGATCATTAGGCCTTTGAGATCAGGAAGACTGGAACATTGTGGGAGGGGGTTGAAGTGTAATAGGATCAACAAAGCCTGAGCAGTAAGTGACACCAAGTAGCTTATGATATATCATATCCCAAATCCCCTCCAAAGTCACATATGATTCATATGTGTTGTATTCACGTTGACTCTGTGCTCGCTATCACACAATAAGGTTAGGAGGATGGAAGGACGTGCTGCCTGCCCGTCTCGCCGTGGTTTGCCGGCTGCAGACGGTGTGTTTCATGAGGCGCAGCTCGTCTCCAGTCAAGGATGTTAACAGAAAAACATCTGTCTTCTTTTACGCATAAGACGATTAACACGGTGTTGACGACCTCCTCCACAAAAAGATCACGAACGAGCGCAGTTCACTGGTGTGTTTCACAGTGTGTGTTCAGCTAACGGTGTTAGATAAGCACCATGAGCAGATGTGCATGCATACTGTGTGCAAACTTACACAGCAGACAGTATGCTTATACATATTACCTAATACATTACATTGAATATTACCTTTTATGTTTTTAGCAGCCTTAAATTTCCAAATTCACTGAAACACTGACGTGGTGACAGTGGATATGAAATAGCATCATCAATTATTAAAAATAGGTGTGGTTCATTGTAAAAAAATATATATATACATTTTGTTTTTAGGCTTTAAATGTCTTTTAAAACAGACATTTTATACAGCTATATAGACTTAAATTCTCAGCAAAGAATGAAACATACACTCTGAATCACCCCAGGATACAGTGTTAGACTAGAAAGGTGTATTGAATCAAACTGGCTCTATGAAAGCAAACTTAAAATAAATAGGCTTACAATGCACAACCTCAGTCAACAAAGAGAGAGCAAAATCATTTTCTTTTACAGTTTCCATAAAAGCTGCACTGCAGTGAAATATAAACCACTGTAAAGTTTGGGAAAGTCATAAATGCGTCCTTCATTGGCCCAGCAGTGCCAGCCGGGTGGCCATAAATGCTAAAAAAAAAAAAAAGGCTGCCAACAGTACACTGTCATCTCACTAGTTGCATAACGGGAGGCGATCTCAGAGCAGGAGCGTCCGAGCTGCTGGATCATGAAGCCCAGGATAGCTGTAGAAACATAGATCCTCAATCAAAATGCCAAAATCTGATCATAAATCAGTCCGTTGACAATATACAAGCTGTGGACTAGCGTCGATGTTTGACATCAAACGCTGTGACATAATTGATTTTAACCCCCTGAATGCCGCGTTAATCGCTGACTTTGTTCTTGTCGGATTAAACGGCATTATATAATGAGGAGAGGATACTGGCTTTCTGCTGGCTACTTAGCAGAGGCAGCAGCGACTGTCCCCAGCCTTCTGTTCTGTCACTCACTGATTTTTCAAAGCACATCTGCTGAAGTGCATGTGCCCATCTCACTTCCATCCATCGCTACAAGCTAATGTGGGGTCGACAGGTCCTGGCTCAGAGCTTGAGCTCTGTCAGACACTGAAAACTTGATTGATATCCCTTTAGTTTTTAAAAGAATGAACATCATTCGTCTTGCTCAATATCGTCTGCTTCCACGTCTTAGTCTGATTTGACAAAACACTGTCAGGCTCAAATCCAGTTGAGGTGGAGGACAACAAAGACACGAAAGATGCACCGATTCCAAACATTAAATTATTAAATTCGATCCAGAGTTTTGAGCCGTTATGCAATGGTTGTGAACACGGTATGATCATATCACCAGTAAGCCTTCACAAGTTGTGACAAGCCTCTTTATTAATTACTTCACAAAAAAAAAAAAAAAAACCCTCCTTGATCCAGGCGTCCCTGCCAAGAACACAGTCCTTGGCAGAGCAGATATGGAGGGCAGCATCTTCCTCTGCCCTCTGCCAACCAGATCAGATCCCAGATGGGCATGGAAACCACACACACACACACACACACACACACACACACACACACACACACACACACACACACACACACATACACACACACACACACACTTGCAGTTTAGTAATGCCCATTTACAGCCTTTCCTCTTTCCTGTTCGTTAGAGGAGGAAAGCTAGCAGCGGGAGAGGGGGTGGAGAGGGAAAGAGGAGGAGTGAAGGCATGTGTACTGATTTAAAGAACAGGAGTAAGAGGTGGAGCAGAGAAAAGGAGGGTGACCTTAAAACGCCACGAGTGTGAGCCTCAGCACTGCAGAGATTTCACTGAACGTTTGCAGCAAACACTGTGAAGCCTTGAAATCTGCCATTAATCACTGATCAATATTTTACAAAGGAAACAGCAGGAAGGAGAGAAACGATGTGGATAATAAAAACAGCCATGTTGCCACTTATATCACATCCGTTCACAACTTTTTAACACACTTTGATGGGATTCTTTCACTTTGGATTTATTAAAGTGTCAATGATATGTAGGTGCATGATTTTTTTTTTATTGATATTAGAATGACGATACAAACAATTACATCAGGTGTGAGTCTTTGCATGTGTTTGTGTGAACCCATCTCTGTTAGTGTAAGCTTGTGTACCAATGTTCCCGAAAATTTTTATAATTTCATGGCTTATTGACTGGATGATTGTAATTTATCATCAGTGAACAGTGAGACCCTCGATGAACCGCTGATAACCACCAGTAAAACTCTTGATATCCTCTGCAGCGTTTCATGAACACTACCTTGAATTTGAAATGTTGGAATAATAATGAAGCTAAATTGTTTTCCATTTGTTTCAGCTGCTCATCCAGCTGTTAAATATGAAAGTTTGGATGGCAGAAAATGTGTCTGTGTGAAAAAGTTTATCTCGTAACGACTGTGTTGCTGTTTGTCACCATATGTCCACTAACATCGTCATGTTGTGTTTATTTATGAGGCCCACAGCAAACAGAGAGGGATCAAGGGTCAGTTCAGTGCTGGAGAGCTACACGCAGCCCATGACTTTTAAACAAGAGTGACGCTTTGCAAGTGTGTAATTATGTCTTCATCCTGTTAATTACTTTATCCATACAAGTAAACATGGTCCAGTCTGTGTCTCACTGATGTAGAGGTTAAACAAAATCAGGTGCCAGAGGGAACAATGGGAACCAGGAGCACTGGCCCAAATAAAAATGAGAACAAGAGCGAGAGGATCGGACAATAGCTCCTTACATTAAGTGAATAAAATAAAAAAAAAAAATACACTATCAGAGAAGGATTACGCTGGTATTATGGCTAACCCTTCTGGTATATTAACAAGTGATGAACACACTGTCAATTCCAATTGACCGAAGAGTCCCAACTAGCTTGGCCTTGATGCAGGATTACATAAAGGATTGAGAGCCAGGCATTCAGGGAGAGGAGATTTAGGAACAGCTAACGCCAACGCTATCTGAATCATCAAAATTATGGGATTAGTGTTTGATGGCTCCGTTTCCTGATGATGCATTTTAAGAGGGACAAAATCCACACACACACACACACACACACACATGCGCGCGCCGCACACACACGCACGCACACACACACACAGCCCTTAGTTGTTTTGCTTGTGTCAAATTGGGAAAACATCCAGGCATTTGTTACGCTTTGTGATGGGAACCACAGTAAGAGACCATAAAAAATAAAATGGAGAGGCCCAAGTTCTGTCTTCCAGTCTCCTCTCTGAGATGAGCTGAACTGGAACAAATGAGGTTATTCCAGAACAGCAGTCATTGTCGGAGACGGTGGTCCTCCTGAACTTCTGTGACAGGACAGCTAACCAATCAAAACTTTTCTCATCCCAGCCTCATGCGCTCCTTGCATGTGCAGTATTTTTTGTAATTTAATGGTTTTCACTAATTCTATTTAAAGTTCACAACCCGTGCCGGTCATTCGCTAACCTCTTTTATAAATGAAGACACTAATCCTTCATACATTTTGGAAAAATTACATTTACTGTAACACAGAATATTTCAAGCAAAACAACCCAGAAATGCGGTTAATCTGACCCAGAAAGCTGTATAAATAGACCTATGCTGTACTTGGGAAAGTTTGGCTGAACTAGGAGATTATGCAATAATTTTTGGCTTTCGGATTTATAAACTGATCCCTTCTTGCTTTTGACAAGTTAGAAGGGTAACACAGGTTAAATATTTAGTAAAATTCCCTTCCTGTGTGAGAACAAACGGAAGCACAAAGGGTGCTTCATTGTCATTGTATCTCACCATTCAGAATATGAGCTGAAAAGCATTTTCCGAGTCTTGTGGTCTGACACCGGACGGATCCTGTTCACTCGCAGCTGTTCTCCAGCCTGAACATTTCCTACTATGTCAGCCAAGTCATCCCAGCTGTTAACCTATCATGTGCTGAACGTACTCTCCTAAACACACACACACACATCCACACACTCAAATGGGAAATCAAAAGAAAGCGGCCTCACAGGGATAATGAAGGGTGGGGCTCGTGGCAGTCATCGGTGGCGGTAATGCCAGAATACATGTCCTCATGCTATACGGTCGCCCAGTGGGAGATTTAGTGCCTAGCACCATCCCAGGAGGAAGTGCATCAGGAGAGACAGGGATACTCAGTACAGGTCATGGCAGCCACCATGGCTCTGCACAGCGACACAGAAATATCTCACTCTCTTCTGTTGGTCTGCTGCATGATCCTAGCATGAGCCCAACAGAAGCCTGTTTCTGGTTTGTGTGTGTTGTTGTGACTCTCTTAAGTAGATCTATAGAGTCCATGCTACGCAGGCATTTCTGTCTGTGTAGCAGTTTCTATCAAACTCTCATGACTTTTTTATGAGTTTTGTATGAATCTTTCAGTGTCCAGTCGAGGATGTCCACAGAAAAGGGGACTGTTTCATTTTGTCATCCTGTCCAAATACTACACCACCTCTGAAGACAGTCCGCCAGCAGCGCTGTGAAAACAACAACCTGTTCTGAGCTCTGTCACTTTGAAGAAATCAAACCAGAGCTGTAGTACATAACACCCACGTCACAGCACGACAGCAATGACTACAATATCTGCCCTGCTGTGAGGTCGTGCTCTCCGGTCATCTTGCTTTTCATAGTTCTCAGAGCACGCTCACACAAATGCACGTGCGTGTGTGTGTGTGTGTGTGTGTGTGTGTGTGTGTGAGAGAGAGAGAGTCTAATATGCTTGTATAACAAATATCTCAGTGCATACTGTGTAGGCGGGTTTGTCTGTGGAGTCCATCTGCCCAAGGGGTCTTAGGGCATCTGGAGAATGTGCATGCACAACACATGTGCGTGTGTGTGTGCGTACAGAAATTAACATACACGTGTACACAAACCTACAATCCAGATTTTACAATGCCCTGACCTGTAGCTTGAAATCATCATAACTAAACAATCAGCCAGGACATTTTGATGGATTAAATGTTACAGGAACTGATGTCATTTAGGATAAAGGAGTAGGAGAGACCACCCATTAGGCCAGTGTTTGATGTTGCTTTACTGTTTGCATTGCAACAAAATTACTGCTGCAGTAATTTTAGCTACTGAACACTAAGATCATTCTCATTCCCAGTAGATGAATGATAATTTCACATTTTTGTGTTTTAAAAAGAAGTTCACAACCTGTAGTTTATCCACAGCTGATGGTAAGCAAGGTTAAGATGTAAAGAGCAAAGATGGATGGATTTAACACTCCATAGCTCTGACCTAAGCAAATCTAACACTGTATAAGATTTGATGTGTTAAAACTCGGACCTTTTCCTTCTTTGAACCCTTGCTGAACAAGGATCGCAAATTACAACTGGTTACAAACAACTTTCCCTAACTGCCCGAAAACCTTTGCTTGAACCAAACACTTGGGTGTCCTCCGGGCCGAGTTGTTAAGATCCTAATCACAGAGATGCCAGTTTGATTTCTAACAGAAAGAAACAAAACACTAAATTTAGCGCTTCATGCCAAAGGACAGACTGAGTTTATTGTGTGCTATTTTTAGATTGTGTGCAGACGTCTGTGCATGAAATTTTGTGTATAATAATCTCTTTTGTGTGTGTGTGCGTGTGTGTCTGTGTCTAACCTGCCTTTCCCCATGAGCCCCCCCGTGAGACATGTAGACTGCGCTGGTCTTATCTCAAGTGGCACTCTCCCGAACATAACACTAATTCACTGCAGCAAACGCTGTCCAAACACATGTGGACGTAAGCCTGTACACCACCAACTCCAGGCCACGAATCTCACTTCTTTACTTATTTCTGGCTTCAAGTAACAGCTCTAAATCTTAATTGATTACGTGTCCCCTTAGAATTAATGAGGAACAGCAGGGGAATGAATGAAACGGTCCTCTTGAAGCACAGAGAAAATAGCCTCCGATGAAATCTGGAACCTTATATGTACATTTTCCAGGATGTACCCAAACGATGATGTCACCAGCTGCTTCCACGCAGCACGACTGTAAATCACACACAAATATGAAAAAAACAAAAGAGCAAATGTAATTCTAAAAAACTGAATGGGTTAACAAGACGGTCAAAATGTAAAATGCAGTGTCCCTGTAAATGATCAAATACTGTGTGATACAAGCAGGATGTTTCACTTACAGCCCTGAAAGCAAACAAGTGTCTGGACTGAAGGACAGTGCGATAAATAAAGTATGGCTACAAAGAGCTGCAATTCTGAGCTGAGTGCAGTTCTGGTTCTGACTCTGTACCAGGTTGCTTTTGTGTGTGTGCGTGCGTGTGTGCATGTGTGTGTGTGTGTGTGTGTGTCCAAGTATTACTCATGTTGTGGGGACATAAATCTGCTCATACAACCACATTGTGGGGACTCGCCTTCCTTATATGGGGACAAGTTCCCGTAACGTAAATCTTAAATTTTCGGGTGAAGACTTGGGTTATGGTTAGGCTTAGGGTTTGGTTTAGGTCTGTGTAATGTCCCCAAAAGTGATAGTAACACGTGTGTGTGTGTGTGTGTGTGTGTGTGTGTGTGTGTGCGTGTGCGTGCGTGTGCGTGTGTGCGTGCGTGCATGCATGCATGCTTGTGTGGAAGGGGTAGGGTGGGCATTAGCTGATGTTACCAGCGTTTTAGGACTACACAGAACCCATTACACAGTTGAGGAGTACAGCAGAGAGAGAGAGAGGGAGAGAACGGGGGATGCAGGATTTAGCTCTACACCAAGACATGAATTATGCAGTCAGGCCATCCAGACATGTAGCTGTGTATCTTTTATAAATGCCTTACACAGGCAAAGCAAGTTTAGCTAACATTTCCTCCCGCCACTCAGTGCTACACATAGAGAGAGAGAGAGAGAGCAACACAGAGAGAGCAAGAGAGAGAGAGAGAGGAGAGAAAGAAGATAAAGGGAAGGGAGGGTATCTCAGCTGACGCCTCTGGCACCACCTGCGATAAAAACTGACATCCGAGAGCGATGCAGCAAAAAGAGTTCATTCCATCCGTCTTACACGGCCACTGCACTTGAAGGATTTAAAAAAACCATACATGGAGTAGAGTTCGCCCTCCTTCTCACTTTGATCCCGAGTGAGGGTTTTACAAGAATCATGTTCGGTCATAAGCATAAATAGGTCAAGGGGTGGCATCTGTGCGAATTTGGGATAGGCGAAGGGGTCGTCATGTTAAGCCCTGCAGATGGTGACCAATTAAAAACACAAGTGCTGTAAGTGGCCACTCATTTTTTCAAGCATTAAACTGTGTGATTTGAAGAACAATTCACATGTAAGAGCTCCACAAAGGGCCAAGAGGCTTCTGTGTGCGTGCGTGCGTGCGTGCGTGCGTGCGTGCGTGCGTGCGTGCATGCGTGCATGCGTGCATGCGTGCGTGCGTGCGTGCGTGCGTGCGTGCGTGCGTGCGTGCGCGTACATCCAGGTGTCTTTGTACTGGCATGCAAGTAAATGTATGTGAGTTGGAGAGGAACAGAGAAAAGAAGAGAAACAGTGCACATCCAGCTCTGAGTCGAGCTCCAGGCTAGGTTTACTATCTGGTGTTTACAGAGCGCCTGATCAGAGGGATTACAATTACACAGGAACTGCTTAAGACAGCTGCATTACTCAGCATTATCAGACCACCCACGCTCGCCATACGCTGACACCCGACAACACACTGAGTCTACGCCCTTCCTGGTATTTACGAGCACTCGCAACAGGTGACCACCTCTCCAGACATTTCGAACAACAGGCAGGTCAAAATAGAACATTTATTTGTCGTTCTGCGTGATGTATCAAAGTTTCCTCTATCTGTTCAAACTTAGTAGTCCACACAACAAAGCCCATCGAGTCAGTATATATAAAACTTGATTTATAGTGATGACAGAGGTTAACAGGACTCCCACTGTAGATGCCTGCGGTGTAGGCTTTGATTTATAGTTTAGCATCTGATTTCACCAACATTATGGATGAATTGTGCACAATCAGACCATATCATGGTTTGACTCTGCACCCGACAGTGAGTGCATCTACAGTTCTTCAGTCATTTTGTGATGTAGGGCGACGCTGGGACGCGCACAGAACTAAAGTTACTTATGGGCAACTCTGTTTCACTTGGTCTCATTTCTGTAGAGGAGATGACTAACGTGCAAACGCTGCGTTTACGTTCCTTTCGCTCAGTGTGATAGAAAGCATCGACCAAGGTGAGCAGAAGGTTTGCAGTGGAAATGGCTTTGCTAGGTGTGTGTTACTGAAAAGCAGCAGATGGTGCTTTCACTATCAACAATCTCTACTGGCATCAGAAAGGAAAAAACAGAAGCTTAAGCTGATTGATCAGCGTTCTTGCATCCTTCGTGTAGACTTGGGCTGTAGCCCCAACGTGTAGCTTCTGTGGAGGCGAAGTGATGGTAGCTATGATCATACTTAGGAGCTGTTGCATGATTTAACTCTTGAACTGGACACTTTAAATTCAGCTTAAGTAAACTAAAACAAACAAATGTTTTAAGGAAGTAATTACAGTTTGGCGATATTCTTTGGCAGCATGATTTAGGCTCTTTGCTCTATTAACTGGTTGAAGCCCTCTTTTAAAATGAATTATTCTGATTTCCAAAACACACCAATTCACTGTAAAAACATGTGAAACACTTATTTTCATGACAGTTTTCAATGTCAATAGACTTGGAGTCAATCAAGCATATCGCTTTTGGTCTCACCTGACTCAAGACGAGAACATTTGCTTAAACCCAACCCCCAAAAAACTAGAAGAAAAGCTGTTGATATAATGAGGCTTAGACTAAAACTACATTGAGGGGGTTTCAGATTGTCCCAGCAGCTATCTTTAACAACAAGACAAACTCAACACCTGGAAGGAGACAAGAGCCACGGACATATTTACTGACACCATGTGAGAGTGAGTGACAGCTACAGGTACAGGACAGAGGGAGGTGAAGGAAAGGGCCAGTTGTCGATGATCCCCGTGTGAAAATGGTTCTGTAACTGAAAACCACTTGTTACCCTGCCATACTTTTCCAGAACAGTCTACACTGCGAGGCCAGGGGAGCAGCTGGTGAGCCAGAGCAAAACCCCCCCTCTCAGGTTCAGCCACTGTTTTGTTTTTTTATGACTTCATTGATTTCATTCATTTATCCACTCATTGATTGATTGCCCACGTATGAATGAATAACCAGTAGCCAGTACTTCCACCTGCACAGAGAGATTATTGCGTTCTCCCCTCATTATTGGTACCACAGCTGTTTAGGTGTTTGTGTTTGTGTGTGTTTGAACAGCCAGCGCTGATGAGCAGGAGCCAAGGCCACAAAACACTAAACTGCTTCACAGTGTTGCAGATAATAACCATGACAACATCCGTGGCTTGAAAGGAGAGACAGGACAGAACGGCTGGAATAGAAACACTGCAATGCCACAGGAATCTATCAAATGAGGCAGTTTTTCCCACGGGATGCGGGCCATTAGCGTGGTCGATACCGGTTTAATGAGGAGCAATTGTAAAGATTAAGAATTAATTGCTACATCATAGTTATCTGCATTGACGCTTACATTGTTGATTAAATTGTGAGTGTGCTTCACCTGCCTGGTGGAGGTGAATCAGTATGCGTGTCAGGATTCATATGCTGTCAACATGTTCTTGTCTATGCTGCTAACTCGGATTTTGCACTGTTTGCAAATCGTTGACATCAGCAAACACTGCTGCAATAAAAGACGGTTTTGTCTACTGCTGCCGTGCAGTAGACGATCTACACTATGGTATGTTAAATATTTGATGGTCGTACAGTGTATATGTGCAGCAAGGGGCTGTTTGCAGCAAGCAAGACCAGTTTTGACTCAATCACTGCAAACCGTGTGTATGCTGTATCCTGCCGTTCTGTAGATTTAGAGCAATGACAGCAAATTGTATTAACGCTTCAAAGTACTGATAAGCATGCATAGGCCTACAGTCCACACGAAGCTCAAATACTCAAAAAGTGCCACTGCTTCCTCACTTACAGCATACACTGACAATTAGCGCCCAGTCTAACAGCAGTGCACTTTTTTATAAACTGATCTATCTGGGCAGCCGTTTGGTGGAGATAATGAGCTTGCTCGTCAGTTTCAGGGGTCACTTTGTACTAACAGCCCTGCCCTTCTGTTTTAACACAAAACCAAGCAGCACACACTGGAAACAAATGCCACACTGCTGTGCTAGATCAGTTAAAATGGCACTGGGATGGATTCTTGATACAGCATCCATTTCCTCATGTTATTATGGTTGTATTGCTACAGGGCCAGATGTCCTATTCAACTGAGATGAAGAGATACTAAGAATAAATCTAATATCCTTACTGCTTCATAATATTGCAGCATGCGAGGACATTGGGAGTGCAGCATTTGAAATCACACAGCGTGGCCCACATCACGTGTGATGATCAATATCAGCAGCTCTTGTCTTGATTCACAGCCAGAATTTCGCCTCATCCATGAAATGTTATGCAAATCAGTGGAGGTCAATATCACCTCCAGGTCCATCATGTTCAGGCTATGCTTTTTTTTCTAAAGGCTTCAAGAAAACCTTAATGGTCTCATACAATGGTCTTAAAAAATGAAATATTTAGGTTGTTATTATGCAGTATGACTATAGCTTCATCCCCGCCTCACCAAACCACTGATTGATCGATAACCTACAGATTATTCCATATTAAAAATAATTTACATAAAGTATGGAGTCTTGCACGGGAAAGATTTCTTTTAATTCTTATCTAAATTAAACTAGCAGAGGCCAAAACAGCCTGACTTTTAGTCCCTAGTTATGCGCCAAGCTCCGAAAATACTGGATGCATCTGCCTCCTAACTGCCCACTTCTTTCAAACTCCACACCTCCTGTTTATTTATCCTCCTGAGTGCTCCTCATAACAAGTAAACTGAACTTAAAATAATATTAGTGGAGTCGCCTTTAACATAAGATGAAACATGTGGAGCCTCAAAGCTGAAATTTGTCATATAACAGAAAGGAAGTCCTCATCACTATGAGCACACACTGTACTCAGTCATCATCATGGTCTTGCATTTGAGGTTATGGTCACAGCCCACCAGTGTTTCCAGTGACATTTCAGTTGTTTTTCCTTTCTAGATCTAAATGATCTCATTTTAAAAGGTGAGCGAAAAGGCCAGGTGTCCCACTCTCATATCAGTGGTGTCTGCCTGCAATCTGGGGTCATGGATCCATTAAATTGTTTTGGTTGGAAGTTGTTGTTTTTCTGCTGTTCCCTATATAAAGGAACTACATCACAGCCCTTATTAATGTCAGAGCAGTAGACCTTAGCCAACAAATACCAACAGGCTACCACTGGCAACATATACTGTATGGAGGAGCTTACAACTGTACACGTCATGCTGACAGACTTCCATCTGGTGCTTTCTCCATAGTCCATCAGGTTTAAATCTAATGCAGACTGGATTAGCCTTTTGTCCTTCATTTGACCTGACCACAAACACTCCATTATGGCTTGAGGCCATAAAACCCAAAGGGACCGTAGTTCAGTGCATAAAGCACCTCTGGTCCAGCGCTATTCCCTTAACTGAACTTTTCCAGTGTAACTCTGATAACCAGGGTACGTCAAAAAGCCATTAGGGTCAAGTAGCCATTCTGCGCGGTGAGCTTCTCATTCTGTCTAGTTTGCAATGCCAATCACAAGGTTTTTCTAGTAAAAGAAGGGAAAATGGACGTAAAGTAGATTGTCACTCTTGTGATATAACGCGTGCCGCATAGCAGGGTAAGCTTAGCAGCAAGGTTTAATAATGTAGGTTTGGAAAACTCATCAACAAAGGGCGCAGCAGTGGTTTTCCATGACCTTTATTGCTGCTGGCCTGCAGTTTCACTATCCACAGGGGATTGTGGGTACAGCAGCGAAGGTGATGGGAGGTGTCTTTAAGGATAGCACTAGCCTGACAAAGAAGAGGCAGGCAGACAGACATATATGGACAGAGACAAAGGCAAAGGCAAAGAGACCTGTAGAAGTTGCTGCACTGAGGGAGAGACTGAAAAGGCAAATAGATAGAGGTTGCTGTCTAATGGGAAAAGCACTCATGCGGTTAATGCAAATTACTCTAAGTATATATGATATTCATATCCACATAATCCACATGTACATGTGTACTTTTAAAGTAAGAGCAACTGTGCGTGTATGTGTACGCATGTAAAAAGTCATGTTAGCAAGGTCAGAACCAGCATTATTCTGGCCATGTCTGCTATTGCACAAAATCACCTCGAGTAAACAAAGGAGATAACAACACACACTCAAAGGGTAGCCAAGAACTCTAAGGATTAAGTATCATTGCTCTGTGTACTCCAATAACAAATTCAGGTTTGAAGAGTCTAAGATAATAAGAGATAATGACCTTTGGCAGTAAAAGAGGTCTAAATATAGCACAGTCAGGGCTACATAACCCCGAGGACCTGATTCCTTTTCTGACAAGTCATAGCACTCACTTCTTTATCCCTCCACCTGTCACACCCCGGCACCTCAGGGGTCACCCTGGAAAAAGCACCATAACCACATGAGATAAGGCAAATACTACAGGAGCAATCAGCACCACATCACTCCATCCATCATCATTCTCCTCATCCTCAGCATGCCTCCCAGCCTACTCAGTGCCCTGCCCCCTGACCTGTGCCATAAACAGGCGCAACGACACTCTGTAGGAGCAGAACTGTGAACGTAGAACTCCGAGGCTGAGAGCACGATGACAGCTTAGCGACCAATCAATGCCTTATATAAATCTGGTTCTGCGGTGCAACAACTGACCACGACCTTGGGTTTGACAACTACAATGAATGGTGGACTTTGACTGGTGGCACCAAGAGAGCTGAGTTTTACAACAGGCCAGAGGGACGATGTGAGCTGATGAGATTGCTGCAATTAGGCTTCTGACCTTGGGAAAGTGTTAATGCATAGAGACTATAAAAGGCTGTACTATGTATTTTCCTCTTTCCCTTGTTTTATTCCTGTATTTGATCCCAGTTTGGAACAACTAAATCTCCCTGCGCTGCAGCTCTTGTCCCACTGTTAGACCAGGTTGTTTCTGAGACATATGGACACATATTTGATCTCTCACTGCAAACACTGCCAATTGAGTTTGTTAGGGTGTCTGGCCAAGCTAGACACTACTACCAGAGCGGGTGAGAGATTTCACTTCTATGCCATCTGGGCCCCTAAATATGATTTTAAAATAGATTTTTTTTAATTCATTGTGAGTATTTTCTTCTGTTTGAAAGTAAAAGAAAATATGTTTTGGGAATATATACAGAGAGAGGTGCCTTAAGCCTGTCACTGAGACAACAATCACAACCAATGACTTTGTGCACGACAGCCACCCAGGTTATATATGCAGCTGGAATTGTGCATCAATTGTTTTGTCATCTTCCTCCACTTCCATATGTCATTCTCCATGAGAGACACAGAAACAGAGAGAAGATTGATATGATCAGGCCTCCCGTCCTTATCTGAACCCATGATCACACATTCAGTATGCATTTTTCACTGTCTACCGCAGAGGTGAGAAGAATATGTGCAGGTTAGCTCGGGGTTCACTGACAGGCGACAGGGACCACAATGAAATATAAAAGTCAAATATGTTTTTATGGAACACCTGAAAATTCTGCAAAAAAAAAATGTGTTTCAAATTTGTCAAATAAAAAAACAAAGCACAAAAAACATGGCAATATATTTGAGAGGGATTTCTTTTTTCTGTGTAATATTCAAATGTGACTTTCCAGAAATAGCTTATTGTCAGCCCCATCCGGTTCAGCTCTCACTCATGAATAATTCAACAAAAAATTTACAGGTGAGAATGAGCTCATCCGCATACTCCTACAGTGCCGCAGCATAGGCGACAAAGATGCTAAAAAATAACACGCCAAACAAAGTCACACACATCCACGACCTTACACCATGACACAAGCACTCAGACTTCACATGTGCTACATATGCTTGAGAGAGAGTGGGCAACTCCACGCCGTAGCCCCTTTTACAGGCATGCATGCCGTGTTACCATACTTAGAATATATACATAGGCTAGCCTATAGCCTACATTATGACCTAGATGGGAGAAAGAGGGGCAGCGGGGAGACTTAAACACTTTTCTCTGTCTGCTGTCTCAGTGGAAGCGCAAGGCCCTCCTTCTCCGACACACTTAGCCACTTAATGGGGCCTAGTCGGTGTGTTTGTGTGTGAGAGAGAGACACGTTAATCCTTCCTCCCCTGCCGCCAGCACCACGACCACCTCAGCAGCCACGCTAGGCTCAGGCAGGGAGCATGCTCATTAGAGTCAATTGCCCAACATGTGAGCCTGTGATTTGGCCAAAGGCAGGGCTTCATGGGAAATTGCCTGCTGCATTCAGGTCTTTATAAAAGGCTGAGCCGTGCAGGTTTCAGCCTAGAGAGGATGAGAATTGTCATACCGTGTAGAGGCACATTCCTCTGGAATAACTTCTACTTTGCAAGGTTAAATTGACCAGTTTGAGCTTAAGTGGACAGTAACTGGGCTAGTCTGATCTGGTCTAATCTGGGCCGGGTTGTTCTGGGTCTGTCTGTTGACTGTCCCCTGCTCAGCTCTGCCAGTCTGCACCCAGAGGGCCTGTTATTTTGGGAGCTCAGCTGAGAAGAGATGACAACATCATGGACTGCTTAAGCTGCTTACATTTCCTCAAGCACTCCCACTGCACCCTGGGATCTACACCCTTGTGTTGCTGCTGTCACTGTTGCTCCACATGCACCGATTGCATGTTAACAGGCATTGTGCCGCTTGTGCACGCGCAAAGCATTCAGGCATGCACATAATTAGGAAAAACATTTCAGGTTTGGGCAACAGTCGCATGGAGCGGTGTCAGAAGGAAGCATGTGACTACCTGATGAATGAGTGTGGCTCAAACAGCGTGCAAAACATCAGGACAAGTCAGTGAAGCTTGAAGATGAGTGAATCCCAGAAGACTATAGAGAGGGATGAGATGATGTAACACGGAAGTGAGGTGACGGAGGGATGAGTGTGAGTGTGGGGGGGGGGGGGGGGGTTACAGGTAATAGACACAGGTCTCTCATGAATGAGAGCCCAATTTATCAGTGTTATAGAGCCTCTTTTCTACACGTAGAGGCAGAGAGCAGATAGCAAGTGTTTAAATAGAGTGACAGTTTTTATATTGTTGGAAAAAAAGCTATCTAATGACTTAGGTTTTTGTGTTTCTCTTCACGCATTATCTTGATGTTCAATTTTGACTGCAGTTTTAATTTTACTGCAGTCCTCACCCTGCACTTGCACAACCAGCCCCAATGCAAACAGCACAGACAGGCTGCTGTAAAACTCCTGGCCCGGGACAGTGCAGGCTCGTTGGCCAGCAGAGCAACATAAAATTTGACAACATGAAATCTAAGTGTCGCTGAGGGAGGAAGAGGAGGAGCTGAGCAGCGTGTTATTCTGTGTCCAGTGTTACGAGAGTAAGTTGGAAGCACAAGTGATAAATGGGAAAGTGGACAGGTAGAAAGATTTAAAGCCTCTCCAAAAAGAGAGCACTAATGTGCTGCTAGAAGTAGTTTGTAGTGATGAAAAAGAAGTGGAGGAGAAAGAGAAAGTTGTCTGACGGTTATCAAAGTGGGCTTGTTACTGAAGTACTTATAGAAAAGTGATATTTAATTATGTGTTAACAGACAGTCATTGGAATACACTTGAATAAGCCTTTAACCCCCTAACCGGAGCTACCTGTTTGCCAAAGCTGCAAGACTTGCTGCTGTTCTGCACAGCTCCCAAGAGCTATGCGCTGTATGTAATCCTCAATCACCTGGCTAATGCTATAAAAAAGAATGCATGATTTTAACCTGCCTGGCTACACAGGGGTTAAATTTGACGAGAGACAGACAGTGAGATCAGTCGCAGGTTATCTGTACAGACATTCATCAGCATTCAGGCTGCTGCTGGCTCAGACAGCATCCCACAGCACAGCACGCTTCAAAGTGGGAGAGACAGAGGGAAGCAGGAGGAGAGCAAGAGAGAGGCAGAGAGAAACCCTCCAGCCACAAGAGTCACATGAAGTCACCTCGCAAGACCGCATGCATGGACCTCTGCCATGCAAACTCTGCACAGACATACATGAACAGTCACACGGCTCGCAAAGGAGGATAATCACACGCTCACATGTGAAAACTTCTGCATTTTATCTTATGGCAAGTCACTCTGAGTGTCCAGGAAACCTTCTCTTCAGTCAGGTGGAACATCTTCTGCACTGACAAAGTATTATAACATGGAATCTGAGAAATCACTGAAATTCTGATTATTTGAAATCCCTCTGTCCCGTTTTGTTGAGAGTTGCTTCTCAGTTGTAGTAATCTGAAAGGTGTTGCTGTGCCTTGAATGAGAATGATCGTGTGTAGATTATTCTGCGTGTTGCCACATGCTGTGACTTCATTCATGCTCACATATCCACCCCATAACACTTAAATGCATCTGCACGCAAATTTTCATTTATGTACTTGAACGCATGTGCATACATTACACACACACACACACACACACACACACACACACACACACACACACACACACACACGTGCAGAGCTTTTACATACTGTGATCATGGACTCAATCAGACGTGCGCACACACACACTTTGTTTCCAGTAATGTCTTCAGAATAAGCTAAAATTACCTGACTGCTCTCCCTCTCCCTCCATTTTGTGTATTAGATGACCTGCAGGAGCATGGGGCCCCTCAACAGCCTAACACTAGCCAGACACAGCAGATGGGATAGCCATTAGGTTTACACTAGCTCACACGGCCCCTGCCTCTGAGGGTTTGCTTTTACACAGTCTGAGGTAAGGGCTCAGAACACTGATCCTTCAAAATAAAAGCTAGGAGTTCACTTTCCACTGCTATAATTGTCAGACTCAACTCGTAGTCAGCAAGGATAAATTACGTATTAGCCAACTATCACTTGCTTCCTTCAACTCTCCCTTCCAGTTCTTGACATTTTTAACATCCCTGTCTATGGGAAACAACAATGCCAAGCACTCAAGTTATATGCTACAAAAACAATGATACTGAGCATACGGATGGATAGTGAAGACATGGATTATGCTGCAGGAGTGTTATGAGAGGTTTTTATAAACATTTTTATTATGTTTTATCATTTTCCTCAGTGAAAACTGCCATGGGAATGCATGCTAACAGACAAGAATTCAAGCCGTTGCTGTTCTTAAAGGAGTAAATGATTCAAGCTTATAGGGCGTCCATGTCCAGTAGTAAAAAGACAGATTTTGAGTGGGGCGTCACTTATACAACCCCAATTCCAGAAAGGTTGGAGAGCTGTGCAAAACCTGAATAAAACAGAATGTGATCATTTGCTAATCCTTTCTGGCATATACTCAATTGAAAACAGTACAATATATTTAATGTTTTACCTCATCAGCTTCATTGATTTTTGTAAATATATACTTTTTCTATATTTGATGCCATCAACGTGCTTCAAACATGTTGGGAGAGGAGCAATGAAAGATTGGGAAAGCTGTGGTCAAGAAACACCTGTCTGGAACATTTACACTGCGTCCTAACTTTTTTGAATCAGACTGCACCAGCAATACTTTCTTCTCACTTTTTATTGTATAATTCTAATGAATAAGTCTCCAGCGTGCAACAGCATACCTCAATTTCTCCTTAAATCTCAGTGCTCCTCAATTAAAAGAAACCTGTGTCGCCTGTAACCTCAACGGGAATCTTCAAAGCTCCCACACAACTGCCTGTTAACAAGCCCAAACTGGCACGATTCAGCAGCGTGTACGGCAGACACAGCACTGCTCGTCAGAAAGTCTGCCACCATTGGGTCATTTTTCCTCCACTTTCTTGCTTTCATCTCCCCCTCAATCAGCAGGCAGGGTGCCGTGACACAACCACTCATTAGTAAGCAGCAGTGGGCAGGCGGAGATCGCTTTGCAAAGACAAACAACTTAATTAGTGGCAGCGCAGCTTTAATAAGTTCAGCTCAAAATAGTTTGGAAAAGCGGGTGAGAGACATAACATCACCAGCACTGTAATTATGTCTGGGCTAGATTTGGATTAAATGATTGTGGCTGAGGTTTACTATATCGTTGGTCTTCTCCTGGATGTGGTGTCAACAAGCCAACAAGCGATGCAACTGTTTATTCTGTAATAACGTGATGTTAATGAGCTTCATCCATACTGAGCGTGTGTAGACGCAGACGACCACTTCTGCAAGCAATGATCTGCTTTTACATTGTAAATCTGAGGGCCTCAGAAGATGTGTGCACCTGCAATTATAACCCACATCCTCCACTGTGTGTGTGTGTGTATGTGCGTGTGCATTACAACCTGTGTGTGTTTCTGTGCCTGTACTTTTGTGTACGCGTTCATGCTCAAACTGTTAGGAGCAAAGAGTGGAAAGCGCTGTGCTTCCTGTACACTCCCAGCTTTTTATCTGTCTCAAAATCTGCTACAAAGGAGAGCAAACACAGAGATGAAGGTATAAAAACATTTGTGCACCGTTACACACCTGCGCACACATGCAAATATATACCCAGTCTGCCAGCGTTTTCGGTTTTATTCAGAGCAGGATGAGCAGAGCCGGAGCAGCCGTCATCAAATCTACCACGAGCTGGGGACATATTAATATTTTCCTCACCATTCCACTGTCCCTGTGCGGTAAATTGTAGATCAGATTTATGTAAAGAAGATTTGCACTGCGTCTTTCATTCAATTTGCGCTCGCGAGCTGCTGGTAATTAGTGCCTAATTATTAAGGTAGTGGCTAATTACGCAATCAGGGACTGGGACTGCTTTCTAACGCACAGTTCACTGTGGTTTCAAAATGTGAGGGGCGCAAGACTTGAAGGGGATGCAAAGGAAGAGACATGAGGCAAAGATACTGCATGAGGTGACAGGGACAGGCCAAAGTTGGTCAAAAAACTAAGAAAAAATTGTCCCGCTCGTCTTCACAGTCAGCAATAAGAGGCAGTAGCAGTGACTGGAACTGGGTTCATGGAGGCAGTTAAATAATAAAAATAAAAAACCCTTATGCTGGCCCCCCTCCAGAGGATAATTGGGCAGCTTTTGGGTCTGATTCCCCCCTCCCAATAATCGTTGGGGTATTCCCAACTCAAGGCTGCTCTGAACAGATCATCTGACCAAATGATCCTGTACTGTGAGGCGTTTAAAGACATAATTTCAGTGTTGAATACTGAGCAGAAACCCTAGATAGCCAATGAGAGTGAGCTAACGGTGATGTTGTGTACTTGTGCAGAACAGAAACATGGCTGCCAACAGCACAAATAGGACTTATGTCTCCCAGGCTCATTTAATGTCTCTTGCATGTGCAACCAGCTAAGGACAGTCCGCCTCCATGTTTTTTTTTCTGACGTAACGTTAAATCATGCAAGTTTCTGCTAATTTGTCAGAATCTAATTATAAATGTGGGCCACAGTTGCACACAGTAGCAGACTGTGAAAACCACTGATCTAAGATCATTAAATGCACTGACATAACAATTTAGGAAAAACAGAATCCACATACTATACCACTGCAACTTGTACTGTGAATATTTTCAATCTTGTTCATGTAGATTCCATAGGCTTTTGTTTGCTTTTAAAGTAATATGGTGCCATTAAATTCAATGAGAAAAACCTGCTGAGCAAGTAGCCTGTCGCAGCGATTAGCTTGCTGGTTCGGATTCCAGCATGGGTCAGGTCACTTGCAGCAGCAGGGTTAGTGGTTATCGCAGAGTAGGCAGCTTGGTTAGCCTGCAGGGTAAAAGGAACTTCCAAGTGTGTGTGTCTGTGTGTGTGTGTGGGGGGGGGTGTGTGTGTTCTGTATGGGAGGGTGAGTATTACTGTGATGCCATGGCCAAGACAGGATAGAGATCCAGAGCCAAAGACAAGAGACCGGTACAGCAACTCAGATGAGACTGAGCAGCCATCTGTCTCAGAGCTTTGCAGCGTGGAGCACTGAGCACCCACCCACCCACACAAACACACACAAACCCTATACACACACACACACACACACACACACACACACACACTATAAACAATCCCCCAACGCATTTAGCTGATGGAGACTGCCTTTGTGGAGTAGCATGTTGTAAGCATGCTTTCACATGCTTCAACACTTCCTGAATCTCCAGTATTGGTCGCTGCAGCAGATCCTACTCTGAACATGAGCATCCCTCAGAATCCATGAATGAGTGAAAGAATGAATGGACACATTTGACAATGTAAAATCAATCTACATGTTTTGTTTGGATGAGGAGAACCAAAGTAAACCGTTGTTGCTGCTTTGCAGCCATTTTCATCCGCACCATAAAAGGACTGTCGGGGGATGGGCAGAGGATGGACCTGTGCACCACCGGTTTGTTATGAAAAGGTCTCAAACTGCCGGTGGTTCAAAGAAAATACACAATGAATAAAATTAAATGACCCGACAGACACAAATCCGATTTTTTTCAATTCTTTTTCGCTTTCCTGAGTCTCACAGCTTTTTTTTAATGGGTGTGATGACTGATTTTAGAGCAAGTGTGAGGACTGCCTCCACACAGTGTTAACAACACATTCTGCTCATCCCACCAAAAATGCCCACAAGGTCCAAATACAATTTCTTAGCGGACACAGTAACTTAAAATTAACCCATAAAACAGTCGGTGCAGCATGGATGTAGAGAGGTAATGACATTCACTGGATTAATATTGGTAGAGGGCTGCACAACCCAACACATGGCATCAAGAATCATACTGAAATGTCAAATCTATCAAATCTAGCTCTTATGAGAGGGTGTGCACATTTTGAACTGGTGACATGACCATGAAGGCATGCATTATATTTATGTAGAAATACGTCAGTGCATGTGAGTATATACAGATGTTCACATTCCCTAAATTATTCATGCTCCAGTGTGAATGATTTGCATTTTAAGTGCATGAAACCAACTGCTGCTAAAATTACACAATGTCAATTTGTAGACTGGTAAACAAAGACAATTCGGCATCAAAGCAGACAGCACAGCGTCCCTCCTCCTTTCAGGTCAGTGCAAGTTCAATCTGACAGACGGCAAAGTAAGAAGGAGCAGGAGAAAGGTTTCTGGAAGAAGAGAGATTCAGCATACAGGTGGCTATAGCAGACACTCCTGCATGTGGTCACCTGCAGAGGAGCACCTGAGGACTAGCTGTTTCTGTAGGGGATCAGTCATCTGCAGAGATGAAAACGCCACTATTATGGACTAATTTAACCATTATTTTGCAATTTAATTGACTGATCCATCTAAAAAAGTCCATAAATAGTGAATAAAAGACTTTGAAGTGATGTCTAGTCAATGTATAATGATATAAAACAGAGAAAAGCAGCAAATTCTTACATTCATAAAGTTGCAAGCTTCAACGATTGATACATATTTTTGTCAATTGATTAATTTATTCATTGGCTCGTTCTTTTTGTACCGCATACATACATTCTGTACATAGATCCATATGTTCAGTGCAGCACACAGAAGACTGTCACAGTACAAACATGAAAGAAAAAACTAAATCTGGGCGTTAAACAAACACCAGATGCCTCCCATTCTGATCTACAAAGCACAGCCAAATACAAAGAAAGCCCTGCACAATCCTGACCATATACTGGCAGAGCAGATAGAAAACACATGAGCACACACACATATACACGCACAAACACACATATAGGCATTTATACACAGACCATCATGTGGAAACAAGTGCCATTTCCAACCCTGCTGGTTGGGATCGCAGTGTATTTCCTCCACTGGCAGACATGTTCTAAAGGTTGCTGTGATACAAAGGTCTTTGTGCTATGAATAGTACAACAAGGATTCAAACAAAGACATGTAAAGAATACGAATATCGTGTAAGGCCGAGGAGAACAACCGACCACTTGATTGCACAGCACACCAAACACTGGGACATGGAATAAAGGTCAGAAATACAGGGACTGGCTACTCACAGCTACTGAGTATTCAGCAGTGTATTTAGACCTGGTGTACTGGAATAGACTGTTTTCTGAGGAGTGGAACAGAATCAGAAATGAAACCATTATTATAGAAGGTTTTAGTCAAGGACCAGAGTAAGTCCAGGAATTGATGCAATTTAACATCGTCCCTGTCTAAATTTTCCACTGTAACCTTTAAGCAAAGCTGAAGCGCTTTGTCGTTATTGCATGTAACCTTTTCATCTCGCCTACAGCACTGTTCATCTTCTTTATGGTAGCCAGTTCTGCTGTTATGGATTACTGTTAGATCACTGACTGCCATCTCTCTCTCTCTCTCTCTCTCGCGCTCCCTCGCTCTCACACTCCCGCTCTCTGTCCCTTTGCTTCTCTCTCCATCTCGTTATCTTCCTCTCTCTGTACTGCAGTGTAGGCAGAGACTTGTCTCCTCTAATTACACTGAAAATGATGTGATCATTCACCACAGAGAATCTCTGATGACATGTGACAAAACAAAAAGAAAAGTTTGTCAGGTAGGACTCATGTTGTGGTTCAAGCTAAAGGTCCAGTTAAGGTTTGTGGTGCTATGGTACTGAAGTGTATTTTTTCAACCATTTTATAACACAGTGTTGTGCGTTAATTGCAAATACAGCTGGTAAAAATGCGATTCTGAAAGGTTAATATCTCTATATTCAGTTGTTTTTAGCAGAGAAGTGTGGATAGGAATGCTTATGCTAACAGATAGCAGAGTTAATGCAATGCAATGATGTTTGTGTTTCTGACTCTGCGTTAAGGCTAGAACGTGTGTCTCCAGGCAGTTTGTTTGAAGAAGTTAGCCTCGCCATGGCTCTCAGCATAAATCCACAGAGAAGTTTAAGTGTATCTTTGCAGAGGCATAAGTCCAGTCTTAGTCCGGTCAAATTAGGGTCAGCAGTCGTTTGTGCCCACATCAGCTACAGCGGTTAGCTTACCCTGAAGAGAGCTAAAAACATTGCATCGACTGTTTTTTGGTTTTCTGACTGTGTCAATGTCTCGGCCCTTGAAGGTGGGCTTACCAGAAATTAGGACGTGCGAGCTGTAGGTAAACAGAAGCTCCGCTGTCCATTTGATACACATTTTGCATCATTTGGTGGATGGTAGAAAGTTTTTATGTTCTCGCTGCATCGGTTTCTGCTTTGATGGTGTTTTTAATCGTATAGAAAATGGGCACAACAAGGCATCAAATGGACATACTTTGTCTATCACTGTATCCATATAGATGCTATATTTGGATGCAAGTACTGTATATGAACAAATAATTGCTTTGCATCAACAAAGCTTAAAGGTTTTGGTCTTGCTGCAGCAGCATCAGAAGATCAGAATGCAGAGCTGAGAAAGATGTGTGCTTTTCCCTCATTTTGTATGAACTCTTCCTTTTGCTTTTTAAATGTCATCACTATCACTGTTGCTATTGGTTTCCCCACACACATATTGTGTTACAAACTAATCTGGGAGAGGTATGAAATCTGAGAAAGGTGAGGGGAAGTTGGTCCAGCAAAAAAGGACATTACAGCAACCAAGTGAATATGATATAATGTAAAATATAAGTGAGCATACAGTTGATATTTCAAGTTGTAAGTCTGGAATACATTTTAAGATAAATGCAGGTGTCAAAAACACACTCATGCACCAAAACACCAAACCGCAATATACAATCATGTGTGTCACAGATTGGTGAACCTCACCTATCCGTGCTTGTGAATGACTGAGCCTTTGTGCACACCACATGTTTTCAAGGCCCACCCCCCACCACACTCACCTCCAACCCCTCCACCATCCCCACCCCCAGAGGACTGCTTATTTACCGTTGCCTTCCCACCTTGTATTTTCTAATCAAGTGTGTCTCTCCATGCAGACACTCTCTCTCAGGTTCAGAGCGTATGTTTGTGTGTGTGCATGTGCGGCGGCATTCACAACGAGCATGTAAGGAAGGCACCTCGGTATCCACCCCCCATGACTGACGACTCCCATGCTTATTGGGGCTTTGTTGCCGTGGCAGCGCCTCATTATGTAAATGATGTCTCCCTGATGGGAAGGAGGCAGGCGCAGCCATGATGTTCACTGCTCCAGACTGTGTAAAATTGGCTTCAGGGACCAGTGAAGGATCGTTGCTATATTTAGCATTCATCTTAACAATGTCTTTGTTCCCCATTCTTTCTCACATCCTCGAAACAGAAGGCCCACTCACATTTAACACTTGCTTCATCATTTTCACACAGTGAGCACTAAAATATTACTGAAATCAAAACACAGGCACGCATATGAAGGCGCGCACTCACATTTCATTTGAGAGGTTGACATTTACTACTGCAGGGTTTCATACAGTATATTGTGATTTTAGCCGTCCGCCATTTTATCTGAATTTCTTTTATCTTCTTTTCCCTGTTTAATATTTCGCTGCGAATGTATTACCCGCCCATCCTCTGTCCCCATCAATGCTGAATGAATGAGCTTTCTCTGAGGATTGGTACTAATGGCTTTCTGCGATATATCATCTTTCATATTCCAGCTCAAGTGAAGCCAATACTAAGTGCCTCGGTCATTCCAGACATTAAACAGGGCCCAAAGACGTGAATCTATGCAGAACATATGATGTTAAATTAGGTGTAGTTATTTCCTTTGACCCCTGCTCAGTACCTATGCAATATTCATAGTGGTTTTGCTGCTGTCTCCAAAGATGTTGGTGATTACGTCCCTCTTCATTAGAGATCTAATCCACGGCAAACATATAGTTTGTGTCCATCCTAGCCATCAGTCACGGACAAAGTCAAATCATTTCCTACATCCTTGGCCATCACTCTAGAGACTGTGTCCATATCTTCATCCTAACGAAACAGCTGTTTTGAGTGAGTAACCCAGAGATCAATATGGTCAATAGCATTAACCCCAGAGCACACACAGCTTGCTGTAGATAGGGGGTTCTGTCAAGACCTTAATTAATGAGCAATGACTGAAATTGCTCATTCTCTCTCACGCTTCCAACTCACTGCTACGACATCTTCTTGTTTACCTGACTCGCCAGGTGGTTACATAGCAGCACTGCACCTTATCTTCTGTATGAATGACTGTGATATGAAACTATTTGGCCTCAGCTACAACGCTTTGGAGAAAACAGAATGTTGCGGAAAATGTTCACTGATTGCAAGTGTTTTCCAGTTGGATATTCCTGAAAACTCTGCATGTTGCTGCTAAAACATGGTTCAAGTAAGGTTGAGTTATGGAAACTAAAACCACTTGATAAAGGTTGCAGAAGGATTGTGGTCTTGGTTAAAATACTGAAAATGCTAAACATCACACTACTTCCTCCATTTGCACTTAATCACTGATTAGCACACAAAACCTGTTTTCTAATGCAAAGTAGTTGCAAATGTATGTAATTTACAGGCAGGGCTGCAATGTAAAATTATGGGCCTACAATTGCTAAAATGCAGGTGTCTAGAAGTGCTGATGATGACGTCAAGCCATTTCAGTTTATGTAAAATGAGCTGAAGTATAGCTTCCGTCATAGCTTTTGCTAACACACTCCTATATTCTGTACAGCAACCCATTGTTGTTCTGTATAATATCCATGGAGACAGGATTTGGACAGTTTATCTTTTTGTCTGCAACACAAACAAAATACAGAAATTCAAGTGCCAACAGCAGCACTTTGCAGACACAGTGCAGCAGCGCAGTGTCGCTCAAAAAGATGCAAAACACTTATATCTTTAAACCTGAACCTGCTCTGCTCACTCCTCTCAGTCAGTGTGGATATCATTAGCTGCTGGCTGCTATTGTGTTCGTGCTACCACATGTTTCACTCACACACACACAATGCTATGCGATAAGGATCAGTTTCCGGAGTTTTTAAGAAACACAGTTGGGTGTTTTTGACATTCGGCACACCCAGAGCACCATAGGTTACAACAAAGACTGGATCAGGCTTCATAAAGCCACTACCAGCCTCTTATCTTCCCCAGTCTACCAGTCCATCAGGTAAACTCAGGAGCTCCCTCCTGCTTTCCACAGCGATGCTTCTTCTCATAGGCAGTGAGACCTGCTGAGGTGGAATGCTGATGCAAGCTGATGTGAGGCCCAGTTTGTTACTCGCTTGCGAAATGAGCTGCAGGATTGGGGAAGAGCAAGAAGCGGGTAATCCTGTTAACTATTCTCTGCATGTGTGCAGAGGAGATGGTGGTTTGCTGCTCTGTTGTCTTCCTGGTGAATCATCGCTATAGAGACTACAGCCGTGCTCAAACTTGAGAAACTGCCAATCGCTAATCTGCATTCTGCACAGAGCAGAGGCAATCATTTGCCCTTACCATCAGCACTACAGAGGCCTGCTGGCCAGTTAGACACTGTCTCCTAGGTCTGCTCTGTTCCAGCCTGTAGCTCCTGTTTATTACCACTGGTCCAGCCTTATCGCCTCCCTTTCTTACCTCGCCTTAATCCCCTTTATAATTTTCACCAACTTTAATTAGTTCATGTCCAGAGCAACTATTAATCCCGAGCATGATTTAAAATCCACAATCCAGCAGGCCATAAAACCGCTGAACACTACATGAATTTGAGACCTTGACTTCTGCCCAGAAGTATTTCACCGGTGACGCTCTGACCAGAAAACACCCCTCTCTTCAATCTTTCACTCACAGTAATTCTGCAGTAGGGTGCTTCAGTCCCATTGGGATGCAGGTTGTCTTGGATGACGATGGCAACTCAAGGCTTTTTCAGTGACCTTGGAATACCGTAATTGCTTCTGTGACTTCTTTGTGCCCTCAAAACCTCCAGCAGCTCTGTGCAGGGCCACATATAGTCTGTTTTACTTATACTGTTGCTGCACATGAAACTATATTTTGAAGGTCGACAAAGCATAGCTTTACAAAAATACCCACTTTTTTAATTTTTCAGACCTTCAGTGGTGCCTTACTTGGGGTTGGGAATTCAGAACAGGTTGATTTGAGAACCAGTTCCAAATTGTCCAATCCATCGGAATCATATGCCTCCGAAACTTAATCAAGAAGGAGTCATGGCAGAACGGAAGAAACAGTCCAAAGCCTGGCTTCATTCCAGGAAGAAGGATGACAACAGTGCTACTTGTAATGTCTGTAAAATGATCATTTCAAGAAGGAGTGGAAACATTAGCAATATTCTGAGACATCTTTCTATACAACGTGGTCTTAAATCCCAGAAATGCCATCTATTTGACACTCACAAGTGCCACTGCTTCCCCGCCGAGCAGCACGTCAGGTACCGAGGGTAAATATCCTGTTAGAATAACATCAGTGCCACATAAACAAGCTTAGCAGGTTTTTTTCTTTGACTCAGAAAACCTAAATGAAAAGGATTCCAGGACAAATATTCTCTCATTTCATCTATTTTAGATGAGGACAGACAGACAGTTGCTACAGCTTTCAGAGGGAAATAATAAAACGGTTGCACTGCCGCTGAAAACCCTGTTTTTCCACATAGAAAACTGATCAGGAATCAATATAGGAATTGATTAAGAATGGGATTGATATGCAGAACCTTTGACTCTGACCTTGAATCAATTCCCATTCCTGGCCTTATTGTGTTTGAAGATAAATGAAGAAGACATCTGTGGTATGCAAGTGCATGTGGCACATACTGTACACAGTCTGAAAGCGAGCTCAGGGTGGTGTGAAGGCTTACAGACAAATGAGTCAGTGCTGCAGCGTGCTCAGTCGAACAGACGAGCTCCCTCCTTCACCTCAGATGGGCTCACAGCATTTGATCTGCCGTGAGCCCATTAGCACCTTGACTTGAATTGTCACACGCCTGGCAAAGGTATTATATGGGGACAAATTGATTCTGTTTGCTATTTGGCATCTCCTCAATACAAAGGGTGTAAAAAAGGAAACTGCGCAGTGTCATAAAGGCACGCTCTCTCTTCAGAGCAGCAGTGGAAAGGAGCCCAGATAAAGATGTACTTAAGGGCCATTTTGTGCTGATGTCATCTTTGTCCAGTTTAACAGATAATAAGCCACTGGAAAAAGTCATGCCCTCTGTCCCCTCGTCCCTGCACCAGATGAAATCTGCCAACCTCAACTCTGCTTCTGAGTACTAGAATCTATAGGATTAATATGTCCCATATAGCTGATGTCAGTGTAAAACCTTATGTGGCATAGCTTGGAGTGTGCAGTGAAAAGCACAGCCATCCCACTCTGTGGAGGAACACCGTGTATTGTTATCAGGGCAGTTTGACACACATAACCACAATAATGTGGGATTATTTTTCGATGGGATTAACTGCTGCGGCATAGAGTGCGTTTCTGAAAGTAAAATTGCACTAATCCAAAATCCACAGGTAGTAGATAATCCCACACCTATCTGTCAGAGTTCTGATCTGCACCGCTATTTTGATTAAACAAATTCAGGTGTAGACATCAGATTATTATCGCGAGCGATGTTCAGAATCAGTGGGCCACGAATAAATCTGAAGCAGAGGGAATGATTTTATTACTATTAATGTCAAAACAGACGACTCCTCCTGGTCCCTCACAGCTACAGTGTCACTAATGCACACTTGAAAACACATTTGTAGCTGGTTTGTCAGATTACACTTGCTGCTGTGTGTGTGTGTGTGTGTGTGTGTGTGTGTGTGTGTGTGTGTGTGTGTATTCCAACGTTTGTGAGAGAGCAGTGAGATTCAGCAGAGAGCCAGATGTTTTAGCATTCATGGCCATTTTGTTAACGAGGATTAAAACCCTTCAGTCCCTCTGAATGACGATATTTAGAGAGGAGGCCAAATGACATGCCTGAGTTAATGTCTATCGTGAGGAGTGTCGCCACATCAAGGGGAACGAGAGAAGACCGCTGAGGAGGGGACCGCTGACACCAGGGGCATGTTTTCACTGTTTGTTTCTGCCGCCCGGCAGATTAGAAGCAGGGGCAGCCATGTTTGAGTCGGAAGTGAGGGAGCGCTCATGAAGCCATTTACCTCAGAAGACTTTTAGCTCTGTGGATTATCAGCAGGAAGCTGACTAATGCACCAGAACAGTCAGGTATTTGGAGATTTTAGGGGCAGAGCAGTTTCGGTGGTGATGATGTAAGACTGAGCGTGAGTCCATTAAAATTAAGAGGATGAAAAATGTTTTTTTCCCCTGGTTGATATATTTCACCACTACTTGATCAATAACTAGCCAGTTCAAACTTCGGCACCGACTCCGACGAGGTGGTTGGAATACTTAAAAGAACTTTGTTCTCTAAGAAACAATTTGCACTGAAATCCAGCAGACAGAAGCCAATGCACCAGTCACCAGGCACCCAGTGTCACTCAGAAACCTAAGCTGACAGAGGAATTGAAGAGGGGGGGGCTCTCAACATTCCCAAACAGCGATCAGCGTGCAAGTCGGCGATGGAGAGTGGCAGATCTCTGATGCGAGGCGAACCAGTTTCCTCCAGGCAGTGTGGCCGGATCTGCGTCAGTATCAGGAAAGCATCTGACAGGGAACAACTCCGCCACCCTGATGACACCACAAATACTTCCAGGAGAACGTGTCCTCACAAACCCCCCTGTTTCACACGTGGCAAGCTGCTTTTGTTGTGTTGAATGTAATGTTAGAGGTGTAGACACGACTTGTGCTGTGACTTTTCATTTCCTTTAACTTTTAGAAGCCCTCTAATTGCATGAGTTTTTGTATTGTGTTAAGTTTATGCTTAAAGAGAAAGAGAAGACGTTTTAAATTGCTTTTGCTTCGGGAAATCATGACATGCCGTGTTGAAGTCGTGACAAGTGGTAGTCTAAAATATTCACTGTTTAGATTATAAAGTCACTAAGAAGGATATGTATGAAAAAGCCTCAACTGAATTTTGTAATAGTATCTTAGAGAAAAATAATTTTAAGCTGACTCTATCAAATAGCAAGAAAATCCTCTGAGCTTGCTGGGTTCAAGATTTATTCGGAGTCATTTTCCAGACGCTGGGATTAGAATTTGAGGACCCCTGCATGAAAATCTCCTGCACTACCAGTTGAGCTCGTACACCAATGTGAGTGCACAAGAAAGTGTAGCGTGTATCGCTGTAAGCTGCTGTCAACATGCGCACTGTGGGGTGCACACATTGACTGCTGGCCACAGCTAAAAACACAGACATAGTAACTTTTACTCTGCAAACACTTTCCATGTGTTTTGATATCTTTACTCCTGCTTCAAGCAAAGTACAAGTACTGCTGCATGTACTCCGCCACATCTTTCAAACATTTAATGAGGTGACAGTTAAAGCTGACAGTGCAGATATCGACTGTGTGACATGATGTCGTAACAATTAAACAAACCACCTTCAGCCACATGCTTTGCAAAGGGGCGTCTCTGAGATCCAGCCACTGGATCGAAAGATTTTAATGACGCTGTACACAGTGTGTGGTTCTGCGGATGAGATTGGAGCAGGTGTTGGTGTTGTGGAGGACAGAGCTGCCGGCATTGTGATTAATGAAGTGGCCCCAAACTCATCTCTGGGCATCTATTGATTCAGTTCTGTGGCTGGCTGGCTGGCTGGCCTCGCGCTGGATTAATCTGCCTGCAAATATGCAAGACTTATGCCCTCTGCTCCACTCAGACCTGCAATTGGAGGCGGACATGAATCCACTGGCTGACAGTCACACCCGAGAGGGGAGTCTATCAATGCACTGAGACGAAGTGCGAGGAGAGTGACGGGAGTGCAGTCAAACGTCTTTGCTCGCAGGAATGTGGCATTTATGAACCAGATAGAATCAGATAGAAGCCGGTAAAATGATCCTGAAACTACGCATGTTAGTTTTCTTAATTGAAAATGTAAGACTATTAGAATAGATTGTGTTAATGTCAGGAGGCCGAACGATTATGGTGGAAACGTCTGCATAATTGATGAACCGTGCATCAATGCAGCACTGTTAACGGGTCTCAACAGGGGCTCATCAAGCTGACTTTTCAGACTCTGGAAAGTTGTAAAGCTGAAAGAGCGCGTACGTCATGCTTTGACACATCACTTTGTCTGCACGACTTAGCTTCACAAGGACAGGGGGAAACTAACACAACGTGATTCACTGGTGTTGATACTGGAGCCACGCTACACGCCACGTCCTTCTACCCCGCCATGTCTCTGCGTGTCTCTGCATACTTTGTGTTTTCACACGTGCTGCTCAGGGATGAACTGTGGCCTTTCTGACTGAGCCGCGGAGGAGAGAACAGATTACTGTCACAAAACTCACACTTGTCAAGCAAAAGAAAAAAATACCCAGACACCGAAGCGACAAAAAGTGATTCTGTCCTGAGCTGCACAGTTTTAATGGCACGTCACTTTTTGATGCGATTACCACCAGGACCACCATAGAGAAAATGTATTAATTCAGTATAATTTTATTTGAAGAGAAGTAACTCCTGAGAGAGTTTTCCATCCATATATCCAATTTCTATTCTACTTGTTCAACTCTTTCTTGTGTCAAAGAACTTTTCATGGTTTCTAAATATTAAATTTCAAAGATATGCCGCAGTTATGGATTACATTCAGAGAACTTGATATGCGCTAACTGAAAGTGAAAGCCTAATTAACAAGCAGACACAAAACTAATACAGTAATGACTACATACATTCGTGTGTAATTTCAGCAGCCTGGCAAATTAGCAGAGATCGCTGAGACGCTCTGGATCGAGACTCCAAAAAAAAAAAAGTCTTTTGAAAGTGATGAGGGTAGCTGAGAGGAAATGGGGGTATCACTTCTGTTGTGAAAAAGCAGGGCAGTGAGAAGCTTCTGTAGGCCATCAGCTTGCAGGGGGAAAAAAAGCAGTGGCGATAGCAGGTGGTTCCGGCTTTAATGGACTGTTTCCCTGAAAACTGTTGGCAGGGTCAGTGCTGATTTTCCCCCGTGCAATTCCCTGCACTTGTGCCATTCAACTCAGTGATGGAGGGCAGCTGGCACCAAGTGACCCTCTCAGCGATGCAGATAGTGAACTGCAGTTTTTTGTTTTTTTGCTTGTTTTTTTTCTTTCTTTCTAAAACTGGAAGGCAGCAGGACCACGCCAGCGTTCAGCTATGGGCTTGTGCATCTTTAAAGCTAGAACACGCTTTGCTGAGCTTTCTTGGTGGAGGTGAAGATGTTTTTATTTCAGCTGAGAGTTTCTGCCCCAGGGCTTAAATGAGTCAGCCATTCACACATGCCATTGATTTCCAACCAGAGATGAGAGATGAAGTTGCAGTGGAGGTTAATCGTGAAATCAATTCTTTTGGAGCATGTTTTTTGCTCACCGTGTTGTCAGCGCAACATACAACTCCTGTAACTGCTGTTCTGCTTTAGCTCTACAAGTTAGCTTTGTTTACATTTATTTGTCTGGGACAAACCACATTTACCACAACCAACAAGATGCTTGAAATGAAATCATTTTGATCATCCCTACTGACAGTGGCTTGGTGCTGTCTCTTCAGTGCTGTACCCATCACAGTAGTTTGTTATCCATTAACAACAATAAGCTGCTAATTATCCTGGGGGATAATAACTTGCATGGCCTGCAAATGAAATAACTGCAAAGTAAAAAAGTAGAAAAGTTTCTGCAGGCTGTGTTTAGTGCAGCTCTCCATAGTGCCATCATTACTGTATGTACCACTTTTAGTAACATCAACAGGGCAGTCATCACTTGTAGCACTGCTGCCAAAATAAGCCAATTAGGTTTATTGATTCGTTGTGAGCACCTTAAACAGAGCCGGATGACAAGGAGACCCAGCTGAACGGCTGGAGTGTAAATAAACAGGAAGGCAGCAAGAGGCATGCTGCCAAGGTGTAAATGCAAGGTTATTATATTACACTCAGGAAGACGAATCCATCATAATCATAAAAATCCTGATCCCAATAAAGGCTCAAAAGACACTGAGATTTTTGAGGGCGAGAATCGATTCGTGTGCATCTGGAAACAAATTTAATGACGCAATAAAACTGCGTCATTGTTAAGCGTCATTTGGCTTATTGTTTATTAATTTTTTCTAATTGCTTAATAGAAAAAAGCACCAGGACAAAGGTGCAGTAATGTGTGTGCCGGCGCGTAAAGTGTCGTGCACATCCCCGGTGCAGATGGAGCGGTTACAATAATTAGTGCCGCCAGGTTTCTCTGGCAACCCTGTCTCCGCTCTCTGTGACCATGGCGATGGACAGACAGTTTACTTCCTTTATTCAGCGGAGCAAAGGGCCTGATTCTTCTTTGTTTTTTTAACGCCACAGATCATAAGATCAGGGTACGAGAGCGAAAAAGGCTCCGCGCTCCGTGGTTGTACAGATGTGGTGAGAAAATCAGAATGCGGATAAGGTGCGAGAGAGAAACACAAAGGGACATTTCAACAGGATGCCAGTGTCACAGTAGGACAGCACTGTCATCATTTCAACGTTGTCATGTCTGCTTTGAATGTAAAACAGTTTTTATTAACGATCTGTGTCCCCCTGGCCTGCAACATATTGATTCTCCGCTTTTCTCTGATTGTCTGTCTGTTCTTTGGCGCGCACCAAGTCAGTGCAAGTAAAGCATGTGATCTCAAAGCGACACATCGTGCAGCATATAGGCCTACAGTGGCAACCTTACGAGCTCAGATCTCAAGCAGAAAGATCAACATGCACCATGCTGGGAATGGCTCGCCATCCGGTGGCTGCTATTGTCTTCAGTCTAAACCTCAAAGGATGATTTGAGCACCATGTAGGGGGATGAATGGGCGCATATGGTCGCGTTAACAACAACAATAAAAACCTGTTATTTAGGGGGAAAAGCAGTCTGTGCAAAGCAAGGCTCGCCTCTTACCCTTGGAAGCATCCTTGTCTTCTTTAGGCTTCGCCACTTTTCCGCTCATAGATCCCAGTTTGGATGTGTAATTCCCGATTTAGACAAGAATCGAAATCCTTTTAATTGCGGACTGTCCTCAATGAAATCCCGTCCAAAGGTTCCAGGTGCTGAGATAAGGCTTCTGTAGAGAGACAGAGAGAGAAATACTCATCAAAACGTCCCCCTTCATAGCACAGCAGCAGCAGGGCCATATAACGAGACAATGGACCGTGGGAGCTACTGGGGGAGCAAGGTGTTTATCAACTGGATATCAATGAAAGCATCCATGCTCTCTGAACACACTCGCACGCCACACGACAAAGAGCCCATCTGGTTCCAGGAGACACGGAGAATCAACCCGTGTGCCTGTCCATCTCTGCGCTTTCACCTACCTTATCTCCTCCACGTTTTCTGCTACATCAATGCACATTGATGAAAGGAAACGCTCCCACCATGAATCCCGTTATGTTGCATACAAAAAATCACGACCTGCTCTGCTGTGACAAAAAGAGGAGAGGAGCAAAAATTAAATGTAAAAAAAAAAAAAAAAAAAAAGCTGCGAAATGGAGAGCAGGGTTTTTTTTTATTTTCCTCCTAGATGGCTTCAATCAAGGTTGGAAAAGAAAAAAAAGAATAGAGGTGGAAACACTGAAGCGTCCTATACACACGCAAACCCCGAGAGAAATGCCATCCGGTGCGGCTGGTGCGACCAGGTTCTCCTGTCTGAGGCTTCTCCTCCTGACGAGCTGTGCTCCTCTGAACGCTCGGCGGGCAGAATCAACAGGATACACAACGCGAGAGGAGCGCTCCCCCACCGTCACAGCGCAGATTCACACCGTGGACATTTGTCTTGTTTTTTTTTTTTTTTTCACTTCGGTATCGCCGCCGAGATGAAAACGAGCTCCATCCGCACACGCAGCCAGTGCGCCAGCTGTGCCGTGGACGTGGTGGAGGTTTAAAGCAGGAGCTGGAGCTGCATGGCGCACACCATCTTGCTGTTGCTCTCATTCAGCTGCCTTTGCGGAGCTATGCGTCATCCCATTCACATACAGCCTGCGCATTTTCTGCTTATATGATCTGGTGTTTTCTTCTGACTTTGTAAAAATGCATGAGGTGACGCGCTGCAACAGCTGCAGGGCACGAGTCTAAAACGGGCTGCCAATCGTTGGCCAGCTGAATTCGTGCTTTATAATATAGACTTAAGGGATAGTTTAAACCTAGAAACTTCCAGCCTGTAACACTCAGATGCTGCACTGTGAGTTTGTAAGGTGTCTGTTGCATATAAGCCAATACTGATCTAAAACAAGCTAACTTGAATCACTGCAAGGGAAAAACTCATCCTTATGAGCCTCAGTTTGGATATTTAAATGCATCAGGTGCAACTTTTCTCCAAAGTCTCTGTTCTCCGAGCTCTCTAATGATGGTGTGGGGCAGCAGAAAAGGTTCAGCCACCTGAACAAAAGACTTCATTTTCTACACATAATATTGAGCTGGCAGAGATTATCCATCACCCAGGTCATGGTTATCCAACGAGGGTAGAATCAAGGGAAACTGGACTTGGTTGTAGAAACTTCCCTTGGATGAGCAGTGAAACGTTTTCTACAACAAAGTCCTGTTGCACTTGATTCTCCCCTCCTTGGATAATGTTGAGCCCCCTGTCTCTAAAAATCTAAAACAAATAGAAAAGACTATATGACAGGACCATAAATGAGTTTTTCAGTGTGAATTCATTCTCATGCTCTCATGAGGCTGGTATAAAACATGCAGCAGTGCAAACAGCAGTGAGACATGTATGTTCATTAAGAGGGACGACAGAGTCGGTGTATAATGCAAAGCAGCCCTTCAGATCCTCTTTCAACCATCAGTTATCTCTTTAAAGTTCGCCCAACTTACAAAAACAATCTTGTCTTACTTACTTACTTACTTGTTGTGTCTATCCATACAAAAAGCCTTTGTTTTATTTGCTCAGGCTTTATGACATCCGTCCCCAAGATCAGCGTCGTCACCTCAGCACAAAGCGAATCTCCAAAGCAAAGTTTTATAATACCAACACAAACAGGATCTGCCCCGTCATGAGGCTTCACTGTGAGGAAACGCTATTCATCATCTTTCCCCTGTGTTGCAGCTGACACTGACATCTCTGCTGACTGAAATGAAAGTTATTCTGCACAGCGTGTTTGTGTCCAGAGGTGTATTTTAAAGCTTAAAGCATGTGGGGCTCCTTACCTTTTAAAAGCTGCACAGATGAAGCCTGTGAAAGCTACACCTCATCCTTCACTGGCTCTCGCACTAAACCCCCCCGCTTCCAAAATGGTGCACGAGTGACACTTTCAGCCAGAAATCCAAATAGTTTTCAGGCCTCTTAATCCACCTTACAGATTACTACAATAATTATAATTCTGGTATTAATTTTAACATCCGTCATTCAGAAGTGCCAGTCCAGTCGCCGTCTGATTTCTGCAGGCTCTGTGTCACATCTCTCAGCCCCGCGGGTCTGTTAGCACTCAGTGGCAGCAGAGGAAAAAGACCTGCGGGTTGAGGGTTACAAGATCTATATGGTTGCTATTTTTAGAAGAAACAGGACTCCTTTCAAACTTTCTTCACATGCTCGGATCTTTCTTAGACGTCTAAGGCAGACTGCCTCAATGAGGGGCTCTGCCTCGAATGGTCCAACCGTTCTGGATTTAAAAACAAGATCTGCTCTGCTCAGCCGTGTCATTTCTTTCTCTGTAAACATGAAGACAAACTGAACCTTAAGATAATTGCACTGCAGGCCAAAGTGTCTGACATCAACATTAACGTTATACCGATGAGGAGAACTGAAACATATTGAAATCTACAGTGTTTTACATCTTTTCATACTGTTGCATTGTGACTGTTTCTGTCAGGAGCGCTCCAGTAAACAGTAGGCCGCTTTATTAACATGATGACTGAATGTATAACTGTCTTATCTTTATGACGTATCTGTAATTTTAAAAACAAACAAACTGAAAGCACATACGAGCTGAATTAATCCTAATTTCACATTCCAGTCTTTCTGATTTCATAACGGTCAAAGGTCAACACCTTCAATGACAAAAGTTCACTAAAGCATCGTGACGTATAAATAACAAGTTAAGTGTTAGCAATTCTTTATCACCTCTTCCCCCGTTTAGGAGAATGAGACGCAACCAAACTCTGATGCTCACCTGTCGACTGGATCACCGTAATAACGCTCTAACTGTGTGACAGCTCAACTTGATTTTAAAGACCAGCACTGTTAATGTGTTGATTGACAGAGAGATAGACTCCATGTGGACGCTGCACTCAAAGAGAATGTGCACGTAGATTTTATTTTATATCCCTTGTTAAGTGTCTTTATTCAGTCTTCACTTCCTCATGTAGTGTTAGCAGATGACAGTCTTCTTCTGTGGTTGTGCTCAGTGAGTAGTTCACCTGCTCTTTGCATTTTTATCTATGGCCCTCGACTGTTGTTCCCCTTCATTTTTATGATTTTATGATGCTGTTATGATTGTCATTAAATCATCATTTTCCATCCACTACTTTCAGTCCCTTCTGTTTAGAGAGCTTGGCTTTTTATTTTTTGATCAAACGTATTGATTTATTCCTTTTTCTTAAATCTTGAGATCTGACAGCTCATTAGCAGTCGCTGACAGTGAGAGGGTGGACAGTTATTATTTATGAGAGTGGCTGTCTTAGCGGCAGAGCAGAATCGAGAAGACTGCGAATCGATAGCAGCTGACCGCTCAGCCCAGGGGTCAGGGAGGTTACACCTGGGGGAGGGGGAGGGGGACAATGACTGGATGTCTTCATCACTTACCAAAAGAGCCGTTATCAGACGCACACAAACGCCTCGTCTCAATTCACATGATTACATTAGGGTTTCAGCTTGGTGACTTTATTGATGTCTCTTCATCATTATATGTATAAATCCCTGCAAAAGTTTTATAGGCCAACAAAATTTTCCCCACCTTATATAACTTATCCTAAATTTAACCATAAGATTTCTAAATCGAAAAACCACTTTAGCCCCAAAACCTGACCCAAAACTCATGAAGAAGCAGCAATGGTTGTTTGTTGTGGTCAGGATATGTTTTAAATTACAGGCACATGTTTGAAAATGGAAATAAATGTTGACGGAGATGTTTGGGGAGTAATATCATCGTCAAACCTCAAAAGGTACGAGTGACTTTACCTGATAAGCGACACGGCGCTGTGGAAATGAGGTGGAGCGCTGACTCACCAGCAGGCCGTGTGCGTGTATGTTGGGGATGAGGCATAAAGACTGAGAGTCCGAGAGAGTGTAAATGTCAGTGGGTTGTGTTCCCACTGTGTCCATGGCCTGAGGCCCCCTTTGACCTTTTCAGCAGGGCATCGCAGTACAGTGCTACATTCACCCCCAGCCTGTTTAAAGCAAAGCCCTGCAGCCTGGTTGGTGCAGCACAAACAAACCCCTGACTCACACTCTGTCACCTCTGATGTCACATCACAGGCCGTGTCCACCAGTGCCACAGAATAACCCTGAATCACTTCTGTTTGTCTGCTGATTGCAGGACTTCTGCTTGGACGTGCATCATCACCGTAAGCACACGTGCACGCTCACTCAGCAAACTGATCTCTTGTAGCTGTTGTTTTGTGTCATGTATAGTCAGTTCCTGTGGTAAATATCAGGCTTATACATGACCCTAACAAGCTCAGCAGTTGTAGCACCATGATTTGAAAACAAAGTGCTGAAGTGTGTACACACACTCTACCCTCATCATCTGTTCAGGCCATACAGACCCACAGTGGAATATTTCAGTGCAGGTTGTCCAGCAGAGGAAGTTTAGAGTGTGGCACTGCAGTTCATGTTGTTCTTCAGCAGCTTTTTTGGCATTTCAAGTTGTGATATCTCAGTCACAAACAGTCACTCAGGGCAGATTGATGGCATTTGGTGAAGAGATTGCCTGTTCTGTCTCTGCATGGGTTCAGTCCAGGCATGCTGGTTTCCTCCAGTATGTGTAAAGCAAAAACAAATATGTGGACATAGAGGAAGCAAAAAGAAAATATGTACACAGAGGGCTTCATTTCAATATTTTTAATAAGGTTTTCTCTATTTATTTTGCTTAAAATGTGCATTCATCACGGCAGTCAGTTGAAAATCAATGTCCAATCACATGGATAGCAGCTACACACCCCATCTGCACACTGAGCTGATTTATAAATCAGTTGCATAGGATGACAGATTAACCCTGGACCAATCGCAGAGGAGCTGCTTGATTTGTGACTCAGCTGGACTGAAAATCGTCCAACGTTAGAGGAGCTGGTCTGGGTGCGAGGAGGGATCAGTCCTGAAAATTGTTCTGTAGGACGGGCGGTGACGTGTCGGGGGGTGATTAATGCTCCATTACTGTGCAGCAGGGTTGGTTGCCCGCCACTGATTATAGGTGTTAACCTGATTCAAGCTCTGAGTGTGGCTGATAAGCTAATCAGGCTGGTTCTGTTACAGGGGTGCTGATGACAGCCGATAAAAGTTGGAGGTCGAGGAGTGTTTGCAGGATCTGTGTGTGTACTTTGTGCGGTATGGATGGGAATTATCACCAACAATCTTCTGTCTCACACCCGAAATGTGCCAAAAGTTTCATGAATCACAGCCTCTTGTGACATTCAATCTTATCAGAGGATTGCAGGTTTACTAATTGTAGATTAACTGACTAAACTGTGGATTTACTTAGTTAATACACAACAATGAAACCATGAAAGAGATGTACTTGTTCAGACATTAGAAGCTGTTATTGTGGTGAGTAGATTACGCAGCATTATGCAGGAGAGGTCAGTGTCGTATGTGTTAGACGCCCATGTAAAATATTCGCATGTCGTCACCATAAATGAATGAATGAGTGATGAATAAAATGAATACTAACAGAGAAGAAACTGCAGGATAATAGAAACAGAGGACTGAACATCAAGATAAAGGCTGTGCAAGTATTTGTGTCTGAATGCTTCTATGTTAGCACAGGCTTGCACATAAAAATGATGGATTTCATCACACGTTACTTGCAGGACTGTTGCACCTGCTCATTCATCTCAGAGATCAGGCGCACTGACCTCAGTTCCAAAGGTCAGAATGGGGCCAGCAAGTTATTTCAAAACTAAAGAGGTCGAGGTCGAAAGGTGTGACATGATGTCGTATTTCTGTCACGTCTCCCTATAACACACCACATAATTGGCATGGCCTCTCCCCAGATTGCATTTTTATATCTCTCATGTCACAGAGTCAGGGTATATTTCAGCTGTGGGACTGATGATCTACATGTATTTGGTGCAGATGACACTCTGCCTTTTACCTCTGGTGATGAAGTCTCCATCAGTCTCCTGGCAGGTGAGTTATTATCTCTCACATGTAAAGAGCGCGAAGTTGGAATTGATTTATTATCTTGAAAATTTATTTCACCCATTTCCACCTGGTTGGCTCTGTCCAATGTCGCTTTTTCCAAACTCATTTTTGACATTCAGCAGGAAAACAGTGAGCTTCGCGGGCACTTTCTGACCAGGAGGGATGGGAGCTCCACTTTTCATTAACGGTGGCTGAACATCCGCGAGCCGGCAGCGTCTGTCAGCTCGGCTGCATCACGGCTCACAGAGCCAGGAGTGCATCTGAGCTCTCATTTCTTAGGAATTCACAATAGTGCTGCGTTTCTGGGTCACTATTGGCAAGAGTAAGCATGGAAAAGTGCCTATATTCATGCAAACCTAGGCACTGGATCGTGTTGTCCTGCGGATGGAGTTACTCTAGAAAACGTTTTCCGGCAAATAAACATGCATCCATAAATGACACATTTACAAATTTAGCTAAACCTATGAATTAATTAGATCAAGCATTACTGGGTCACTGACCCACTTAGCCTTACCTGGTTTAATAAGTCTAATATCAATCCATACCACAGTGAATGTAACAGTATTAGATCATTTGAGTGCTTGATTTTACTTAAAAGTGGAGGCTTTTATTGATCAGTTCTTCTTATTACTCAAGTAAATGATTTGTGGAAGTCCTCCGCCTCATACAGGACTGATTGATTAACATGAAATTTTAAATGCCATGCTATGTTTACATCTACGACTGCAGCAGGGGTTTGAACACAACTTTTTATGTTTTACTGGCCAGATTTCAGCTGAAAGGCCTCCAATACTATAAGACTATTGGCCTGTGACTGCTGTTGTGAGCCTGTAAATCCAAACGCTGCCTCTCTGTCTTCAGCTAAATATCAAGCCAGTTGTTAAAATGTCAGTGTCAGTGTGTTTGGCTTGGTGGGGATGCATGTGGGCAAGCAGGGGAACGGGTGTGAAACATGGGGCTTTCAAATTACAGCAATGCCTGTGCTAATTAATGGAGCGAAACTCTCTCAAATATCACATTAATGTCAGTGACTTTATCTAGAGGAGGGGTGATGGAGGGGGGTAGTGCTTTGAGGCCCGCAGTGCTGCTTTTTACTGCTCACATCATAGGAGTTCCCTGTGGATATTACTGTACAAGCTCCCAAGACTGAAGTGTAGTGAGAAACGCCCACTAACACAGAGTATCAAGCAGACAGCCCGTTTGTCTTTATTTACTCCCTGCCCAAAGTTTATACTACTGAAGTAGACTGTGTCAGTGAGAGTTTCGGAGATTAGAATCACCAAAATGTTCAACAGTCTCCTGAAAAAGGCTGTAATACGGACTGTTTTCAGACAGATTAATCACTTCTGCTTCCTGAAACCTGAGAAAGCGAAAAATCAAAGTACCAGAGTCGCTCTAAGGGAATAGTTTGACATTTTGGGAAATGTGCTTTTTCACTTTCAAGCCAAAATTAAATAAGAAGATTGATACCACTCCTACTGTGTGTCTGCCTGCTCGATATGAAGCTATAGCGAGGTTAGCTTAGCAAACAACACAGAGACAACTATGACACCCTCGATCCTAAAATCCTCAATTCACACGTGGAAGAAACCTCAGGAAGAGCTACAGAAGAGGGACAGACGAGGCCGGACAGACATGCAATAGATGTCTGTACAAAATAGACCGACATAGTAAAATCACCGTATGAACAGATTGTAAACATATATGAAGAACATGGATCCAGGAAGAGACCTGAGCCTCAAAGCCTCCTCTCCTCCACCGAGACCTGGACAGAGAACAGACCAGAAGAACACACAAGAGGCCAAGCTGAAGCACACCGTTCTCACAGAGGGAGAAGAGGAGGAGAGATCCAGATCCAGATCCAAACATCTGGAACAAGGCACCGACAGCCAGGGGAGAGAGAGAGAGAGAGAGAGGGAGAGAGAGAGAGAGAGAGAGAGAGAGAGAGAGAGAGGGGGAGAGGGAGAGAGAGGCTGAGAGAGAGAGGGAGAGAGAGAGAGAGAGAGGGGGGGGGGAGAGGGAGAGAGAGGCTGAGAGAGAGAGGGAGAGAGAGAGAGAGAGAGAGAAGAGGAGGAAAGGCTGAGAGAGAAAGAGAGGGAGAGAGAGAGAGAGGGAGGGCAAGGGAGAGGAAGAGAGAGATCACATATGAAGCTGTCTGTCATCTAACTCTCAGTAAGCAAACACGTGTATTTCCCAAAATGTCGAACTGTTCCTTTAAACATCCTTCCTTCTTCTTCTGTTTTACGTTTCTTTATATTTTTTTTGTCTCCTGAAGAACTTCTTTATTTCATCCAGAGTGAATATAATCACACCATCCCCCTCTAATCTCTGCCGCGTTCAGGCGGGTGACACCGCAGACTTCCTCCCTGTGTCTCGTGAGGATTTCACATAAAACATTTCACGTTTTGTTCGCCTGCGCCCGACGATACGCTGTGCTCAGCTCGAGAAGTAATGATCAGCCTTCCTCAGACTGCCAGTGGGCTGATTATCCAAAACTGGCTCAGAGGGGGGAAAAAAAAGGTGATTGTCATAAACTAACCTAGATAGAGCGCTTGCATGTCGCCAAGCATGCACACAGATATCTTATCTGTCTTCTCTTTGCTTGCGTCTGTGTATTAATAAACCCACACATGAGGAGATAAACACATTATGGTCTGAAGAAGCTCGCGTCATCCCATCATAAAACCTGGAAGGAAGGGCTCATCTAAGTAAACAGAACACTCTCCCTGATGGCCCGAGATCTTTTCATATCATTATTAAATTGCATCATTCAAATGTCACCGTGTACAAGCCCGCCATTAATTTTGTCGACGTAATGTTTCACACAGCGTAGTGAATTAAAACCCAGCACATGATCCAGTCAGGGATTATTCAGACCACAGTCGACTATATTAGTGTGATTAGAATGAGACCACAAAGTGTCTGTCGCTGTGCCCGAGAGCTGCTGCCAAAACACATTCAGAGCATCATCAGTGATGAGTATCGATGCAAGGTCACTCTGGGAGAACGAGTTTCTGCCAAAGTTAGAGACAAGTCCGGACTCAATAAGCTCTGATTGACACGGGCAGCATCATGAGACAGAAGTCTTCCTTTGTGTGAGTTTTTCCTGCAGTCACAAATGAAAATACACCGACTGATGTGACAAACCTTTGAAAAACATCAAGGATCTTTGTAGGTTTTATTTTAGTACTTTTCCAGTGTTCTATGAAAAGTCCTGTTCATTAAGCTCGGCTGTGTTCAAGGTTGAGTTTTGTATTTTTGGTCATAATTCTTTTGCTTATACTGAGCATCACGAGCTCGACTAGAAAGAATTCAATTATTACTGTGTATTTGCTGTGGCACAGATTTTCCTGAATCATGCTGCTCTTGTTTGAGCTCTACAAACACTCTGATTCACGGCTACAGAAGACGGTTTTACTCCAGCAGAAAGCCCTCTGCAAATGACACCAAGTCCCCGGCGTAAGCCTGAGGTCTGGGCCGCCTGCAGCCCAGGAGACGCAGCACAGTAACAATCAATAGCACTGAGCAAGCATCAGGCTTTTTATTATCTGCGAGGCCCTGACTTGATCCCCCGCCGTAGTGACTAATCTAATTGGAGCCGACACAGACTCCCCAGCTGTGCGGTGCTGCCAAAGAAAGAGCGAAGACGGAGAAGTCGGGGAGATCTTCATGAATCAATAGACGAGTCACAGACAATTTTACTTCCTCCCATCCATCTATGCATCCACGCCGTCCCTCTGACACAGTCTTGTTAGCGTGCTCAACTCACTCGTCAGCACCTCAGTGCTAACAGCTAAAACCATCGTATTCTCCTGCACATCCTATAGTAAGGCCTGGCAGTGCTCTGTATCCACTGCTGTTAAACTGGGCTGTGTGGAGAGTATGCCACTGGGGGTATCAAGCCCTCAGCCTCTCCACAAAGCTCAGCAACAGACTTACATTTAGAAATATGACTCAACAAGGCCAGCGCAGAGTCGTGTTTTGGGCTATAGTTGGCATCCCTGTGAAAACGTTTACCCCAGGAAACTGCTCCAGGCATCGGGTAACTAAAACTACTTTACCCTGATATTCATCCTGGCTGCAAGTGATCGAGAAGCTCTTGTTTTGAGCAGACAGTGTTAATTACTCAAGCATGAATTATTCAGCCTCTGAACGATTCAATGAAATATAAATGCCTCCGGTCAATAGTTGCCAACATTGGAGAAGACTCTGAACTCCCTCTGGGGGGGATTTCGGAGCCGGTGATGGGCTGCATCTTGTGACGCCAGACCACAAAAAAAATGACACTGGAGTTAAATCTCCTGCTGGCACGCCGAATTAGCACCAGCTTCGTATCACCCTATCACATTTCAGCATGATTGATTGACCGCTGACCTTTTTTTTTTTTATTTAACGACCTTAACTCTTGAGTTAACTGAACTTTGTGGCCGTGAAGTCACTTTTCAGATCAGGCTGTTCCTTAAATATAAATCTTGATTCATTATTTTCCTCATCACTGTTGGTAATGTATCCTCTGACTCTGAGCTGCGGTGATGAATAACGTCATACATGGTCCTTTCACCCGTCCCTGTCGCTGACTGCTCTGTTGAGTGACTGAGATGTACTTACACCATCTTGTGGTGAAAAGCCCAAAGTGCAGCGTGTCAAGCTGTATTCCTCCTCTGGGCCCGGCCACGGACGATGATAAGAAAGGCTGGATTTATCATGAAAAGCATGACTTTGACAGTTTGCTTCAGAAGTTGATTTAGCTTTATACCAGTCCACAAATGTGACCAGGCTAATTCAAGCCCAGTTCAAAGGATCGAGACAGCTGCTGAGATCACAGTGAAGGAGATTTAAAGAGACAGCTGTAATGTCCTCAGCCACAGAGACTGTTCAGCCCAAAGAATGAAGAACAAACTAGTCTAAATAAATAAATAAATAAACCCAATAGTTGCTGGTGTATTATAGATTGTGTGTGTGTGTAAAATCACATTTGTTGATTATGCTTTGAAAAGCTTCACATTGATTCAAGCTTGAGCTCCGTATGTAAATAAGCGGTCCCATATGTTTGCTTTATAGCAATAAAACTAGACAGATGATTTGGTCTTTTCAGATGATGGTGGGATTGGTGACCTGAGCAGAGCCCACGCAGCCTGAGGCCGGCGACCCGACGGGAACACCAAGGCCTCAGCTGTCACGATAACAGGCAGACTTTTAGGAAACCTGTTTTGCGAACCCTGTTAATTGTCAAAGAAAATCCCAGATTTCACCAGAACTCTTTGTTCACTTCCAATAGCGAGCGTTGCTGTTGACACACTAGCTTTTATCAGACTGAGCCGAGATGTTTTTCTTTGAACAAACATGCAACTAATTGTGAGTGTACATGTGCAAACAGAGTTCTGTACTTTGGAGTGATCGTCCACTGTGTGTGTGTGTGTCAGGATATCAGAGCTGTTTGGAATGGCACTATTTTCTTTGTCCATCTCATGTTTGCTGCTTTTGGACCTTCAGCTGGGCTATGGAGGTATTATACATTTATTCTTTATGATGCTCATAATTAATTTCTCTCTGACTTGAGGTGTATTTTTGGGGTGCAGTCTTACTTTTAGTGTGTTGTCAGCACATGTCAGAGGTGGAGGATCGTCCCTTTTATCTATTTGTACACAAAGGACATCTCTAGAGCTCATGTATTTGTTGCTGTGACATATGAGAAGAACTATATTTTCCTTTTGCTCGCTCCAGCTCCAGGTCCAGCCCCAGGTCCAGCCCCAGGTCCAGCCCCAGGTCCAGCCCCAGGTCCAGCTCCAGGTCCAGCCCCAGGTCCAGCTCCAGGTTCAGGTCCAGCCTCAGACCCAGTGTTCCTGTCCGGCGAGGCAGCCGACAGCATTCTGCGGAGACACAAACGCTATAACAATGGCGTGTTTGAGGAGCTGCTGGAAGGCAACTTGGAGAGAGAGTGCATGGAGGAAGTGTGTGACCTGGAAGAGGCCAGGGAGGTCTTTGAGGATGACGAGAAGACGGTCAGTATTGACTTATTTTCTTTTATTTTGTATGTGTTCTTTTTTTTTTCTGGCTGTACTCATCAGAGACTTTATTCTTTATTCTAGATGGCGTTCTGGGTGGGATATGTAGGTAAGAAAGGTTTTAATAACACAAACAGAAAATGGTAGAGATGTCGCAGCGGTGGCTCTATCCTTGTTTGTTGTCATCATTTTCTCTTTGGCTTCTTAGACTATGAACCTTTCATCTTATAGTCATTGCTTGTTCTTCTCTAGTCGTGCTTTTACGTAAAGATGTTCCTATTTTTTTCCCTGAGTAAACAAGGTGGAGGTACTGAAATGAGGTCAGTAGATGACCTCGTGCTGAGGCGCTGTGTTTTTACTTCTTCAGATGGTAACCAGTGTAAATCGAGCCCGTGTCTGAACCAGGGCTCCTGCAGCGACCAGCTTGGCTACTACACCTGCTCATGTCCGTCCGGCGTCACTGGCAGGAACTGTGAGATTGGTAAATGAAAGTCCCGTTGCTCTATTTAAAAATGTGATCAAAGGAAATTAAATTTGTATGCCACATGATCCAAATTGTCTAAGAATATGAGATGTGATGTGATCTCAGTCTCAAAGGATAAACAGCCAGATGCCTTTTATTCCCCCTCCTCCTTTCTAAATTAAATCAGTCGCTCACATCCACAGTCCGTCTGGTTTTAGGTCCCAAAATTAGATTGTTTGTCTTTTTGATCATTCTAAAAACAGCAGCCAAAGTGCTTTTACCTGAATCACACATTTATTTGACAGTGAAGAAGGTGCCCTGAAAGGATAGGGTCATTTTTTTAGTCTTTTTTTAGTGTCTTAAAACAATAGTTTAAGGCCATAAGAACACCGAAACAGATTTTGCTTGTTGTAATCATTCCTCCTGTTCACATCCCTTTTTAATGTACTACTAATGTAAATGATTGGGGACAAAATTGGAGTTTAATAATCTAGTTTAATATGAAGCTTCACAGTTAGTTAAATCAAGTGGATGCCTTCCAGAGTTACATCCTTTTTAGCACGTTGCATTCCTGCAGCTCAGCACTGTGCAGAGAAACATAAAGAGGAAATTTCATACTGAACAGACTGGACAGAAGCCTCATTTTAGGCCACACAGAATGAGGACTGTGGATCTTGTCTCCCATCACATCCACTGGAAGCACATTAGCGAGGAATATAGCTTATGCTATGCCAACAACATGACAGTGCATGTGTAATAAGAGGATGGACGTGAATTAATGTCTCCTCAGTTATCGCAAAAAGGTGCGACGTGAACAACGGAGACTGTATGCACTTCTGTGAATCGATGGGAACCTTTGGGGCAAAATGCTCCTGTGCGACAGGATACAGGCTGGCAGACGACGGGTTCAACTGTGAACCCGAAGGTATTAACGTCTTTCTTAATGACTTCTCCGCTAAATAACGTGACCATGACAAATTCCACGATGTGACTCCTCTTTCCTCACATCACCAGTTGAATTTCCATGCGGCAGAACCGCCCTGAAAGTGGTGGGTGCAGTGTCCACAAGGACTCTGCTGGGCCGTGACAACTCAAGCCTGCAGAACACCACCTCACTGACCAGCAACGCCACGACTGCGTCCCCTCCCTCGACTCCGGCCGGCACCACGGCATCTCTTCCGGCCACAGATGGCTCTGCAGGAAGCCGATCCCGAAAAAAACTGCCCCTGTGGGTGTACAATAACACCGAGGAGCCCGCTCAGGCGCCGCCACGGCCTCACAAACGCATCGTAGGTGGCGAGGTGGTGATTCCAGGAGAGATCCCATGGCAGGTACTGTATGGAAGTGGGAGTGTGAAGAATGAATGTGCGGCTTTGTTACAGGAAATGCATGAGGGGAAACAGCGTGTGCAGCATGATCCATTTCTGCTCTGTCTTACTTTCAGGTGGCCTTCGTCGCACGTCCCAGCGGGCAGTTATTCTGCGGGGGCTCCATTCTCAGCGAACGCTGGGTTATCACTGCAGCTCATTGTCTGGCAGAGGCAAAAGGCTCCTTCTTCATCAGAGTGGGTAAGATTCAGCGCCTCCGCCAAAGCATGATGGAGTAGCTCTGCGTAAGCTTGAACAATTAGCCGATTAATAGATTTTTGAATCATTCGTTTGGTTGTAGCTTCTCAGTTGTGACAGTTTACTGATGTCTTTGTCTTTTGTGACTGTGAACTTAATATGTTTGAGTTTTGCACAGTTGGTCAGTGAAAACAAGCACTTTGGAGAGGTCACCTGTTTGTATTGGGCCATTTTCCAGTACTCTGTAGAGCCAATGATCAGTCGATTCATCGAGAGAATAATCTGCAAATTAATCACTTATAAAAATAATTGTTGTTGCAGCCCTCGTGTAAAGTTTTGTGTATCATAGCCTTGAACTAATTCTTGATTTCATCTCATTTTTTTACACTTCGTACAGAATTTTTTTTTTGCCATCTTAATTGTAGAGGAAATCTGTTCAGGGAATCAATTATATCTGAGTCTAATATCTCTTCCTGCAGGGGAGCATAACATCTACATCCGCGAGGAATCAGAGCAGGATTATGAAGTCTTGGAGGAGCACATACACCCACGCTACAACGCCAGTGTAAGCCTGTATAACCATGACATTGCTATGATTTACCTCAAGAGCCCTATCACCTTCTCTACAACAGTGCGGCCCATCTGCATCGGGCCCAAGGCTTTCACTGAGACCCTGGTGAAGGAGCACTCCCCGGCGATGGTCAGCGGCTGGGGCCGAACGCGCTTCCTTGGATTAACGGCTAACACTTTGCAGAAGGTGGAGGTTCCCTCCACAGATCGGACAGAGTGTAAGCGCAGCAGCAGCTCCAGGATCACGCCCTTCATGTTCTGTGCAGGATACTATGATGAGGCCAAAGACGCCTGTCAGGGCGACAGTGGAGGTCCTCACGCAAACAGCATCCATGACACGTGGTTCCTGACGGGCATTGTGAGCTGGGGGGAGGAATGTGCAAAGGAAGGGAAATATGGCGTGTACACCCGCCTGTCTCTTTACTACCGCTGGATAAAACATGTTATGGGATCAACTAAACGCAGGCTGGCGCTGGATGTGGACGACCCTGACCCTTAAATTTAACCAGTATAGATTTTAAACATTTAACGATGTCAGATGAAATATACTTCTCTGCTTGTTGCTCTTTCAGCTTCACAGGATATTTAAAAATTGTGCTTTGAAGGGTCAAATCGAAAATGAATTTGGCAAGCAATCCACGAATCACATGGTTCATAAGTTTAAATTCAGCAGCAGCATGTGTATATAAAAGACTCGGCTGTGACTCGTCTGGGCAGCGCAGCTTCAGGATGCCATTGTACTAAAAGTGTGTGTGTGGTGAAGAAAGAAGTTAGATATGCGGCAGATAGATATGTTAAAAAGAAAAAAAAAGTGTCATTTACATTGACCAAGTAAATAAATTCCATTATAACAATTAACTACAAAAGCGGCCGAGGTTGTGAAGAATGCACAGTTAACGTGTACATGTGTTACTGTGTGGGTGTGTGGGAACAATTTGGAAGATATTTCATGATTTTTTTATGTCCTTTTATATGCTAAACAAATAATATGAAATTGTTGACATCAAATTCATGCCATACCCACAATACACGGCCTGTGTACAGTTCCATCAAAACACATCACTCCCACCTGCTGGTAAATAAACGAATTACAAGTGATGGTTACAAACTTTGCAGCTCCAGGCTTCAGCAGTAAAAGTACGAACACAAAACTGTAAAAATACTCTATCCTGCATTGAAAATCAGGAAAATGTTCTTAAAGTGTGAAAAGTGAAAGTGCTCAGTGCTGTAAATGTCTTGTGAGTGAGTGCTCTTATGTGTGATGTCATCAGATTATTATTATGCATGAATGTAACAGCAGGATTCACAAAATTCACAAATATTGAAATAAATTACAGTAATTAAAAGGAAATGCAGCATGACATCTTAAATGTTTTTATATGAATACCATGAATGAATATAAATGAATTTTATGTTAGTCATTTAATTTCAGCTATATAAACTGGTGGTACTTCTATAAACTCTTCAAATGTTCTGCATGTAACTGGTAACTAAAGCTGTCAAATAGCTCTAGTGAAGTAAAAAGTACAATATTTCCCTCTGAAGTGTCGTGAAGTAGAAGTTAGAAGTAGAAACACACAAAAAGAGAAAAGTCTGCACACTTTTATTATCGAACTTGGCTTCCATTGAAACAAGAATACAGGAATGATGGATTAAATCAGGACGTATGAAAGAGAGCAGCCGTCATCCTCAGCCAAACGTATCGCTGCGTTAAAACGTATTTAAAAAAAAATATATATATATTAAACTACCAAAACAAAACAAATACTTCAATAAATACTTTATTTCTATTTGACTGTGTTTGACAGAACTGAAGCTGTACAAAAAGAAGCCAGTTTGGGACAGTGACTGTCCAACAACACAAACCTGCTCGTTGTTCAGGTGCCATGCATTTTCATGTTAAAGAAACACTCGGCAGCAAGCTCAGGCTACTTGGCTCATCGGGATTCAGAATATTTCAAGCAGGTTTTCTTTTGTTTTCCAACCTGGAAAAGCTGTGCAAAATCTGCAGCATTTTGGATCAAAATGACAAAGAAAGCATCGGATTTTGTCATGTAAGCTACGAAGGGGAAAGATGGGGTTTTGATGTGCAAGTCAAGCGTAGCTCCTGTAAATATATGGAGATGTAATTTCATTCGGGGCTGCACAGATACCTCACAATGTGAAGGAACAACATGACAGCAAAATAAATAAATTAACAACATAGGAAATGTGTAGTGCAGCAGCCCCTGCTGCTTTCTACACTCATTTCCATATCAAACACAGCGAATCAAAGGCAGCCCTCCGACTGAGGCCTCGATTTGATGTGGTAAATTCATATAAGTCTGCAATCAATATTTAATTAAGCGTTCGACACAGAGGGTATATTTCATGTTGGCTGTATGATCCCTTTTAATGGGGAGCCCGAGATTAACTGAGCTGTAATGGTGAGGAGGAAACAATCTGCCTCCGCGATGGAGGTGTACACCGAACATAATCTCTCTCTCCGTTTCTTTTCCTCCTCGCTGTGCCTCCTCTGCGCCGTGACTGACAGCGGGCTCCCCAAAGATCCTGAGGAGAATGACAGTGTTTGGTGCTCCGTGGCACGAGCCTCCCGTTCCTCTACGGCACACACCGAGGAATACGCTGCCATCAATCTTCATCATGTCTGCCTGCGTCTTACATTACAATCACTGACATGTCAACTGCTGCCTGCATGCAGGGGGTACATCCACCCCGTGCAAATCATCAAAAATGCATCGCGCATTCAAGAATAAACAAAGGACGTAACAGCATGAATAAGGGGAAACGCGCAGTAAGAGAGGTAAAGCGGCAAGCAAAGCACACATTCAGTAGACAAGTGGTGGTTTTGGGTTTTTTGTTGTTTTTTTTTGTCTCATCCACCTTATTAAAGTGCCTGTTGAATATTTGTGAGGTCAAGGTTGAAGCAATAACAGAGTATTTGATTTTTGCACAGTACATACAAGAGACTCCAAAAGAGCAGGAATAAAAAAGGCATTATGGCATGGCACATTTTGGCATTTTAACTCCTAGACTGTACACAAGAACAGTGCCTCGAGGAATGAAACGTACGAAAACTACAATGACTGGTGGTTCAATGGAACGAGTCGACCGACGACACAAAGATGAAAACACTGAGGTACGCTACATGTTAAAAATGATACCGTAGATATGTACAAAAGTCTCTGCTTTAAGAAACGTCTCAGGCAAATCCTGGGTTACCATCCATCCAGAGACTAACAGGAACACACACTCGGTGAAGCACGAGCTGGAATGAAGAAGGTTTGAGGAGTGTTTCACAGATGTCCACTGATTGTTAAATGCTGCAGCAGCAACCTCACATCCCGGCTATGTGTGAGATTGTGTGTGTGTGTTGCAGATGAGAGCGCCAGAAGGACGAGATGCTCAATCAGAAAAGAGGGAAGACCAATCGGGATCCAGGGGTCGGCTGCTGATTGTCCAAGAGGGCTAAACAGTTCCTGAGCCTTTGTGCACGATCAGAAAACAGCGTCCTCGGGGGGGTCGTCAGTCAAAACCTGGCAGAAAATCAGGTCTGCGGATTCCCACGTTTTTCTCTTGAATGATTGAACTGTGCTGGAGAAAGCAGACCGGGGAGTGAGGTGTAGGACGGGTATGGCTCAATCTGTTCCTTCTGTCGGCTCACCGTCCACGGGTAAATATCACATTCACATTCTGTGCTTTTCTTCTCTACGGGGAGCTGAGCTTTCTCGCCTTCAGGTTCCCCGGGTCTACGAGAAAATACACAGACTTTTAAAAAAGAAAATCAAAGTCGAGAAATTCAGCGGCTCAGCATTGTATTGTCATGTCTTTTCCTTACCCCCTAGTCTGGAGGAGTGTCCTCGACTGCTGTCTCCTATAATCAGGTGCAGGCTGGCAGCCGCTATGAAGCCCTCCTGTCGCCGACTCAGATTTTTCACCAGCCTGAAGGATGAAGAAGAGCCAGGAAAGGAGATGAGAGAAGGAAAAAGGTGGAGAAATTTGATAAATAAACATTGTTACCAGGTTTAACTTTACATTTTTCTGCATTTAAACTAAACAGGATTTCATTATCTTACTGAAAATCCAGCTGCCTCTGCCAACACAGCGCACCCTTCCTGATCACTAAGCCACCATGACAGGCTGCTTTACCTCGCATCATGTGTGCTGACAGGCTGAAAACTCACCAGCGTCCCTTGTTGTCTTCACACTGCAGTTGGATGACGTCTCCACATTTGATGGTGATGCTGTCTGGTCCATTTTGTAGACAGTCAGCCAAAGCCATGTATCTGCCTGGAGACTAACGCAGAAGGAAACGTGTCAGGAACAAAGTAAGTACGGATTTATTTATGTAGCTCTGACTTGAAAGGGAACTTTTCAAAGCAAAAGTTACAAAGTGCTTCATAATGAAGTCAATTAAGAGCAAAATGTCAAGCAGACAGGATGGTGACAGGCACAAGAACCACAAAATACAATTAAAACACAAACAATATGAAACAAAAGGCCAAAAATATCAGTTCAGAAGTGCTTCAGTTGAACTGGATGACTTGGTGGGAAGAGATGAACTATTTCCAGATACAGATGCAAATGCATGCTGCTGCTTCAATTAAACCGAACTCTGAGAACATCCAGACCTGAGCGACTTTAGGGCATCATACAGACACAGCAACTCAGAAATAAACATTGGTTTGGGGCTTTTCTCTGCTCTTACTCTTTGTGAGAAGCTACAACATTTAAACCCATCTGAAGTCGAGCTGCTTTCCTCAGGCAAGAGAACAAATTGATTGATTTTGTTCCTGCTTTCACATATTTGTTTGTTCTGTGGTTGTTTAAATGGCTCATTTCACATTGTTTGTCAATGGTCACTGTGCCTAGATACTACAGATCAAAAATCCTGAATTCTGCAGCAAGATCTTATGAACCTATAATATTTTGTCCTCTGTCATTGCAGAACTAAAGCATAGTATAATCTGATGTTTTGCATTGCGTCTCATGTGAGTGCATTCGGTCTCACCAGTTGCACCAAAACCTCCTCCTCTGTGTCAGACGGGTGGAAGGCGTCCCGACCTCCAGGCCACTCCTCCAGACCCTCGCAGATGTCTACCGAGTGATGAGCTCCGGGCCAACCTGGGACACACACGCAGAGCTTAGGCTGTTACAGGTACCGTTGAATGCTTTCATCTGCTACACCTTCAAAGCACCGTGTAGATACTTAGTAACTATATCGACATTAAAAGACCCCTTGTCACTTACTGGGAAATTAACAAGAACGTAGAATCAAAAGCTAATCTCAGTAGTTGGACCTTTTTCCCCCAAATTCCTCGATGTACCTGGTTCTTCAGGTCAAAGTACACCTGAACTGCTGAAGGGGGGAGAAGTCAAATATCTACATCAGTTAGAGAGACAATCAGCAACAGCAGTGAAACACTGTGCAAAACAAATCAGTGACGTTTTCTGTCATTTAGTTACTAAGTATCTACTTGATTTTGGTATAAATGTATGCGGGCGAGATTTACTCACTCCTGCGGTTGTGCTGGTGTTTAGGGGAGTGAGGCTGGGGGTCTGGACTGCTCCTCCCGGACTCGGTGTCCTCTGAGCTCACTGACGCCCTCTGCTGCTTGCTGGAGGAACAGCACGAAACAACACGCGTCACCAAACGCAGAACACAGCCGGCAGACACGCTCAGGATAGACGTCATCCTCAGCCACACGATCTAAGGTCAGCTCTCGCTCCCCGAATCTGATCCGAACCGTGCGACTGTATAGCTGGCCCCAGATCAGTGTCGAGGAACAACTCTGTCCTGTTGTTTCTCACACAGCCATGACCATTCAGGCACCAGCCACAGAGCAAGACAGAGCACAGAGCAGCCATGTGCAAGCTTCTCTGTAAAAGGGGGAAGTGGGACTCGCAGACCACTGGCACGGCGTTCACACGCATGTGTCAGCACAAGGGAAGATCTGGTCTCGATTTATCAAGATCCAAATTTAGAGATTTGGTCTCTCTATTATTTGACGCTGACTAATAATGTTTCTGGAGAGCAAATTCTACAGAAGCTTGATTAGATCTCAAAAAACGAGTCCCATCTTAAGAACCAGCTGTCATGAGGAAATTAAGGAAACTCATGGGATGAAAAACCAAAACTCTTCTTATTCGTTTGCCCTTTGCATTTCATGCAAAATAGCAAATCTGAGATGCAGAAATAAGAGCAACAGTTATTAGATACCATGTTAGAAATGCCATGGAGGAGGGCTGCTGAGACAGAGGCCTCTCAACATGGCGAGGGAGTGTGGGGGTCAGTTATGAACCAGAATGGAGGCTATAAAAAGGGGGTTGCAGGTGACGATCAGTATGCAAACACAACAGGCCTGGGTCATGCCAGGGAGAGGTGAGCCAGGCTGAGTTTACCACTGAGCGTTAGGGCAGGTCAGTGGCGCTGGGGGCGGTGGCGGGGCCGCGGCCGGGGCCGTTGCCGGGGGCTTCGGGGACGGGGGCTTCGGGAACGCAGGCACAGAAACACGTCGGCCGACAGCGAGACAAAGTCCAGCCCCGGCAGACAGCCCCTGGGAACCCCTCTGGACGGCCGCATGCCCCTGCAGGTGGGGGATGGGAGGAGTGGGGATAGGCAACCAGACAGCAGTGGACAGAGTGGGGGGCCTGCGCCCGTTCTCACACACTGCTACACACAAAGCTTCTACCAGGGCACCGTGAGATGATATCATCACATTCACTCAAGCTGCGCTCAGATATGAAAACTCAGCAAATGTAGACAAAAGTGTGTGCGTTTGTGCAACTGTAGCCTGTGCTTCAGACACTGCTGTAAACACTGCAAACAACCACGGGCACTGACCTCTCAGAGAGCGACGGAGAAAGCTGCATGTGTCCAACCATCTGACCGTGCTGATACGCTTCGTCTGCGGGCAGAGGAGGGACGTAACGTAAGGGAGACGGATTTCATTTCCGCTGCAGGTTTCAGTTCGTTCTCGGTTGAACTTTATACACTTTGAGCTTCTTCACCAGTGACACGGACAGACACCCCCTCAATCCAAACTGCACTTTACTCCCATCAAGCTGCAGATACTGAGCTGGAAAATGGAGGAAGGCTGGCAGGAGTTTTGTCCCCTCTGCAGCAGCCATAAATAAAACACCTCACTGAATACTATGTATGGATACAGGAATATGCATGAATTAGTATGTGTATATATGACTTTATGCCTACTGTATTTGTTTGATGTATTTGTATGTTTTCCTGTGAGATGTGAACATGTGTATTTTTCCCTCCTGGGACAATAAAAACCGCCTCTCTGTCATCTTTTGTGAACACTATAAAGTGAAGAGAATCAAAGCGACTTTCAGAGCTCTCAACCACGTCTCTCGCTCTCTGGAGCCGTGAGAAGCAGTTCAAAGCTCTGGAGCTCGTAGGAGGACTTTTGCACTTGGACTCTCTGTCCCATGTTTGTGTGAGATGTTCTCAGACCTCTGAGCAGCTTCTGCTGGTTAGTCAGGATCCTGCGAAGCTCGTTGAGCCAGGCCATCTTCACCTCCACTGTAGGAGCCTGAGAGACAACAGAGGCAGAACAACAGACCGTCAGTGGAGTTCAACTTTCTGTATATATGTAATCTTTTAGTTTATACACTTAATCATTTGTCTTTGTCCTCAGTGACATTTTAAAATATCTTGCTTTGTCTGACCGACAGCCCCAAACACAAGGATATTCAGTTTATTGTAAAGAAGACTAAGAAATCCAGCAAATACTCACAAAGGAGACGATGAAACTGGGATATTTTTCTGATTTTTACTTTTAAAAAAATCATTAAAAGATTGATTGATTGTCCAAATTGTTGCCAGTTAATTTCCCGCTGCCTGACTCGTCACGGTAGCTCTGGCTGCAGGGCTTTAAAGCTGCAGTGAAGGCCTAAACTCTCAGCGAGCTGCTGTGTTTAACCTGCCAGCATGAAACTTTTTCAGACTCCTTACCTGAACCACGTACACTTCCTCCCTGCCACTGTACCAGATCTCGAACTTCTTCACATCTCCCTTGACATTCTCTGTGATCCCCACAGCAGTCATCTGCCAAGAGACATACAGTGTTTACACCGAGACACACACACACACACACACACCCACACACACACACACACACACACACACACACACACACACACACACACACACACACACACACAGCATTAGGACGAGCAGCGCAAACAGCACATCGTACATCAGACTTACATCATGTAACACATCTGTCCTGTCAGAACACAAACATTCACACACCTCCGCTGTGCGACTGCTTCCTCCCCACATCCTCAATAATAAATCAAGAGCAGCAGCCGCAGCTGTAGGTGAGACACCAGCTGTGACAGCCTCCGCGCATCAACACATATATACGACAGAAGAAGTCTGACGGCGAGTAATGTGGGCAGCTGGGCAACTTAACACGTGTTAAAAGTCGTCAGCACAGACACCGCCATCGACTGCGCGTCTCCAGGAGGTCAGTCACTGCATTACTAAGTGCTAAAACCTGAGCACAGATCCTGTCAGTGATAGTGAGGGATAATAAGTGCATATATGTGGTCAACTTTAAGCTAGAAAATAAACCAGGTGTTATATTAAACAGGAAACTGTCAGTATTTATTCATAGTATTGTATATACTCATTCACTGTTGTCTGTACTATAAATACCAAATACTTTACTCTGCAGTGAGCAGTAAAACTTGTACACTCACAGTAAATCATCATTTTGACAGATGTAGTGTTGCAAAGCTGCATTTGGCCAAAGTATTACAGTATATTGTGCACGCTGTGGAGCATTTTACACCGACAGTGCTGGGTAGCAGCAACATCAGGCACATTAATAGTCTCTCATTACAAACCACGCTCTCATGTCACCAAAACAAGTCTGAGCTTATGTAGAAGAGAGACTTTTACCCACAAAAGCAGCCTGTATATGTTAGTAGCCATGATATTTCACATTGATTTCACAAACCATCATGACTACATTTCCACACCTGAGACACCGCGAGTCATTAAACACAACATATAATACTGTGAGCTTGTGTAGTAGCACTGGAGAGTTGGAATAAGGGATCCACTTTTATGTTTAATTCAAGGTCAAAACATGTTTGAATGTATTTGTACTGTATTTTAACCAATGAGCAGGTGTTTCAAATTGACTGGTGTGTTCCTCTAAGGCGAACACAAGCGGGGACCAACCTTCAGACAGTGCTTGAAGCTGTAGGAGGAGGTCTTGTCGCAGCCGTCTCCGTGCTCCTCCCTCCGCTTGCAGAAGAGCAGGGCTCTCTCGTACAAGAAGAGGTGTCTCTGCATCGGCTTGAAGCGAGCCAGCTCCTTCATGCGCGTGGGACCCCTCTTGTGGCTGATCCACACACTGAACGAACCCTGCATCAGCACGCGGCCCAGCTCGCAAATGTCACCCTGCGTGTAGTGGAGAGAGGGACTGATCTCAGCTTCGTCAGGGTTTAGTGAGTCACAGCGTTCGGTTCTTATCAGGCAAGCAGGGATCGGAACAGATTTGGTGCACCTCATATCCTGTGATGGCTATCTGATGCATGGAGTCATTGACTGATTTGAGCAGGTCCAGCATCGCTGTTAGTGCCCCCTGCAGTTCAGACGTCCCCTCGCAATCTGTGCTGTATTTCAGAAGTTCCTGAACAACACAAACAACAGAACAGACAAATACATGAAAACACACATACAGGTGCAGGCTAAAACAGCGCCCTCTAGTGGTGAAGACTTACAACCGCAGAACACGTGTACTGGATGAAGTTTTGTAGTTATTTCTGACAGGTTTCATTAATGTTGTTGTTGTTCTGGACATTAGCTCAGTCAGCAGATTCTGTGCTCAGAGTTAATGTATGTGGGGACCTGTTGTGTCTTTTGAGAGGTCTATGAGGTGAGTGAGCTATTAGGAATACACTAAATATATTATTTCCTGTATTTACTGATGATTGAAACGTGTTTTGGTTTAATATGTTTTTGATAACTGGGCCCATTTGTTGCCACTCATGTCCATCTGTGTGATATGACTCTGCTCTCAGTCGAACCTTCAGCAGCAGCTGGTATTTGGTGAGGCGTTGGACTGGTTTCAGCAGGTAGGAATCCAGGCCCAGTTTGTGCTCCAGCTTTTTTTGACACTCCTTCACAAGGAAGACAAATAGAACCACAATGAATCACAGATTTTTAATCATAACCCTAAAACTGAGAGGACAACAGTTGGTCTAACTTAGCGGTGTTGCTCAGCTAAGAACAATAGAAGCATATAACCTTTATTGCACGACACCAAAACAGAACAGGAGTCAGACAAAACTGCTGATTGAGAGCGAAATAATGACCAAACTGACCTGAAAGAAGGCACAGTCTGAGAACTGTCTCCACAGCGCCTCCGAGCGTGGCTTATTCTGACAGTAGCATTCATACATTTGGAAACTCTCTTTCTGGGGAGACATGAAAGAGACGTCTGTTCGAAAAAAAACATGGAAACAAATAATGCACAAATGACCAAAATACACTGAAGCTGCACAACAGAAACTTTCATATCGTCTCACCCGCTGCAGAAAACAAGCTCCCACACCTTCAGGAGCCTCCAGGCATCCTTCCAGGTCCTGGAGGAAAACCCTGGATTCCCAGAAAGGTCAAGGGTCAAGAATTAGATCTCAAAAGCCAAACAAAGTGACTGAAATAAACACCATCTTAACCCATTTCCTCCCACACTAATACAATAACTCAGTGTTAGGGCTCGCCCCATGTGACTGATCCTTTCCAGTGTTCTGTGTGTCTGTAGTAGAATGTGTTGAACTACCTGTGGGCCAGGTTTAGTTTTTCAGTCAGTACACATAAACCAGAAATCATATGTTGAGTAACACTAAGAGCAGGGCTGCTGCTCCAAGTTGTTTTGATTTTGGTCAGGTCAGATCGCTGAGGTTTTTATCTTTTCATTTCTTTTATTAGAGGCAGGCAGACCTTGTTAAAACTCTTGAGTTATGAGTCCACTTTTGGTTGCATCTATGTTTTTGATTTAAGCAGCACCCTCAGGCCAGTTTTCCTTTATTGTAAAATAAAGTTACCTACGGCCAATCGGTGCTATAAATAATTCATTTTACCAAATCCATCTGGTTTAATGTTCCCCGTCCCCCAGAGAGCTGAGCAGATACACAAGATCACACTACACAAACCACAGAGCCACCGTCGAGCCATCTCCACACACTTATTACCAGCTAGGATGGTGTATTTGGCTCTAAAAATGACATCACATTCACTGCTACATACTATGTAATACTGCATGTTTGACTGTCTCCTTTACATTATGACTGAAAAACAAAATCATTTTTTCAATTAAAGTTGTAACAGAGGTTCTGACTTTCTGTTTCTCTAAGCTTCAACACCCTTAAAGCTCTTAATCGACCGTGTTTCACCTTCATCTGTTACCTTATTATCACTTGTCTGTCTGCAGCAGTTTGCATATTTGGATCCACATTTGTCTCTTTGTGACGATGTCCTTTGAATCTGTTGCATACTTAACATACTCAGCGTGCCTGTGTTTGTATTTTAAACAGGTGTTTGTGTGTGTGTGTGATGTGTGTCATTAATCACTTGCCTGCTGTGAAAATTGTAGATCTCAGCCATGTTTCCAAAGAGGATGTCTCTCTTGCTGCGCAGGATTGGCGGCAGAAGCCCTGACAGAGCTGGGTTGTCCATCTCAGCCCTGTAACCCTGCAACACAGTAATGGAAATATAGAATTTGTGCATATGCAGTATTACCAGGAGTAATTTAACCGTTAGTAAACCAAGCATAAAGGGGTTTTTTGTGTGTGTGAGATGTAAAAAGAGGGGGAAAGTGTGTTTTCTCACCAGCAGAACTGACAGCAGCTCTTCCACATAGATTCTTTCTGTTTCTATGAGTTCCCTCATCACATGACTGTGACACACACACAAACAAGCGCGCGCACACACACACACACACACACACGCACACAGGAAAGCAGACACAGAGAGAGAGCCAGAGGGCATCATTAGCACTGAACAAAGAGAATCCCAAAGTAAACAGCATCAAGAGCAGGACTGAGGACAGGCAGACGTATGGACAGATGCCTCCTCCTCACCGCTTCAGCAGATCTGGGCTGTCCTCTCCCTCCAGACTGTACGACACACAGCTCCGGCTCTCCTGGTAGTCGTGGATCACCTCTATCTGAACACACCAGAGATGGACAACACTGACTCTTCTTCCGTTTGGATTCAGAGAAAATGTTATGATGGACGGATATAAATAAAACAAAAGTCTTTTTCCTTACTTTTCTGGGGTTGGGGCTCTTCCGGGAGGCTCTCTTCCCAGGCAGAGAGAGGTCGAATGTGAACTTCAAACCCTCCCCTGTAAAAGCCAGATCATCAGCTGCAGCAGCAGCTCATCAAAGTGTATAAATGAAATTCGCACGCAGTATATTTCAACTTGCTCTGATGAGACATGCTGAGGAGACGGTTCATCGACGCATCTGCACTACATCAAAAACAGCTTTTTTTATGACCTTGTGCACACAATGGCCTCAAAGAGATTTGCCTGCCCTGCACGTGACCTTTTCTTTTCCTCGTTAACTTAAAGAACAATCAGCCATGATCGACATTTGAGGTAATCAATGATAAAAGCTTGCCTCCTCTCACGGTGCGCCCAGGAACCAGAATGCACAGATCTAAAGCAGCGTTTGGCACAACTGTCGGTGTCCTTTTGATCCTGGCAGCCGAATCCTTACATGCTAGTCCAAGCTCAACTGAGTCGTGTGCCCTTGCATGTGCCATGTTACATTCATGATCAGTGGTACGCATGCATGCATATACGTGCACGTATGCATGTACCGGATCAAATCAATCAAAGCTAACCACTTTTCCCTTCATCTCCTCCTTTAAATGGCTGGTGTCCCGAGCACCAAGGGACACCTCAGAGGGGCTCATAATCACTTTCATTCTCTTTCTAGTTATTACTCTCATTAGTATGGCTTTATATGACAGAGAACAAAGCTTTAAAGACATGAATGGACACAGAAAGAAGCCTATTTATCTTTTTTCACATACTCTGTGATGGAGAATGTAGATACACTCAAATAAGAAGAAAACACCACATAGCACATACAGTATTAATTGGGTACCACTGTATATGGTTATACAGCTCTGTGCAACCTCCCTTGAGACAGAAAGGGAGATGAAAGGCTCTTTAATGTATATGAACCACATATGGTTCTATAGCAGCTATCCTGACTAATAGAGTGGTCAGGTATTTCCCAGTGGACTGATTATACCTTCTATCTTTGTTACAGCTTGTTTGTAAAGATGGCCTGCGAACCCTGAAGCCAATTCAGGAACACCTTAGGTTTGCTCAGTGGGACCCTGTGATGTGTTAATGTAACCATGGTGCCTAAAGCAAAGATGCAAAGGGAAGAGGGATTGGTGCCAGGCCATAAGGGCTGGGACGAGACCCCATACTGGGCCTGGGAAACCACATAGGAAGCCTGCTGTATAGGCTGCAAATGAGGGTCGCTAACTAAAAACAAATGCTGTGTGACTGACTGTTACGTTCTTTCAGGTGTGTATGAATGAGCTGACAAAATCTCTGTTTCAGCAGCGATTCTTTCTTTTGATGTGTGTGTGTCTGTACCATGCTTGGGGGAGAAGAGCGGGGACTTGGAGCGTGGTGGGTTTTCAGGCCTCGGGGCCACCAGTTGGACCGGTCGCACATGTTTGTCAGCCAGCTTCCTCAGACAAGCCTGTCGGTTCTGGATCATCTGCTGCACGGCTGCATGCTTCTCAAACGTCTCCCCTATCTGCATCTAAGATAGAGGGAAAAGGACACAGAGGTCGGACGTTTGATTGTGATGTAAAATGCAGAAATGTTACTGATATTGAGAAGCAAACACACACAAACTGTAGTTCAAGGTCAAAGAAATTGCTCTCATGGTTGGTCTGAAAATGCTGGTAATGCTGGATGTATTGAATTCTTTTCACTTAAAAATAATCGTGGTCACTGACCTGTAGCTGAGGTGTGATGGTAGCCTCATACTCGATGGCCAGGATGTCCGGTCCTGAGCTCAGCACAGCTGGTGCCCCCTCCAGGAACTTCTCAATGTCCCTCAAAGCAGCTTGAGCCCCCTCCTTAGACTGGAACTTGTCTACCAGCTGATTGGCCAGCAGGTATGCAGCATCATCACACCAAGTTTTGGCCTGAAGGTGGAGAACGCATGCATACCACTGATATCAAGTTCTGGTGTGTGTGTGTGTGTGTGTGTGTGTGTGTGTGTGTGTGGACGCCCATGTCTCATACCTGTCCAAGGCAAAGCAGCAGCTGGTGTGTTTGCAGAAGACGAGTGTGTTTGGTCTTGAGAGCAGCATTGAGTGTATCACAGTAGTGGCGAAGCTCGTTGCAGCGCTGCATAATAAGAGCCATGGCGTAGTGGTGACCGGCTGACAGCTGGTGTCCGTGAAGGATGATGATCTGAGCTCGAGCCATCACCTCCTGATAGAGCCAGCAAAGACAGACCTACTGTATGTATAGTATCTGTGTTTATGGTAAACCCAGCTGGTACATAAAGCTGCTACATGAGTGCTGTTATTTGCAGATAAGGGCTGACCTGTGCATTTGATTCCAGACTGTCCAGCCTTTTGAGAGCCTGTTCTGTTTGAGCCAAAGTGTCAACAGATACCGGCAGCTCCCTCTCCTGAGCCATCAGATGGTCCAGACACATCTCCGTCTAAACAGAAAACACACACATTCAGATAGACTGAAAGAAAACAGTCTAAAGCCCTAAGAGGCATGACAAGCCACACTAACCCTCGAGCCTGACTGAACAGGACTATATCTCATAAATACAGACCATACATGCAAACATAAGCACACAAAAACATACATGTGCACATGACAAATCGATGGAATCCTCACCTCCTGAAAGCTTTGCTCATATTTGAGCAACTGCAGGTACTGATGGAGTTTCAGATGATGCTTCTCAAAGAAGCCATCGAAGGCGGACTCCATGTCTCTGAGCTGTGCAAGAAGCCTAACAAACAGAGCGACTTAGGAATCATGTAACATTTTCAAGGTTTCAAATACACTTTTTGGCAACTAATCAATGAAATGATGAGTACAAGTAGGAAAAATGGCTGCTTGAAGATGTCTCACCTCTGTACTGTCTCCCAGTCCAGCCTCACGTCCCACTGGGCGTCATCCTCCTTCCCAGAGGTCTCCAGGCTCAGGAGAAGATGACGACCCTCCTTTGACACCGACCTGATTGCGTCCTGAGGACAATTTGCACTCAAAATGAGCAGCATTCAAAACATACTAACAAGATGGTGGTAATATTAATACGTGCATCTTGTATAATAACATGTGAGACTTACTTTGAGGTTCCTGTACTTGTTAGTGTGAGACTCAAGGAGAGACTCGATGGCTTTCCCCTCATCAGGCAGTTCCGTCTCTGCCAGCTCAGTACCGAAACCCTGCAGCATCTGTGCAATGTCTTTGACTGTGACTGCAAAACTTTCAATAGCCTGTAGTGGACGCAAAAGACACAGGAAATACAGAAATGCTGTAACAGCTATCCTACTGCATGCAAACACTGGACAGGTCTGAAAACTCAGAAGGAGGGATGGGTGTATTTCCATCTTATATTTAATATTCATATGTGCAGAATTTCCAGCAGCAGCTTTATCAGACTGACAAATATTGGCTCAGTCACAGGGGTGAACCTCAGAAGCTGAAAGAAGATAAGGGCGGATGGTGAAGGATGGTGCAGATTACTGTTTGGCCACAGCGTGCTGCAGAATTTATTAGTAGCTTACTGTTCGTAAAACAATCCAGTCGCTGTGACAATAGTCCAAAGTGCCTCCAAACTCTGAAGTCAGCTGGTTCTCATCAATGTAGCGCAACAGGTCTGTGACGGAGCTCAGCATCACCACCTGAAGGTGCAGACAAAATCTGAGACCTCACAATGAAAACGTTTATTAGATTTATGGCAGTGGCAAGTTAAATTTTTCATTCATTATCCAGTATTCTTATAATACACAATAGATTTAGTAGGAAAAACTGTTTTGGCAAGGAGGAGGAGATAAGACTGACACCAGAATAAAGGCTCATTAGAGCCACTGGCATGTACATGAGGTTGTTTACAATCTGTGGAACATCGTATTTTTACCATTGATACCTCACAAATTAAAGTGGTTTGATCACCAGAAATATTACATGTAGCATAATCTGCTTCGTAGAATATTTGTTCTGAAAGTTAAAAGTGAAATCAGCACGTTCTTGGTCGTGTCCACCACAGAACATTTGACTTATGGAGATCAGGGTCATAAACAGGAACAAGCTGTACCTTGTTGTGGTGTGGGACATGTTTGGTAACTGAGGAGGAGCTGCCTTACTGGCATCTTGAGCATGAAGTCCTCTTGGCTGAAGCGAAAGCCAATATCAGTAACAGTGCGGTGGAAGAAGCTGGTGGGTCGGAGCACCAGGACCAGGTGGAGGTTCCCGGGAAAGGAAGCCTTGAAGAGGGAAAAAGAGCTTCACTGTCATGCTGATGATTCTGCGCATGGAGGCGGATTCAGAAGGAAACAGAAACTTTGCACTGACGCTCACTGTGGTGCATATCAGCTTTTCACACAGTGCACCATAGACCTAACTCATCCTGTACTGGCACGGGAAGAGAGGAGAAGAAAAAGCATGAATAAGCTCTGCACATGTGACAGGCGAGACCTCAGGTGTCAACCGCTCTGTCAGGCAGGCGATTACTGTCAGCCTAATGGATTCAAGGCTCAGTCACTACACATGTGTCATATGCTGCATTTCATCTTCAGGTCGTCTGAGGTCGTTTCCTGACTGTGGAGGAACGTGTGCTCAGTTTCTGCAGTGTGCTCAGGACGCAGGGCTTATATTACAACAGTCTGCTGTACGGGTGCATGCTGTACTATAAAAACTAAAGATTTTGATATTTTATCTCTACTCAGTGACTTGCACATTTACATAATGCAGGTGTAAGTCATGCAAAAACCAGCTCTGCAGCTCTTTCTATACATCGCCTCTATTTCTTCAAATATCCCGCACGTACTTGAATGTGACGCAACTCCTGACATTCATTTGTCCTGACTCCATCGCCGGGGTCGATCAGTCAAGCTTCTGCTTTCAGGTTAAGCATGCATTAAAAAAGCCGCACATCAGTCCGACCAGGCTTCAGTTCAGGTTTCTCAAACAGCCAATCGCATGACGAAGCAGAAGCGCGCGCGCTGCACCGCAGTGCTACACCCGCCGGCAGCTCCAGCCGGTGCCACTGCCGCATTCCCCCCTGCCCGCCCAAAAACTTCTCCCCAAACTCTTCACACGGTGAATAAAACTGATGAGCGGCTCGTTACCGGGCTCCGGCGCATCTTTGGTATCCCCCGCCGGTAAAAGCAATCAGCCATGGTGTTAGAAGCCATCTCGGTCAAGTGCAAGTTCCCGCCCGTCCGATGGAAATCGGTGCCAAGCTGAGGTATGCAGCTCCCTCCGGCTGCCTGACCACCGCCGCAGCGCTGCTGCTGCCTCTCAGACGGAGGGTGGCAGCGATGACTGCAATGTTTCCCTCCCGCCTTCCTCCCTCCTCTTCCTCTCCTCTCCTCAGCAGCCCGCGTCATCACTCTATTTTTGCTTACTCATACATTTGCAGCATAATGCAAAGGGACATTCAGTGCAGACGGAGTGTTTAGGCTACTTTTCAAACTACACACCTCACACACCAAAAACAAAACCCCCTTTGATTCTATGCAAAAACAGCAGTTTGGTCTGGTGGGTTTTGTCCGGGTGTTGCTCACGGTTTCAGCACCCTGGACAGCAGCTCATAAATAAACCAGCAGCCTATCAGCACAGCCATGTTGCAGCTACTTGTCATTCGTAAGAACTGAGGAGTAGAAATATTGATTAGATACAAATGGCCTTGATGAGAAGAAAAAAAATGAAATATGAAACTCACTGCTATCCTGGCAAGAGCAGTTTTGATAGAGGCCCATGTGTCCAGTCTTCGGTCTAAAATGATGATAAATTTTACTCCGGGTTGCCTCGTTCTGCAAGTAAAAATAGGCAGTTGTGTATAGTTGGAGTGTCATTCTGTGCAATCATTGAGGTTAGGCAGGAAAATTCGAAAGGGTAGCCATCCAAAACTGTAAATTCACATCTTTTATTAGTGTTTACCGACTGCATACATCACTTTTTCATCATTTCAAATGAGCTGCCTTGGACTTGGTCCACTTTCAGCTCTCATAATGTCCAGAGGAAGTGAGGTTTGGTCATAGAGGGCATCAGTAGGACGTCTGACACAGTGAGCAGTTCAGGCCAGCTGTGCTCAGAATACAAGCGCTGGGCTTTTGGTGCACTGCAGAAAGGGGGAGAGTCAGACAGGAAGAGATGAAGGAGGACGTACCGAGGGATGAGAGTGAGGTATGTAAAGACTTTGGCTAAAGCTTCCTCTGGAATGTCACTGAAAGCCGAGCATTCTGGGAGGGTGATGATGACGCTGGAGTCTTCCCCGCGGCCCCCTGGAGAAAAACATATCAGCAATCGATTACAAAGAGGCTGGAACAGAGAGGCAAATCAAACCAAAAGCAGCTGATGCAGGACTTCACATACTATAAATCTTTAGAAATGACTAAAGACAAGGCCTCACCTGACAGGTACGCCACCTGTTTCTCTATGTAGCCTCCCACCTCCTTCAGGCTTACAGGGACAGTCACCTCTGGAAGAAGATCCACAAGTCACAAACATCAAAAGCCTGAGGGAAGCGAATGTTATTTAAATTCTAATGATCAGTTGATGCAGAGTGCTGTTTTTTACGCAGATGTCGTCTAATTCTTCAAAGATGGAATAAAACCATAACCTCCCTGAAGAGGACCAGCGCAGCTCAAAACACTGTCAGTCACATGCACATAAAAAAAGAAGAATCTGCTTCTTTCTCTCACTCAAAGTCTCTAAATCCTGCAAAACAACAGCCTCAGCGCTTATTTGGCACGGCCTTCAATAATAATGTCACTAAATTAATGCTTCAAAGGCTTTCCCACCATGACAACCACATTGAAGCCTCAGTCACTGAAGTCTTGACATGAAAGTGCTCACAGACAGCGACTCTCACCTATCAGCTTTAATCTGAAAACAGAGATTTTTAGAGATGTTTCATGATGATACTGATGTTGCAGCTGAACACAGAGGGCTGCCTCGCTGTGGCAGATGTAAATCCTGCATCCGATGCATGCGAGACAGTGACATCATTAAAAGGCATTAGCTCGTTTACTGTACAGTGTCTGAATTGATGTTAAGATTACTGGCAGATGGCCCGGCGTCTTGTGTTTGGTGCCATTAGTGTTGTAGTCTGAGAGGCTAATAAATGCACACAGTCTCTTGCAGAGCAGTCAGTGCAGTTCATACGTCTGCCCTTTGCTGCACCAGGGATCATTCAACCGGGGGCTTCATCTATAAAACAGACTGTTTTGATCTTAAATATGACCTTGACCTGGAAAGGATGTTTTCTCAATGTTAGACTTAAGTGATTTTCCTGCTGCTCGTGTAGAGGTATTGCAGTTTGAGACGTAAGCTTGAGTTGATTTTTGCATCAGCTTTATGAACAATGTGATAGAAACTGTTTGCCAACCCACGAGATGCCTGGCTTCAACCTCCTCGACCATCAGCGTGATCTCACCTTCTAAAACGTTTACTTTTTCTCTTTTGGCCTGAGGCTGACCAAACCTTATATGTGCAAGGGCAATCACAAGGCAGGTGCTGTCAATTTAAGCTGATGTGAGATTTATAGGTGCAGAAGTTACAAATGGGACTCTTGGAAGCTGCTTCAGTAAAGTTTTTTACGCTCAGCAGCGTTTGTGAATTGAAAGTAAGCACACCATCCAGAATTATCTTAAGATTAAATCTAAGAACATCTTTATAAATAAGGCTCCAGAGCCGTATAAGGCAGACCTGTGCCTCACATTGACACTGTTTACATCTTCTACTCACACTGCACTTACAATAGATTGAATGCATGTAGTGCATGATCTTATCCAGAATAAGACAATTGCAATGGCAGCGTCTGTTTAATATGAGCTCATACAGCGCACCATTAAATACAGCGCGACATAGAGTAAAACTTTCCAGCTTCCTCTCCAAACAAGAATGATTAACAACTGACATAAGAAGGAAAATTTAAGGCACTAACTTGTGTAACCTGTGCAGAAGTTTATGCAACAGATCACCAGGGCAGTAAATTTGCTCATAATTCATCGTTTCCTCATCCATAATGAATAAAGACATTAAAAATGAAGTGGAGCAGATAACTGGAAAGGTGCAGAGTCAGAAAAAGATGAGAGAGGAGGAGGAGGTGTTATTTTCCATGCATCCACTGCAGCAATAGTGTCTGTTAGGCTGTCAGGGAGCAAGTAATGAGCTCTACTGCTACCTGCTGAATATTTGATGTGTGTCTGTAACAGAGAGGAGCTGAGCCAGGGCGGGCCAGAGCAGGTCCAATGGTTGGACCATGCACACACAGACGCGGGGTAAAGTTACCATCACGCTGGAATAGTTATGTAAACTTGAATACCCTGTGCCACGAGACCTTCAGGAAGTGGAAACAGGTCTGAAATGAATAGATATAATGTTATTTTCCACTGGGATAATGGCTATTTACAGGCATATTAGGCTGTGAGTTATTTATATAAAACAACAGTTTATGAATTGTAAATGTAGATTTCAAATCTTACACACACGTTTTACAGTTAAAGGCTAAGTTAAGTTAAAGAAATAAACAAATCCCATGTAATGTATTATTCCATTCCACTTCGTCTAGGACGCGCTGTGTTCGTCTTTGGGCCGGCGTCACGACCTTTCCAGGTGACATGCAGGATGGTGTGTGCAGGCGAAAGTCAAATAAGCTCTGTTTGCTGTTCTGTCCTTCGGCACAGAGGAAGAGGAATGTTTGCCAGTGTGGAGGGAAACAGAGATTTGCTGCCAGTCAAACAGATCCAGACTCAGACCAATCCGGTCAGTCTGCATACAAAGCTGAAGGCAGGGAGCTTATCTCTGTTGTCCAAACAGTGGAAACCATGTACGCGGATTTCATTACAGCTCCTACAGTATAAAAACACTCACCCCGAGTAATTTTTCATGATTTGTTCTTCTACAACACTGAATATTGGGGGGTTTGTTAGGCTTCCTGTTCGATGAGCAGCAGGGGAAAAAGACTTTTATGTCAAAGTGAAAACAAACTGAGGTGTATCGAAGGAGCCAAAGGGGTGTTTGCACATTTTATGGGCATTATAAGAAGTCAATATTAATAGGCTGGTAAAATATTAATCCAAAACATGTCCAGGCTGACTCAGGTAGGAAACTAGTAAATGTTCTATATTGCCTGACCAATTGATGGCACAGCGCCGCACATGACGCCAGTAAATCTACAGTGACTCATACAGACTGACAGCAAACAGAGGCTGCTTTACATGCAGAGAGCACACATACGCAGCATGGATGTTGTGCTCAGTCTGATTTTGTGGAGACCAAAAAAAAAAAAAAAAACGGACACTATAATCCTTTGCAGAGCAAGAAATCTCCTCATACACACACACACACACACACACACACACACACACACACACACACACACGTTTTCATAGTACACAGAGGCCTGGCCTCATACTGCTTTTAGGTCATGAGATATTTCACTAAACAAAGCTTTCAGTGCTAAGGGGATTAGACTGGTGGGTGGCTGCATTCTGATAGAAAAGGGTAGAAGAAAATTGAGTATTCGACCTTCTGGGATGCGTGAAAGCTCGACTGGTTTTAGACCAGAAAGGCAGAGATGGTAAAGATGGACAACAAGCTTCACATATCTTTAGCTGGGCCTCCACAGGTTTGAGCACCTGTGACCTGTGCTCTTCGCTCTGACAGCAATGTGGATATTTTACTGGTAATTTGGTCATTTTGTAGTGATATTTGACTCCAGTAGAGCAAAATATTTTGTGCTGCAGAAGGACGAATAGTCTTGCTTTTCCTGTGCTGTGAGCTGCTAGTCTTTATGGTGTTGGTAATGATTTGTCATGACTCACATGGCTCTCTGTCTCTAAATGTTATCAGACTGCTAGCTTTCTATCACGCTGCTGCAGGGAAACGATCACTCATGCTGAAAACTGCAGGTGCAAACACGGCGAACAGGTTGAAATGTTAATTGCTTGCACGTGGAGGTGTGGCAGCTGCGCTCTCAGCCGGGGCACTCAAAGCAGTTGAGGTGTCAGCTAAAGTTTAAGCACTGAAAGTTTCACATTTAAGCCAGCTGAGTTGAATCAGCTTGTACAGAAGTCCTGAACGCAGTTGAACATGTGAAGAGTATTGAACTGTCAGCTGCAAAGTAAGATGTGAAGGCAACTGAGAGGTCGCTTAATGCATTAGCACTGAAAGCAGTTAAACTGTCAGAGAAAGGCTGAGCTGTCATTTGAAAAGTAGACAATGAAAGATTTTCAGTTCATTTTGAATTTGAAAACATGTAGTAGTAATAGTAATAGTAGTTGAAGTGTTTGCCGGCGTGCAGACAGGTGGCAGTTTGAGTGTAGCTGAAGTGGAAATGCAGCTTCTCCTGTGCTGTGGGCTGTTAGCCTTTGCAGCGTTCAGTGATTCATAATGATTCACACGGCCTCTACCATACTGTCAATGCTGTCAGCGTGAGAGATAAAAGTTTATGGTGTACTGATCTAGCAAGAATATATGTTTACACAGACAGACTGATAAGCAGGATAACACCATTAAGAGGGGAGTGCAGTCTTCTATTGGACCCTGTGTTGTGAGTATTGTTTATATCGTAGGTTTACTTTGAAATGCTGTCATTGTTTAAGCTCTCACACCAAGCAGGAGAGGTTTCATATAATATTTAGGATGGTAATGTGCAGAGAGAGGGCGATGGGTGAGCCGTGTGAAGGATAATGTGTCATTCACCATGAAGTAAAGGATGAATCTGTGGTTATTGTATCATGCAGCAGTGTGTGCTTTATGCTCGCCGCCGCATGTAAGAAGCTGAGGACAAGCCCAGAGAGAAAGGCTCACCTTTCACAGAGAGAGCGAGAAAAGGGTCACCTGGTATAAATAGAAACCGAGCATGGCCTTTGCCTTGTCGTCTCTGTTACCTACACACCCTGGCCCAGGTACAGTGAACCCACAGGAGGCACAAAAGACAAGGGCCCATCAATTAAACAAGAACTCAAGGCTGCCAAGATCCCAGAGTAATCCCACCAACCTCTGGAGGCTCCTCCATGATGCTGCCAATCACAACCAGCTCTATTTCTGTCCAGCATCTTATCTTTAGTCTCCAGGTTTGTTCGTTTTTTTTCCGCCATTTGTAAAATATGACTTCAGAATGATGACAAATGATGAAGGTAATGTTGGTTTAAATCCTTGTTGGAATAATCTTTATGTTAATTACATTAATGTATAAAAAAACTGTAAGCTTTTCTTTCCTTAAATACATACCATACACATTAACATACTCTGAATAGTGAAAGCTGCGCTATACTTTCTGAACATTTTGTCTTTTGAATGGGTTTTGAATTACATCAACAGCATTCATTGTTCTTGCATCACTAGCCCACACTGATCTACAACCCAGACTCTACAGACATTCAGGCTACAAATCATTACTATGGGTACATTTCTATCCATCTGTGAAGGCTTAAAATAGCTGACATAATCCCTGCAGTGGCTCACTGCTGGAGCAAAGCTGCAGGAACTGGCACATCAATAATACTGACTAACTGAGACACGGGGTGCTGGTCTTAAGTTCCCTCCTGTTCTGGCTCTCAGAAGTTACAAATGAACTGTCAGTCAAACTTCTGCTGTGGTGCATTTCAGTCTCAGTCAGCTGAACTGCGCTAAGAAACACAAGTGATGGAAAACAGTTTGGGAGTAGATACTGGGTGATACTCAAAGCCTGTAGCGGCTCCCACAAGTGAAATGAGGACTGTCGGCATCGTGTGTACTCACGCTGCAGAGTGTTCTCCAGCTGGGAGCCAGCCTGCAGAAGGTAGTGGTAGCTCTCCATCTCCTCTTTGGGCCCTTTCTCCGGCTCTCTCTCCTCCTGCAGCGAGGCTGGGCCCATTCCCCCTCGTCTCCGACACGGGATCAGGCGGGGAGAACCGGCACTGTCGTGGGAGGTACTGCCAGTATGTCCAGGCCTCACATCCTCCTCAGAGTCCCACAGCCCTGCATGGTGCCCCTGTAGCGAGGCTGGGAGCTGCGGCCAGGAATCTTGCGCCCGCCTGCCTCTGCGGGTCCCAAGCTCCAGATGGGACAAGTCCCTGAGGCTGCTGCTGCTGGATCTTCCTGACCTTGAGCTGCATAGAGTGTCCCCACAGCAGAAGATCTGTCCACATCAGTGGGGAAACAGTGGTTTGCTGTCCTGTCGTTGCTCAGACTCAAACACACACACACAGTGTATGAGCGGACTGCCCTGCTCTCAGCAGCAGTCAGTCACTTAAAAACAAACAGAGCTCCATCTGGCCGCTGCTGTCTGTCTCTGCTGCCCCTCCCTCCCTCTCTCTCCTCCCTCTCCTCTCTCTCTCTCTCCCTGAGCTTTAGTGCGTCAGCTCTGCACCGGGCAGAGCTCAAGAGAGGACTCCTGACACACTGCCAGCTCCCTCCCAACTTTTCCCCTCACTTCACACTCCTTCATGCTCCCTTTTCGCTGCTCTCTGCGCATTCACTATAACGCTGACTGTACTACAGTAGGCTGGATTGTTCAGCCGTCATGTTCACGACCCCACTTTCTCCAGCTTCACTCACAACATAGATGCGCACACACAGCGGAGAATAGATCTATTGTGGGCACAAGCAAATGAAAATCTACCGCGCCCTCAGCCAACAAGTTTGGCCCATGCAAAGCACAGCCTTTAATACACAACAATCACATTCAACCAAGAAGAACAAATATGAAAGGGTGTCATTGTGCACGTACAGATACACAGAGGCTTTCTCAACTCAACCCACAGCTCCTCTGGACGGATCAGCGCTCATTAACAGCACAGACTCGAGTGGAGGAAACTCACACGTGTGCGCAAACCTCCTCTGCGCTCGCAATGCGGGATGTTTTCCTGATGAGGCCACGCGTGGAGCAGCGGGAGAGCAGCCACTCAGCTGATCCAGCTTAGCCTCTCAGCCATCTCATTACCGCACAGCATCTGCTTAGCACGGCCAAACACACACACTCCCAGCCGCCCACACACACACTCGCATCCTTACAGGAGACAGAGCCCGCTGACATGGCCGTAAAAAGCACCATGAGACGATGGTTTATCTTCAAAACATTCTGCTTTATTACAGAAAATCTTCGGGTTTTGAATATACTAGTTTCAAAGAGGTACATTCAGCTTGGAGGTTTGGAGAGTTGAGGCTGGAGGTGGCGAGGTGTCCCTGCTGCCCCACACAGGGCAGCTGAGGGGCCTGAAGAAGCCCACCTCCACCCCCTCACACAGGGACAGCGTCCACACCCACGGGGACTCTCGTGATTCTTTTCTCTCTCTTTTTTTTTTTTTTCCTTTTTTGACATTTTTATTTTCTTACAAAAGTGGCTGGAAAAAGGTTGCATTAAAAATACAATCCATTCTTTTATACTCTTCATTTAGACAGGCAAAAGATTAGATTCCAAGATATTTTTAAGCTCTGAAAATAGCATCTCTGATGTCAGTTAAAGGTTCTTCATTTGTTAACAAAGCAGGCAGCCCCTCTCTGTGTCCGCTTCACACCCCGTACCTCCGGCACAGTGCAGTCTGGAGGCGACATGTCACAGAGTAAAGAACAGCCTCCTCTTCAGAGAAACAGACCCCCGCGGGAGAAAATGTCGCTGAAAGGCATGTACATTTCCCCCACTTGTTAAGAACAAATTTTTAATCTCAATTTGGAGTTATGGCTGCAGGAGGCGTTCTGCAGATGCACTGAATCAGACGTGTGAGGTTACAGTCAGTGAGGTGAGACACAAGGCCAGTACCTGAACGTACTGCGCTGGAGTTACTGTTTCAGCCGGGATCAGTGAAGGAGTGAACTCTAAAATCACTATACTGACAGATTCTGTAACACAAAACAGTAATTATGACAAAACTTGAGTGACTGCTTCTCAACAGTTTAAACTGAGCGTTAAAATAATCTGAGAACAGCAGCGGCTCTGGTTCAGAGCTGATTTAGGGATGTTGTGGGTGAACTGGGGGGGGGGCTGCCTGTCTTTGCATGTATGACAAAGACTATCAAATAGGATTGGCACAGGCTCACATCAGGGCTGGAGTAACACATGAACTCAACTGGCACAAAGCTGACCACTCTCCACAATAAAAAACGAAAAAACAAAACAGATTGATGTAATAAAAGTTTAACATTTGCGAATAAAAGTACACTTAATAAATATGCCAAACAGACAATACATGTTGGTGTGTGGGGAGAAAGAAATAAACAAAAAATATATTGAAAAAACGGTATCTAAAAGTGTTTGAAATCGTGGCGTTTACATGGAATGTATGAAGCGACACGTAAGAAGTTAAAGGACAGAACAAAAGGCCGAAAGCTCCATCGTCCCAAAACTAGGAGGACGGAGACGGAGCGCCAGGCCTCACAGTGGCTTTAACTACGTCCACTCTGCAGGTCTGGAGTTGATTTTCTTTATACTCCAACATCAGCCTGCCGCAGACACATAATGCAAACTAGATAATGAGTAATGAACATAAATACCTCATTTAGGCTTTAGTGCATGTGCGCATTTACAGTATGTGTGCAACGTGTGTGGTTATTGTGCGTGTATTGTTCTATTTGATAAGCGCGTGTGCATTCATGTGCCTCAGTGACCACCGACGCAACGGAGAAACCAGTTTCCTTAATAGTGCAGGAAATGTCCAACCGAACTACATCAACAAGGCTCAAGTAATCCTGGTTTTCATGACACACAGGCGTTTCTGGCTTTCCTCATCCAGCACAGCTGCACGCACTTATGTAACACACACACACACTCACACTGACTTGTCACTTTCAGGTCACACTCGTGTGGACAGAATCTGATCGCGTTACGTTCAGCTTTTTGGCCTTGAGCAGATCATACATCTCTAAGCTATATACAGTACAGCACATATATTAATTTTCTCATCGTAAAAGGACTCTTAAATTATCTCTGAGTGTTTGAAGGATTTAGGTCACGCTCTGAGCAATGTTCCATTGCCAGAATATGCCTGACATCTCTAATCTATTTCAATCTCGCGAACATTCACACACTTTTTTTTTTTTGGACTGAGTGGTGATGCGGCCTCCATCGACCCCTCTTAGCATACAATAGAGACCCCCCCGCTGGAGACAAATAATCTAATGATCGTCGATAAACCCGTCGCTTGCTGCTCTGAGCAGAACTGAAATCAGCTTCAGTAACTTTTCATCCTGAATAATTTGGACCTGTGGATGAGTGTATTTCCTGAAACGTACGCTAACCATTTAAAGAATAACTGTTGAAAAGCGCAATAACTGTAAAGCAGATATAACCTTTAACCGCTGAGAATGGGATCGTATGTCTTAATAAAAAGGCTGCGGAGTACAGTGACTGAACATCAGTGGAGTGAAGCGTTCGTTTGAGCCTTCTGTCATGCAGGTGAACCATTCTTGGAGTGGATATTAGAACTGCTTGTTAAAACACAACAGTTGGGTAGAGCTACTGACAAGGCAGCCGTGTATGCATTCATTTGTAAGCTAGTATTTAAAAAAAGAAAAAGAAAAAGAAGAAGTAAAAGAAAGGAAACTCATGCCTGTCATCTGAGTAGATATCTTAAAGAAATGGTGCAGGGCACTGCTCTGCAGGCATGCGTGGGGGGTTAGGAGCTGTCAGGATTGGGCAGAGAAGGACGGAGCAGAGTCAAAAGACTGCTAAACCCCTTTTTATCCCTTCCTCCCCAGTCACCACATCTCTCGTCTTCTTCTTTTTTTTTTTCCTTCCTCCTCTTTTTCAGATCAGGCGTGATGGCGGGCAGCTCTGACCCGACTGGTACGGGACCCTTAAAGTGGCAGAAGCTACCGTCGTCGTGAGTCCTTGCTGCCTTTCACTCGCGCTCCTTCAGGTGTCTGTAGGATAGTGGTGTGACAGCTGCGATCTGGAAGAGCAAAAGCAGACAATTCTGCTTCAGTTATCTCATTATGAGCCGGTGCCAACAAGAGGAAGAGGGTGAGACAACTTGAAATCATCAAAAATCAGAGAAGTGGTGATTGGCCACGTCCCAGGATATTAAAAGGACAGCTTCCCCGCCACCAGAGACAAACAGAAATTAGTGACGGAAGCACTCCAAATTTCACCGCAGGCTAATGATCTGTTGAAGCGCAGCAGGGACACTGAACGGATACACAAAGTTAGTCTCGCTGCAGTTTACCTGGATGTTTGTAGCAGGCCGTCCTCTGACAGCTATTGGGAGAATAGAGATGCAGGTTAAACAGTGAAAGGTGTTGTTGAAAAGCCTGGAGCTACGGTTAAGCAACAGATATCGCTGACCCCGGTCAACAGTGATGGGAAGGTGTGACATTCAGACCTACCTACAGGGGGTGGGCAAAAAAAAAAAAAAAGTAACAAAAAAACAACAAAACACTGAAACATTTAACACAATACCAAGTGTCAGACAAGGTGCAGAAATGCCCTTTGACCTCTGAACACCTCCAGTCTGCTCGATATTGCCGACAAACCTTTGCAACGACATCTAAGTTAACACATAAAAACAGGTTTAAGCCCAATTTTACACAATCTTCTACGTAATTTCCTTTATTGCTGTTTTTTTTTTTTTTTGATAAAAATCAATAAATTAGACATTATCAATGAATAAATCATATCAAATATAATATGAATAACTACAGACAAAACATTTAATAAACCATTAAATTATGAACTAATGAATATAAACGCATTGTACTATAAAATGTTTCTGCTTCTTTTGGGGATCATTTTTACATCTTTCCAACAGTTTTAATTTAAAAATAATGTCTTTTGTCATTTGTTTTTCAAATAATTGGCCCTGAGACATTTGTCTTGATCATTTTAACAAAAAAATGCAGGAAAATAAAAATCACCTGATTCTGTTACTGAGCAAAGAAGCAGGCTGGTCACACTTCATAATAATGAGCTGAGCTTTAAATTCAATTACATTTCATGGAATTTATATTTCATAATTTGTCTTCATTTATTCATAGAATTATTCATTCCATAATGTCTTGTTTCTTTATGTAACATTAAGCACCTTTTTCCATTTTACCGACTGCAGTTTTTAAAATATTTTATCATGTGATGTTTCCATCCATTTTGCCGTCACCCCCTGTATGTGATGCATTCAGTCTGACGTTACATCATGCAGTGAGGGAAGCTCAGCACTCACAAATGCATCAAATTATTTGCCAAGAAAGTAAGCAGACGACGACCACCAGTACAGGTTTGGACGTGCAACACAGGACGAAACGACCATGGCCACACCACCAGGTTACCAATGGCACATGAATGTCAGGCAGTTACAATCACAGACCAGCACTAGATTCACACGAAAACCACAGCAAACTGGCACCAACACCTTAACACACTCGCACATTCCAGGTCCGAAAATGAGACGAACGTTGGAAATCAGGTTTTGTAAAAGCACATGCAGATGGTGATATGAGCTGGGCTTCCAAAGGGAGGCTGAAAGGAGCATGTGACTACACAACAGAACAATTAAGATGTGCAACATCAGGCCTATGGATGCATGCGCCTGTTAAACAAGTGCACCATTTGACCATTTTAACTAAAATGTTGACACTTGAGTCTGTCAAGGAGATGCGCATCTCTTCAGCCAGCCAATATCAGCTTCCACAACACGTAAGAACACACTGGGTCCTGCTGAAAGTGGCCTGTACGCCATTATGCCTTTAATTCTCTTGTTAACACTCAGAGTTAGGGGCCACAGCTGCTGGAGAGGTTGGCTGGGGGAGCGAAGTCTTTGATTGGCTTAAATGGCCTGAAGGTGGGCTGGTACCTGTTTAAATGACAGTATTGGACTCATCTGAAAAGGTTCTCATGAGCAGGGGCCTGGCTGAAGACCGGGGAGACTGGAGGCCCCCCGCGCTCGACTGAGCCGGCTTCTTCTAGAAGGGTGAGGCAAGAGACACCAATGACATCACTACGCTGACAAACACACACACACATACACACACACTTGGCCTCTCTCTCCATCTTGTGCTCTCCCTTGCACACAGACATACACACACGTACAGGGAACAAACATATACATAGACAGTGACTTCAAAACTGGACAGGTGGACAATGAAAATCAGTCCAGGTGCCTTTTTCGACACCTCTTCCTTTCAATAATGATCCTCTGAAACCTAGACTCTGTGTTAATTGGTCCAGATTAATACAGGGCTACTATCCTTGCACATTTCTCAAAAGCATGTACGATACAACGCACGCACACACACGCACAAACAAAATGCAGTGACCCGCAGGGTTTGTGGTGAGGATCCAGGATGAGGTTGTTGACTTGAGCCTCATGCGGGTGCTTTGACGGGCTGCATTCACCTGACTTGGCATGCGGAGGCAGCAGGCATTGGAGCAGCACAGGCAGCTGGGAGGAAGACACTGACTGATACAACTGGACAGACAAGAATGGAAGACTGACTGCACGTTTTCAGCACGGACACCCGGTCCTACTCCACACTGCTGGCAGAGCTGGGCACACACTGGCCCACTGAGCAACATTCCTCCCAAATTTAATGAACATATATCGAAAGAAAAGCACTCAAGTCAAGGTTTAAAGATGGGGCCCTCCAAGGATAGCACTCCTGGTGTAATAAAAATTTTCTGGCCTGATCTGCGCAACCGAGTGGGGACTGTAAAAAGCCACAGAACGCCACCCCGAGTTACTTTAGAGGGTAAGGAAGGGGTCTAACAGTGGGAGAGGAAGGACACAACAGGCAGGAAACAAGCAAGACTGGCAGACACAGAAACTCTGCAGGAAGAGACTGAAGTGGAAGAGCTGACAGAAAGAAAAAGAGACCTCAGTCACTCCACGAGAAGCTGTGAGTGCTAGTGGTCTGCGAGAGCATGAAGATAGTAGATGTCCCCGAGGAAGGAAGGCGATGTTTCATCTTGAGGGAGGCGGGTCCAGAGAGGAGGAGAAGAAGAAAGAAGAGGGTGAGACAGAGCAGGAAGAATGTGTTAAAGTGCAAAAGCCAGAGGCACAAGTTAAGAAAACAAAGTTGGTTAAAGGGGTGTTTGAAGATAAAATGCCTACAAGATAGTTACACTTTATCACCTGTGGTCATTTTAAGTCCTGCACCGACCAGTGAAAATACTTATTTTGTACGTTTTTGATCGATTCTGCCACTTTGCCAGCTGACAGATACACACTCAGACTGACTTTTTAAAAAACAAACTGTAACGGGTCCATTTTGTACGAAACTGCTGTACGACGCCCCTAAAATTCATGCAAAAACAGTTTCATTGCTTTTCCTAAATAAAACAAGAGTAGACACACCCAAAAGCACAGCGCACGCCGCCAATCATTCCCAGATGCTTGGAAAACACATTAGTCTCAAAGGGAGCTAATGGCAGTGTAATGTCTGGGAAAGGAAATGGAAAACTGTCCCTCCGAAAGGGAATCGTACCAACAACTTACAAGTTTTTAAGTTCTAATCCTGTGTTGATAGTTACATTATCTTTTGGTAGGTGCAAAATATGGTGTATGTAAATGTACCATTTGTTTATTTTCCATGACACATCTTGAACTCCTGAATGTGATTTAGCTAACTCCACCTACAACAACACGAAAACAACACTTTGCTCCTGTTTCATGGTAGCTAGCACGCCAGAGGTGTGTGTTTGGATGTCAGCTGAAAAAAAAAAAAAAAAAAAAAAGGTTTATATTTCCAAAAATGTAATGTGTTGAGGTCTAATATATTAATTTCTGACTCCTTATCGAAAAGCACAGGTGAGGGAGTCGTCGGTGGAGGCCCACGATCCAGTGAAGCAATGCTCCAAATGTACCAAGCCACGCCCACTCCAGAGAGATCCAATCATATGTGAAGGATATCATCTAAATGCCTCTCATAACTACAACTTGAGAAACAAGATGGTTAAATTGTCACAGCAAACACATTTCAAGTCTGAGAATCGTGAATCCGGGAAGAGAAGAGAGAGACAGAGAGACAGTGAAGTAGACTGCAAATGTGTGTGTGTGTGTGTTTCAGCTCTACCTGTCGAGCGTGAGGCCCGCGGGGTTTGCGGAACACCACAAGCAGAATCTCTGGCAGTAGGCTGAGCAGGATGAGCAGGATGATGACCAGCCAGGCTGACACCGAGCTCAGCATGTTGGCAAACACAAAGTACAAACGTTGCTGCCTCAGGAAAGGCCTGCAGGAGAGGGAACACTTTGGTTTACGCCGACCGGAGGAGCAACAGGGGTCGAACAGAAATGAAAATAACAGGTTGGCTACTGTATGGGGCTGTTTTCTAACCATATTATTCCTCCCCAGAAGAAGCTGAAAAACACGTAGAAAGCCAGGGAGCCCCAGATTACAAAGTGGTTGATCCATGTCCAGTGCCGTGTGTCCAGAGCGAGCTAGAGTGGCAGAGAAAAGTCAGTGAACGTGCGTCAAACATCCAAACATGTTCTGCATGACAACATATCTGCACACAACTCTCCTGTGAAACGGCTGCTCTGCCTGATACACCCTTTCATGAGATAAGCAAACAGCAGGGGATTCGTTTACCTTTAGTGTGACAGTGAAGACGAGGACAGTGAACACAATTGTTCCGTACGACCAGTTCCCAAAAACCTGCATTTAAATCAAAAAACAAATGAGCAAACGTACTGAGAAGACAATTTTGAATCAATACATTTAATATCGCACCCGCTTAGAAGGTGAATTAAATCAAACCTGGCCATTATCCTGCAGTGCTGGGTTACTGAACAAATATCGAACACCGAAGAAGAAGAGCAAGCCATGGAAGACTCCGAGCAAAGTCCAGTAGAGGAACGGTCCCCACCGTAACATGGCGTTCTTAGCGATCTCTCTACAGGAAGTCACAAAAGAGAAAGATGACCTTTATTTTGTGATTGTGAAAGTACTTGGGGACATTTGATTTCCACTTAATTACTTCTTAAAGACAAAAATAAAGATGTGCCTTTCAACAGCTCAAAATAACAAACCTAGATCTACAACATAAAGATGAAAATCTAAATTTACTCGTCTACATCTCTTTTGATTTGTGGCGCCGATAAGGGAAGGTTCCCAGGTTTACCTGTAGAGGGTAGCGTTGTCCAGCAGAACCTCCATGCAGATGTGCTGTTCCAAGAGGCTGTAAGCCAGGATGGGCATAGAGGTGAAGCAGATGTTGTACATCGTCAGATAGGCCGCGTCATACAGGGGCTGGGGAGGACGGGAGCAGGAGGGGGGAGTGAAGGGTGAGGGGTTGGTCAGGAAGAGGACAAGGAGGAGGGTCGGGGCAACCGGGGGTTAATATCACGGAGAGGACTAAGCTCACACACACACACACACCATCATTCTTGTACATCAAGTATGTCATATAAGCAAGCTTATATACGTATTTCATGCACTTAAGCAAGATTTATGTCAGGGGCCATTTTTTTTATGACACAAACAGAAATACTGAAACATAATCAGTTATCTTAAAAAGGATGATATCTGTAAGTATGACTGAATTCACTGACTAATGATATTTCTATGTCAGGAGCAGTTTTCATACGAACACAGCACCATAAAACATAAAACATCCGAAATCTATACAGATTTCATAAAACCGATTTTTTTGAACTCATCAACGTGCTCTAAACTGCACTCAGGTCATCAAATTCATACCTGCTTTTCTACACTGTTAAGTCACTACGTTGGTAGCAGTGTGACAACACACACGTGAACATGTCACTATGACAACATAATATCCACATACGATGCACCATGGTGACAGAACACGACACTGCATCTGAAACATATCAGTCAGAGCTCAAGCATCCCGGGGAAGGAGACGGAGGGGCAATCTGAGGGAAAGAGTCTGGCATTCAGGAGGACGAGGAGGAGTGGATTCAAGGGACACTTTCCCCTTTCATGTTCAGAACAGCTTTGAACCTCAAAGGGCCTCGGGACATACTCACTTGCTGGGAATAGCCACAGAAGAACTGGTACAAAAACTGAGGTAAGATGAAGCAAAGGTTCTGCAGGCAAACAGAAAGAGAACAGGCTCACAGTGATGCACCGAAACATCAAAGAGCATCAAACGCATGCGGAAGTTCTCGTGTGCTTATAAACGTCGGTACGAAGACATTAACCTGAGTTCAACCTGTTTAACTTGTGAAGAGGACTGATTCTGTCAAATCCGTCTCTTCACCGCATAATCCTCAAATCTTGTTAGTGTGTGGGTTTATTTAGAGGCTTTGCTGAAACCCAGAGCAAGTTCTTAGCCTGGAGAATGATATGAAGGCAATGTGAGAAAAGCACCTTGTAAAAGAAATACTGCACCAGGTGTGCAATGCGAACGTAGTAGAGATGCCCGTGAGCCAACAGAAGTTTCTTCAGGTGCTTGAGTTTGGGGATGGCGTAATCGCTGTTCCTCACTGCCTGCCTGCCCTCTTTACCCTTAATACCTGAAACACAGAGAACAAAGACCACACACGGCAAAAGGTTACCCTTCCCTCTGTTTGGGGCAGAGATAAGAGATCTGTAAGCCAGCTGCAGCGTGAGATGTCTTACCAATGCCGACATGAGCTTCCAAAATCATGCTGACATCATTGGCACCATCTCCAATGGAAAGAGTGATGGGGCTGCCTTTAGAGTTCTTCACCATTTTAACTATCTGAAGATGGAGGAAAACAGGGGGAGCAACAATTACAAATACATGAATTATTTTTCTTCTTGATGAATAAACCTTTTCCATGTTTTAGCTGACTGTTCAGACCTGTGCCTTCTGGAGAGGAGCCATGCGGCAGCAGAGCACGGACGTGCAGTTTTGACAGATCTGCAGGAACAGGGTCTTGTAGCGACTCGAGTTGGATTCAGAGGAGGAGTTGAGCACCATCGACAGAGTGGCTCCATCTATGATAAAGCCATAGTCCTGACCAGCCGAGGACCAGCTCCTACAACACAGAACAGGGAAATGAGTTTAATCAACACTGAGGTTTGGTTGCGTATCACATAACAACCTCAGTGCAGATCACGTATGTCAGGGTACCGACCTGGTGACGCCTGCTTTAACCGGTGGAGCATCCTGCACAGCTTTCTTGTGGTACTCTAGCAACAGCTCGTGCAGTCGTTCCTCACGCCTCTTCCCTTCATCCTCCAGAGTACGCACCGTCAGCTCCAACAGCTCTGTGTTCCTCTGGAACAGTCTACAAGCATAACAGGTGGACTTTGCCGTCTCCATCTTGTCCCCCGTTAGGACCCAAACCTTAATGCCTGCCCCCTGCAGAGCCTCCATGGTCTCAGCTGCCTCCTCTTGAAGCCTGGGGCAAAGAAAAGAGACAAGTGAAAGATTATTACACCAAATCTAAGATATTTATACTATCACTAGAAAGAAAACTCGACAGCTGAGCAAAACCGTGGACATCAGTGTCAAGTTGAACTGCATTACAGCAAAGTTGGATCACTTTATGACCCAAAATTTGAACACGCTGAGCTGCTGTTTTCTAGTGAAGTGGCTCGTAAATGAGGAGGAGACAACTGTCAGAGCGGCCTGTGGCAAAATCAATACTAATTATAGAACATTAGGAGTTGCCTGTTAGTAAGTTTTCAGATCTTGTGGAGTTCACCATGTCAGCCACAAGATGGCAGTATGAGTTTACATTACAAAGTTCTGGCTGCCACCACTATTTTAGGTGGAGTTACATTAGTCATGCTGAACAAAACACAACCAGGAATCTGGTGACATGTGGTGCGGGAAAAGGAAAAGCTTCTCCTGTGAAACAGCAGCTGAAGTGTTGAGGTTACATAAACAGCAGCTCCACATAACAAAGGCAGAAGGAATTCATTAGAGCGATAGAACAATGAGAAACAGTGAAGCTCCGATGCATCTTAAAGACCCCACCCCATGAAAATCAACCTGTAGTGTGCTAACCAACATTCACATTCAGAGCTACATGATGCCATTACAAGACATTCAAAAACTGAAAACATGTGCAGGTTCATCGGGGAGCGTTACGTTGTGTGAGCACCCACCGATCTTCTACAGCAGTGGCTCCTATGAGACTCATGCCGGTCTCCACTTGGTTGTAAACAGTCATGAGCTTCTCTTCTCTGTCCTGCAGAGCCAGTCTTGCTTCCCTCAGTCCGGCATCTGCCTGGGCGTACTCCTCTGCACTGAGTATTTTGTAGGCCACACACAGCGTCCGGTAGCCCTCCTGGAACACGCACAGCACCCAATGTCACAACAAGAACGCACAAAAGCCTCGACACCATTGAAATCTTAAATAAAAACCAGTCTGGTGTTAAAGCATAAACATAACAGTGACGACTGGATTTGAAGAGGCAATTTGTTTATGTCACCCACCGTCGCATTACGCTCCACATGCATGCGTATCCTTTCGACCTCCTCCTGTCTGACGCGTGGGAAGATGGACGAGTCTGCTCCCTTACAGAAGAGCAGTGTATCACCTGGACACACAAACAAACACACAGAGTGGTGAGTGCTGAAGGCCAACGCGAACTCACGCTCTATGCAACAAACCCGACAGTAACGGTTAAACTCACCTGATTTGGATCTGACAATCACACTCATTCGCCTTCTCACGGGGTCAAAGTTCAACACGTGAAGCAGTTCGTACCTTTGGGAAGGGGAAAATGGAAATAAAATAAAGCTGCTGCACCAAAGTAAACAACATGAGTTAAGAGCTTCAAACTTTGCGTATTTACTGACTTACATTTCAACGTCATTGTTCCTGTTGAGGATCTTCATGGTTTTACTTTCGAGGCCCAGAAATGTGAAGCCATACCTGCAGATGGAGACAAATCGTCACAAATGAGCCCTTCATGTCCTCGCGTGCTGTAGGAACGAACGCTGTCGTGAAATAAACCATCTAAGATTTTGAAAATGCAGCGCGACAAACGCCAGCTCAACTCCCTGAGCCATCGTGACGGCCCACCTCTTACCTCATGGCACCCTTGACCAGAGCGACCTCATCAGGTGAGGAGGCTATAAAGCCCCTCTGCTCCTGCGGAGGGTGGACCACCTCTCCGTCCACCCCTAAGCCATCCACCTGGTCTATCAGTCCGTCCCCTTGGCCTCGACCCTGCTCTGCAGACTCCTTCACCTGGACCGTGTGGCACAGACACAGGGCGCGCAGAAACAGCTCCTCCCTCTCCTAACAACATGAACACGGCGTAACACGGTAAGAATAACACACAGCAACTTGTGTTTCAATAAAACGAATGTACACACTGTTTTTACTGACCAACTATCAGTTAGCGATAAATTAACTAACAGCCCCTCTTGAAGCCATATACAGTAGCTGGAGCTTAGATAAAGGCCTGGATTTACAACCATTTGTGTGTAATGACTTCTTACTTACATACGAGCTCAAGTGCAACGGTCTGTCAAGTGTTATCAGGTGCTCATGTCAAGAGCACACAGCCAATCTGCTCCCCCTCCATGTTGAGTGCTTATGTTGACATGTCAAGGAGACCATATGTGGGTGACCTATGAAGGGTCTTTCTGAGCAGCGAGCTCTGTAACAACCATATGCTGCCGCTCGTGTGAACTTAACAACATATGGAGGGACACCGCAGCACCCACCCTGCCAGCTTTCTGCTGTAGTTTGCTCACAGGTCCATCTGTGACACAAAACCCGTCCAACTCTGAGCTCGCGTCCCGATACTTGTACTGGAAGCCGTCGATGCAGCACTCTATGAACTCCATGTTATTCTGGGTGAGGGTGCCCGTCTTGTCCGTAAAGACGTACTCCACCTGCAGGCAATGCGATAAAAATACATGACAGACTATTCCAAACCCATAAAAATTCAGGTGGCCATTTAACAGGTTCCAACAATAAGATGAGGCAATTACTCCCAGAAAGAATTACTCTGCATTAATCAGTTTCACCAAGCATCGCCTTTAATTGAAGTAATCATCTGGCAAACCAAGTGTGACTGATCTAGTGCAGCACTGTTTGAGTCAGAAGTGCCATAAAAAAAACAGAAGTCAGAACAGCACAGTCGGCTGTACGACGAATCTGGACGGACTCCATTTTAACTTAGTCTCAGTTGTATTTTTTCAGATTTCAAGAATTAAAATAAAACATTATTATTAACATCTACTTTGCCATTCAAAGGTTCATTAAAGAATTACAGGTTTTTACCAACACGTGGCAACACTGACTTTAGGTTAAACTATAAGGCGTAAAGTACTGCACTATAGTTCAAGGACGCATCAGCTGTGGGTCCCGTGTGTGTGCTGCTATTGCCTGTAATTTGAGTTTAATTGCTCTTGCATAGTTCTATCTTATTCAGTTCTTATTTTTATTTCTTATTTATTTCTAAGCTTCTCAATTTATCTGTACTTATTTCAGTCTTTGTGCTGGTGTAACACCTGAATTTCCCCTCTGGTGGATGAATATCTTCTTATCTCTACAGGAAGCGATTCCCTCTTCACATACATTTCTGCCATTAAAATGCGTCATGTTGTCCATCTGCCTGACCTGTCCCAGCTCCTCATTGAGGTCTGAAGTGTTGACTAGAGCCCCCTCCTGGATTTCAGGGTCAAAGAAGTCCTTGTCCCACGTGATGAAAAAGGATCCCAAAAACTTCTGCATCTCAACCGTCACATACATGGAAACCGGAATGATGAAGTTGAAGAGCACCATGAAGGACAGGAAGTCAGTGAACATCTTCAGGTACTGTTGAAAAAAAAAGAGAACAAAGACACATATTTAATCTTATTAGTGTGGATTTGAGGAGGGCATTAACAGATCCCTTCCAGGTACAGTAATAACACTCATAATACAGTGTACTTATGCAATGCATTGGAAACTCCCATACTGCTCTGGACATGCATTACGCCAGTTATTTTACTTAATCATACAGACTCTGTTTGGGCCGTTGTGCTGTTCCTCAGAGTAACTCACAGTTCACTGTTTTGACAACAAACACAGGCAGGTTGCTTAACTGTGAACTCACCAGGTTGGTGTCCTTCTCTCTCTGGGTTTTCTCATTGTACCAAGGCTCATCCTGTCCAGGCTTGCTCTGCCACACATACTTAAGAGTAGTGCACACCAGGGCCTTGCTCACCAGTATGCACAGGTAAACCAGGAGGAAGGCATTGATAGACCTGAAAATATAAGAATTCAAATGAGTGAGTACCAAAACGTATGTCACGTGTTTTGAACTTCACGCCATTCCCTCTAAACTTACTTCTCCACAGCAGAGCGCTTCTGAGACTTGCCCTGGTAGTTGAGAGCCATCTTTGTCTCCATGCCAGTGTAAACTGCAACACCTTGAGAAGCAAAGGGAGAAGAAGAAGAGGGATTAACTTTTTAGATGATGAGCTACCTTTAATAATAAATCTTACTGTTATAAAGTAAATCATGTTTGACTTACCACAGATTTTCTGAGTGTTCTTTAAAGTCGCCCCTTTCAGCAGAAGGTTTTCTGGGCCCAAAGACCTGCACAATCCCATCAGTAGATCAAACAGTTTAGTCATACACAAGCTGTGCAGGCCACACACTCCTACATTCTCTAAATGGAAAACTGGCAGGCAAGCTGGCATCCACTCTAAAATACGCAGTGACAATACACAGTATGACTGCAGTCTGGGCTTACATCGGTCCCAGTGTTCTTGAGAAGGACACTGGCATTTGTTTATATGGCCATTACAAAGCAGTCAATGATAAATGCCTGTGGGAGCGCTTTGGAAAGAGTGGCTGAAGCAATGCCAGCCCGTTTTAATTTTAATGCTTGTCTGAAATGAAGGATCAATGGAACAATGATTTGTTGGTGATGCAAAGGGAAACAAATGAGTGCTTAAGCAACTGCGCTTTGATTTTGCTCTCACTTAAAGTGAGCTGAGAAAGCTGCACATGAGTGCTCTCACCTTACAACAGGCTCCTGGTCATTTTTGTCGATGTGCATACGGCCCACAAACCTGGGAAAAAAAAAAATCACACACGCACTCAGAAGCTAAAGCCATTTGTAAAAAGCACTCCTGCTATTTGGTTTGAGTGGATTTGAGCTCGAGGTGTCCAAATCCATGCAGAGTCCATTTACTTTACAAAACTGTAAGTACTCATTGACCTAAAATCAGTTGCAGAGGTTTGGGAGCCAGCTAATCACTGGTGGTTAGCCAGCAGCACGCTGTCAGTTTTATTGACACTGAATAGCAAGCATCTGGCACCGTGGCTTACTTTGCACGTCTCAAACACCATTCTGATGCCTGGCTAAATGACAACAGCCGCACTCCTTGCCCCAAGGGGGAGCCAAAGGCTGTGTGTTGACTGAATAAGAATCAGCTCTCTTTGAGCAGACCCAAGATAAGTGGGAATACCAGGCCCCCTTTCTCTATTCCTAATATGAAAACGACCAAACGTAAGTACACTACGGCTTGCCAAAACATCTCCACTTAACAATCTACATGTTAATATAAGAGTCACTTAGGACATTTTCAACTGGCATTGAGTTAATCCATAGCCCAACAAACCACAGGCGACACATTCTCGTGGTGTAAACTTGCTGGGGCCACATGATGAGTGCCTACTTGTAAAGGTCAGGCTGTGGCTGTTCACACTCAATGGTGGCGTTGAGAGATTCCAGATCCTTCACCGTGTCTGGCACTGTGTAGTGTGTCTGCACAAGTGGAAGAGGCAGAGAGAGACAGAGAGTGAGTGTTGACTGGCTCAGGTCAACTGATAATTTTAGTCTCGCACACAGACACTGCAGGGATATAGGAAGTCAAAGATGTGAAGAATCTGTGACTCACACAAGAGCACAGAAAGGTGCAAACACATATTTCTGAGGAAGTCGACGAGAGAAACTTGTACTTTCTTCAAAGCAACGCTGATAAATACAACTTCCTAATCTGTGAAAGCAACTGTGAGATATATAGATTCAAGTTCCTATTAATTATAAAAATACACAATTAATATATAAGTGCATGTAGAAAACTGCCACAATTGACCCAAGTTCTGACGCTTACACTGCACATACACAGTTTACAGTGTCTGCGGCAGATTTACCATCGAAATTCACAGTAATATTTGAAACACTAGGTCTTCGACTCCAGACAGAGGTAAACAAAAGCAGGCTCCTCATTTCTGGCTGACGCTGTGGATTTCGTCTCGCCAGCAGACTCTATAAGCGTATCTGACTAATGTAAGCTAATGTTTAAACTCTGTGAGACAGCTGACTTTTCCATGTGACACGTCTTAAAGTGAGAACTCTGCAAAAGGGTCTGAAATATGTACTTGATGGCTGCAAACATGAGGACAGACTGATGAAAATGTAAAAATAATAAAATGTAGGCTAATCAAAATGCTATTCGTCCTAACATATCTTCTGCGTTGTTTGCATGCTTACCATTGAAAAACATACTTGGATGGGCACACAGTGGTTTTAGGCTATACTTCATAGTATTTTCAAACAGTGTGCTTCACTTTTACAAGAGAGAAGGGTTTGAGGATATGAAGAATGAGCTATCAGTTTGGCAAATGCGATGGTATCTAATGGACATTTGGCTGAAGCCGCTGGAGTGTGAACTTCCCCAAAACAAACAAAGAGCAGGACTGACTGGGCTGCTATCATTCCACCATGACTGTAAATCCTGATATCGTTGCCTCTTGGCCCACAGATCGACGTATCAACCGACAGTGTATGTGTCATTTTAAAAAGCTAATAACACGCCTATTATCTTTGGACGTAACGCTCGGTTACTGTGGATACTAAACTAGTTAGCCTGACATGCTAACAAGGTGACAAAAAACGACTATAAATGAATGCTCTCCTACACCAACTTTCCTTCTAATCCTAATAACCGTCACGTTTATATAAACATTAAGTATAACAAATCTTAAGCGTCTTCTTCCAAACCAACATTTTGATGAATACACATACATACACACACACACACACACACACACACACACACACACACACACAAAAGGGAGGGCGACTACAGCAGAGCAGTCCTTCTTACTTTATGGTTGGACTCTCCATCCAGACTTGCTGTGGTAACAAAACATGTGTCGTCGTCTCGGCTCGACTGCAGGAGTATTAAATCACAGGGAAAGGTCTCATCTTCCTCCACCTCCACAACATCTCCAACCTGATCAAAGAAAACACTTATCACAATTTGCTTTCTCCTGCGTCTCAGGCACCAGATCAGTGGGATTCAGCGCAGGATGAGTGACGGAGGTTTAAACAAGGAGAAGGACCCACACATGAGCGGAGTCCTCTGACTGACCGCTGGTCCATATTCACTCACCTTTTGGCTCCGGTTTGGTTTGCCAACTACTGACAAAACTCTGGCTCTCTCTGGCTTGCAAAATATTGACTTTAGCTGGAGTCCATTTAGCACCAGGAGGAAGCTTACAGTTAACTTGTGTGAGCTCCTGTGCTGGGAGCAGCTGTTCACAGTTTCAAACAAAGCGACAATGTTTTGGTTTTGACAGCTGTTGATTCTCAGTGGTGTCAGCGGCAGAACTTTAACACAACCAGGAGCCTTTCAGCTCACTTTGGATGTTGAAGAGTACTTTTGAATGCTTGTTTAACTCTTTGCACAGACATAAACATTTGATGGAGGGCTGCACACAACGCCCTGGTTACATTAATTACCGTAACACCCAGGTGTGAACATCAACTCAGTTCGGCCGAGCGATGTTCTCCCCTGTGAATATATTGGAAACACAGTCACAGCGAGCTGCCAGCAGCTTCTCTCTGGACATGTTTCTAAGGAAGTATCACGGTACCTTGATCTTCTCACTCTCCTTCCGTATCCTCCGGCCGTCCTCTAGCACTGTCACTGGGTACTTGTTCACCTCGTTGTCAGCCTTGTGTCGTAGCCAGTCCTCATAGCCCTGCGGCAACATGTCAATATTAGATTTGCCTTATTTGCTTAGTACAACATAAACTACAGAAGTTTGTCTCTGTGGGATTAGTACCCCCAGAACAATGACAGCTAACATCAGTACATACTGCCGCAAAGTAAAGGTTTGGCAAAGGAGTGTAAGACACAAAGAAATGTATGTGCATACAATATAATCTTTACATTTAGTATTTCATTATTATGTGAAAAATAGTGCTTACAGCAGCAAAATGGGAAAGCGGCTGTCCAGCAGTGCATTGCAACAGTATACCATGAAATAATATGAGTTTGGTAAAAAAAAGGAAAAAAAAAAAAAAAAAAAAAAATATATATATATATATATATATATTTTTTTTATTTATTTATTTATTTTCTTGGGGCTGCAGCAGCATAAGGCACAAAGCCTAGCGTAAACTTCATAAGTATTTAAAGATAGTGATGGAGATAGACGAGATGGTGCAGAGATGCAGAGGGTAAAGAGGGAAACCGGAGTGTGTGCCAAGGTGGAGCTCGAGCCAGAAAGTGGGATTAGTGGGAAAGGTGATGGGAGGAGAGAGAAAGTCTGGTTGAGTGATGCAGAAAAATGATGCCAGGTGGATGAAAGGGGGAGAGTGGGGAGGGGAGGGGAGGCATTCCACGGATGGTCAGTTGAACTATACAGTTCACCTCAGCCTGACTAATGGAGTCGGGCAGACCGCCTTGGTGTCCCACTTCAAAGCTTAGCTGAGGGCGTTCCGGCGCTATCAGTGCATCCCATATATTTTCAGAAGGAAGTCCACCTATTATTGTGCATTTCAAAGGCCCAGCAGTAGGCTAAGTAAAAAGCCAGTCCTAAAACAATGCATCTAAAGCTGGGACACGGCAGCAACAGAGTCAAAGAAACAGACACCTCCCTTGATAATTTGTATCTCTGTAATAGACTTGCTCCCCCTCTCTCTCTCATTCGCTTGCATTCCCTGAGAGCCCATTTCATCTTTTCCCCGAATCAGAATTCACCAGCGGAGCACATTAATACGAAACCCAAGAGAACATTAGTCACGTACTTTATACAAAAATCACAGCCAGGGAGTTACGAAGGCAGGGGGACTTGTTATGTTACATGGAGAGGGAGGGGGTGGAGGGTGTAATCCAGTGAGAAACAATATGAGAAAATGGGGACATGACAATAGGAATCACAACAAAATGTCTATTATCAACACTCATCAGCCTCACTGGGCAGTGTCTTACCTGCTTGATAGCGGTTACTGTGATCACAAAAAATAAGGGTAGGCCACTGGTGACTGGGCTGGTGGGGGTGTCCACTATCACCTATTGAGGGAAGAAACAGAAATTCAACTTTTAACACGCAACAATAAACACGTGACCTTCAAACTGAGAAGTTATGCTTTGAATACAATACAAAGTCTAACTGCAGCACATGTGTGTTTGTGGTTACAGAGGGAGGAGTCTGTGCTAAGCTAGTCCTCTAAATGCAGGGTGTAGTCTGCTTCTGTGAGGCGTTTCTACTCGTCCCCAAATTTGTTCATCTGTAGGAAACACAGGGGAGACATTTACATTTCGCAAGGCAGTGAGTGAGGTTCTGGACCAGAGAACTTTTAATCAAATGGGCCAGGGACAGAGTGCTTAATCTGCAGGCATGCCAACACTTCTGCATCTCTGCCAAGGCATGAGACCAGGCCAACACAAAGCTTTGCTGGACTCACCTGCCTCAGCTGTGTTTGAGGGAATGCAGCGGTACAGTATGTGTCGCCTTTTTATGCACGTGTGTAATAAGACTGTGTGTCGGACCAGTGATCAGGTAATCCCAAACAAGCAGTTTAGGGGCAGCACCTGACCACGGCTCCCAGCTAAAACCCCAGCACACAAAGGCCTTGTGTGTTTGTTTGTGCCTTAAAACCATCATAAGATGGATTTACTCTGGCATTTCTGATCCTGCAGACTGCAGGCTGGCCTCCCCCTGAGCTGGAGAGCGTATTCCTGCACGCACAGACACAACACATCCAGCTCATTGGTAGCTCAAGTGAGAACAGGAGATGCATTTTGAGGCAGTCTCTGATGTTTTACTCACCTGTGCTTGGACTAAGAATAAAAAAAAAAAAGAACAGCTGCTCGCTCAGTAATCAAGGACAGACATGAACACACACTCACATTATGTACCCGCTTACACAGACACACACAAGGGCAGCCAGCTACTAGCCTACCCAAGCTTTACTGTGATTACAATTAACTGCAGAATAAATCAATTACAAGGCAGGGATGGACTAGTGCACATCGACCCTTTGGAGGAGTGCAGATTCAGAGGAGACTCTGCATTATATTTGTACTGGTTGGCGATTCCGGTGAGACAGAAGCAAAAGTAATAACTCTGCCGCAGTAGCCTCAGGTGTAGAGAGCCAGAGGTGAGAGTACTCAATGCTCCAAAAGAGCAGAGTGTGTACATGAGGCTTCTGTATACGACTCATTACACCTGACACATTGCCATAGGCTATGTAGCAAGTGGATTATTGAATGTCTCTCGATAAAAGCTCGGTTTGCCCTCCTCGGTTTGGCAGGACCAGATCCTTTGGCTAAGCACAGGTGTGATGAGCATTGGAGAAAGGTGATGGCTGGCTTTATTTCTGCCTATAAAACGTCCCACCTCTTTTTCATGTGACTGTACTGAAGGTTGACTGATCACAGAAAGCAAAAAAGCTACCGCAGGACTGAGGACAGCATGTCCCTCTGATGCAGCAGCCAGATGGCCAAACTTGACAAAGGGCGACCACAACACAGAGAGAACGCTTTACAAGGCCAACCTTTCAGCCCAAATGCTGTTCGCTGTTGATTTATCTTCAACACTTCTATGACAATTCTGATGGAAACGGTTCAGTAGAGGACTATAAAAAGAGACAAACGGTGCCGGTGTCTTTTTTTAGAGTTCATCAACAGTGATTCTAAAAAAAAAAAAATGCTTTCTTTTAATCTCATACTACAGTACAGTGTGAAATCAGACTTGACAAGCTTTACATAACAAGGACAGCCGTCATTTTTGGAACAGGACGAGGGTGACACTGCCCTTTAATGCATCAATAGTATCATTACTGCAAACTCTTAAAAACTAGAGCCTTCACAAACCTTCAGCTACCGCACTTCGGCCGAGCCGCACAATCCTCCCCTCCTAGAGCTTGTCTTTCACCGTTTACCTGCACACATGCCCACCAAACTACCGGACGGCCAAGTACCTTTCCCTCCTCTGCACCAAATGCAAAACCAAAAATTCGCAGCAATAGGAGGGAACTGTGTGCTGCTGCTGATGTGCTGGTGTGATATCAGAGCTGCAGAGCTGAGCAGCACAAAGCCCTTCATCTGAGCTGGGAAGTGTGTCAGAGTGAGCGACAGACAGCAGGCTCCCGGGTCCCAGGGCAGCGCTGTGGGCCCTCGTGTCCTCCTACCCCTTCACCCTCTCGCTCTCCCTCCATCCTCCTCTCCCCCTTTCTCTCCTGCTCTCTCGCAGCTCTCTATTCCCATTCGATCACATTCGAGCAAAGACATGCAGGGCTATTTATAGGAGAGTGGTGCTTTTTTATCAGCCTGTGTCTATTTGTGGCACTCAGAAGAACAGAGGGCTTCCTGGCTGCTGACGTCAGCAGTGCAGCGCTGCAGAGAGATGGGTGGAATGTGGGAGAGAAAGGGGGAAAGAGAGGCAGAAAGAAAGAGACCAAATGACAAAGGGAGAGACAAAAGCAGGGTAGGACGGCGTTGGAGGATGCATGATATTTGGGTGTCGGTTGAGCATTTGCATGAAGCCTCTCAGGGGAAGTGAGAAGGTTTATTTCCATCTGCAAGATGCGAGTGTAAAATGAGTGCACACACAGAGTCTGTGTACCTGTTTCCCTCTCATCCTCCCTCTCTGATATAATAGCAGGTTGCATGGGAAAAAAAACTGAGTGGTTAGGATAAGGAGCCCCTCAAGAGAGGCTGGATTAGTGGAGAAACGCCAACCACGCTGCAGCCTGGGTAAACACCGTCAGCAAACCGAGGACACCCACTGAGTCATACATCACATGCACATACACATACATACAACGTATTCACACACAAACACACAAACATTCTGCGCTGCACAAATCACACACTGATAATCCCTGTGTGTTTGCGAGGGCGATGCAAACATGCTTGGTGGTTTTCGCTCATGTAAGTGCGTTGCATTAGCTCAAGATAATTTCACACATTGGCTCACAACTGTTCAAAGTCCAGCACCTTTATCCACAAGCGGAGGATAATATAGACTTAAAGTGGCAAATAAAGGCTTGAGTGTCAACTGTAAATAAACAAGTGGAAGCAAGAGCCAGAGGACAAACTAAAACACTGCAATTGATCTGCTATTGACTTGAGAATGATGGAATTACTTTGCGACAGCGGCTAGCAGGTATTGCTCTGTTTAGTACAGTGCTGGGCCTCTGGGAGCAGTTGCTCTGTGAGCTCATTCAGTCAGTACATATACATATATATATATATATCTCCTGAGCAGGCCCAACACCAGCACCTGTTTACCCTTGCGGGCTGTTAGCCGCCATAGTTAAGGTTACTGTTAGCTTCCACCTCCACAGAGGGAAACTAACCTTTGAGATGATAGAAGAGCAACAGCAGATGTAAGCAACAAATCTTCCTTTCTTTTTTTTTCTTTTTTCTTTTTGTTCCCTACACCAATCATCAACTGTCACATCGCAGACAGGAGTGAGGAACGAGGAGAGGGGAGGTCCCTTAAGAGCACAGTGCAGGGGAATAAGGATGCCAGTCACAGCATTTTAGTCAGCGCTCTTGGCCGGCACACAGTTGCCACTTATGAGGATAGGGCAGCACACACACACAACACAAAACAATAAAAAAAATGCTTTTATTTTCCACAACATATTAAGATTGCACCTTTTGGGAGAAAAAAATCTCAAAGACAGATTTATCTTTTGAAGCTTGTAACCTAATTCTAGGGAAATACCATACCGACATGATAGCCCATAAAAAATCCATATATTGTCTTCCACATGATCTGACACTTACAGAACAATGGAGGCCACCGCTGAGAGAGGTGAGCTGCATACAGCTAGCTAGCAACTTAAAAAGGATGCTTATTTAGAAAGATGCACCTAATAAATATAAATTAGGTGGGAATAATGTATATTTAAACCTAATCTTGAGGCAAATTGAGCACAGCTTGTGTCTTTATGTATATATTAGATACGTTTTACCTTTGTTCAAATGTCCTTTGTTCACCAATGTTTTTTCTTAAAAAGTCTTGTAAGACTGCAGAAACAATCTGTGGAACTTGAGTCAAGGACAATATCCGTTCTCTGAAGAAAGCTAAAGAAAACACATGCACACCGCTCAATTCTCAAGGGAAGCTAGAGCAATTCTGACACCTGCTCTGACTGCACACGTTTCAAACATGCTGTACAGTTCACACCCCGTCACTGTTTCACATCGGCCTTGGCCACATGCAAATGGACACACTTTCTCACATTCCTCTTCGTAAAGGGGACGCACACGGCGTGTAGGCTGGAAGAGACTCATTGACCTACTCAGACTGATTATCAGTAGGGTTCACACTGTTGTTTGAAAAGGACTCACATGCGATGTGTGTTAGACAGGACCTGTTACACAAAATCACCGTCACACACACAATAGGCATCAAGCCAATCAAGCCATCTAGCCATAAAGTCAGTATTTAACAACACTAAACAACCTCTTATCTTTGTTTGGGTTGGAGCACAAGCAAAGCGTATCCTTACCTGCACCAGGAAGATGATAAGGAAGTAGAAATTGGCAATTCTTCTAAACTGTTCAAACAGGTTCTTTGGTAGAAAGTTCCAAACGGTATACTGTGGGGGGGTGGGGAGAAAGAAATGCATGTAAGTCACAGAGAAATAAAATGGGAATTAGAGTTTGTGGACTGCTTTTTACTGCTCTTTGCTGTGTAATTTTCCCATCCAGGCACTGTGTTTTTCAAGTGAGCTTAGGGAGGTTAAAGAAAGGCTTGGCAAGGGGAGAGAGATTAGAGACATTCAATATTCACAGATCTTTGCATGTGTGTATTCTGTCTGAGCTGCGGGGGGGAGGCAACTTCAATGGCTCCCAGTCTCTGTTCTTCGTACTGCCTAGGGAGACGGCCCATGGGGGACCACAGGTATTCCATTGATTCAGATTAGCGATTTATCTCCTTAATTTGGCTACCCTTGAACGCAGAGCCAATGAACTTATCAGGCTGGCGACTGTTTCTGTGTGTTTTGTTCTTTTTTTTAAGTGGCCATGACTGCTGATACCATCAGGGCTGAAGTGACGCTTTAATCTTCTTAAATCCCTGAGAGACATCTCAAAAACAATACACAAGTGGTAGCTGTGCCATGACAAAATACCAGGGTGAAAAACACAAATGTGCACGCGCACGCACACTCTCGCAGGAACAGCAATAAGGCTCTGTTTATGAAGGGGAATGTCTGCATGGGGATGGTGTTGAAATGCAGCGGCAGCAGAATGGCCCATCTCATTTTGCCAGAGAGAAAAGAGAGTGAAAGTAATGAGAAAAGGGGGGTGGCAGCAGTGAGGGTGGCTGAGCGTGGTGGTGCAGCAGCAGCGAGAGCAAGAGAGAAGAGGCGGAGATTGGTCATTGCAGAGTGCAAGAGCAACAGGATGATGGAGGGCGGAGGCATGGAGGAGCATAAACACTACAGCCGGGGTAATTAAAGGCTGTTTACCCTGACATTCTGGCAAGAGCCCATTGATTGGCCCATCCTCCCCAGGACCCTCTGCACCACTATAAATCCCACTCTCACACCGCTTCCCTCTCCTCATCACTTTAACCCGTCATATCCATAAGCCAGCCTGCCCTGAGCCTGCGGCTGACACAGGACAGAGGGGGGGAGACCGAAGTGAGGGGAGGTGGGGAGGAGTGCGGTTGGTGGGGGGGGGGGGGGCGACAGAATTGCCCACCCTGCCAGTACATTAATAGCCAGCCATGTATTTCACTGCCACAGCCAGTGCTCCCCTGACAGACAAATAATCTCCTTCCATTGGGAGCGTAGACAAGCATGGGGAGAGGCAGTGGGAGGAGGAATCAAGACAGCAAGACACGGGAATGCTCCGGCCTGTTCAAGGGTTCATTTCGCATTCCAAGTGTTCGATAAGAGAAGAAAAAAGCCTGAAGGCAGGTGAAACATAACACACAGAGGAGCTGAGGGAAAAACGAGGTATGTGAATTTAATCTTGCTATATGAGCAGACTGGAGCTCCGGCACATGCATGCAAGTGTGCTTCTTACCTTGGAGGACACAATCCTGTTATCACAGAACTTGGGTGGTATGAAAGCCTCAGTGGCGGAACACGACCGATGACCAACGTAGATAGTCCTACTGTCGACTCTTCTCTCATCACCGCCAAGCTAGAGGACGCAGTCGAGGGGGAAGGGGGGGTGGGAAGACAAAAAGAGAGAGGAAAGAGAGGACGTGTTAGTAAGTCAGGACACTTCCCTTCACTTAAACAGAGATTAGACATTGAACAAGTTAAATCTGACTTAAAATAAAAACATGACTCACACATGAAACAAGAATTAGCCGAAGCTGAGCTAAAATTTAACCCACAATCTGACACTTTGCAGAATAGATCAATGAAAACGAAATGGTGCATTGCTGTCGCAGGTGCAGCAAGTCCACAATGATCGCAAAGGAGTTGTTGTGGCCATAAATAAAATATTTTACAGCCTGATGAGGCCTAAATTCTTCCCACAGGTCAAGAATTAAGAGATTAAAATGTCTACTGTGGTGCAGAAAATTAAAAAGACTTGAAAAGCACTCTGCTGGAAAACTGTTGAGCACAAGCCAGTAACTCAAGGGAGGGGACAAAGAAAAGTATGACGAGGGTCAATGGGCCAAAATGGTGATTGTGCAATGCCTGTAACTTAATTTCTTCTCTCCCAGGTGGCCTCTCATCGATGATAAATGAGTAATGCAAGCAGGCAGCCAGGAGAAAAATGCTCTGCTCAGATTTATGGCTTGAGCGACTGTGATGCAGATGGCAGGGTGATATGTGCACGCACACGCTTGCCCAATGTCTGAAAGAGGAAAGACTTCGGGAAACAGGTCAGGAGCCAGAGATGCGCCGGACTCCCCTCGACACGAGGTGGCCGGGGCATTCCTCTTCCTTAAAAGGCAGGTGGGGTGAATCACAGAACAAAGCAGGGAAGCCAGGTCGCTGTCTTAACTCCACTTTACAGGAGCTCTCCTTATATAAATCTCACAAACAATAGTACAAATGATGACCCAAAAAGGAACTAAGGAAATGTTCTGTTTTTAATTTAAAACCGGGGATTTTCTCGGCACTGTGTGGGACTGATTGGGTTCATTCTTCTGTGTGTGAGGCAACCTCAGGCTGTAACTACACATCACTTCTTAACTGCAAGAGAGGACACTCACACAGCAACATTTTTTAAGGCTTGTGAAATATTTAACTACGAAATGTTATCAAGCTGCATTGTTACAGTTTTCTATCAGCGGCTGCCAAGGAAGTGGATTTCATGAGGATCAGTCATCTCTGAACAATGCTGAATCTGTTGAACAAAGGGCAGCGGCAATAACAACACAGATCCAGTTAATCATATCAGTGCATCGCTGCCTTTAAAATCCACCACCATTACACGCACAGGCATTACGCATCACATGTTTCTGTCCTGACGAGTGCAGCCCGGAAAGCCACAAGGGCTGAGGATCATTACAACTACAAAGCCAGTACGCTGGATACGACTTCGCCAGAAGTACTACACCCATATCAGCTTCCACCTCCTCCTTCTCTCTTATCCTCAAGCATGTTCCTTATCTCACCATGGAGGAAGACTATTCCCACCTCTGTAAAGGGTAAACGACCTCATCAGTCAATAAACACTCATAAAACATTACAGTGATAAGCTGCTGTACCAGATCAAGTGCTATCTATGTTATCTGTGTCTGTCGCTCACTATTACTCATCAATTAAGCAAGAAAGTTGGATTATCAAGAGAACATTTCCTTTGGTTTTTTTTTTTTGAAGAATCTTGAAGTACACATGGAATATTATATTGCTGACAATGTTTGTCAGAAATCACCCCAAAAATCTCTTGTGTTTGTGCATCATGTTGATACTGAAAGTAAGTTGTTAAGCCCGTCCTTCTGACTCACCCGGACTTTGATACGTGGCAAGTTATTGGACCGTGACTGGCCTGATCATCACTCTGAGAGGTGAGAAGTGTGGACATCTTTACAAGCAACCAGTGAAAATCAAAGTAATCACTGATCAGCAAAACTACTTTCAACCGATCCATTCTTTTCTCCTCTGACAGCACCCAACCCACCAGCTCTTAAAAGCAGTTGTGCTCTCAGCTCAAGCACAAGTTGTGCAGCTATTACTGTGATTGTAAATTATTAAGGTTATGCAGGCAGGGGGATCTGCTTTATATAACATAGAGGCCAACAACATGTGGGCTGAGGGGACAATTACCATGAACATCTGATCCAGGACAAGCGCCGGGGAACGTGTGAATTACGGCCACCTGGACAGCGAGCTGCCCGAAGTCTGTTGCTGACAAGAAGTTAGATCAAAGAATAGCCTCAAACGCTTGGGAGCCTAATTTATCCATGTAGGGACAAAAAAAGAACAGTCTCCCCTAACTCCAGTTTACACAAGAATTTCATTAATTATCAAATTGCATTAAGACCAAATTCTTGTCTTAATTCTGAAATATTTCCCATTGTCTCTCCAGTCCAGAGTAGAGGAGGGAGCCAGCAGGCTTACATAGTGCTCTCTTATGCATGAGCGGCTATGTTCACACCTCAGTATGGCTGTCAAATCTACCATCCCCTCCCCGCTCGGCACACACTGACACCCCTTCAGCAGGACCGGACGGACCGAGCTGCCAGAGGATGAAGAGAGAGAGAGAGAGAGAGAGAGAGAGGGAAAACGAGTGGGAGGAAGAAAGTGTGAGAGAAAGGAAGTACAACAGGCTCCAAGGACACAAGCACATCCAGGTTTTCTATATCAAACAACAAGCAGCCCCCAGGAGGAGCAGTAAGCCAAGAACACCCCCGTGGATCACCTTGTTCATTTATTTGAATCAGATGCAGTGTTTCTGGCAGTTATCCTTCCTCTGTGTACTCTGCAAAACGCCATCTACAAATGTAATAGCAGCATTCCAGATATGCAATTCTGCGAACACCTAATGTAACATTAGGCAGCAATGTAGGACGGGAAAAGCAATCATGTACAAAGAGCTGCGCAGACAGAACATAAAACGCAAGTAAAGAACAGTTTTACAAACCAAATTAGCCTCGAGTCAAAGGACCTGCAAGGACCTCTGGCTCGTACTTCAGGGCTGCAGGTCAGACAGGGAACAATATTAGTTGGCTGGCTTCCACTTGTGCCAATCTTACACTTGTGCCCGTTTCTTTAGGATTGATTATGCACAAGGTCAAAGGGTTATCAGATCAATAAACACTTGCTTTCATGGGCCCCAGAAATGATTCTTAAAAAAAAAAAAAAGAAATGTTGGCACCTACACACATAATTCATACAGAAAGATAGATTTTATATAAAATGAGGAAGCAGTCCACACCCTGGGGTCCTAAAGATAAGAAAAAACTATTGAATGACCATTGATTTAGTGGCAGATTCACGGTAAAACGTAATGAGGGTCAGACCATGGGGCCCGCTTCGTTTTTGAGCAGATACGTGATCGCAATGCTCATCTACGAAACAGTGAGCAAGGGGCCACACGAGAAATGCTAATGTTAAGGAAAACAGGACTGATGGCATTATCTTTGCCTCACTGTCAAAGGTCAAAGCCATTCATTGCCAATGATGTTAGCGAGTACAGCAAAAGTGGCCAAGAATCAAGTGCCAGCGTGTCAATACCAAACAGTGGATTCATCCTTGATGGAAAGGCATCAGCTACAAAACGCGAACGGAGATCAATAAAGCAAACATCCAATGCTCGATTGAGCTGAATCTGATTGCTCAGTCAAAAATAAATGGTGCATTAGAGAATTGAGCGAGCCAGAAACTTTTCATTAAAGTATGGTCTAAATTAAATTATGGACACATTGTGAAATGAGCGCAGGGTGGGACGGGGAAAGGTGCGTCACTGAGAACAGGGGGAATATAAGACTGCATTCAGCTCCAGCCAAGCTCCCAGTGATGACTCCGGTCTGATGACACTGCGTCCTGTCACACCATCTCACTATTCAGTGACTATCCCGCTTTGTCACAATCTGCATGCTGTTAGCCGAACAGACACACTGAGTAACCAGACACTGACAATGGCACGTACAGCGTAACACAGTCCACTTTCTGACAGCGCAATCCTTCTCAAACCTTTCAAATGATCATGTTCCGATGCTATCAGCGAGCTGTCGATTCGGCTCTGGTCATTTCTGGTGCTGTAGTAGTGTACTTTTCTAGTCACTAAGTGTCAACAGCTTGAATCTTTTTCAGATGAGTTGATGAGTACATCACTTCAACCACAGTGCAGTCCACTCTGTCAATATAATCACAGTTAACTCCACTATGAGCCACATAGCATGGTGGAAGTAAAGCCAATGCAATATAAACCCGGGCTGCACACTTTATATTTATTATGAGTGAACCAGTGGCTCATTTTCTTGATTTAATTAAGTGGCTGTTTGTTTTATACTAATAATAGTGACACAATTCTCCAAAGCCCAAGATGAGATCTTTAAATTGCTCGTTCTGTTTGACCAAACATAAGCAATGCACAGTAATACAAAGCAGAGAAAAGCAGCAACTGCACGTTTGAGCAAATGCGTACATCCGCTTGTAAAGTGAAGATGTGTCAATGATCCAAATAGCCTAATCCTAAAAATAACACAACCATATCAAAAGCCAGTCAGATGTGGTGGTGTAAGGGACGACCTGCCATAAGACACCCATACAAACACTGCTGTCTAAAAGCACGACATCAAAGGCGACTGTTCTTGAAGATCACCACTCATCCAAGAGCCGTTTGGGTTGGTCACATATCATCATGCAAGACAAGAATAAAACAGCACATCCAGTTTCTGTGGCCGTAGCCCTTCTTCACTGACAAGCATGATGCCGTTTATGGCCTGCGAGTCTGTCACAGCTCATACAGTAAGCAGTTCTGGCTCTCAGATTGCAAAGTGTGTTCTAACGCATCTTCAGTTGGCATCAAAGTTAAACTGAAACGCGCCTCCCGCAACTTACATGTTTATCGCCAGACGAGGAGTGTTTGCCGTCAAACACGTTAATCTGACAAGCATCTCTGGGCAAAACAAATAAAGATGATACCGTGACGCGCAGGAGAAAAAAAGGCGAGTGACAGGAGGCGTGACAGGAGCGCGGCGAGTATTATTTACCCTGACACAAATAGATTTTGTGGTCAAACCAAATCGATGCTGTAACTTTTTCTTCCAAAAGTGCTGAAACAAATTGAAAAACTGCGAGCCCGAAAAGAATACAGAAGGTTAAGCTTTGTCCTGACCAGCCTGCTCTTTGCAGGTTTGCAACTCGGGCGCAGGGGGAAGGAAAAACACCGAGCTCATTCAGTGCGGAATGCAGGAGCTGTGCCATTAAGCTTCAGAAAAATCCACTTAGAAAATCTACTTAAACACATTTAATGAGGTGTGAGGGAGCTGTGTGAAGAAGAGAGAGCACTGGGGACCTGTGCTTGTACTTCTTTATGTCCTGCATGTGTACTAATAGCACTGCACTGCACTGAGAACGACAGATTCCTCGTTAAGTCCGTGACCTTAGTATCCATTTCATGTAATTCTCTGGGAAAAAAAAGAGCCAAGCTGCATAGTGTATAATTTCTAGAGTGCATGAGAAGTGTGGGCCGTGCTTGTGACTGTGCCTCGGTCCTTTATCATGTTCAACTACTTTACAACATCTGCCCTAACTGCATCTTATCTGCCCTGTGAGGTTTTATGATGCTGCTCTCAGCTTAAGTGGATTCATCACAGGTCAACCTTATCTGCTGCTTTATGCAGCACATATGAGCACTTTCAGATCTCACAACATGCAGCGCAGTGCAGGAGAAAGCACAACAGGCAGAGCCCCAAGAGGAGATCCATGACATTAGTGCAAATCTAGGCCTGAATATCAAACGGTAGTCTGAGAGTAATGGAATGAATAAATGCCTAACCTTCAGTAAACCGCTTCGAGAAATGTTGATGACAACAGTAAAAAAAAAAGCCCAACCGCAACATAAAGTTGGTATTATGACAGGCTGAATAGAGCTGAGTGATGAATGCTTGAACGCGAGGGGAGAGATGAACGTGTTGAGTCAACGCCGTTAGTCACTGCAGTGCTCTATCTGGCGCTCGCCTCTCTTTCGTTTCCCTCCGTCTTTCTTTTCAGCCCACTTGCCTGTCCTCTTCCAGCACGCTCACTCTGTCTCACTAATTGTAACTCGCTCAGTTTTGATTACACATCCAAGAGCTCATTGCCTAGGCTGCAGAGAATTTACAGAGGCTACGTTCTCCTTTGAAGAAAATATAGCACAAAAACACATTAACGTCAAACCAAAGCTAAACGTTTGTCACTACAATGACTTTAAGAAGCGCTCACCTCTTTGTTGAAGCTCCTGTGCAACAAACGAGTTCTTAATAAAGCTATTTCACATGCGCTAATTTGTCTAATTTCAGCACAAAAGATGCTTTGTTGGTTCTTTTTTTTAAAGTGTAATGGATATTCAATAATATATAAAAATATTTTTAATCACAGAGAACCTCACTTTGAATAATTAGTATGATAAATGACTCCATATAGAGGGACCATAGTGTGTCACTGGAAAATAATGTTAAACACTTCATACCATTAATAACACTGCATCTTTAGGTTACAATGAAACTTTGTGTTATTTTCTTTTCCAGCTTTAGTCTTCCCTTTATGTATCTAAATATCTAAAAATGTCAGAGCACATCATCAACAGTACATCTCCAGTTGGTCGGCGACAGGGTTTGTCCATACTTTGAGGCTACCAAATCAAGGAAAAGCAGAACCATTACCCCAGAGTGAACCTGTAACAGAAGTTACCTCCATCATGGATTCACCAACACTTGGCATAGTCTACAGACCCCATATCAGAGGCCACTCTCTCCTCTGTCTGTCCGCTGTTTGCACACAGTGATGAACAGCCCCACAGAGCGATAACAGTCCAACTTGAGCTGAGAGCTGATCCTAAGGAGCTGTTGTGGATAGGCAAAGGCTCATTGTTCTACTAGCATCCCTGCAGCTGTAAGAGACACAGAGTGTACTGTACCATGGGCTGGTACTGGCCTACATTACGCTGTGTCTCTCGACAATGGGGAGGAGGGGAAACTCATCTAGACCTCGCACTGGGAGCTGCTTCCTCAATCATTTGGTCGGCTCAAAAAGCCACAGACAGATATTTTGCTAACGACACTTGCAACGCCTATCGTCTAATGCCACCATTTGAAAACGCCTGAAAACCACTGCCGTCTTGTGACTGCATGACTGCACGTCGATTTCGATCCGTGTTCAGCGTGAATACAGGCTAAGCTAATCAGTGGTGGGAGACCTGTGAGCACTGTGTCTACCTGAGCTATTACTTCACACCTGAGAAGATGGCAAAACAAATGCCATGGGGAACAAACAAAATGGCCAAAGATGTTAAAACAGGAAATGCGTAATCAAGTCACACAATGTTGACAGAGGTCTGTGGTCATTGGCTTATCTGAGGCACACTGTTGCTCAAACAGAACTTCACAGCCCTCAGCCCAAACTTGCAACACACCTGCGAACAAGTTTTACATTCACACAGAAAGTTATTTTTTAACTGCTTTATAGTCTTAAAGCCTTCATTTATTGAGACTCTGGTTTTGAGTTTGAGATTACACGTTGCACCACCTTCTCCAGCTTGAACTTTATCCCCACAGCCACCATCCTCTCGACAGTTTAGCCGAGTAAGTCCTGAAGAGACCGACAAAAGCGGAGGGGGTTCTTATGGAGACGGCCGCCACACTTTGTGCTTTAAGACCAGGAAAGGGGAGCACATTTTCAAGCAGCAGCCTAGTCACACTTTAATCTATAATTAAAGAGAATTTAAAGAAGTGTAGCCATAAATGGAGTATGGTTTTTCCAGCCAAGTGCACATCGTCCCTGGAGTCCTCTTTTTTTGTGTGTGCATGTGTGCAACAAATCACCAGATTCAGCTACTTAGACGAAGGTGCTCCGTCCAGCTGCTTTTTCTAGGTGGCATATGGGTCGTCACTGAACTACACCACACCACAATGGCTTTCATTTCCCCCATCATGTCTGGCAGAGAGCCATGCAATATCAACAAAAAAGGCATTTACAGTACATCCTACTGCTGACAAGCTGTAAAAATCTCCATCTCAGCTACAGCCCTACCGATGACATTATCTTTAATAATGTACCGGGCTACATTGGCTGTAATTGCTACTCAATTAATTATCCTTAGACACTGCATAGGAGCGCAACAAGACTAATGACAAAAATCAATGTGGCTCTTTCCTTCCTCTGCTCAGGGGGCACGGCTGATTTGGGTTTTCTCAATCGTTTCCTCCCACTGGTCTGTGACCACTTTAAAAAGACCCATTTCTCTCCCCCGTGACTGAAAAATGCCGCCTGTCTAGCTGGGAGTTTGCCGTGGAGATAATAATTGTATGCTGTTGCTTAACCTAGGTGTTCAAGCGAGCATGTAAAGGGGGGGGGGGGGGGGGGGCATGTTCGTATGTTTTCCAGCCCTCGTTAAATCCTCACACGGACTTTGCTGCTCCTCGTCACTGTGGCAGCGTGTATCCTATCATTTCAGGTGACAATGAAAAACTGGGATTACGAAACATCACAGATGCTGCCGTTTCTCCTTCTCCCTCTGTGCTCAGACACAGAGAGTGAGACATAGACACAGACCAAAAAAAAAAACAAAAAAAAAAACATCCCCCCACACATCTCAGCATTCTCTTCACATCTCACTGCGAATGCTCTCTGGGTAATGCTAGAGCTGGAGCATGGCACAGAAAATCTCCGGATGAGCCTTTATACATATATGGATGATGAGGATGCATTTTGAGTGCCGCTAGCCTGGCGAGGATACGTGGGTCAGGGAAGGGAGGAGCGATGTGAGGAGAATTCAAAATAAATGAAGCAACCTGAATTATTTAGAGGTACAAACTGAGAATTCAACCTAGCTTTTAAAAGGAAGTGGAAAATTGCCACAAAAAGCCATCCGTGGTCCCCCTGTATCCAACCTGACCCGCCCACTCCAGTGTTAACCACTACAGGAAGCCTGAAAGAGTCTGTCCATTAGGTGGAGAAAGAGATGGAGAGGTGCAAAGAGGCTACAGGTCCACCCCCTGGTTTCACTCCAGCTTCTCCGGCGTGAGTCACGCAGGGCTTTCCGTACTCCCCCACTATATTTCATCAGCCCGCTATCCCACAGCCTGCCGTTTATTCCTTCACACTGCCTCCCTCCCCACACTAAATATATTTATTATCCTGCTGTGTGTTGCAGATGAGCTCCTTTGGCTGGGTTTCCATTACTGGGCAGAATGCAGGAGAGCAGACGGCGAGAGAGAGAGGAAGGGAAGAGAAAGAAATCAGAGTAAGCAATTCTGTTCGCCAGCCAGTTCGCGCTGCAAGACTAATGGCGGCAAAACTGAGCTCGGTTCTAATCAATACGCATCTCTCCTAATCAAACGGACCCGATAAATCAAATGGCCCTACATGCCTTGTGTGGTCTGTGGCCTCTTATGCTAATCCCAAAAGTGACGACTCTGTTCCAGGACTCTTGTTTCTCATCAGTGAATAAAAGCCCCTAATATGTTCCCAACAGGTGCTGCAAGCTGCTCACAGGTACGAGCACGAGCTACATTCGACGTTACAGAGAGCATGTTTGCAATCCTTATATTTCCTGGTCAGATGGAAGTATTGCATTGTACTGCAGCAGGAAAAAAAAAAAAAAAAAACAACATCCTCTTTTGTTCCTGAACAAAACATTAGCGTCCCCTGGGAAGAGTGACACCACATAAAGTCTCCAAAAAATGTTTAACCTTGAGTGTTTACGTTAGCAAAAGCTGTTCACACAAGATCACCTTAATGCGTTTGTGCGCATAGTCTGAGGGCATGTTTGCACTTAGTTGTGAGTTTAGGTGCTCTTAGCTGACCTCACAAACAGGTTTACTGAGCCCTGGGGCTTCCCAGAGTATTTGTAATGCAATCCTCCACCCATAACAACATCTCCAGCCAGGTCGGGGTCTGCTTACTAGTGCCTGGGCCACAGTCAAGTAGAGACTGGCAGGCTGCGGTGCATCTGCCTACAGCAGGATGCACAGACTGAAGAGAGACGGAGGGGAAGTCAGAAGGGTGAGGGGGAAGCCTCGCTGAGAAAGAGGGAGACCACAGTGGGGCTGCACCCTGAGCTGAGTTCAAAGCTCCAGCAGGCCACAAGAAAACTCCTCGTGGCATCAAAGGAGGATGTTCTATGTTATGGAAATGATTTGTGTAAATGCCATGACATCACTGGAGTGCTTCTGAATCAAAAATAAAACCTGGAGGCTCGAATTTATTCACGACGCTCTGATTGGAGCACACTGTCACATGCTACTGGAGCATGCTGCTGAGACTATAGGTCTGTAGCTTGTGCCTAAATAACTTCAAGAGGCTGCCACTAAAATGCAATCCGTCCTCTTGCCGTATGATGCTAAATCAAAATCAAGCTCAGCTTAACAGAGGAAACATGAACAGCAACCATTAATCACTTCAACTTTACAGTTTTCATTGTTTTTACTTGTTAGCCAAGAGAATGTCTGGTATTTTTGCTTAAAAAGGAATTAATCGGGTAAATGACTGTTTCAGCATTAAGATCTATTATTAAACAATCCAAACACAAAGCAGCCCCGTTTGTTTCAGCGTGACCATATCCTGCCTTTGTGCACCGGGTAAGAGCACCTGTCGAGCCTCCGACCTCTAAACCGCTTGGCTTCACTACTGAGGAGTATTCGCTGCAGTACTACAACTGAGTCAAAATATCAATCAGATCACATGTGTGAGTTAATATGTGCTAGTGAGTAGGAGGAGGTCTGCTGGTTACCATGGTGTGTGGGGGGGAAAAAAAAAAAAAAAGATACTAAGGTGCTGCTTGGGTGATGGTGTTTTCATGTGGCGGTGCTGTTCTCCCTGCAGTCAAGGCAGGGGCTCCCACAATGAATACTATCACATTTCCGCCAGGCTCCACCTCTCACAGATCATACTGCTGCCTTCAAGGGCTTGAACGAACATCAAAGGCAGCTGTGTGATTCTGCATTCCTGTCAGAGCATTACAACCTCTGGAGCCCCCCCACCCCCACCCCCACCCCCACCAAAAGCCCAGCCCCGCTCGTTCCCACAGCCATCTTTAATGATTTTCCAAAGACACACTCAGGGTTTAGTGGCACAGTGCGCCATAGTGGGAGAGTCAAGTGAAACACATGAAGCCTCCTCGGTGCCACCCCTCCCCTCTCGATCTTTCCCCCCTCTTCACGATGCACATGTACCTCCCGTGGGCAAGGGGAGCATGGTGTGAATCAGGAGGCACAGAGCCAGAGCCCGAGATAACGGTAATGTGTGCATCAGTGACAGTGTGGCTGGCTGCTCCGCACAAAATATTATTTACTGCTCACACTGAAGAGAAATTACAGCAGCAGTCCTCTCCAGAAGCAGGAAAATCAGCTGACCTGGCAACACTTAGAGAGAGGCCAGGAGGAGGGTCAGGCACTATAATTATTATATTGCTTCCCCTTATTCACTGTCGGTATCTATACTGCTCACATAGCCTGTGGGGGATTCAACCTGCTGGTGACAACAGGTTACTGGCGCATAAGAGGACAATAAAGAGGCAGTAAAGGCGACTTAGCATTTATAAACCCGGCCTTGCGGACAGGTGCTCCACTTTGAACTAGCCCACTCATGAATGATTAACGTACGAGCAGGGCAGTGAAACCAATGGATGAACTTTAAAAGGGTAAGCATTAAATTGACCAATCGTGAAATATGATGTCAAAGCACTTCACACTGGCATGATACCAATTTCAGGCTGGATACAGAAAAACTGAGTATAGTATAGGGGCCGTGGCACAATTAGAAACAACTAGCATGCATCCTCAAGCGGGCTGCACCCTGAATGCAATCGTTTCAATTAACAGATTAATTGTTTGGGTAGCGATGAGTCAAAAATAGTATAAAACGCCCGTCACAAGATCTGGGAGTCTTTAGATGTCTTATTTTGGTCCAAAATCCAAAGACATTGGATTTAAATGCATGTAAAAAGACTGAAAAGCATGAAATCCTTAAATTTAAGAAGCAAAAATTAGTGATATGTTTGTCATTTTGGATGATTACATGGCTCAATTGTCAAATTTGTTGCAGACTGATTTTCTGCTGATTAATAGATGAATTGTTTCAGCTTGAAAGCAGGGCTGCAGCTAATGATTATTTGTACTGTCGACTATCATCTTCGATCAATCGACTCGTTATTTGGTTAATAAAATGCCAGAAAACGGTGAAAAACACTGATCAGTTCTTCCCAAGGCCCAACATGACGTCCTGAAAAGCCTCGCTCTGTCCACAACCCAAAGACATTCAGTTTACTGTCACAGAGGAGTGAAGACACCAGAACATGTTCACATCCCAGAAGCAGAGAATTCTCAAACCGATTAATCGATTGACAAAATAGCTGGCGATTAATTCAACAGTTGAGGACTAATCAATGAATCGTTGCAGCTATCTTGCGATGCACGTCTTTGTGTCTTTAAATACAGTGCATATTTTCAGCGTTGGGGACTCCAGGCAGACGCTCTCTCCGCGTCTCTTTAGCTCCGGGGCGGTTTCACGCGCTCAGGTGAGCCGCTGCTCTCACTGTCATCACGCGGTTGTTAAGGAGACGAGTCTACATGGCGGTGAGCAAGCGGCGTTACGTAACACAACAATTCCCGCATGTGACCTGCAAAGTATTGTTTAATGTCCGAGTTCAGCCAAAACCAACTTCCATCCGTCGTGACTTCCTGGCTGGCAAGAACTTACCTAACTAGCAGTTAGCTACGAGGCGGACGGAGTGAGACAGCAGCTGCTCGTGTTGTCAGTCAGTGTGAAGTAACAGTTTGCTGGAAGCCGATTCTCACGCAATTTACAGAAAAAAAAAATGGCAGGAGGGAAAATGACTGGAAATGGCAGCTTGAAGGCAGAATCACGGCAGTTAAAAGGCTAGCAGGAACAGCAGGATGCCATAAGCTAACGATGTGTGTGTGTGTGTGAGTGTGTGTGTTGACGCCTGGCACACATACCAAACGGTTCAGTCTTCTCCGAAGCATCTTCTTGTTTATCTTCTTGTATTTCGCAACAGTGGTGAACTCTTCTGATTCAACAGACGCCTCCGGGCTCCGCTTCAGCTTCTCCGGGGAATAACTTTACATGTATGTTAGTTAACCTGCTAGCTCCTTAGCTATCTAGTCTCTACTCTAACGTTAGTTCTAGCTATATGAAATGCCGCAGCGACGCTACATCGTTCCCATTTTGCTTGGTTTCGGTATCTTCGCACCATTCGCATTCTCGCCCCGCTGAATATTTTCCGCGTTGCGGTGGACTAGTCGCGCTTCCCTTTGCTCAAGGCTGAAACAGTCCCTGACATTTCGCTGTGCGCCCTGTTGCTGAGACTCGTCCGGATCATTGGTCGCCCCCCGAGCCTGCCTCCCCGCCGGACTCGCAAACTGCCTCAGTCGCGCAAAAAACTTCTTCTCTTTCCGATCCCCTGCGCACAGGTCGCCTCGCCTCCCTGTCAAACAATTTTCACTCCAGCAGCAGCCCGCAGCAGCCCACCAGCGTTCCCACGTTCACAAGCTCCACCCGGCGAAGGTGCGGCGACCGTCGCTCCCCACTGACTTCTGGGTAATGTGGTCTGGATTTGAAACTACAATCCTATTTTCCTGCGTGTTCGGTGGAGGAGATTAGCGTGAGAGAGGTGGCAGTTTGTGATTGCACTTCAGGGATCATTGAGCTCCGAGTAGAAGCCTCATATAATAATTATAATACATAATATAATAATTTCTCCTCTGGATAGACGAGGCAGAAGGGATTTTCGAGAGTGACAGCCCATCTCTTATAATAGAATGATGGATAAGAGGCTGTAGGTGGATATTTTACAAATATGCAGCTGTTACTGGAAAAATATACACAACAGGTAATCTTTATAAATAAAAAAAAGCATGAAATCAAACTTATATTACACTGAAGGCTGCAGGAATATTACTGCAATTATTCTTCAACCGTAAACATATTTCAGTGAAATTAGGTAGGTGATGTTTCAACATAGGGCTTAACTCAGTCTTAAGAAATCTTCTTTTTTGCAATACATGCAATAAGATCAGAATCAGCTATATTGGCCCAGTAGGTGAACACACAGAAGCAATCTGACTGGTTTGAAGTTGTTGCATACAGTGACAATAGAAATAGAGATCGATGTAAAGCTAAACAAGGATGACAAATCTGAACAAAGATGGGCAAAATAAACTTATGTAAATATATATAACATGAAGTGGGTTTTGAAGGAGGTGCTCTGAAAATTGGTCAACATTTTCTAAGAAATAATAACTGTCTTGATTTTGATGGATTTGCACTTGAGTATGAGAAGTGTTTTGTGCCCTCAGGTTGAACAGCTACAATGTTGGCATCTTTATGGAGAAGTTTTGCGTTACCAAGAAAAAGCAAATAACATTAACATTAAAACCACAAACCCGGTGGGCAAGCGGTGCAACTGCATAAAAGTAGCCCATTACAAGTGGGTTTAAAGACAATTTGTAAAAGATCATTACATAAATCTGAGTTAATGTAAATTAGTTTTGGGACTTAAAGGATTATGCTGATTTATGCGCTCCAACATCAAATGTCCCGTCAGCTTTTTGTTTTGTTGGCGTCTGCCCAGCGACCTTTAACTGCTCCCTTGCTCAAAAAATGTAAAGTCTTACACAGCTCTGATGATCTTTTTGTTTTGGAAATAATCTGGGCCCATGCGTTTTGTGCGAGGCGAAGTAAAGCCTGTTAAGAAGGTGGAATTATATGCTTACCCTTTGCCTCAAAGGTCTCACTTGTTACCAGCTTCTCATTGGCGGAGAAAATACCAGGTGAAGTTTGGGGGACTGAAAAGTTTGAATTCTGATTTTGGTGTCTTGACTACTTGTGTCATCCGGAATAATGTGCAAATGTAATGAATTGTTTTTTTTTCCTATTGTGTCACAAGTTGACGCAAGTAAATGCAGAATAAGCTGAAATCGATAGAAGAAAAGGGAAGAACTATATATAACTAAGTGTTATCAAAGGCCATGCTGAGCATTCATCCTTCCTATCTCAATTCCTGCAAGCACAATTAGACACAAAGGTCTTCATACGGTCTTATAAGGTCTCTTTTAAGGTCTTCACAAATTACATAATCACTAAAACCTTGCATAACATGAATATGTGTTAACTTTTAACTTTAAATGCAATGCACACGATGTGAAATCAAAACAGCGCTTGGACTCCATGCTGCAGCTTACAGAGCACAGAGGTCACAGATAGAAATCTGACGCTCACGTCGTTCTCAGAAGCTAATTTGTATTTGCACATATCATAGTGAGTGACCTGAGTGACCTTAGCAGCTATTTGCATGTGGCACCAGGTTTGCATTTGTGCCTCAGTGACTTCCTCGCTGGAACTGAAATGTCTTCATCTTGAAATCAAGTAAAAGTTGAAAGTGCAGTGGATCTCAAATGTAGATATTTGTACATATCTTTTAGATATTATTCATGCTCTCGTGTACACCAGAGTGAGCTGTGGTCACCAGGACTTGGTGTGTCTGTGTGAAAATTAGCACTCTTAACCACAGAACACTGGCTGATCACATCGTCTGTGTGGTTTGTACTTTGTGTTCAGTGGAAACTATCACTGGTCAACCCTGACTATAAAAGCACCAGTGCATCTTTGCTTAAGTAACAAAGTGAGACCATTTGACCTCAAAAGTATAAGCAGGCAATTTGAGATTAATAATCTCTGTTAATGAAATCTACTTAGCAGATATGTCCTCACTTAAAGATGATTTTTACATAAACAATGTGGTAAAGAATCAAGATCTTAAATGTGGTTTAGTACCTGGGAACAAAGGAGAATATTTCTCAGCTTAAAGCCAAAAAATTGTGCTCATCCTGTTAAAGTTAAGCTCTCAGAGTCAAGACTTTAACGGACCTTCCTGTTTGCAAAATGTGGTTTTGTTGTGTGTTATGTAATGCACATCGCAGGAACATCAAATCAGGAAGTAACCAATTTGAGTGATATATTATGTATTTTCCAGCTGTGTTGCAGAGAAAACATTTAAATATCATCAGACAACATCAGCAACTTGAAATGATCCCATCGTTCTACAGATGAAGTTCCTGTCATCTTTGACAACAACACTGACTAATTAGCTGTGTAAATGCTTACATTTTGACTGAAATCACTCAACCAAGTCACAGCACCACCGGCACATACTGTTCATACTGAACTGTAGCGCCGTGTGTAAAAATGCAAGGTTTCAATCTGCAGATTCATTATACATGTTGTTTATCATCACGTGGTCTTGTTGTCAAAATGCAAAAGTGTTTCTGGGTCATTGTACACAATTTATGCAGTCAGTCAATGTTTTTGCTGTATTATTTATTTCAGAGTTTGGGATAAATCGATTTTTATCATGTCAGTGTTACATCAGACCAATAAAAGCAATGAAAAAAACTAATATAAATAAATAAATAACAAGGCAGTCAGTAATTTGATGCTTGCATGAAGAGGAAGTATGTCATGTCAGGCCGTTGCCATTGAACAGATGGACCGCTGTAAATTGGACTCTATCGCCACCATGTGGCCAAATAAAGAAATGTTTCATTTGATTTGTTGAATTTTGACAAGTCTGGTTTCCCTGATGCTTTGCAGAAAGGTCAAAGCACAGAGTGCAGTGTTGCTGAGGAGTGGGTTTCATGCAGGCTGAGGTCATTTACAGAAATCCAGCCTTAAGATACAGTGTATACCATCATAAACTGGGGATTCACCGCCATATTACACATTTCTAGAGCTTCTAAAGTAACTGAAATCAACATGGTAGACTACAATGGCCCAGATATAAACTTCCTTCAATGTAATAGAATTCAAGATGACGAAAAAGTCTCACTACGAGGACCATTCAGTAGCTGTTCTGGAGCTTTCAGCCGTAGCACATGATTTTCCTCAGCATCATCATCCACCACCTTGCAGAGGAAGATCTTGTGTAATGAGTGAGATTATTTTACAAACTTGAATTCTAAAGGAAAATGTTTGGATCTATGTTGAGCTAAAGGAACAAACTGAAGAGCTGGGGCTGCACAGAGACCAAGAGTTCAGAAAAACACGAGCCAGAGCGACTGGGTTTCATACCTGTGAAGCTATGATTGTTAAAGTAACATTGATTAACATGAATAAAGTTGAGCTGTTCCAGCATCACTGTCTGTGTGATTGCACACAGATAAAAAATAACCAAGTCAATGGATTTGAATAGTAGAAAAAAAAAGATTTATGATTCACGCATGGTCAAATAGCACCTGAGAGCAGTGATAAATATATATTTTTATACAGTGTATATATTCTTTCTTCCTCGGTCATTTACCCTTTTTCAGTACTGCATGCATGTCAAAGGTGCAGACTTTCTCGTATCAACTGGTTGCTGTAATTCAAGGTATGTCCACATGGTGGCAGCCCAGTAACGTCAATGAGATGTAAACTTGTTGCACAGAGGAAAGAAAAGTGGAGCAGCTTAAAAGCTGCTTACAGTTTGTCTCCGGTTAGATTTTTATAAAGTTCATTGCAGTCAAAAACACTTTATTTATGTTGATTTTTAGGATTAAACTTTTACAATTGTAAGTGCTGTTATACACTGAAACTGAAATATGTTACACATCTACACAGTGTCAAAGAGTCCAGCTGGTTTATCAGAGGTTACGTTTGGTGAGATGTTAGTATTCAAATCCTTAAATGACTGCAGAGTACAAGAAAACACATAAAATACACAAAGAAGCCGATATAAAAAAAAGATTATTAAAGTCAGACTAAATACATAAATGTACTGTATGTGGTAATATATTTCAGTATGGTTTCAATTCAAGGCAATTGCATGAAAATTATACTTTTATATGAAAATATTTATTTGTCTGTTTGTGAATATTTGTTTTACTGATACTTTCGATGCAACCCAAAATATTTCACACTCAACGTTTATTGGAGGATCACATATGAGGCATTTTATTTACGATGTTAGGCCTTTCTTAACAGTTTAAATAATTTCCTTTTCAATATATGGATTATACCAGATGTTGTATCTGATATCCAGAGATGCTGCTGGTTCAGTTTTCTGGTCTTAGTGAACTGTACAGTAGCTACTGAATTTGGTGGGCATTCCTTTACTGGTTCTTCCCCCGTGTGTCTCATTCGTAGTTCTGAATTTAAACTGACAGCCCCTGTGGAGGAGTTGGTAGACTTCCCCAGCCATCTGTCTTAGAGCAGCCCCCCTTGACACCCCCCTTCCCTCCCTCCACGCATCCCTCATTCCCACACTGGGCCTTTGTCAGCAGTTCCTGTCCCTGGACTAGGCGTGGCGTGCGCAGAGGCTGGGGCGACCGTGGGTGCTTTCAGGGGCACCTGCAGATGGGACAAAGGGCCAAGGGTGCTGGGGCTGAAGACAGATTGATGCTTTGTGCACTGGGGCTGGAGAGAGCGAGAGAGAGAGTGAGAGAGAGAGAGAGAGAGAGAGAGAGAGAGAGAGAGAGGGTGGTGGGGGATAGTTAGCTGAGAAGTTTTCAGGGAGAGGATTTTTGGGGGAACATGGGTGGGTTGGGGGTGAAGGGGGAGGTCTGTCACTCCAGTCTGTGTGAGTCCAAGCTTTGGAGGACCCGGAGAGATTGACAGCTTTTGTGGACTGCATCTCTGCACAATGGTCGTGCTTTAATGGGCGGTAAAGCTAGAGTAGAGCTTTGGGGAAGGTTCGGAGGGGAGGTGGTGCTCGGTAGTGGTTGCGATGGTGGCGGTGCGGGGAGGCTAAGGGATGGGGGGCCAAAGGCTTTACTGCTTTGCTTGGTGGGGACCAATTCATGGGTATTCAGTCCAAGGCTCGTTATTCACTGAATGCATCCAGTGGAGGAATGCAGCAGCATCAATTAGAATGCGTTAGCAGATAGCAACGAAGGGAAGAAAAACCTTTCTCTCCCTTTTGCTCACAGGACAACACAGTCCCACTATAGGAGGTGTCAGAGCCACAAAGCCTTTTTTGTGGGTCTCTCTCCATTACATTACCAGTGCAATATGTAAGGTGGGGACTCTTTTGATTTAAATTAAGTGGAAAAAACACTAAATCCTATTTTTATTCAGCAGGGATAATGGTGTTATACTCTATAAAGGTCTTTAACTACTTATGTGTGGCTTAAAATCTTCCCCAGCTCCCTTTTCACTCCACCTCAGTGTCTTACTCTCATTGGGGGCATTATATTTATTCAATGGTGGAGGGTCAAAGACAGACTGTTAAACAGAGTTGCTTGTAGCCTTAACTGCCGCATCACTTCTAATTGTGTATCAGTGGGTCAGTGGTTTGTTGTGTTGTCCCCCTGTAAGAAAGGAAGAGCGGATATGAATTTAAACAGTATCTTGTAAGGCATTGTTTGGAGTGGGCTCAGGCCACCACTTCAGACTCAGAGGGCCTTTTAGAATAAGAGTTTTTTTCTATAACTTTCAAGACAGTGATATAAAAGAAGAGGAAGGAGTAGAAAACACTTTGATGGTGATCACATGTCGGGGTTGACACACCATTCTGTTTTTTGAATGTAGAGAGGCCAGCCGCACATGCCCTTCGAACTAATTAGACTGCACTTAATTGAATGCTTTTTCAGGTCGCACACAGCAAACACATTCTGTATTTGAAAACAATGAAAACAGCTTTAATTTCAATCAGCCGTGTCCCTCAGTGGTTTTTCCACAAAAAAAAAAAAAAAAATATTCCCTCTAAATTTCCAATCCACGCTACGTGTGAGAAATTTAGAAAACAGACTTCGGGGGGGAGGAAGGTTATTCTGCACTGACTAACTTGAAAAAACTGATTTTTAAGTTTTCCATCCATGCACTCAGCATCCATTTTGTCTCCAATTTCCTTGCTTTTAACACAAGATGATACAGATGGCATGTGTGCTGAAATGGAACTGGGAATTTTTGTTCTCCTTAGGTTTAATGAGAACTAACTGGCAGGAACCTCTTGTAGAAAGGTGTAGATTTCAATATGAGCAATTATGCTTCATTTGAAGCCAAATGAGCCAAATTTGCATCCTCTGAAAAGGGAACCAGAGTTAAACTGTATGAAAAGTGCAGTAAATTGGGGCAAACATCGCAACGTGCAGAAATGCATCTCCGCTGTAATTGTGTAATTGTAGAAGGGCTCTAAATGCACAGGCCAATTAAACTTGCTTCTTCTGCAAGGCAAAGAATTGGCAGGTTATTATGCAGGAAAGTATCAGCACATTTAAATAGCTGCCTCCCTCATGGGTGGGGATGGAGGGTGGGATCATTTGCAGCAAAATGGAATATCTGATCAAATATGGACAGATGTCTTCATACATGTGGGGCGGCTGTGAATTGGATTGGAAGAGGCAAGATGGATGGATGGCCTCCTCTAAGAGATAGAGCTTCCTGCCCTGAGTACTGAGGGGGCACAAGAGGAAGAGGGTGAGAGAGGGGGAAGGTTAGGCTCTCAGTGGGGGGAGACATTTCCCTGAAACACCAGTTGATGGGTTTCTCCCACAAAGGGTGGAGTGACGCAGTCTGCACTGCTGCAGAACAGCCTGGTCTCTGTCTGGATTAGGCCCTGCAGCACACAAAGGGGAGCTCAAGTAAACGGTTCATGAATGTTGATTAATTGATGCCATTTTTTTGCAGTGTGCCATGGAGATTTAGAGGGTAGGGGTGCATGAGGGAGGTTGTGTGTAAGCAGGGAGAACTGTGATCCGAGGCTGGAAATGTGTTTTTGTGAGTGTATTTTTCAGATATGCAAATCTTAAATGGTTGCCATAGATCACAAACTGACACAAGTTTGATTCATAACTTCTGCAGAGATTCCTTAATCTCTCTGACTTCTATAAGCGCGACAGTTTGCCCGTGAAAAGTTCTAAGGGCTCAATCAAGCTGGCACGCTGTGACTATCTTTGGTCTCAGTGTGCTTTGACTCCCGATGGTGTTGTCAGATGTGCCCAGCTGGCAGCTCAGGTGGCAGAGGCAGCGCGGAGGTTCCCACGATGGGGTTTAGGGGTACAGGTGTGCAGGGAGAATGAGGGTGGCCCAGGGCAAGGAGGGGCGAAGCACTGGCCCATGGCCCACCTCAATGGAGGGATCCCAGGGGCCAACTCAATAGCCTGGGTTCCACTTGATGGAGAGAGAAAGGAGCGTTTCAGCCGCTGCCCAGCAGGAAAGATCTGGTTGTGGGAGACCTCTTTCAGGACTCACTGTTTGTCTGAAGGCTGTCACAGCAGATGAGTACTCAGCAAACAGCGTGAACAAGGATTTGAACCAGAAAACCAACAGAGCCTTGACAATATTGTGATTGGGCCTTGTCTCTTTAGAGGGGGCTGAAAGCCGAATTGAGAGCAGTAACAAGTGCACATTCAGAGCAGGACGGGGATGCCTTTGGGTTGTGTTTTATGGTTTTGAGGCTTGTATGTGGTGGATAAAGCAAAATCATGTTAATCTCCCTTTTCTCTCATCTAAAGGCAGAATGGGAGTGAACCTGTGGCACTTTAATGGTCTAACCAAAGTCTTACAAAGTCATTGTTTAGTCTTGTTAAGTCAAATGTGAATGAGACCTCTGCAGTCTCTTGACCCAAAACAGACAACAAGCTGGAGCATTCTTTAAAAATGCAACTATAAGCACTACAACAAACACTTACATTTTGTTTATTTATGGTATTTTCACCTTTTCTCGGGGTGCTTTGCCTGGTATCAAAAGACCCTATTAATGAGCCTGCTGTGGATGCCATAATAGATTATACTGCTCTGCAGCTTTCCAGCCTCTTTCAGTCTTCCTGCCTGCACCTGATGCTGTAATTTAAGTTTCACAGCGCTTCCATAAAAGTACCTATAAACTTAACAACATAGTTTGGGTTGCAATGAAACCTCTGTATTTGCTTTTGGAATATGTCTTTTTTCAGTTACCATACACACACACATGCACACACATGCATACACACACACACACACACACACGTATGCATGCATGCACATATTTATACAAGACATTCGTACAGTCAAGCCTGCGCGCTTACTCACTTACTGTGACTCACAGAGACAGACACGCACCTTTGCTTTGCCACCTGGTTTCTGCCCAGAAAAAGGATTAAAAGGAAAGCCGCAGCATTCCAGTGAGGAGCATAAGAGGAGAGGGAAACCTATTACTAATATCACACACGCTGCGGTAGCTTAAGACTTTTGCTGAACTAATGTTTTCTAATTGAGAGCACGAGTAACACTTGAAATCATGTGCAAAGACAATAATGCGAGCGCCCTCCTTATTTATCATTTGGATGCAAAATCCGTTTAGTTAATTAAGACCGGCGTGTTTTCACTCCAGCAGGTCTGATAATATCTATCCCTTAGCTGCCGACAACAAACAGAATGAGGAGTGGGAATCAGTGAAATCAGATTACACATAAAACAAACTGATTATATGCTTCAGTTTTGTTTCCCCTCTGACTTTGTATACATTTATCGTCCTATTTATCTATTTGATGGTGAGTGAGAGGGGCATACAAAGAGCGATGTTGTCTTTTGGAGGAGTTGGGCTAACTTTGAAGGTTTCTGAAGAGAGAGGCTTGTGATGGAATGGGCCGGGAAGGACTGTGACTTCTCCATTGAGAGCGGAGGGGCACGCTGGATTAGCTTGATTTGCCTGTGAATGGGCGCATTCCATTATTCTTGTTAGGGAGCTGTCACATCAAATTGAGAAAGTGAAAACCTCCTTTTATCAACCTTTTCCAAGTGAAACTGAACAGGCAATCAATAACTGAATTCAGGCCCAGGGGAAAGTCAAGCAGAATGATATGGGGCTGTTATAAAGGGAGTATTTGTCAAATTGCTAATGGGAAAAAGCGGATAACTGATGTAATTTTGGCTCCAGATGCAGCTGAGTATAACAGAAAACTGAAAATAAAGAAATGAAGTCATAGCGGTACAAATAAGCGCTGCTTAGTGTTAGCAATGAAATGGAAGTTATATTTTATAGTTAGTTATATATTCTACAACTACTACTACTACTACTACTACTACAGCTGCTTCTCCTACTAATAATAAGTAAAATATGTAACAATGATAATTAAAGATGATTATTTTGTGGGAACAAATCAAGTGCTACAAAATATGAGCTTTAACAGAAAATTCAACAATAAACAAAGCATTTTAATTTTTTTTCTGTAAAAAAAAAAAAAACTGAAACAAAAAATAAAAAAACCTCAAACTCACCTTTGAATCCTCAAGAAATACTGGAAATCACAAAAGCATTACTTTCCAACATTTAAACTCAAAAGTTTCAATGGATAAGTTTATTTCCTTTTCTTTTAAGACATTATATCTTCATGCATTTATGTATTGTTAATGCTGAGATATTACCACAAAAGTGTGTTTTTATTTGATAATACTTTTATCACATTATGACTCTGATAATTTTGCAGTGAGTTCAATATAACCCAACCAATGTTACAAGACCAAACAAACCGGGAGTGGCTCACTTTTTATTGTACGAATGACACCATATTGTTTTGGAGTTTCATTATATTGACCTTATTGTGCCATTGTGCTTGTTCTGACACCATGATAATGCCTGAATACAGAGGGAATTATGCTCTGTATAAATAGATCCCATAGTCAAGGATCGCCTCAATTATCCCTCTACACATTGACAACATGAACAGAATAAAAACTAAAGCCTTAGTCCAAGCTGGTCTCAAGGCGCTCTTCAAACATTGTTTTGGCTATTGTTAGAGGGGCAGAGGAACATCATCAGCATCAATGGCAACTGAGAAAAGAAATACATTCATCTGATACATTAACCTCTTTTATACAACCATAGCATGAATTGAGAAAAAGAAAGAAGATAAAGAAAAGTAAATAAAAACTGTATTTATGGCTACTTGGAAACTATATTTGGGCTATTTTTGTTATTCTATAACAACAAACTACAGCCTGTTTGTATTGTCTCTTTAATTCTAATTCAGACATTTTTAATCCTGTTGCACATTCTGGTCTAAATATCTATTAATATGTATGAAATTGCACATATTATTATGGTGAAGGGCTTCCTGCACATTCAAACCATTCATCAACAAATTTTCCAATCTTGCAGCTCCCAATTTTTTACGCTGGGTGGAGAAAATGAATCGGATCATTTGGCCTCATCAATCAATTTGGTAATTGATGTCTTAATCGTTATACAGTTAATTGAGCACCTTGATTGTTGCCTGTCATTGTTCAAAGTATTCAGATACATTGCCCGGCAAGCGGTCTGCAGCAGTTTGGGGGTATTATATGAATTTTATTCCCTTACATTAATGACACATTTCCAGATATTTAGTAAACACAAAAAAAGCAAAGGTGTGTCTGAAATGTGTTTGTCTTTACATGTCTTATAAAATTGCAGCTATTTTGAAAAAGCAACTAAAAAATAATGTTGTAATGATTTCTGTGGAGTGCTCTATTCCTGCCAATAAGCATATGTGAGGTGTTCATCAGCGTAATTGTCATCCATCCATCTTCTGTGCACAGTGAGTTGATAACAGCCTATGAAAAATGACTCACGGCTGTAATGAGTGTCTCACCTCTGAGCGGTAACCACGCTAGCAGCCCTCCGTGGAACAGCAATTCCCCATTTATTCCACTTCACTGTCTTTTCTCCACCTCATATACCCTTTGCCTTCAAAATTTTCCCGAAACAAATCCCTCTTTCTCAGTGCAACCTGTCCTGACATTAGTTAAACAGTGCAGGCCCCGGGCCGGGCTGCTGAGGCCACAGGCTCTCATATAGACACACTCTGATCTCCTCTGGCAGGGGATAGGTGTAGGATAGCAGTTAGGGCTTGGGGGAATGGGGGGGGAGGGAGGACTGTGAGGGAAGAGTCCTTAATTGAGTTACAGAATACTTTAATTACGACTGTTTCCCACATTCCTGCTCTTAACGCTTCACACACAATATGAGCCACTAAGGGAAAAAAAAAACACCCAGTTCCAGCCCCGGAGTGCAGCTGCAAGGTAATTATCATCAAGCACCCCTGCATCTGTGTACAAACAATCCCACAGCTGCTGGCATTGATACTGTATATGCAGAGAAGAGCAGAGAAAGCCCAGGTTGACCCGAGGGCTCCAGTATCGCCTCCAAGACCATGACCTATTCATCTGGGAGGTATTTGTGACACCTACGAGCACTCGATCTGTTTACAATTTCAAATGAGACGTCATATAATGTTTACCACAGTGTATGCGCTTTGTTGATATAGGACGTTGTACAAATGTTGGCATCATTATGCCGAATGATAGAAACAGAAATCATTCGGCGCTGACTGTAGCACGTGTCAAAAGTGTAAATTCCCACTTGCCCTAAATATTCTATTCACACATGTGTAACATGGCACTGCTTTCAGATATAAGTTGCAATGCAAAGGAGGATGTACAGCCTACACATAGCCACAAAAGCTTTAAAGCCCTCTTGCTCCTTCTTATTCTTTGCCTGCTTAACATACAGTTTTCCCCTTCTTTTGGAGACACAATCTTATTCTGCACCATTTGACAATATCAAGTGATATAAGGCGACACCCTTTCATCAAATATAAATATTCATGGTCTTTCGTCACAGAAATTCAGCCAGACACATTTGGTATCATTGGAAAATTCCACTTTGAATATGAAATTAAATTACTTGGGTTTAAACAGTGGTTGGCTGCAGAGACTGAGTTTGTTAAGACTGAAACACCCGCAGGTCGGCAAGGTTTAAGGGATCTAAAATAATTACTGCATGTCATACTGTACACGCATCCACATGCATGGACATGCTTCAGGATAGTTTTGTTTTTCACCCGAAGCTCTGCAAACATATTAAAATACGTTCACTCGCCGCTATAGGAACACATGGGTGTGTGTTGCAATCAGTGTTGGCATATGTGCGTGGAAGTGGGCTTAATGTGTGTGACCACAAATGTGAGTGGGCTAGTGAGAGTGAGTGAGTGAGTGGGCCTATTTGTGAGAGCAGCGTGACTGAGAGGGCCACTGTGGGATAGAGGGGAGACGGAGGATGACTTTATGACACTGAGGGGACAGGATCAGGGGCAGAAACAGAAAGTGTCAGGCGGAGGTGGAGGTGGTGTGGGGAGGGGGGCAGCCCTAGCTGTCAGCTCTGAGGGGCTGCTGGAAGACTCAGCGGGAGCCCAGCTTGGCCCCCGGGATGCCTTGTCACCACGGCGAGGCCCTGGAATGCATAGACACACAATGAGCTCCTGGGGCTCAGAGGGCGCTCCGATTTGATAACCACATTAAAGTCCTAGCAACATCTGTCGGGGTGCAAGAGAAAGGCCTACTGGCAGGCTTTAACCCCCCGAAACTGGGATCATTAACCCTCAGCCCTGTGAGAGAAGGGGGACAACAGCCCTCTATTTGTCAGCCGCCCTGCACAGGGCTGCGGGGGCTAATATTTTACCAAAAACAGCGTGAGAAGAGAAGCGGCCCTGGGCACCATGGAGAGTGCTCCCTCACACTTTGTACACCCATTAGCAGGGAAGTACAGTCTGTGTTACTTCATGGGACCCACAAAATAACGTTTGCATAGCCTCCAAAGTAGACGCCCTCGCTGATTTACAAGGTGCTGATCAAACAGCTGCACTTCTCAGTTACCTTAGTTTGCACTGTGCGCACAATTCAAAATGCAAATATTCAGACTAATCCTGTTGTTCTCACAGAGCACTGATGGCAAAACATCTTGGCAAATATCAAACAAACAGAAAGTACAAATGACATCATCTTAATGTCATGTGGTGCATTAACATACACAAAGATGTGTGGGTATTATTTTCCCCTCTGATTTGTTAATGTGTGATTAGAGGCGAGGGGCCGAAGTTGATCGAGGACGGAGAAATAACAGGTGTCCTATCACAAAGACACGTCTCAGGCTCCAGGATGCTCTGGTGCTTCGTGGGTCAGCGCCAAGCCTCATCCACCTCCACAGGTTTCAAAGCAAGGCCACCTCTCTGTAATGAATAATTACGGAAACAAAAGGCCCCGAGGGGGTGAGAGGGTGGGGGAGGAGGGGGAGGCTGTGGAGGGCCTAATGCAACTAGGCCAGATGCAGAGAGGAGAGCTGAGGTTTTTGCCCCTGCGCTTCATAGAAAACATCATCCTAAATGTATTCCCTGGAGATGAGGGCCTGCAGGAGGTGCCCCCAATGCACAGGGTCCTCAAGTGCCTCCACACAAGTAATCCCATTCACTGCAGCTCATTACATGGGCAATTAAGTGCTGGGGTGGAGGAGCGGGGTGGGGTGGGGAGGTTGATGGCGAAGAAGTGTATACGTGCGTGTGTGTGTATAAGTGTATGGTGGGGTAACGGAGGCCCATCATTGGGTTTTAAGGATCAAAACCCCCACCAATCCAATTCCCCCCTCACCCGGCTTCTCCCTCGCTCGCCGAGCCGCCCCCTCCCAGCTCCTTCACCTGGGCTTGGTCTCTGTGGACACCTGCCTCTCCTAATGAAGATCCATGGCTTCATTTCCATTTCTGGAGTCATATCAGAGACTGCCAAGCACAAAACAGGCCTGTTTCCTCTGAGGCCTGGAGAGCCGGATAGAATGACACGCCTAAGTGCTCTGGCAGAGCAGGGCAGCTGCGGAGCCTGAAAATGGGATTTGGTTGGGGGTTCTGAAGTGGAGGGCTCGGATGGAGAGGACCTGATGTTTGGATTGGCCACAATGGCAGCCGTGCGCTACCTCAGCAGCTCCTCGGCACTAATGAGGCTTTCTGCAGAGATGGAGGAGGAGAGGAGAGGGCACGAGGAGGTGGAGAAGAGGAGAACAGAGGAGTGTACCACTACACACCTACCTCACACACCACTCTCACCTCCTCTGCTCATGACAGCTACGCTAACTCTTGAAGATGCACACCAAAGATCTTGTGTAACACACCGAGTACACATTTATGTTTTCTCTCTCACACACAAGCACAGGTGTTAAGATATAACCGTCTCCGGGTTAGTTGAGATTGCCACATAACATTTAACACACCATTATTCACAGCATAATGCCTCTACTTGGCTCTACGGTTGTTTAAGATGTTGTCCTGTGTAGCTGTCACATGCTATAAATGCTTTTTAGACATGCTTTTGAAGGAAAAACACAGTCAGCATTACTTTGGGCACATGTAGTTTCAGATTAATTACAGCAGAAACTTGTCGATATGGTCAAAATGAGGGTTAAGACAGCGTAAACTCTTTTTTTTTTTTGATTTTAAAACAACACACTTTGTCAGTAACATCCCTGAGCTCTCCTCACTCCGCCCTGTTACCCCTTGTGCAGTGAGCGTGTGTGTGTCTTTCAATGCAGTGGTCGAGGCTGTGCTTGTTAACATGTTCTAGCTCACTGACTCCTCTCAGCACCCCGGGGTAGGGCCTCAGAGCTGAGCCAGGTGAGGAAGAGGAAGAGGAAGAGAGAGGGAAAACAAACAGGGTGACACCTCAGCCTTAACACAGCTGCCTGCTTCAGTGACACACCTGAAAGAAGTCCCGCCCAGTAGTTTCAGCTTATTTTCACAAACAGTCCTCATTAGTCTGACAGTGGTGCCATGACAGTCGTGGCTATGTGATAACAGCAGGAATAATATTGTGCTTGTTTGCACAGTTTACACACATAGATCCTGACAAGGCAAAGGACGAAACCCAAAAGGTCAGAGGTAAAAGAAAGCCTAAATACGTCTGCCACAATACATCAACCATGTAAAAAAAAAGAGGTCACACATGAGGCATAAAGGTGCCTGTTTGTGTGTATGTAGGGGTGGAGCCTGCAGAGGAGGTGAGGAGGGGGCTAGGTGAGGATTGTGTATGGTGTCATTTTGCGGGCCCCTCTGCACTCACCTGGAACAGAGCACTTCCCCTCCCTGAGTCTTATCAGTTCCCAGAGGAAATACCTGCCGCAGGTAAACACGACCTTTCGACCCCTCGGCCATCCACTCTGCCCCGCTCTCAGCTGTCCCCGTCCCAGAGCCTGTCCAGGAGCCTGTCCCGGTCTAAGTCCAAGGATTAGCTCTACCACAGGCCCCAGCGGCCCACTCCGAGCCTCACCCCTGGCCAAAGTCTGCCTTCAGACCAGGTCTTCTGACAACCCCTGCCCCAAACACCTTAGATGTTGTTCTTCATGCACCAGTGAGGAAACCTTTATCCCTCTGCACCTCCTCCTCCTCCTCCTCCTCCTCCTCCATCCCCTCAACCCCCTGTCTCAAATTTAATCTTATCTACATATCACCAGGTGTAACCAAATATCCGTCTTATCAACCGAGGTGTCTTCAGCTCTGTTTTGCATTGTCACACGACTGATTTATTCAGGGGGAAACTGACTATAAATAATATGTCATATGTCACGAGAATCACGCGGTATTTTCGACCAAAGTTGGCTCCATTAGAGTATGAGAAATATGATGAATTTTCAAAGTGATCACATTAAAGAATGATTGTAATTAAAATGGAGACGTAGTCTACTTTTAATGACTTTGGAGAGCAATTAATTCTTCTACAGTATCTATAACAGGGTTTCTAATAAATGTGGGGGTGGTGATTTATTTTTAATTACTTCCTTAAGAATTTTGAAAAAAGAGTTTTTCTGTGAAATATGACATAGCCAGCGATCATACTGGAGCAAATGCCACACCCAACTCATTTTACAGATGACATATGTGCATGCTCATGGAGTTTGGCACCCTTGTGAACGCACACAAGTAAATATGCAGACATGCATGTCACAGATTCATTCTAGTTGTGGCCACTGAAATCTCATATAGCTGTAGATTTATAAAAATCACAGAAAAATTAAGATTTCCTGAAGATTTTTCTCTTTCTTATACAAAAAAATGAATAAAAAGTAAAAGGTGTAGATATCATACCAGTGGGAGGAAGTCTTAGTGTGTTTGAACTTGTTCCCCCAGTCCTGTTGTGGTGTCGCTGGGAAGATGAGGAGGAGGAGGAGGGCGCGAGAGTCACTGCTGATACTCCCAGAAAGGGAACTGTCTCCCGAGGGACAGGTGGCCCTGTTAGGAGGAGGCAAAATTCCCACAATCCCCTTCTGGCTCCAGGACAGAGGCCACAGGGCGCTGCCGGTCTGGCCGCTCCTCACCGCTACCTCCACAGGGTCAGGGTTACTCTCTCACCCCTGAGCCACCTACACCCCCGCCTCTCACAACCCCCCCCCGCCCCTCCTCCACTGTCACCTGAGCCACACAGGTAAATGCTTGACTTTATTTGATGGATGCGGTTTCCCACGGCGACAGTGATGTACGCACGGCCAGAAGCCCCCCACCTCCCACACCGGTGGAGTCTGGAGCTGGAGTGGTGATTTTCATGCTGATAACCTCCTTGGTGCACCCCTTCTCGGCCGAGGCGAGGGAAACTGGAGAGGACAAGACATCCTGTGTGACGCACCTGAGTGTACGCCTCATCAGACTAAAACAAAGAGGCCTCCGTCCTAAAAGCAGCCCATTAAGACATCTGCACACGTCAAAATAACATACTTAGCACTTGAATGTGAATGTGATATGACTGTGCATGAATAGCTATATATTTTGCGTGCACTTGTGTATATCTGATGCAGACATTTTCCATTTCTTGAATATTTGCTAACTCATTTCACCACAGATGAAGTTTTGACATCTGATTTAGCAAGAACTGAGTTATGGAGAGGTTAAGGATTGCTCTGGTAAAGTCAAGTGTGCCCAAACCGCACCTTAATTAACAAAAAATGATGTTTTTGTTCTTTATCAATGACAGCCCCTCCCTCTATCTCCTCCTCTCTCCTCCCCGTTATTAGTAGATAGAGCACATTAGAGATAAGCAGGACAATGGCCAGGGTGAAGGCCTGGATCACAGTTGTTTCTTATCTCTCACCTCATCTGCAGCCTGTGGTGTCTCTGTCAGAGGATGTTGTTAAACCAAGTCAAACACTCAAACATCCTGTGGCATCACCCTGCCTATACAGCCCACAGCCCCACACACACACACACGAGCACACACACCTCTCCTTTATGGCAGTTCACACTTGGCTGGGGCCTGGCCACGGTGGACGGTTCACGGGGCCCAGAGATGCTGCTCGCTGATGTGAGGAGATCAGACTTGAGCTGAGGAGGATCCGCTCCGACTCCAAGCCTAAGTGATCACATGAAAGCCAGAGGATAGTTCTCATGATGAAATGAGTAAGCAAAAGCGTAAACAAAAGCAAGTTTGCAGTCGGGATTGTTGAATCCTCAGAAGGGACCAAATTCTAATGACCAGTTAATCATCTGGCAAAATGAAAATGATGGCTCTCATTATAGAGTGAAAATTATCAGCTAAACTTCTGAGGGTGGCTTTTTTTGACCAACTTTCATCACCAGTAGTCCTCAAAATGCTTACACGATTACACACACACACACACTCACACACACACACACACACACACACACACACACACACACACACACACACACACACACTCACATACACTCATCTCCTCTGTGAAGGGAGGTAGCCCCGGTGCAGGCAGGTTAATATCAGGAGCACTTGACAACAATGGTGTGTTATGAGGTGCTGCAGCGGTAATAAGGTCTTTGTTGGGACTTTAGAGCACAGCCACATCACATCATTACTCATCCTGGGAGACCAGTTGCCAGTCGGCATGGCAACCGGGACTTGGCTGAAGCCAGAAGCAAGACCAGAATCTCAATGCCCGGAGGGAGAACACACACACACACACACACACACACACAAAGAATGTTCTAGTGGAAGGAAAAAGTTTACAAGTGGCCACGGTGACCCCAGACCACTGCCTCTGAGATGGGATAGAGTTGATCTGAAACCCAAACAAATTCAAGAAAATCGT